>NC_064645.1:118475950-119102735 GCF_023864345.2 Schistocerca serialis cubense | reverse complement strand
AATGCAGATCTTCTTCTGCCAGAATTTGCTAAACAGATACAGATGTAATTTCGCAGACCCCATTGGTGCTTTATTATATCACCCAGTGGTGTTTTTATAAATTGGGAAGCAGTACACAATATTGTCAGTTGTTGTAGCAAAATAGCTCTGCTTGGTTAAAATTATATTCATCAAAACTGTTTGTTTCTGAGGAAGGGAAGGCATATACATATATATGCATGGCACTTTTTAACTTTTATTCCAGTAAAAATCACTGGATAAGCCACAATGAAGGTGAATAGATTAGTGAACTTCAAAAGATACTATTTATTTGCATATAGCAATCTCTTACAGTCCTATTGTCACTGATGTGTATACAAAACGAACCTCTTTGGCTACACCCTATTAGGCTATGCCCTATCTGATAAAATTCTGGTGCCTATTCATATGATACAATGCTCTTCATCTCCAGAATCATGATATGAAACACCGACATTACAACTTTTTAATGGTATATTATGAAAACTTTTTTGTGGGTAGTATTATTTTAACAGCTTACATCTTAAAGAATGAATGCAGCTTTTCGGCTTAGAGTAATGGTGGTAGCCTGCAGACACAGCAACTGTCAGTTACTTACTTAACCTCACCATACAGAATCACTGCTGTAATATAATTTCTAACCACAATACTTGAATGAACAGTGAGGCATGTTATGGAAATACAGATAACTGCAGATAGGAATTAAGTTAACCTCCAAAACTTCTGTAGTATTATATAGGATATATGCACACAGATCTTTTTTTTTAAGAAAATGAACAATGTATGGGGACAATAGTGATTATAGCTTGAAGGAGATTTCCTTGCAAGAATGTTCTTTTTTAAAGCACATTTCTATTGAACAGAGTTGTGTGACACAAATAAGGTAGGATTATGGAGGAATTTGTTTGACATTTAACACTTTTTTGTGAATCCATACAGTAACATATTTCTCACAAGTGTGGAGTTTGGCAGTCTGAAACAGAATAACATACTGATTAGCAAATCATATATTTAACAAGAAAAATAATTCATGATACTTTGTACTTACTTATGGTGTATATGAGGAACTAAGAAATTTTGACTGTTCTTATTATATTTTTAAACCAATATTTTGACAAAACTGCAAATTCTACATGCTTTTGGCAAATCACAGTTCACAAATTATTATTAAAATACATTCTGTGTTTCAGTAATATGTTTGCAACAAATTTTGTATTTAAGTACCCTGTATTTGGTACAGGATCATTTTTATTTTGTTTCCTGTTGTGTCTCTCATTACACTTTAAGTTCCTATTTGTTTTTCCCTTATTTGCACCAAACACAAGTTCATTAGAAAGGAGTTCTGTTCTAAAAGTTATCAAATTTTGTTTAACTTGAACAGTTGTGCTCATATCCTCTGTTTCAGATAGAGGAAATACCCCAGCCCCTTCTCTGTCTCAAATAGTGTTAGCACTTATTTTTGTTTTTCTTTTGGAATGAGGTATATTCAAATGTGGATACAAAGAACATACTGTAATTCATAACTTTTAACCCATAACTGGTGTTATTATTATTATTATCATTATTATTGTGTTAGGAATTTCCAATCATTAGTGATAAAAGAATCTACAAGAGTTTCAACTTGCTTTCCTTCTATTGATAATTTCATCTATCATTACAATCAGCAGTTCATCTTGTAACTTATGCTGTTGAAGTGTTTGACTTGTTATAGTAGACCAAAATAAATTGTGGTGATGTCATACAAAGCCTAAAGAAAGTACTGGTTAACAAATACTGTAATACTGAGTCAACGTATGAAAATGTTGACTGGCAACACTACTGAATTAGAGGAAACTGGAGTGGTGGATATTGAATATCAGATTTTAGATAGAGAACGGTCAGTGCCGAACCAAGGTCCAAGCTACACAAGGGGCCACTTGGAACGCCATGCTGAGAAGGGCACCGGAGTCAAAATCATTACAAACTGGACAAAGCTCCAGGGTCTGATGGAACCCGTAACAGATTCTGTACTGAAGTTGCGACTGGGTTAGCCCCTTTTCTAACTATAATCTATTGTAGACCCCACAAACGGAAAACTGTAGCCATTAGTTGGAAGAAAGCACAGGACTCATCTGTATGCACAAAAATTCCACAGAACTACTGTCCAATATCCTTGAGATTGATTTGTTGTGGGAACTTAGAACATATTCTAAGGTCAAACATAATGAGATATCTTGAACTGAATGATCTCCTCCTAGTATGGAATTCCAGAAACATTGGTCATGTGAAAACTAACTCACATTTTTCTCGCAAAACATACTAAAAGCTTTGGCTCAACGTAGTCCAGTAGATGCAGTATTTTTTGATTTCTGAAAAGTAACTGACTCTGTACCACACCTACACTTATTGTCCAGAGTTCAATGATACGGGGTATCAAGTGAAATTTGTGACTGGACTGAGAATGTTTTGGTAGGGAGGACACAGCATGTTACCTTACATGGTGGGTCATCACCTCATGTGTGCCCCAAGGAAGTGTGTTGAGACCCTTACTGTTCATGTTGTATGTTAACTACCTTGCAGACAATATTAACAGTAATCTCAGACTTTTTGCAGAGGATGCAGTTATTTATAATGAAGTACTGTGTAAAAGAAGCTGCATAAATATTCAGTCAGATCTTGGTAAGATTTCAAAGTGGTGCAAAGATTGGCAACTTGCTTTAAATGCTCAGAAATATAAAACTGTGCGCATCACAAAACAAAAAAACATAGTATCGTTTGACTATAATATTGATGACAACTGGAATTGGCCAACTCATACAAATACCTGGGTCTAACATTTTGTAGGGATATGAAATGGAATGAGCACATAGGCTCAACTGCGGGTAAACCAGGTGGCAGACCTCAGTTTATTGGTAGAATACTGGGAAATTCAGTCTACAAAGGAAATTGTTTAAAAATCATTCATGTGACCCATACTAGAATATTACTTAAGTGTGTGGGACCCATACCAAATATAATGAACAGGGTATAATAAATATACACGGGAAGGGCAACGCGAATTGTCAAAGATTTTTTTGAGCCATGGGAGTGTCACAGAGATGCTGAAGAAACTAAATTGGCAGACTCTTGAAGAGAGGTGTAAAAGTCTACTAACAAAGTTCCGTGAACCAGACTTAAATGACTCTAGGAATATACTACTGCTCCCTACATATCACTCACATATGGATCATGAGATTAGAATAATTACAGAACACATAGAGGCGCTCACTCATTCTTCCCACACCCCATATGTGAATGGAACGGAAAGAAACCCTACTAGCTGGTACAATGGGATGTACCTTCTGCCATACACATCGTAGTGGTTTGCAGAGTATGCATGTAGATGTAAAGATGATCCTAGTGCAGAATTTGTATACAGGGTGTATCAATAGAGCACACAAATGTCAGCGATACAAAATGAAGTATCCTAAGGAAGAGTCAAACAAATGTATGACAGAAATTTCAATTAGTTTGTGGTATGAAAAGTTACCATATCAAAGTGTGGAATATGTCAAAGACATACTAAACAGAATTGGCATGACCATATTTATGACTAGAAGAGTTAAGTATGTGGTGGCTGTATCTATGGCAAACAACATCGCAAATATAACTGAACAAACACAAAGATAGCTGAGAATACACTCAATATAATTAATGTTGAGTAGTGTGAAATGAATATCTTGTCATTAGGGGAACAAGACATATTTAATTGTTCAAAGATTATTTTCCACACTTCAAATATATTTATTTTCTGAAGATTAAAGACAAAGCTGTTTAAAAATTAGAAACTTCCATGAAAATAGTTGAAAATCAATATGGGAAGAAACCGGAGACTTCAAAGTCAGGCGATGGTACCAAAATGATGAATACTCATCCTAAAATACAAGATGAACTTAAGAGTTTCTCACACGAAGATGAACACACATACATTTCAACAAAGCAGAACAACTGAAGGAGACTCCACACAGTTTTCAAGTCAGCAGATCAACAACATATGCAGGAAACATGAATAAAAATCTTTGGGTCAAAATGACAAGTTTGCTATCTTCACACTAAACCAAACTGATGTGTGTTCAGTAAAAGGAAAAAGTCACACTGTAATATCACCTGGACATAAAATGGAACTTTCAAAGTTGAGAAGTTCTGGGGCTGAATGCATTATTCTAATTGAAGATCGCTAATGAAGAAAGGCCAGAAAGAAATCAAAGAAAAGAATCTTTGTCTTATATTATTTGGATTTACCCTCTTACAGAGTCTACCTACTTCATGGAAAAGACATTTTGGCCTCTGATAATGACATTTTTTTTAGTAAAAAAAAAAAAAAAAAAAAAACAGTAATAAAGAAGAACTACTGAAGTTAAGATTTTTGCAAGGACAAGATGAAGGAAACCAGAAGTCTGATGATTCACTTCATGATGTCTCAAAAGACAGTAGCATAGATCAGATAACTTAGATAAAGTCTCACCACTCAAACTTTATCTTTGAAACCTTGGGATACCTAACAGATTTGCAGGCTACGACATGAATCTTGTACAACATAGTAATAACACAAACTTTGTATGATAGAAAAAGCTGAAGACATTCTGTTTCAGTTATCCTGAAAGTAAAAGAAACTAACATAAAGTACACTCTGATAAATACAAAACTGAAAACTTGGAGTACTGAAGAACTTCCACAGAATGTAAAACGTTTAAGCTGTTGTTGGGCTCTGCATTGAAAGCAAGATGGATGCTTTAAAGCTGGATTAGTTGCAAGAGGTTCCGAGCAGGAGGAACGAATACGCTATTTATAAATTTTTACTTCCGTGGTGCACTGCGAATTGATTAGACTGCTTCTTCTTAATCTTATAGCTACGAAAATAAAGAACATAATATTTGATGTTAAGACAGCATTCTTATAAAGTGATCTGCAAGAAGAGTTTACATGAATCAAGCTGAAAGATGCAATGATGGTATAAACAGATTTTGTAAATTGAAGAAAATTTTATATCACCAGAAAAAAACTTCAGAGATTTAGAACACCAGATTTTCAAATTTTCTTATAACATTTGAATATGTAAATCCAGGTGACAATCACTGTATCTATTACAATGGATACAAAGCATCATTATAACATTGTTTGGTGAGGATGAACTAATTATAGGAAAAAAAGACAGACAGCATTAGGGAAGTTGTGAAAAAGTGGTGCCAAAAGTTTGAAATAACATTTGACTGTATGTTTTGGAATCAAATGTCCTATTTTGGAATGAAAATTAAAGTAATTTCACAGAGAATTTTTTAAAATCAAACTATATTTATAGAGAATGTCCTGGGATGTTTTCACCTTAATAACTTCAATCCAGTAGTTATACCTATGGAACATGGAATTGTGACAGAAAATAAAATTTTGTGAATTATGAGGCACTGGACGCAAAAGAATACTGCTAATAAGCTATCAGCAGTCTATTGTACCTTGCAATAATATTTCACCAGGAGATCAGTTTTACTATTACTTGCTTAAACAGAGTTTGTAATAAACCAATGGCGAGTCACTGGAAAACAGTGTGACACATTTTTCAGAAACTCTAATGTCTGCTGTATTCTTTAGATTAGATTAGATTTACTTTCATTCCAATTGATCCGTAGTGAGGAGGTCCTCCAGGATGTGGAACATGTCAGAAAAACAACAATACATGACAAATATTTACAACTAAAACAAATAAGCTAATGTACCATTCCACAGGTCCCAAGTGGAATGATCGTAATTTTTTAATGAACACTATATGAAAGTCATTTTACAAATACTAATGCACTGAATTTAAAATACATGTAATACAACTACTATAATACTTATTTACAATGAACACATTACTGCACTGAAATGGTGCAGAAGTTAGATTGTACTTACACACACACACACATTTACAATATTACTGCACTGAAATTGCGCAGAAGTTATATTGTATTTAAAACCCACTTCCTTTCGTCTTTCCCTCTCCTTCCCTCTTTCCTGATGAGGCAACAGTTTGTTGCGAAAGCTTGAATTTTGTGTGTATGTATGTGTCTGTTTGTGTTTCTATCGACCTGCCAGCGCTTTCATATGGTAAGTCACATCATCTTTGTTTTTAAATATATTTTTCCCGCGTGGAATGTTTCCCTCTATTATATTGATATCATTAATTTGAACCCAACAATTACGTTTGTTATTGTCACTGTTGCATTTCGAAATCTTTTCTGTCGTCTTATTTTCTCTTTCTGTTTTTGCCAGTAGTTTCACTTTGTATTCACCTTCTCCTTTTTACCGTAATCTGCTATACAATTTTATCCCGCCTATATATATACTCAATAATACGTAACCCACTTCCAAACCATAACCAAAAAATTTTTTTTGCCGCTTTCAACACTACCGCCGCTATAAAATCCACCATTTCTAGTTCACAAACAGTTCCTTTCACCTTTTAAACAACCATTTCGGCTAGTTCTAATAACTTTCGCTTTATTTCCACTTCCGTTTTTCCCACATCACTGATAATTTTTAGCCGCTTCCCACAGGCTTTAACGTCATTATTTCTTCGTCAGACAATTGTTAGCCCCATTTTCATAGTCTGCCACCACAAAACCACTCCTTTTAATATATTACTCGCAGTTTTTTCGAAATTTTCCCGAATTTCTCCGTCCTCTAACGTGTTTTGGCGGCAACACAACCACCTAACCTTTGTGCACATCGTTGTCTACCAACCCAAGTCCAACATAGCCCAGCTGTAACCTACACCTTTTCGCCTTTTTTCACACCAGATCTCCAGTTACTCTCCAGTCCACCTTTATCCCTCCCCATATATTTTTATTTTCATTTTCATTTCAGCCTCATGTTACACTTTCCACCTTCTAATACCATGTCACCCTCACACCACCCCCACAACGACCCCATTAAGTTTTATTTACATTCCATCCGCAAACATGCCTTCGCCCTAGCCAGATTACGTTCCCATATTCTATTTTCTCAGGCTTCTCTGACATTGGCCATTACCCCCAAAGGCCTCACACTTAAAGTTCCCATCTCTCGCTGCAACCCTTCTTTCCATTAGTCCCTATACCAGTTCCAAACTGAACAATCCATTGCCCTCACCCACCAAATCCTTCACCTACACATCAACTCAGCCAATGAACACACCCGTCAACTCATATCCTTAATAAAAGTCCTTAATCTTTCCTCTCCCACATCCACACCGGCTGTTCAGAGCACCCTCCTACAGGCCAACCGTAAATTAGAACACCATGCCACCCCCCACCTCAAAAAACTATCCAATCTCCTGGTTTCCCACCTCCGGAAAGGCAACTCACTCTCCCTTCACAACCTTTCCAGCAAACCTCAACCTCCTCTCATTGCACACAAACCCAGTCTCTCCCATCTACTCAATCTCCCACTTCCAGCTCCACTCCCCCCAAAACCTCAAAATTCCAATCAACACAATCTGGAACCACAACACCCTAATTCAGTAGTTAACCTTTCCTCCAAACCTCTCTCCCAATCCGAAACCTCTGTCCTATCCAAAGGCATCACCTTCAGCCCCACTCCCAGATTCAACCAAACAGCCCTCGTCAAAGATTTACTGTCCTACACTCGTACTCTCTGCTGGAAATATCACTTTGCCACGAAGAAAAATGATCCTAATCCTACTCCTAATGATCCAACTCCCCAAGACACCATCCAAATTGAACCCTGCCTGGAACAGTTCCGTCCTCCATCGCAGCGGGACCCACCTCCTCTTCCTCAAAGTCACCCTCTCCAAACCTTCCAGGAATTTCTGACTTCCAGCCTTGCATCTCAATCCTTCTTAAAAAACCTTAATCCTACTCCCAACATGACCACTGCTGAAGCCCAGGCTATCCGTGATCTGAAGGCTGACCGATCCATCGTCATTCTTCCGGCGGACAAAGGTTCCACGACCATGGTACTTGATCGTCGTGAGTATGTGGCTGAGGGACTGCGTCAGCTTTCAGACAACACCACATACAAAGTTTGCCAAGGTAACCCCATTCCCGATGTCCAGGCGCAGCTTCAAGGAATCCTCAGAACCTTAGGCCCCCTGCAAAACCTTTCACCTGACTCCATCAACTTCCTGACGCCACCGACACCCCGCACCCCTACCTTCTACCTTCTTCCTAAAATCCACAAACCCAATCATCCCGGCCACGCCATTGTAGCTGGTTACCAAGCCCCCACAGAACGTATCTCTGCCTACGTAGAACCCATTACATGCAGTCTGCCATCCTTCATCAAAGACACCAACCACTTTCTCGAACGCCTGGAATCCTTACCCAATGTGTTACCCCCGGAAACCATCCTTGTAACCATTGATGCCACTTCCTTATACACAAATATTCCGCACGTCCAGGGCCTCGCTGCGATGGAGCATTTCCTTTCACGCCGATCACCTGCCACCGTACCTAAAACCTCTTTCCTCATCACCTTAGCCAGCTTCATCCTGACCCACAACTTCTTCACTTTTGAAGGCCAGACATACCAACAATTAAAGGGAACAGCCATGGGTACCAGGATGGCCCCCTCGTACGCCAACCTATTCATGGATCGCTTAGAGGAAGCCTTCTTGGTTACCCAGGCCTGCCAACCCAAAATTTGGTACAGATTTATTGATGACATCTTCATGATCTGGACTCACAGTGAAGAAGAACTCCAGAATTTCCTCTCCAACCTCAACTCATTTGGTTCCATCAGCTTCACCTGGTCCTACTCCAAATCCCATGCCACTTTCCTTGATGTTGACCTCCACCTGCCCAATGGCCAGCTTCACACGTTCGTCCACATCAAACCCACCAACAAGCAACAGTACCTCCATTATGACAGCTGCCACCCATTCCACATCAAACGGTCCCTTCCCTACAGCCTAGGTCTTCGTGGCAAACGAATCTGCTCCAGTCCGGAATCCCTGAACCATTACACCAACAACCTGACAACAGCTTTCGCATCCCGCAACTACCCTCCCGACCTGGTACAGAAGCAAATAACCAGAGCCACTTCCTCATCCTCTCAAACCCAGAATCCCCCACAGAAGAACCACAAAAGTGCCCCACTTGTGACAGGATACTTTCCGGGACTGGACCAGACTCTGAATGGGGCTCTCCAGCTGGGATACGACTTCCTCAAATCCTGCCCTGAAATGAGTTCCATCCTTCATGAAATCCTCCCCACTCCACCAAGAGTGTCTTTCCGCCGTCCACCTAACCTTCGTAACCTATTAGTTCATCCCTATGAAATCCCCAAACCACCTTCCCTACCCTCTGGCTCCTATCCTTGTAACCGCCCCCGGTGTAAAACCTGTCCCATGCACCCTCCCACCACCACCTACTCCAGTCCTGTAACCCAGAAGGTGTACACGATCAAAGGCAGAGCCACATGTGAAAGCACCCACGTGATTTACCAACTGACCTGCCTACACTGTGATGCATTCAATGTGGGAATGACCAGCAACAAACTGTCCATTCGCATGAATGGACACAGGCAGACAGTGTTTGTTGGTAATGAGGATCACCCTGTGGCTAAACATGCCTTGGTGCACGGCCAGCACATCTTGGCCCAGTGTTACACCGTCCGGGTTATCTGGATACTTCCCACCAACACCAACCTATCTGAACTCCGGAGATGGGAACTTGCTATTCAATATATCCTCTCTTCCTGTTACCCACCAGGCCTCAATCTCCGCTAATTTCAAGCTGCCGCCACTTATACCTCACCTGTCATTCAACATCATCTTTGCCTCTGCACTTCCGCCTCGACTGACATCTCTGCCCAAACTCTTTGTCTTTAAATATGTCTGCTTGTGTCTGTATATGTGTGGATGGATATGTGTGTGTGTGTGTGTGTGTGTGTGTGTGTGTGTGTGTGTGTGTGTGTGAGTGTATACCCATCCTTTTTTCCCTCTAAGGTAAGTCTTTCCGCTCCCGGGATTGGAATGACTCCTTACCCTCTCCCTTAAAACCCACTTCCTTTCGTCTTTCCCTCTCCTTCCCTCTTTCCTGATGAGGCAACAGTTTGTTGCGAAAGCTTGAATTTTGGTATATATACACACAAATCAGTTGGTTTTACTGAGAAATTCATCAATGGGGTAGAAGGAGTTGGCCACCAATAAATCCTTTAGGCTTCTCTTAAACTGAATTTCATTGGTTGTTAAGCTTTTTATGGCTGCTGGCAAGTTATTGAAAATGTGTGTTCCTGAATAATGCACACCTTTTTGTACAAGACTAAGTGACTTTAAATCCTTGTGAAGATTATTCTTATTTTTAGTATTGATTCCATGAATTGAGCGGTTGGTTTGAAAAAGTGATATATTTTTAATGACAAATTTCATTAAGAATAAATATATTGGGAAGCAGTAGTTAGGATCCCAAGTTCCCTAAACAGGCTTCTGCAGGATGTTCTTGAGTTCACACAACATATAACTCTTACTGCATGTTTTTGTGCCCAGAAAACTTTAGCTTGGCTTGATGAATTACGCCAAAAAATAATCCCATATGACATTATGGAATGAAAGTAAGCATAGTATGCCAGCCTCTTCATTTTTATATCCCCTATGTCTGACAAAATTCGCATTGCAAACAGAGATTTGTTAAGACGCTTCAACAGTTCTGTGGTGTGCTCCTCCCAGTTGAATTTATTATCAAGCTGTAATCCCAAGAATTTAACACTGTCCACTTCTTCTATCTTCTTGTCATCGTATGTTAGACATATACTCGTGGGACACCCCTTACAAGTTCTGAACTGCATGTAGTGTGTTTTTTCAAAGTTTAGTGACAAAGAATCGGCTAGGAACCAGTGATTAATGTCCACAAATATTTTATTAGCTGATCTTTCTAAGACTACGCCTGATTTGCTATTTATTGCAATGTTTGCATCATCGGCAAACAAAACGAACTTGGCATCTGGTAATGTTACTGATGGAAGGTCATTGATATACACAAGAAAAAGTAAGGGCCCCAAAATGGAACCTTGTGGGACCCCACATGTAATTAGTTCCCAGTTGGATGATGCCTGATAGCTTGATACATGTCTCTTTCCTAATAACACCCTTTGTTTCCTGCCAGAGATATAAGATTTGAACCATTATGCAGCATTTCCTGTTACACTATAATACTCTAATTTAGTTAAAAGGATATTGTGATTTACACAGTCAAATGCCTTTGACAGATCACAAAATATACCAGTTGCAATTTTTTGTCTAATGAATTAAGCACATTTTCACTGTAAGTGTAGAAAGCCTTCTCAATATCAGAACCTTTTAGAAATCCAAACTGTGACTTTGACAGTATGTTATTTGAGATAAGATGGTTATAAAGCCGACTGTACATTACTTTTTCGAAAATTTTTGATTGTGCTGGCAACAGTGAATCTGGACAGAAATTTGATGCTATTTCTTTATCTCCCTTCTTAAACAGTGGCTTCACTTCAGCATATTTCAGCCATTCAGGAAATATTCCCCTGATAAATGACTGGTTACACAGATAGCTTAATATGTTACTTAGCTCAGAATCACATTCTTTAATTAACTTTGTTGATATTTCATCATACCCACTAGATGTTTTTGTTTTTAAAGATCTTATGATGGACATTATTTCTGTTGGGGTAGTGAGGGTCAAATTCATATTATGCAAGTTGCTTGAAATTTCTGGTCTGAGGTATTCCATAGCAGCATCTACCGAACCTGACAACCCCATCTTTTCGGTAACAGTTATAAAATGTTTATTAAAAAGTTCTGCAATACTATACACTTCTGTCACCAATGTATCATTTACTCTTAACGCTATTTGTTCCTCTTCATGTCTGGTTCTACTGGTCTCCTCCTTCACTATATCCCATATTGTCTTTATTTTGTTATCTGATATGACTATCTTTTCCTTGTAATATATTTGCTTTGTCATCCGTATTACAGTCTTTAATATTTTGCAGTATTTCTTGTAATGAGCTATAGCATCAACATTGGAACTGTTTTGGATTGACAAATACAGTTTTCTTTTTGTTTTACAAGATACCCCTATTCCTCGAGCAATCCATGGCTTTTTTTGTAGACTTTGCTCTAAAATTGGTAAGTTTTGAGGGAAAACAGTGTTCGAATAAGGTAAGCACTTTATTAGCAAAAGTGTTATATTTTTCATTCATGCCATGAGCACTGTAAACATCAGTCCAGTGAATGTCTCTGAGGAGTGTCCTAAAATAATCAATTTTTGGCTTACTGATTACCCTCTTGAGCTCAGATTTAACAGATTTTATATCCTGTTCAGTATTAACATTTAACAGAAGGAACTGCATGTCATGGTCTGAGAGGCCATTGACTATTGGTTTTGTAATATAATTTTGTTCATTGGACTTTTCTATAAAGATATTATCAATGGCTGTTTGTGAGCAAGTTGCTACCCTAGTGGGGAACTTTACGGTGGGAATTAAGTTGAATGATAGTGTTACTAACTCAAATAAGTTCTTATTGGGAGAGTCTTTAAGGAAATCTACATTGAAATCACCGCAACCACTATTTCTTTGTTTTTGGTTGTTAAATGGGCCAGTACAGCTTCAAGGTGGTTTACAAACAGATTAAAGTTACCTGCAGGTGCTCGATATACACTTAATATTATGAAGGATTTTTTGTGAAATTCTAATTCTGTTGCACATGCTTCCATATGCTGTTCTAGGCAAAATTTATGAATGTCTATGTTCTTAAATTTATTGATGGAAACTCAACACTGCTTGCATTACTGATCTGATTAGGAGTTGATGTCGCTGTCAGATGTTCCACCAGTGCAGTTCTCATCACAAATGGTGGACTCATTGTCTGGTACACTCAAAAACAATGTGTATGTTGACTTCAACAGCTGAAACAGAGTACCAAGTTGCTATCTTTTTGATAGATGATATATTCTGGATATTGTGTTTCCAACGAGAACTTAAAATTTCATGTCTGAATCGACTGACAGAACTGTGTGTTGACAATCAAGCTACCTTACATGTGTTGAAGAATACCTATGACAGAAAAATAATATCAGCATATTGAAATTTCTGAACATACAGAAAAGACTGTCAAATTAAAACATGTTGGGAGCTCCAATCTGACTGAGCGAGGTGGCACAGCAGTTAGCACACTGGACTAGCATTTGGGAGGACAATGGTTCAAACCCATGTCTGGCCACCCTGATTTAGGTTTTCCATGATTTCACTAAATCACTACAGGCAAATGCCAGGATTGTTCCTTTGAAAGAGTACGGCCAATTTCCTTCCCAACCCTTCCCTAATCTGATGGGATGGAAGACCTTGCTGTTTGGTCCCCTCCCTCAAATCAACCAACCAATCTCAAACCTGATGGATGAAATGTTCAAAGAATTAAGGTGAAAAATAATTAACTGGGAGTTTTGAGAGTTAATTATTTTCCTGTTGTTATGGATTGTGCATGACGTTAATATGTACATTTGGTGTCTTGACTTGTAGTTTTGAAATAATTGCTCTTTGATTTATCTCTCTGGCAGTCTTATTAAGTATGCTGTGTGGCAATGTTCTGTGTTCTGCTATTTGGGCAACAAAATAACTGAGGTTGGCCCAGGCAGAGAAGGTATAAAGGGCAGACTGGTAATAGCAAGAAAAGAATTTCTGAAAAAGAGAAAGTTCTTAACATTCAGCATAAATGAAGAGTTAAGAGTCATTTCTGAGGTATTTGTCTGGCATTTTCAGCAGTGAAATTTGGACAGTAAGCAATTCAGACTAGAAAGTAACAGAAGCTGCAGAATGTAGTGCTACAGTAGAATGTTGAGGGTAGATCAAATAAACAATGAGGAGGTACTGAAGTGAATTGTGGAAAAAAGAAATTTAAAGCATGACTGAACTAAAGGAAGAGATTATATGATATGACATATCCAGAGACATCAAGGAATTGTCAATTTGGAGATGGAGGGAAGTGTGGGGAGTAAAAGCTGTACATGGAGACATAGGCATGAATATAGTAAGCATATTCAAATGGTGTAGACTGCACAAGTTATTCAGAGATGAAGATGCTTGCTCAGGACAGACTAGTGTGGTATGGTGCATCAGACCAGTCTTCGTACTAAAGGCAACAACAGCAATGTTATTAATTAAAGTGTACTCATTTAAACATGGTTCAAATCGTTCTTTTCTATTAAAGTTAATCAAGGCCACTGCCCAAGTTAAACTCTGCAAGTGATCTATCTGAGAAACATCACAATTTTCAATACTATGACCAGGTCCACTGAATTTACTGCTAAGTAAACTTAACATAGCTTGTAAACTGTGATAATTAAATCTAAACATAGTTTATTTTTCTGTTAGCTTCTCAATGCTTCCTCTGCATACCAATGCAGCGGTGAGAAGGAGGAGGACTTCAACCAACCACCCTTTTTGTTGAATGATGAGCGTTTGTATTTTCCAGTTCCATAGTTTGAAAGTCACTTAGGATTTTCCATTAATACAATAGTGATCTTATGTGAGTCCTTTTCCATTGAAGAGCCATGACATGCCATGGACTCATCTAATGTCTGAAGTAGTACTGGAGGGAACTGACACATGAATCCTACAGGATTGTCCATAAATCCGTACGAGTATGAGGGGGTGGAGATCTCTTCTGAACAGCACGTTGCAAGGCATCCCAGATATTCTCAATAATTTCATGTCTGGGGAGTTTGTTGGCCAGCGGAAGTGTTTAAAATCAGAAGAGTGTTCCTGGAGCCACTTTGTAGGAATTGTGGATGTGTGGGGAGTTGCATTGTCCTGCTGGAACTGCCCAAGTGCATTGGAATGCACAATGGATATGAATGGATGCATGTGGTTAGACAGGATGCTTATGTACATATCACCTGTCAGAGTCATAGCTAGACCTATCAAGGGTACCATATCACTCCAACTTCATACACTCCACACCATTACAGAGCCTCCACCAGCTTGAACAGTCCCCTGCTGACATGTAGGGTCCACAGATTCATGAGGTTGTCTCCATACCTGTACACATCCATCTGCTCAATACCACTTGAAATGAGACTCATCTGAGCAGGAAACATCTTTCCAGTCATCAACAGTCCAATGTTGGTGTTGACGGGCCCAGGCAAGGCATAAAGCTTTGTGTTGTGCAGTCACCAAGGGTACAAGAATGGGCCTTCAGCTCCAAAAGCCCATATTGGTGATATTTCATTGAATGGTTCACATGGTGACATTTGTTGATGGACCAGCATTAAAATCTGCAGCAATTTGCAAAAGGATTGTGCTTCTGTCACATAGAATAATTCTCATCAGTTGTGATTGGTCTCATTCTTGCAGGATCTTTTTCTGGCCACAGCGATGTTGGAGATTTGATGTTTTACTTGATTCCTGATATTTACGGTACACTTGTAAAATGATTGTATGGGAAAATCCCCACTTCATCACTTCCTCAGAGATGCTGTACCCAATCACTCGTGCACCAAGTGTAACAGCACGTTCAAACTCACTTAAATCTTCATAATCTGACATTTTAGCAGCAGCAACCAATCTAATAACTGCGGCAACACTTGTTGTCTTATTTAGGCATTGCTGACCTCAGTGCTGCATTCTATTGACATATCTCTGTATTTGAATACGCATGCCTGTACCAGTTCCTTTGGTGTTTCACTGTAAAATACCAATGCTCAACCTTGTAACATTGACAAAGTTGAAATACGTTATCGACTACTGTGATACAAGTAAAGGAGGCTTATTAACAATAAACAGTGAAAAGGCTTTTGTAAAGATGCATGTTACTGGCTTAGTAGTTTTAGACATGACGTACGTCACAGCAAAATTGATGTATTTCTGTTTTAGTACATTAAGTGCAGATTTAGATATAAATTTCTAATGAGATGTGACATCTGGGCAATAAGCTATAGATACATCAAATAAGGGCTTCTTTCTGTTCTCTTTTGCATACACTTAGCATGAGTCATATTTAGATAATCATTCATACCTTCATCACCATAGACATTAGTGTGATGTAGGATGTAGAAGTACCTATCAGATATCTACATCTACATCTATCCTCTGCAAACCACTATGAGGTGCATGACACAGGGTACATTCTATTGTGCCAGTTATCAGGGTTTTTCCTGTTCCATTCACGTATGGTGTGTGGGAAGGATGATTGTTAGCATGCCTCTGTGCATGCAGTAATTATTCTAATCTTATCCTCACAATCTCTACATGAGTGATATGTAAGAGGTTGTAGTATACTCCTAGAGTAATCATTTAAAGCTGGTTCTTTCAACTTTGTTAATAGACTTTCTCAGGATAGTTTGCAACTATCTTCAAGAGGCTTCCAGTTCAATTGGAAATTGTTATACTGTTGTTGTTGTGGGCTTCAGTCTGAAGTCCTGTGCAAGCCACTTCATCTCTAAGTAACTACTGCAATCTACATTCTTCTGAATCCACTTACTGTATTCATCTCCTGGCTTACCTCTACAATTTTTATCCCCAACAGTTCACTCCAGTATTAAATTGGTGATCTCTTGATGTACCTGAATGTGTCCTATTAATCAATCCCTTCTTTTAGTTATGTTGTGCCACCAATTTCTTGTCACCTCTGTTCTCTTCAATGCCTCTACATTACTTATATGAGCTACCCACCTAATCTTCAGTGTCCATTGTAGCACAAAATTTCAAAAGCCTCTATTCTCTTCTTTATCATCCATGTTTCACTTCCATACAAGGCTGCATCCCCCAAAACTAGCTACAGAATAGTCATCCTAACACTTCAATGTATATCTGATGTTAACAAATTTCTCTTCTTCAGAAACACTTTTCTTGTGATTGCCAGTACATATTTTATGTCCTAGCTACTTTCGCCAACATCAGTTATTTTGCTGTCCAAACAGCAAAACTCATTTCCTAATCTATGTCCCTTACCATCATCTAATTTAATCTAACTACATTCCATTATCCTTGTTTTGCTTTCTGTGGAAGTTCATCTTATGTTCTCCTTTCAAAACACTGCCCATTCCATTCAACTGCTCTCCCGAGTCCTTTACTATCTCTGTCAGAATTATGTCATCGGCAAACCTCAGTTTTTATTTCATCCTCTTGGACTTTAATACTTACTCCAAATTTTTATTTTGTTTCCTTTATGGCTTGGCAACGGCCTTGCCACAGTGGATTCACCGTTTCCTGTCAGATCACCGAAGTTAAGTGCCATCGGGCGTGGCCAGCACTTGGATGGGTGACCATCCAATCCACCATGCGCTGTTGCCATTTTTTGGGGTGCACTCAGCCTTGTGATGCCAATTGAGGAACTACTTGACTGAATAGTAGCGGCTCCAGTCAAAGAAAACCATTTAACGATGGGGAGAGTAGTGTGCTGACCACACGTCCCTCCTATCTGCATCCTTAGCTGAGGATGACACGGCGGTCAGATGGTCCCAATGGGCCACTTGTGGCCTGAAGACAGAGTGCTTTTTTCCTTTATGGCTTGCTCAATGTACAGACTGAATAACATTGGGGACAGGGTACAGCACTGTCTCAATCCCTTCTCAATCACTGCTTCACTTTTATGACCCTCGACTCTTATGACTGTTTTCTGATTTCTATACAAGTTGTAAATAGCCTATCACACCCAGTATTTTACCACTGCTACCTTCACAATATCAAAGAGATTGTTTCAGGTAACATTGTAATAATATTTCCCTATGTCTACAAAGTATTACATCATGTATTCCTGTATTTCTTCAGAATCCAAACTGCTCTTCCCTGAGTTTAGCTTCTACCAGTTTATCCATTCTTCTGTAAAGAATTCATGTTAGTATTTTGCAGCCATAAGTTATTATGCAGATAGTTTAGAATATTCACATCTGTCAGAACCTGCTTTCTTTGGAATTTGAATTATTACATACTCCTTCAAATCTGAAGGTATTTTGCCTATCTTATACATCTTGCACTTAGGATGGAATAATTTTGCCATGGCTGCCTCTCCCAAGGCTATCAGTAGTTTTGACAGAAAGTCGCCTTCCCCAGGAGCCTTGTTTCAAATAGGGTCTTTCAGTGCTTTGTCAAATTCTTCTTGCAGTATCATACCTCCCATCTCATCTTCATCTACCTTCTCTTCCTTTCCTACAATATTCTATTAAAGTCTCTCTCCCTTGTACAGGCCCTCTATATACTCCTTCCACCTTTCAGCTTTCCCTTCTTTGCATAGTACTGCTTTTCCATCAGAGCTCTTGATATTGATGCAGCTGCTTCTCTTTTCTCCAAAGGTCTTTTTAACTTTACTGTAGACAGCATCTATCTTTATCCTACTGAAATATGCTTCTGAATCCTGACATCTTCTCTCTAACAATTCCTGCTGAGCCATTTTGCAGTTTCTGTCAATCTCATTTTTTAGAAGTTTGTACTCCCTTTCTCCTGCTTCAGTTGGTGCATTTTTATTTTCCTCCTTTCATCGAATAAATTCAGTATTTCCTGTGATATCCAAGAATTTCTACTAGGTCTTATCTCTTTACCTGTTTGATCCTCTCCTGCCTACATTATTTTATCTCTCAAAGCTACCCATTTGTCTTCTACTATATGTCTTCCCCTGTTCTACTTATATAATCAGTCTGAAACCTTGCAATATGTCCAGATCTCTTCCATGTATACAACCTTCTTTCATAATTCTTAAACCAAGTATTAGCAATGATAAAATTATGCTGTGTGCAGAATTCTACCAGGTGGCTCCCTCTCTCATGCCTTTCTCCCATTCCATATTCACATACTATTTTTCCTTCTGTTCCTTTTCCTACTACTGAATTCCATTCCCCCATCACAACTAAATCTCCATTTTCCTTAACTATCTGAATAATTTCTTTTATCTCATCATACATGTATTCAATCTCTGCATCATCTGTGGAGCTAGTTGACATACAAACTTGTACTAGTATGGTGGGTGTTGGCTTAGTGTTTACCTTGGCTACAATTATGCATTCACTATGCTGTTTATAGTAGCTTAGCCGCATTCTTAATTTCTTGTTCATTATTAAAGCTACTCCTGTATTACCCCTATTTGATTTTGTATTTACAACCATGTATTCACCTGATCAGAAGTCCTGTTCCTGCTGGCATTGAACTGCACTAATTCCCACCATATCTAACTTCAACCTATCCATTTCATACTTAAATTTTATAACCTATGTGCCCAATTAAGGTGTATAACATTCCATATTCTGACCCATAGGAGATGTGAATAGTGGAGTATTCTACCTCCAGAATATTTTATCCAAGAGGATGCCATCATCATTTAGCCATAAAGTAGAGCTGCTTGCCTTCAGAAAAAATTACAGCTGTAGTTTTCCCTTGTTTTCAGCCATTCACAGTACCAGTACAGCAAGGCCATTTTGGTCGATGTTACATGCCAGATCAGTCAGTCATACAGATTGTTGCCCCTGCAACAACTGGAAAGGCTGCTGCCCCTCTTCAGGAACCACATGTTTGGTTGGCCTCTCAACAGATATCCCTCCATTGTGGCTACACCCATGGTTCATAGACAATAGTAAAATCATAATGCACTACTGGCTGTGAGACTATAAGGGTAGATAGCTGCTCAACAGGAACATCTAAATCAGACACTAAAACTAGCTGTTGTAATCAGAGATACCTTCCTACAAGGGGAAGGAGAAAACATAGGGGTCAGCTCATTCTATTGGGGGAGACAGATATGTCTACGGCCAACAATAGCGTTACTTACTAAGACTACATTGCTGGTCATTATTACTGGTATCAACTCTTTCTTTCATCAACTTTCAACATTTGCACTATTTCTGATTGTCACCATCTTCCATTCTCATCCTCTTGCTGACATCAAACATCAACATTCCTTATGCACTGCTGATTAATGCCAACTGCATCACTCAATACATATTTGATATACTAAATTGTGATCCACAACTATGTTGCTTGATGATGGGAAGAATAAAAAGTATTGCTGTGAACAGTGACATGACATTTTCATGTTCCAAGTATAGGTGTCCTTTTTAGCCAACCAAAGTTCTAAATCTTGCACTTGATTTGAATTCATTGGTATGATCATAGGGTCAATACCTTTGTCATCATTTCACTACAGCATCACCCCTTTGTCACATTTGTTTTATCTGGTACTCTTTGTCTTGATGATACACCTTACTGGATTATTACCTTCAACTCTCTCATAATTTCATAAATACCTCCATCCAAATTAAGTCTATTAACCACCAACTGTACCCAAACTTCAACAGCTGTTGTTCCTCCCACACCAACAAGACTCATCATAGCTTTACACCCATGGATGGAACATACGGAGTCTTGTATAACTCTTCTCTTTGCCACAGCCTTCAGACAGTAACTACCACAACTTCCCTCCCCCCAACCTCTCTCTGCCCAACCCCCAAAAAAAGATACAGTTTTACAAAACAAATCTCACACATTTAATCCTTTCCACACTGCTAACTCATCAGCCATGCCCACTAGGCAGCCACAAAGGAGCAATCATCACTTAGTACCACCCCATTTAGTGCCTGATTAAGCTCCTAATTACTTCTATTGCCCATCTCCACTCATTCCTGCCCTAAATATGCTTCCAACTCTGTACCTGCCCCACTATTTGCCCCTCCAGCCCCACAAGATTCCTTCATCCCACAATCTCTCTCATCCTCCAGGGAGACAAGTGAGCCATAGGTCAAACAACATCAGAAGGCTATCCTTGGAGCGGCTTGACAAACAAATAGTTCCTGAAGAGTGGCAGAAGAATTTAAAAAGTTGAAAGGATGGATAACTGAGGATATGTACCTCTTCTGTATGGTTTAATGATGATGGGATCCTTCTGGGGAAAACTGTCCTCCATTATTACCTGTAGGTGGAGACTACTCCAGATCATGTTATCATCAGAAAAAACAAATCTAGTGTTCTATGGGTCAGAGAATGGAATGTTAAAACCTCTTAATCATGTAGGTAAGTTAAAGAAATGAGTACATTGAAATTAGATGTAATGGCAATTACTGAAGTGAGTGGCAAGAGGAATGGTATTCCTGATTATGTGAGCACAGTGTTACAAATAAAAAAATCTAACAGAGTTAATGGAACAGCATGTCTAATAATAAGCAAGAAAATAGGAATGTGGATGCAGCACTTGTACAAGCACAGAGTACAATTTCATTATGGGTTAAGAAGACAAGATATTTTGAAGAGACCTGTAGGCACTGAACATTCTAATAGTTTAAAGGTAATGATAAGATTGAGATTTAGAAACAAGGTTTTTAATTGCAAAATATTTCAGGGAACAGATGTGAACTCTGGTCTTAATTTATTGATTATGAAATAAAGACTTAAATTGAAAATTGGAAAAAAAGGAAAAAGGGATAGACACACGCAGAAGTGACTCCTAAAATATGAAATTGACGTCACTAAAATGCAGAGCAGCGAAGGAGGAAGGGCAAGAGTACAAATAAAATCCATAAAACATGCATGACTCCAAAAGAGATATATGCTGCTTGTAGAACAATTGAAGAAATATTTAGTGAAATGAAAAGCAACTGTGTGAACAGAAGAGCTAAGATGGCAAAGCACTACTTAGCAAAGAAGAGAAGACTGAGAAGTCAGAAAATATAGAGAAGTACAGTATGAAGGAGAGATATTTGAAGACAATATTATGGAAGGAGAAAAGGATGTGGATAAAGATGAAATGGTGTATGTAAACCTGCGAGAAAAATTTGACAGAGCACTGAAATACCTGAGTTGAAACATAATTTTTGTAGATTTAGAAACAGTGGTTGATAATGTTGCTTAGAATACTGTTTACAGCATAAAATATGGGAAGTTGGCAAAAACTACTTCATCTCTGTAGAAGTCATGCAGAAAACAGACTACTATCCTAAGAGTTGAGAGACATAAAAGTGAGGCAGTAGTTGAGAACAGAGTGGGGGCAGAGTTGTAAAATACCTCCCCCCCCCCCTCCTGCACCACAAATGTAATTCAGTCTGTACACTGAGCAAACAGTAAAGGAAACCAATGACAAATTTTGTAAGAGAATTAAATTCAGTAGCAGAAATAAAAACTTTAATATTTGTTAAGACACTAATTTTTTCAGAGATAACAAAGGACTTTGAACAGCAGTTGAATGGAATGTATAATGCTTTGAAAAAAATGTTATAAGATGAATACAAATAAAAGCAAAACAAGAGTAATGAAGTTTAGTTGAATTAAGTAAGGTGGAATTAGATTTGGAAATGAGACAATGAAAATAGTAGATGGGTTTCGTTATGTGGACAGTAAAATAACTGGTGGCAGCAAGAAGAATCTGCCAACCTCTTCATCTCAGGGTAGCATTTGCATGCAACCTACATCTTCAATTATTTGCCCAGTGTGTTCCAACCTCTGTCTTCCAATCTCTGTCTTTTTTACCTCTACAGCTCCCTCTAGTACCATGGAAGTCATTCCCTGATGTCTTAACATATGTCCTATCATCCTGTCCCTTCTTCCTGTCAGTGTTTTCCATATATTCCTTTCCTCTCTGATTCTGTGCAAAACCTCCTCATTCCTTACCTTATCAGTCCACCTAATTTTCAAAATTCATCTGTAACACCACATCTCAAATGCTTCAATTCACTTATATTCTGATTTCCACACAGTCCACGTTTAACTACCATAAAATGCTGTACTCCAAACGTACATTTTCAGAAATTTCTTCCTCAAACTAAGGTCTATGTTTGATACTAACAGACTTCTCATGGACATGAATGCTCTTTTTGCCAGTCTTTTTGCTAGTCTGCTTTTGACAGTCTCCTTGCTGCTTCCGTGTGCTGCCTAGGTATCAGAATTCCTTAACTTCATCTACTTCATCACCATATCCTGATGTTAAGTTTCTCACTGTTTTCATTTCTGCTACTTCTCATGACTTTTGTCTTTCTTCGATTTACTTTCAATCCACATTCTGTACTCATTAGACTGTTCATTCCAATCACCAGATCCTGTAATTCCTCTTCATTTTTACTGAGGAGAGCAATGTCATCAGCAAATCTTAACACTGGTGCCCAATTAATGCTGTTGAACATCTTTTTCCACGTCAAGAAATTCTATGGACGTGTCTTGGTTTTTCTTTAGTCTTGCTTCCATTAACAACTGCAATTTCACAATTGCCTCTCTAGTGTCTTTGCTGTTCCTGAAGCCAAACCAATTATCATCTAACATGTCCTCAATTTTCTTTTCCATTCCTCTGTATATAATTCTTGTCAGTAACTTGGATGCATGAATTGTTAAGCTGATTGTGCAATAATTCTCGCGCTTGACAGCTCTTGCAGTCTTCGGAATTGAGTGGATGATACTTTCCCCAAATACAGATGGTGTATCACCAGATGATGATGATGATGATGATGATGATCATCATCATCATCATCACCAGACCCATACATCCTACATACCAATGTGAATGGTTGTTTTGTTGCCACTTCCTCCAATGATTTTAGAAGTTGTGATGTAATATTATCTCTCCCTTCTGCCTTTTTTGATTCTAAGTCTTAAAAACCTCTTTTACATTCTGATCTAGTACTGGATCCCCTATCTCTTCCCTAGTGCCTCCTGCTTCTTCTTCTATCACATCAGGCAATTCTTTTCCCTCATAGAGGCCTTCAATGTACTCTCTCCACCGATCTGCTTTCTCCTCTGTATCTAATACTGGAATTCCCATTGCCTCTTAATGTTACCACTCTTGCTTTTAATTTCACCAAAGGTTGTTTTGACTTTTCTATATGCTGAGTCAATCCTGACAATCATTTCTTTTTCAATTTCTTCACATTTTTCATGCAGCCATTTTGCCTTAGCTTTCCAACACTTCCTATTTACAGATGCAGAGAGGTTTTGAAATGTGGTGCTGCAGAAGAATGCTATTGATTAGATGAAAGTATGCAAAGTCTAAGATGGAATACAACATTATTTTGTGAAAATATACAAGAGATGTTGAGTCACAGGCAGACACAACAAAAAGACTGCTACACACTTAAGCTTTCATCCAAAATTAATTCTTGCAAAATAGGAAAAACACATGCCTTCACACAGCTCACACACATATGCCCAGTGTCTCTGGCCATTGTGGCTGAACTGCAGACAGCTACTGTGCCTGACGGGAGCAGCTGTCCAGTGTAGGTGGTGTGGCTAAACAAGAGGCATGGGATGTGGAGGGGGTGGAATAAGAGGGTAGGAGTGGGAAGAGGTGTAGTGCTGCTTGTGGACGAATGTAGGGATGTGGTTGGGATAAGGTAGGGGTGCTGGATGCAGTCAGGAGGTTCACTAGAGGGACAAATTAGCAGAAAAGGAGAGAAGTACAGAAGCAGAAAAGACTAGAGGTGTGTCAATAGAATAGAAGGTCGTGCAGTGCTGCAGTGGGAGCTGTGAAGGGGATAGGGAGGTAGAGGACAGTGACTAGGGAAGGTTGAAGGCAGGGAGGTATGAGAATGTAGGATATGTTGCAGGTAGAGGGTTCCCACCGGTGCTAGTAGGAAGGATCCAGATGGTGCAGGCTGAGAAGCAGTCACTGTAGTGAAATACATTGTGTCGGGCAGCATATTCAGCAACTGGATGGTCTAGCTGCCTTTTGGTCACAGTTTGTCAGTGGCCATTCATGTGGACAGACAGTTTGTTAGTTGTCATGCCCACACAGAAAGCAGCACAGTGGTTGCAGCTTAGTTCTACAGATTTTACGGCTGCTGAACTGAGGAATATCCTACTCTCTATCCTTCTCATCCCTCGTACTGTGATATTCCACTGCCCACTAAACCTACACAATATCATTGCCCGCCCTTACTCAACCCCTGCCATCAACACCTTGCTTCATGTCTCATATTCCTGCAATAGATTTAGATGCAAGACCTGTCCCATACATTCTTCTGGCAACACCACCTACTCCATTCCAGTCACAGGAATCTCCTTTCCCTTCAGAGACAGGGCTACCTGTGAAAGAAACCAAGAAATCTACAAACTAATCTGCAACCATTGTGCTGCTTTCTACGTGGACACGACGACTAACAAGCAGCTATCTGTCCGCAAGAGTGGCCACCGACACGCTGAGGCCAAAAGACAGCTGGACAACCCAGTTGCTGAATATGCTTCCCAATACAATGTGCTCCACTTCAATGACTGCTTCTCAGCCTGCACCATCTGGATCCTTCCAACTAACACCAGCTTTTCAGAACTGCACAGATGGGAATTCTCTCTGCAAAATATCCTATGTTCCTGTAACCTCCCTGCTCTCATCCTTCGCTAGTCACTGTCCTCCACCTACCTATCCCCTTCACTGCTACCATTGCAGCAGTACACAGCCTTCTATTCTGTCAATGCACCCCACAGCCTTTTCCCCCTTCAGAGAAGAGGGACAATGATATTTTGTAGGTTCAGTGGATAGCAGAACATCACTGTAGGAGGGATAGGAAGGACAGAGGGTAGGATATTCCTCATTTTCACTACCCTTCCCCTGTCCTAAACCTCCTGACTGACACCCCTACCTTGTTCCAACCACATCACTGCATTTTTCCATAAGCAGCACTACACCTCTCCCCACCCCTACCCTGTTATCCTTCCCCCTCTCCACCCTACGCCTCCTGCTTAGCTGCACCACCTATGCCAGATTGCTGCTCCTATCAGGCGCAGTTACTGTCTGCAGTTTGGCCAAAGATATGGGGCATATGAGTGTGAGATGTGAGAATGTGTGTGTGTGTGTGTGTGTGTGTGTGTGTGTGTGTGTGTGTGTGTGTGTGTGTGTGTGTGTTTTCTATTTTGGAAGAAGGCCTTTTGGCCAAAAGCTTAAATGTATAACAATCTTTCAACTGTGTCTATCTGCAAATCAATGTCTCCTCTATATGGTGAGTAGCAATCCATCTTACAGATGAGATTAAACAATAGGAAATCCAGGATGGAATGCTATAGATGAGATTGGCAGATGAAGTAATTAATGATGAGGTACTGAACTGAACTGCAGCAAAATGGTCTTTATTGTGCAGTGTGACTAAAAGTATGGTTACACTAAAAGGAGGCTTCAAAGATTGGTTATTTTATGATGAAGTGAATTGTGTGTGTGTGTAAGTGTGGGAGGGGGGAACCGATTTCAGATAAACTGGAATATTATCTGAAGCAATTTAGAAACCATTGTTCTATCAGTCAGCTATGTGGTACACGATCATCAATGGAAAAAATAGCAACCAAGAAACAAATGATGCAATATTTACCAGAGCCCTACTTTCACATGTGAAACATATGGTCTCACTTACATGTTAACTCGAAAGTTCACCTGTGGAACTGCATCTGAAATCTGCCATTACATCCAAAGGAAACTTATAATCACAGATTGCAGAACCCCAAATTGCATTAATAATATGGAAATGATAAGGCATCCATGATCCAAAAACAACATACCAATTTGGGTTATTAGACACATGGCTAATTCATAATTTACAATCACTTAGCCATGTGTAATTATTATTACTCACACATACAATTAGAACATCAAATAATAATATTCCATAAGAACTAAGGACAATTATTTAGCAATTGGCTCAACACAATGCTCACATGACCATATTTAAGAATAAGAGGGCGAAGAAGAAGGAGAAGGGAGAAAAGAGAAAAAAAACTAAGAATGCGAAGGAAAAAAAGGAGAATGAAGTGTTATAAAGTGTCGAGAGTTTATTCACTTGATGAAAGAAAACAAAAAGGAAGGAAGGAAGGAAGATTGATTTTAACGTCCTGTCAACATCAAGGTCATTAGAGATGGAGCACAAGCTCGGGTGGTGTCAACGACGAGGAAGGAAACTGGCCATGCCCTTTCAAAGAAACCATCCCAACATTTGTCTGGAGTGATTTAGGGAAATCACAGAAAACCTAAATCTGGATGGTTGGACATGGGTTTGAACCATAGTTCTCCCAAATGAAAGAAACCCTAGATACATCACAAGCAACATTTGCATTATATTTCTGAATGTTGATTGTTTGTTGTAGTTCTCTATGCACTACAATTTGTAAAGTTATTATTAATACGTATTTTCAAAAAAGCTTGTATATAGTAAGCAGGTTGAAAGGGATGTGGGATGTAGTAGTTATGCACATATGAAAAGACTTGCATATGATAGACTAACATGGAGATCTACATCAAATCAGTCTTCAAACTGGTGACTGCAACAATAACAACTTCGATTCAACTGCGCAACAGTGACAGCGATGCAACGTCATAACAAGGTATTAAGAAAACTAAATAATAAAAATTGGAAATATGAAATACCAGAATACTCCAAATAACCATAAGCAACTCATCTTCCTCACAGACACTGCCATACCCAGCACCCATAATTTTCAAACCACCTGCAATGAGTATTTGGCTACATACAGGGGCTTGGCAAATGAGATAAAGACCATGTGGAAACAGAAGTCAGAACATATCATCCCTGTAGTAGTATCGGGACACTTGAGTTGTCCCAAAATGGACTGTGAAGGGCCTACAGGACATAAAACTGCATCCTGCAAGTGTTAGCAACTACAGAACACATTTGTACTAAACAATTGCAGAACTGTTCATTGGGTTCTTGGCAGACACAGCTAATTTAGTGGTAATAATATCTTTGACAGGAGAAACAGAAAACTTGTAATGATTCATCTTGTGTGAAACCCGTGCAATGATATAGTGATCCAGAATATGAGGACCATTAGTCAAAAACAGTGGTCAAAAATGAACAAGGCAAAGTACTGCAGGACTTATGATTTCAGACTGATTGAATAATGAAACATAATATGCCAGACATAACAATCATAAAGAACAAGAAAATGTGGGCCATCAACATCACTTACAAGGGCAACAACATAATCAATGAAAAGTGGTTAGAAAAAGATAGAAGATATGAACACATGAAAATCAAGTTTCGGCAGTCTGGCATAAACAAAAAGTGAACACAGCAGTTCTTGATAACAGACAAGGAAAGGGGAAAATGATGCCCATAGTCTATTTGCAGGAACCCTCCTGGTATTTGCCTGGTTCAGTTTTGGAAAATTATGGAAATCCCAAATCAGTTTTGCTGTATCAAATGAACAAGCCTGAATCATCTTCTGATGAACTGCTTTCCTACTTTTTCATAGATTTCAATGAGTTACAGATACCATGACACAATTAAACATACTCAAAAAACTTATAATTCAACAATATTATTTGCTGTTTCATTCATTAGGAAGGATTACCTTCCCATAGCACAATTAAGTGGACTTAAAGTAATATTGCATGGAGTTATAAGTTTGCCAAGATGGAACTCACAGCTTGGGACTGAAATCCAACTGTAATCAAGGAGTTTGCTCACAACACAGAGATTGGTCCTCTTTCTTGTGTCATTGCTGTTCTCCTTAAAAAAGTCCATGGTATCAATCTCAAGTAATATAAGCAAATGAAATTAGTAAATTTGGATGTATCACTATTCTAATTATAAAGCTAGCTGCTTTCATTTTCTGTGAGAGATCATTAATATATGCCTTGTAAGAGAACTCTCAGCCTCAGCAAACTGGTATCCTCAGCTTCAATGAGAACGCTGTGTGTTGTCGTGGTCTTCAGTCCAAGCATTGGTTTGATACAACTCTCCATGATACTCTGTCCTGTGTAAGTCTCTTCATTTCCAAATAAGTATTGCAAGCTACGTCCTACTGAATCTGCTTACTGTATTCATCTCTTGGTCTCCCTCTATGATTTCTACCCCCCACACTTCCCTCCAATATGAAGAAAGTAGTGATTCCTCAGAACATGTCCTATCAACCATGCCCCTCTTGTAGTAAGTCTGTGCCACAAATTTCTTTCCTCTCCAATTCTCTTCCATATCTCCTCATTAGTTACATGATCTACCCATTGAATCTTTAGTATTCTTCTGTAGCACTAGATTTCTAAAGCTAGTCTCTTCTTGTCTAAACTGTTTATCGTCCACGTTTCACTTCCATTCATGGCTATACTCCACACAAATACTTCCAGAAAAGACTTGTTGTTGTTGTTGTGGTCTTCAGTCCTGAGACTGGTTTGATGCAGCTCTCCATGCTACTCTATCCTGTGCAAGCTTCTTCATCTCCTAGTACCTACCGCAGCCTACATTCTTCTGAATCTGCTTAGTGTATTCATCTCTTGGTCTCCCTCTACGATTTTTACCCTCCACCCTGCCCTCCAATACTAAATTGGTGATCCCTCGATGTCTCAGAACATGTCCTACCAACCGATCCCTTCTTCTAGTCAAGTTGTGCCACAAGCTCCTCTTCTCCCGAATTCTATTCAATACCTCCTCATTAGTTATGTGATACACCTATCTAATCTTCAGCATTCTTCTGTAGCACCACATTTTGAAAGATTCTATTCTCGTCTTGTCCAAACTATTTATCGTCCATGTTTCACTTCCATACATGGCTGCACTCCATACAAATACTTTCAGAAACGACTTCCTGACACTTAAATCAATAATCGATATTAACAAATTTCTCTTCTTCAGAAACGCTTTCCTTGCCATTGCCATTCTACATTTTGTATCCTCTGTACTTCGACCATCATCAGTTATTTTGCTCCCCAAATAGCAAAACTCCTTTACCACTTTAAGTGTCTCATTACTTACTGACACTTAAATCTGTATTCAGTGTTACCAAATTTCTCTTCTTCAGAAACGCTTTTCTTGCCATTAACAGTCTATGTTTTATATCTGCTCTACTTCAGACATCATCAGTTATTTTGCTGCCAAAATACCAAAACTCATCTAGTAATTCAAGTGTCTCATTTCCTAACTTAATTTCCTCAGCAACACCTGATTCAATTTGAATAAACTCTGTTATCCTTGTTGTGCTTTTGTTGATGTTCATCTTCTATCCTCCTTTCAAACTGCCCATTCCATTCAACTGTTCTTCCAAGTCCTTTGCTGTCTCTGACAGAATTATAATATCATTGGTAAACCTCAAAGTTTTTATTTCTTCTTCCTGGACTTTAATTCCTACTTCAAATTTCTCTTTGGTTTTCGTTACAGGCTCAATAACGTTGGGACAGGCTACAGCCCTGCCTCACTCCCTTCTCAACCACTGCTTCCCTTTTATGTCCCTTTGTTCTTATAATTGCTGTCTGGTTTCTGTACAAGTTGCAAATAGCTTTTGCTCCCCATATTTTATCCCTCCTACGTTCAGAATTTCAAAGAGAATACCCCAGTCACCACTGTCAAAAGCTTTCTTTAAGTCTAGAAATACTATAAAATAGATTTGCTTTTTGTTACCTATCTCCTATGAGAAGTTGTAGAGTCTGTGTTGCCTTGCGTGTTCCTACATTTCTCCAGAATCCAAACTCATCTTCCCTAAGGTCAGCTTATATCAGTTTTTCCATTCTTGTGTAAAGAACTTAGTTGGTATTTTGCAACCATGACTTATTAAACTGATAGTTCAGTAATATTCACACCTGTCAGAACCTGCTTTTTTGGAACTGGAATTACCACAGTCTTCTTGAAGTCTGAGGGTATTTTCCCTGTCTCATACATATTACATACCAGATTGAAGAGTTTTGGCGTGGATGGCTCTCCCAAGGCTATCAGTAGTTGTTACAGAATGTCATCTACTCCCGGAGCCTTGTTTCGAATTAGTTCTTTCAGTGCTCTGTCAAATTATTCTTGCAGTACCTTATCTCCTACCTCATCTTCATCTAATATCCTCTACCTCATCTTCATCTATGCCCTCTTCCATTTCTCTAATATTGTCCTGAAGTACAGACTCTCCATATACTATTTCCACCTTCCAACTTTCCCTTCTTTGCTTAGCACTGGTTTTCCATCTGAGCTCTTGATATTCATACAGCTGCTTCCCTTTTCTCAAAAGACCTCTTTAATTTTCCTATAGATGCTATCTATCTTTCCCCTAGTGAAATACGCTTCTAAATTCTTACATTCATCCCCTAGCAATTCCTGTTTAGCAATTTTGCACTTCCTCTCAATCTCATTTTTTAGACATTTGTATTCCCTATTGCCTGCTTCATTTACTGCATTTTATATTTTACTCTTCTGTTAATCAAAATTCAATATCTCCTGTTTTATCCACAGTTTCTACTAGGCCTTGTCTTTTTACCTATTTGATCCTCTGCTGTCTTCATTATTTCATCTCTAATGCGACCCATTCATTTTCCACTGTATTCCTTTCCCCTGCTCTTGTTAATCGTTGCCCAATGCTCCCTCTGAAACTATGAAAAATCTCTGGTTCTTTCAACTTGCCCAGGTACCATCTCCTACCTTTTTGCAATTTCTTATGTTTTCTTCTGCAGTTCATATCCAATAAATTGTGATCAGAGTTCGCAACTGCCCCTGGAAATGTCTTACAATTCAAAATCTGTTTCCAAAGTTTATGTTTCACCAGTATATGATCAATATGAAGCCTTCTGGTGTCTCCACATGTACAGCCCTCTTTCATGATTCTTAAACCAAGTGTTAGTAATGATTAAATTATGCTGTGTGCAAAATTCTACCAGTCGGCTTCCACTTTCATTCCTTTCCCCATGTCCACATTCATCTACCATTCTTTCTTCTCTTCCTTTTCCTACTATTGAATTCCAGTCCCCAATCACTATCAAATTTTCATCTCCCTTAACTATCTGAATGATTTCTTTTATCTCATCATACACTTCTTCAATCTCTTCACCATCTGCGGAGCTAGTTGGCATATAAATTTGCACTAGTGGGGTGGGTGAGGGCTTCACGTTTGTCTTGGCTACAATAATGCTTTCGCTATGCTATTCATAGTAGTTTTCCTGCATTGCTATTTTCTTATTCATTATTAAACCTACTCCTGCATTAACCCTGTTTGATGTTGTATTTGTAACCCCATATTTACCTGACCATAGGTCATATACCTCCTGCCACTGAACTTCAGTTGTTTCCACTATATCTAACTTTAACCTATCCATTTCCATTTTTAAAGTTTCTAAGATACATGCCCAATTAAGAGATCCAACATTCCATACTTCGACCTGTAGAATGCCAGTATTGTTTCTCCTAATGACATACTGCTAAGTAGTCTCTGCCCCGAGATGCGAATTGGAAACTACAGTACCTTCAGAATACTTCACTCAAGAGGATGCCATCATCATTTAACCATACAACAGACCTGCATTCCTTTGGGAAACATTATGACTTTAGTTTTCCCTTGATTTCAGCTATTTGCAGTACCAGCACAGCAAGGCCGATTTGGTTGACGTTATAGGGCCAGACCAATCAATCATCCAGACTGTTGCACCTGCAACTACTGAAAACAATATTTCCCCTCTTCAGGAACCACACATTTGTCTTGCTTCTTAACATATATCCCTCCACTGTGGTTAAACCTATGGTACAGCTATCTGTACAGATAGGTATAGTGTCATAAATGTAAGAAATCTGAATGGTAGTGCAAACAGAGGAAAGAAAGAGAGGTGGTGTAGTGATAAGACACTGGACTCCAATTTGAGAGTATGGTGGTTGAAATCTGCATCCACCTAACCATGTTTCAGTTTACCATGCTTCCCCCAAATCTGAGTTGGTTCCCTTGGAAAGGTCATGAATGGCTGATTTCCTTCTCTGTCCTTCTTCATTCCAGCCTGTGTTTCGTCTTTTTATTTTTCCTTCTTTACCTTGCCACTGACAGGACATTAAATGCTAAACTTCCTTCCTTAATTGTAGCTTTGTATGGTGTTCCAAAAACTGATTGGCTAATATCCTGCAGCTCTTATAAAGAACTATAGCTTATATCTCTAGGAAATGAGTCAGAAGAACTATAGCTTATATCTCTAGGAAGTGAGTCAGCAAATCCAAGATAACATCATTTGAGGTTAAAGGAGAAAATAAATCTTGTATGTTGCTAAGACATGCCTACCTCCTTAATCCTTCTTGTCATCATCGGGATCCTTGAGAGTATGCCACTGTGCAATGGGGCGCCGTGGAGATGCAAGCATGTCGGACCAGTGACGAAGTTCAGTACCACTGGCATTGTACCCAAGAACAACCTTACCAATGGGTTCCGAGGTACCAATACGATCATAATCCACCACAGTTATCACCAGCTGCACTTTCTGAAAATTGAAATGAAATATAAAGTTAGTATCATATAAAAATTTAAACAGTATTCCTGATATCAAAGACTCTCAGACAGAATAAGATGATTTCTTTTAAAAATAACTAACATGTATCCCATGAAAATAATTTGAAGTCTATGTACCAAGATGTTCACATTCTGAGGAGATAGAAGACTTCTATGAAGCTAAGAAACATTCAATTGCTGAGCCAGATGCTGTCGCCTGTCCTGTTTCAGAGGAAACCACTCAGCCTGCAAGATCTGAAAGTCACGGAGGGTGGGATTATTGGTAGTTGGGAGCTCCAACGTTAGGCGCGTTATGGGGCCCCTTAGGGACTTGGCTGACAAGAAGGGAAAGAAATCCAATGTGCATTCTGTGTGCATACCAGGAGGAGTCATTCCAGATGTGGAAAGGGTCCTCCCGGATGCCATGAAGAGCACAGGGTGCAGCCAACTGCAGTTGGTTGCCCACATTGATACCAATGATGTGTGTAATTTTGGATCAGAAGAGATTCTCTCTGGTTTTGAGTGGCTAACAGAAGTGGTAAAGCTGCTCATGTGCAACATAGTCAACATGACCGACTGCAGACCTCTGGTACAGAGCTGAGTGGAGGGTCTGAATCAGAGGCTCAGACCATTCTGCAACCGTTTAGGCTGCAGATTCCTCGAGTTGCGCCAAAGGGTGGTTGGGTTTCGGGTTCTGCTGAATAGGTCAAGTGTCCACTATACACAGGAGGCGGCTACATGGGTAGCAGGGCTGTGTGGCATGGACTGAGCAGTTTTTTAGGTAAGAGGGTCTCAGGAAAACACAAGAAGGGCTTCAGTCACAAAGGGTGCAGGCCGAACACAGGAAGAATGTAGATACAGGAACCATTGGTATAACAGCTGTAAATTGTCATATCTGTGTTGGGAAAGTACCAGAGCTCCAAGTGCTAATAGAAAGCACTGATGCTCAAATTGTTATAGGCACTGAAAGCTGGCTAAAGACGGATATAAGCTCAGCCAAAATTTTTGCGAGGAACCTAACGGTGTTCCGAAAGGATAGGCTAAACACAGTTGGCAGTGGCGTGTTTGTTGCTGTTAGAAGTAGTTTAACTTGTTGCAAAATTGAAGTGGATACTTCCTGTGAGTTAGTATGGGAAGAGACCATTGTTGGCAACCAGAATAAAATAATAATAGGATCCTTTTACCGACCTCCCAAAAAAAAAATTCAGATGATACAGTTGCTGAAAGGGTCAAAGAAAACTTGACTTTGATTTCAAACACGTACCTGACACATACAATAATAGTTGGTGGTGCTTTTAATTTACCCTCGATATGTTGACGAAAATAGATGTTTAATTCTGGAGGTACGCATAAAATATCACCTGAAATTGTGCTAAATGCATTCTCTGAAAATTATTTCGAGCAGTTAGTTCCTGAGCCCATGCGAATAGTGAACGGTTGTGAAAACACACTTGACTTCTTAGCAACAAATAATCCTGAGTTAATAACGAGCATCAAAACCGATACAGGGATTAGTGAACACAGGGTTGTGGCAGCGACACTGAATGTTGTAATCCCCAAATCCTTCAAAAATAAGCGAAAAATATACCTATTCAAAAAAGCAGATAAAATTTCACTTTACGCTTTCCCTGAAAGACAATCTCCACCCATTCCAAATTAACAATATAAGTGTAGACCAGATGTGGCTTGAATTCAAAGAAATAGTATCGGTAGCAATTGAGAGATTTATACCAAATAAATTAACAAACGAGGGAGCTGATCCTCCTTGGTACACAAAACGGGTTAGAACACTGTTACAAAAACAATGAAACAAAAATGCGAAATTTAAACAGACGCAAAATCCCCAAGATTGACAATCTTTTACAGAAGCTCAAAATTTAGAGTGGATTTCAATGCGAGATGCTTATAACAGTTTCCACAGTGAAACTTTGTCTCGAAACCTGGCAGAAAATCCAAAGAGATTCTGGTCATATGTGAAGTATATTAGCAGTAAGAAACAATCAGTGAAGTATATTAGCAGTAAGAAACAATCAATGTCTTCTCTACATTATAGCAATGGAGATAATATCAAAGACAGTGCTGCCAAAGCAGAGTTACTAAACACAGGCTTCCAAAATGCCTTCAAAACATATCCGTACCCAAAGACTGGAAAATTGCACAGGTCACACCAATATTCATGAAAGGTAGCAGGAGTAATCCACTAAATTACAGGCCCATATCGTTAACGTCGATGTGCAGCAGGATTTTCAAACATATATTGTGTTCAAACATTATGAATTACCTTGAAGAAAACTGTCTACTGACACACAGTCAACATGGGTTTAGAAAACATCGTTCCTGTGAAACACAACTAGCTCTTTTTCACATGAAGTGTTGAGTACTACTGACAAGGGATTTCACACTGATTCTGTATTTCTGGATTTCTGGAAGGCTTTTGACACTGAACCACACAAGCAGCTTGTAGTGAAACTGCGTGCTTATGGAATATCATCTCAGTTATGTGACTGTACTTGTGATTTCCTGTCAGAGAGGTCCCAGTTCATAGTAATTGACAGAAGGTCATCGAGTAAAACAGAAGTAATTTCTGGCATACCCCAAGGTAGTGTTATATGTCCTTTGCTATTCCTTATGTATATAAACGATTTGAGAGACAATCTTAGCAGCCATCTTAGGTTGTTTGTAGACGACGCTGTCATTTATCAACTAATAAAGACATCAGAAGATCAAAACAAATTGCAAAACGATTTAGGAAAGATATGTTGAGGCCAAGAGAGATAAGAAGCCCTCGCCTACCACAGTAGTACAAGTTTATATGCAAACTAGCTCCACAGACAAACGTGTGGTTCCTGAAGAGGGGCAGCAGCCTTTTCAGTAGTTGCAGGGGCAACAGTCTGGATGATTGACTGATCTGGCCTTGTAACACTAACCAAAACGGCCTTGCTGTGCTGGTACTGCGAACGGCTGAAAGCAAGGAAACTACAGCTGTAATTTTTCCCGTGGGCATGCAGCTTTACTGTATGGTTAAATGATGATGGCGTCCTCTTGGGTAAAATATTCCAGAGGTAAAATAGTCCCCATTCAGATCTCCGGACGGGGACTACTCAGGAGGACATCATTATCAGGAGAAAGAAAGCTGGCGTTCTACGGGTCGTAGTGTGGAATGTCAGTTCCCTTAATCGGGCAGGTAGGTTAGAAAACTGAAAAAGGGAAATGGATAGGTTAAAATTATAGTGGGAATTAGTGAAATTCGGTGGCAGGAGAAACAAGACTTCCGATCAGGTGAATACAGGGTTATAAATACAAAATCAAATAGGGGTAATGCAGGAGTAGCTTTTATAATGAACAGGAAAATAGAAATGCAGGTAAGCTACTACAAACAGCATAGTAAACGCATTATTGTGGCCAAGATAGATACGAAGCTCTCGCCTACCACCATAGTACAAGTTTATATGCCAATTAACTCCATAGATGATGAAGAGATTGATGAAATATATGATGAGATAAAAGAAATTATTCAGATAGTGAAGGGAGGCGAAAATTTAATAGTGACTGGAATTCGAGAGTAGGAAAAGGAAGAGAAAGAAATGCAGTAGGTGAATATGGAATGGGAGTAAGGAATGAAGAAGGAAGCTGCCTGGTAGAATTTTGCACAGAGTATAACTTAATCATAGCTAAAAATTAGTTCAAGAATCATAAAAGGAGGTTGTATATGTGCAAGAAACCTGGAGATACTGACAGGTTCCAGATAGATTATATAATGGTAAGACAGAGATTTAGGAACCAGGTTTTAAATTGTAAGACATTTCCAGGGGCAGATGTGGACTCTGACCACAATCTATTGGATACTGACAGGTTCCAGATAGATTATATAATGGTAAGACAGAGATTTAGGAACCAGGTTTTAAATTGTAAGACATTTCCAGGGGCAGATGTGGACTCTGACCACAATCTATTGGTTATGAATTGTAGATTAAAACTGAAGAAACTGCAAAAAAGTGGGAATTTGAGGAGATGGGACCTGCATAAACTGAAAGAACCAAAGGTTGTAGAGAGCTTTAGGGGGAGCATTAGGAAATGAAGGACAAGAATGGGGGAAAGAAATACAACAGAAGAAGAATGGGTTGCTTTGAAAGATGAAATAGTGAAGGTAGCGGAGGATCAAGTAGATAAAAAGATGAGGCCTAATAGAAATCCTTGGGGTAACAGAAGAGATATTGAATTTAATTGATGAAAGGATAAAATATAAAAATGCAGTAAATGAAGCAGGCAAAAAGGAATACAAACGTCTTAAAAATGAGATCGACAGGAAGTGCAAAATGGCTAAGCAGGGATGGCTAGAAGGCAAATATAAGGATGTAGAGGCACATATTACTAGGGGTACGGTAGATACTGCCTACAGGAAAATTAAAGAAACCTGTGGAGAAAAGAGAACAACTTGCATGAATATCAAGAGCTCAGATGGAAACCCAGTTCTAAGTAAGGAAGGGGAAGCAGAAAGGTGGAAGGAGTGTATAGAGGGTCTACACAAGGGCGATGTACTTGAGGACAATGGAAGAGGATGTAGATGAAGATGAAATAGGAGATATGATACTGCATGAAGAGTTTGACAGAGCTCTGGAAGATCTAAGTTGAAATAAGACCCTGGGAGTAGACAACATTCCGTTAGAACTACTGACGGCCTTGGGAGAGGCAGGCCTAACAAAACTCTACCATCTAGTGAGCAAGATGTATGAGACAGGCGAAATACCCTAAGACTTCAAGAAGAATATAATAATTCCAATCCCAAAGAAGGCAGGTGTTGACAGATGTGCAAATTACTGAACTATCAGTTTAATAAGCCACGGCTGCAAAATACTAACATGAATTCTTTACCGATGAATGGAAAAACTGGTAGAAGCCGACCTTGGGGAAAATCAGTTTGGATTCCGTAGAAATGTTGGAACACGTGAGACAATACTGGCCCTACAACTTATCTTAGAACATAGATTAAGTAAAGGCAAACCTACGTTTATAGTATTTGTAGAGTTAGAGAAAGCTTTTGACAATGTTGACTGGAATACTCTCTTTCAAATTCTGAAGGTGGCAGCGGTAAAATACAGGAAACGAAAGGCTATTTACAATTTGTACAGAAACTAGATGGCAGTTATAAGAGTCGAGGGGCATGAAAGGGAAGCAGTGGTTGGGAAGGGAGTGAGACAGGGTTGTAGCATATCCCTGATGTTATTCAATCTGTATATTGAGCAAGCAGTAAAGGAAACAAAAGAAAAATTCGGAGTAGGAATTAAAATCCATGGAGAAGAAATAAAAACTTTGAGGTTGGCCGATGACATTGTAATTCTGTCAGAGACAGCAAAGGACCTGGAAGAGCAGCTGAACGGAATGGACAGTGTCTTGAAAGGAGGATATAAGATGAACATCAACAAAAGCAAAACATGGATAATGGAATGTAGTCGAATTAAATCGCATGATGCTGTGGGAATTAGATTAGGAAATGAGACGCTTAAAGTAGTAAAGGAGTTTTGATACTTGGGGAGCAAAATAACTGATGATGGTTGAAGTAGAGAGAATATAAAATGTAGACTGGCAATGGCAAGGAAAGCGTTTCTGAAGAAGAGAAATTTGTTAACATCGAGTATAGATTTAAGTGTCTGGAAGTCGTTTCTGAAAGTATTTGTATGGAGTGTAGCCATGTATGGAAGTGAAATATGGACGATAAACAGTTTAGACAAGAAGAGAATAGAAGCTTTCAGAATGTGGTGCTACAGAAGAATGCTGAAGATTAGATGGGTAGATCACATAACTAATGAGGAGGTATTGAATATAATTGTAGAGAAGAGAAATTTGTGGCACAACTTGACGAGAAGAAGGAATCAGTTGGTAGGGCATATTCTGAGGCATCAAGGGATCACCATTTTAGTATTGGAGGGCAGCGTGGAGGGTAAAAATTGTAGAGAGAGACCAAGAGGTGAATACACCAAACAGATTCAGAAGGATGTAGGTTGCAATAGGTACTTGGAGATGAAGAAGCTTGCACAGGATAGAGTAGCATGGAGAGCTGCATCAAACCAGTCTCTGGACTGGAGACCACAACAACAACATGTGAATGGTGCAAAAATTGGCAGCTGACCCTAAATTATGAAAAGTGTGAGGTCATCCACATGAATGCTAAAAGGAATTCGTTAAACTTCGGTTACACAATAAATCAGTCTAATCTAAAAGTCGTAAATTCAACTAAATACCTAGGTATTACAATTACAACAACTTAAATTGGAAGGAACACATAGAAAATGTTGTGGGGAAGGCTAACCAAAGACTGCGTTTTACTGGAAGGACACTTAGAAAATGTAACAGTTCTACTAAGGAGACTGCCTACACTAAGCTTGTCCGTCCTCTTTTAGAATACTGCTGCATGGTGTGAGATCCTTACCAGATAGGACTGACGGAGTACATCGAAAAACTTCAAAGAAGGGCAGCACATTTTGTATTATCGTGAAAAATGGGAAAGAGTATCACAGAAATGATACAGGATTTGGGCTGGACATCATTCAAAGAAAAGCATTTTTCGTTGCAACAGAATCTTCTTACGAAATTCCAGTCACCAACTTTCTCCCCCGAATGCAAAAATATTTTGCTGACACCGACCTATGTAGGGAGAAACAATCACCACAATAAAATAAGGGGAATCAGAGCTCGTACAGAAAGATTTATGAGTTCATTCTTTCCGCGTGCTATACGAGATTATAATAATAGAGAATTGAGATTAACCCTCTACCAGTCACTTAAATGTGATATGCAGAGTATCCATGTAGATGTAAATGTAGATGTAGATGTAGAGATCGCATAAAATATTTCTTTATTTAAGACAACCAGCTTCGACAGATTTTTGTTTCATCTTCAGGTCTTAAAAATCTTTTTTGTTGCAAAATGTGTTCATTTTACATGGACCCTCACATCATCAAGTTGTCAAGTGGATAATATTAACATGTTTCACAACAAAAGATTTTTGAGATATGAAGCTGACAGCAAATTCTGTCGAAACTGCTTGTCTTAAATAAAGAAATATTTTGTGTGATCTTGGCTGCTGAATGTTGTTTAGCAAGTAAACACAGATGGTTCCCTCAGTGCTCTAAAAATCAGAAAATTCAACATCTGTGAAGAATTACAGAAACTGACAAATCACAGAAAATCCCACTGGAAGATGTCATCCAAAGATTTCAAAACATCAACTTATACTTACTTGAGAAAATATATATATATATATATATATGAATATAATAGAGGGAAACATTCCACGTGGGAAAAATATATCTGCTTGTGTCTGTGTATGTGTGGATGGATATGTGTGTGTGTGCGAGTGTATACCTGTCCTTTTTTCCCCCTAAGGTAAGTCTTTCCGCTCCCGGGATTGGAATGACTCCTTACCCTCTCCCTTAAAACCCATATCCTTTTGTCTTTCCTTCTCCTTCCCTCTTTCCTGACAAGGCAACCATTGGTTGCGAAAGCTAGAATTTTGTGTGTATGTTTGTGTTTGTTTGTGTGTCTATCGACCTGCCAGCGCTTTTGTTTGGTAAGTTTCATCATCTTTCTTTTTAGATATATATATATATATATATATATATATATATATATATATATATATATATATATATATATATATCTAAAAACAAAGATGATGTGACTTACCAAACGAAAGTGCTGGCACGTCGATAGACACACGAACAAAAACAAACATACACACAAAATTCTAGCTTTCGCAACCAACGGTTGCCTCGTCAGGAAAGAGGGAAGGAGAGGGAAAGACGAAAGGATGTGGGTTTTAAGGGAGAGGGTAAGAAGTCATTCCAATCCCGGGAGCGGAAAGACTTACCTTAGGGGGAAAAAAGGACGGGTATACACTTGCACACACACACATATCCATCCACACATATACAGACACAAGCAGACATATTCAAAGACAAAGAGTTTGGGCAGAGATGTCTTTGTTTTTAGATATATTTTTCCCACGTGGAATGTTTCCCTCCACGTGGGAAAAATATATCTAAAAACAAAGATGATGTGACTAACCAAATGAAAGCACTGGCAGGTTGATAGACACACAAACAAACACAAACATACACACAAAATTCAAGCTTTTGCAACCAACAGTTGCTTCATCAGAAAAGAGGGAAGGAGAGGGAAAGACGAAAGGATGTGGGTTTTAAGGGAGAGGGTAAGGAGTCATTCCAATCCCGGGAGCGGAAAGACTTACCTCTCCCACATCCACACCGGCTGTTCAGAGTGTCCCTCTACAGGCCAACCGCAAATTAGAACAGCATGCCACCCTCCACCTCAAAAAACTATCCAATCTCCTGGTTTCCCACCTCCGGAAAGGCAACTCGCTCACCCTTCACAACCTTTCCAGCAAACCTCAACCTCCTCTCATTGCACACCGACCCAGTCTCTCCCATCTACTCAATCTCCCACTTCCAGCTCCACTCCCCCCAAAACCTCAAAATTCCAATCAACACAATCTGGAACCACAACACCCTCATTCAGTAGTTAACCTTTCCTCCAAACCTCTCTCCCAATCTGAAACCTCTGTCCTATCCAAAGGCCTCACCTTCAGCCCCACTCCCAGATTCAACCAAACAGCCCTCGTCAAAGATTTACTGTCCTACACTCGTACTCTCTGCTGGAAATATCACTTTGCCACGAAGAAAAATGGTCCTAATCCTACTCCTAATGATCCAACTCCCCAAGACACTATCCAAATTGAACCCTGCCTGGAACAGTTCCGTCCTCCGTCACAGCTGGACCCACCTCCTCTTCCTCAAAATCACCCTCTCCAAACCTTCCAGGAATTTCTGACTTCCAGCCTTGCCTCTCAATCCTTCTTAAAAAACCTTAATCCTACTCCCAACATCACCACTGCTGAAGCCCAGTCTATCCGTGATCTGAAGGCTGACTGATCCATCATCATTCTTCCGGCGGACAAGGGTTCCACGACCATGGTACTTGATCGTCAGGAGTATGTGGCTGAGGGACTGCGTCAGCTTTCAGACAACACTACATACAAAGTTTGCCAAGGTAATCCCTTTCCTGGTGTCCAGGTGGAGCTTCAAGGAATTCTCAGAACCTTAGGCCCCCTACAAAACCTTTCACCTGACTCCATCAACTTCCTGACCCCACCGACATCCCGCACCCCTACCTTTTTCCTAAAATTCACAAACCCAATCATCCCGGCCACTCCATTGTAGCTGGTTACCAAGCTCCCACAGAACGTATCTCTGCCTACATAGATCAACACCTTCAACCCATTACATGCAGTCTCTCATCCTTCATAAAAGACACCAACCACTTTCTCGAACGCCTGGAATCCTTACCCAGTCTGCTACCCTCGGAAACCATCCTTGAAACCATTGATGCCACTTCCTTATATACAAACATTCCACACATCCAGGGCCTCGCTGCGATGGAGCACTTCCTTTCACGCCGATCACCTGCCACCCTACGTAAAATCTCTTTCCTCATTACCTTAGCCAGCTTCATCCTGACCCACAACTTCTTCACTTTCGAAGGCCAGACATACCAGCAATTAATGGGAACAGCCATGGGTACCAGGATGGCCCCCTCATACACCAACCTATTCATGGGTCACTTAGAGGAAGCCTTCCTGGTTACCCAAGCCTGTCAACCCAAAGTTTGGTACAGATTTATTGATGACATCTTCATGATCTGGACTCACAGTGAAGAAGAACTCCAGAATTTCCTCTCCAACCTCAACTCCTTTGATTCCATCAGATTCACCTGGCCCTACTCCAAATCCCATGCCACTTTCCTTGACGTTGACCTCCACCTGTCCAATGGCCAGCTTCACACGTCCGTCCACATCAAACCCACCAACAAGCAACAGTACCTCCATTATGACAGCTGCCACCCATTCCACTTCAAACGGTCCCTTCCCTACAGCCTAGGTCTTCGTGGCAAACGAATCTGCTCCAGTCCGGAATCCCTGAACCATTACACCAACAACCCGAAAACAGCTGACCTGGTACAGAAGCAAATAATCAGAGCCACTTCCTCATCCCCTCAAACCCAGAACCTCCCACAGAAGAACCCCAAAAGTGCCCCACTTGTGACGGGATACTTTCCAGGACTGGATCAGACTCTGAATGTGGCTCTCCAGCAGGGATACGACTTCCTCAAATCCTGCCCTGAAATGAGATCCATCCTTCCTGAAATCCTCCCCACTCCACCAAGAGTGTCTTTCCGCCGTCCACCTAACCTTCGTAACCTCCTAGTTCATCCCTATGAAATCCCCAAACCACCTTCCCTACCCTCTGGCTCCTACCCTTGTAACCACCCCCGGTGTAAAACCTGTCCCATGCACCCTCCCACCACCACCTACTCCAGTCCTGTAACCCGGAAGGTGTACACGATCAAAGGCAGAGCCACGTGTGAAAGCACCCATGTGATTTACCAACTGACCTGCCTACACTGTGACGCATTCTATGTGGGAATGACCAGCAACAAACTGTCCATTCGCATGAATGGACACAGACAGACAGTGTTTGTTGGTAATGAGGATCACCCTGTGGCTAAACATGCCTTGGTGCACGGCCAGCACATCTTGGCACAGTGTTACAGCGTCCGGGTTATCTGGATACTTCCCACCAACACCAACCTATCCGAACTCCGGAGATGGGAACTTGCTATTCAATATATCCTCTCTTCCCGTTACCCACCAGGCCTCAATCTCCGCTAATTTCAAGCTGCCGCCACTCATACCTCACCTGTCATTCAACATCATCTTTGCCTCTGCACTTCCGCCTCGACTGACATCTCTGCCCAAACTCTTTGTCTTTAAATATGTCTGCTTGTGTCTGTATATGTGTGGATGGATATGTGTGTGTGTGTGAGTGTATACCCGTCCTTTTTTCTCCCTAAGGTAAGTCTTTCCGCTCCCGGGATTGGAATGACTCCTTACCCTCTCCCATGAAACCCACATCCTTTCGTCCTTCCCTCTCCTTCCCTCTTTCCTGATGAGGCAACAGTTTGTTGCGAAAGCTTGAATTTTGTGTGTATGTTTGTTTTAGATATATATATATATATATATATATATATATATATATATATATATATATATATATATATAGAGAGAGAGAGAGAGAGAGAGAGAGAGAGAGAGAGAGAGAGAGAGAGAGAGAGAGAGAGAGACACCAAGCAATTACGTCATCCTTCACATGTTTTGTGCCAAGAAACATCAAAAACATTCTTTTTCTTCCATGGAGTGTACATCTCCACTGTTGAGACACCCTCCAGGGGGTCCACAACTCCCGTGGATACGTGCGTGGCGAGCACGGGATCCCAAGCTAGTGCAGCTCTCTTTCCTTTCCAGGCTGCATATCTTCCTTTTCCACATCCTTCCCTGTCCCCGATCCTTCCCCCTCCCCTTCCCTTCCCCTTCTCCCTCTCTGTGGGAGTATGCTTCATGCCTATGTTCGGAGATGGATGCTTGTGACTGTAAGACGTGGTTTCTCTTCTTCTATCTCTGTACTGGAAAGTCTCTGTTCTTACTTTGTCCTTCTCTTTTCCTTGATTCTTCTCTTTACCTTCTTCTCCGTGGTGGTGTTTGAGGATTCTTCTCCTTTTCCTTGTTCCTCCCTTTCTCTTTCTTTCCTTGCTGTGCATGTCTGAAGGCCGACCCACGTGTTCCCACATGTAGCCGGTGATGGGGTAACACGTAATTCCCCACCTTCATCTTTAAATGACATTATTTTTGCTTTTAGTTGTAATTTTTTTCATTTGCGCTATTGCAGTTTCAGATTATGTGCCATTGTTATTTCTATGGCGTCCATCCTGCATGTAAATGACACAATTTTACTTATGTCATTGATAACAGTCTTTCATTCTATTACCACAGGGACTGACACAGACCTACAAGAATGTTATTTTTAACCTATCTCCATGCCATGATATGGCATTAAATCTTATGCTTCACAACAGTGCACAATGAAAAATGCAATAGTGCATTGAAAACAGTTTTAGATAAAACTGAAAATGATGTTATTTAAACAATTTATTGATGCTCTGGGCCCGTATTAGAGGAAGTTAATCATCTTCATATATTTCCTCTTCTCTTTCCTTAATACTGTCTTCAAGTTTGTTTCCTTCATATGGTACTTTTTATATATTAATTACTGAAAGCCTACTTCTTTCCTTAGTAGCCTAATGGCTTGCCATCTGATCTCTTGATATTTACACAGATGCTTCTCTTCTCTTTAAAGATTTCTTTAAGTTTGCTATAGGCAGTGTCTATCTTTCTCATTATTATGCATGGTTCAACAGCTCTACACTTCTCTTGTGGCCATTTTTGATTTACTGTTTCACACTTTCCGTCAATCTAATTTTTTAGACATTGTGCTTCTATTTGCCTGTTTCAATTGCAACATTTTTAATATTTTCTTCTGTCATACTTTAAATTCAATAAATATATTCTGTGTACCCAAGGATTCCTACTGGGCTCTATCTTTTTGCTTACTTGTTCCCTTGTGCCTTTCAACACTTTATCTATCTGAACTATCCACTGATCTTACATTGTAATCCTTTCCCCTCTTTAAGTCAATTGTTACCTAATGCTGCATTTAAAACTCTTGACAGCCAATGATTCTTTCAACTGATGCAAGTTACAGCTCCCTAATTACCTACTTTTCTGTAGTCTATGCAGTTTTAACATTCATAAATAAAATATGATCAGTATCCACATTTGTACCTGGAAGGATTTTGCCATTTAAAATCTGGTTTATAAATTTCTGTACACGAATTACATAATTTATGTGAAACCATGCAGAGTCTCCAGTTCTCTTCCACACATATAACCATCTTCAATGATTCTTAACCCAAATATTAGTAATGATTTGACTGTGCCCATGCAAAATACTGCCAAGTGACTGACTTTTCCTTTCTTTCCATTCCTCTGGTTCATGTTCTACTGTTTCTCCATCTGTTTCTTTTCTTACTAGTTAATCTGAGTCCTTCATTGTGTCCCTTAACAATACAAATACTTTCTTTTATCTAATCATACATTTATCACCTGGAGAGCTGATGGACATGTGAACTTGTAATACTGTGGTGGATTTGGATCCCTGGGAGGGGGCTACTCAAAAGGATGCTGTTATCAAGATAAATAAACCTGGCTTTCTAAGGGATGGTTGAAAATAGTTACATTCCTTCATCAGATAGGTAAGTTAGAGAATTTAAAAAAAGAGAAATGAATAGGTTAGATATAGAGGGAATTAGTGAAGTGTGGTAGCAGAGAGAACAAACTTGTGGTAAGCTGAGTACAGGATCATCAACATGAAACCAAGTAGGGGTAATGAAGGAGTAGTTTTAATCATGAATACGAAAATAGGAATACAGGTGAGCTACTACAAACAGTGTAGTTATCACATTATCATACCCACAGTAGAGAGCTAAATGACAGAAACATAATAAATATAATAAATGTCACAACACAGAACTATAGATTTGTGAGTCAAAATTGGTATCCAAAGTAATGCAAAATAACTTATTTACTCAAGCATCTCATTATAGCCTATATAATACTGAAATAGCTTTCATGAATATTGCTCACTCAAAGCAGAACCAAATTGTTTATGTGCCAAGAAACAGAAGAAAAATGTTATCAATTGACATACACTTTACCTGTAGTAATTACAAATTATTTTAAGGGTGTATTATGATAAATTCTACAAGAATAACTACTGTAACATCCTTATGGCAGATGGGAAGAGGTGTACAGAAAAGACAAAGTGATGCTAAGAAAGAACTAATGGTAATTTCAGTCTTGAATCCAGCAACAAATGAAATGTAGCATGGAAAATAATTAACATAAAAACTATATTCAGATCTTCAGGAGTTTACTGCCAAGGTGAAGGTGGCCATGTAAAATGATTGAAATACCAGCAAAATGGTAGGTAATCCTCTACGAGTTGGACTGTAGAATGTCAGGAAGTGTGAATGGGTTAGGAAAAGTAGAAAATCAGAAAAGGAAGATACTGAAGCTCAATCTAAATATATTGGAGTCAGTGAAATGAAATGGAAAGTAGATAATACAGGTTTCTGGTAGATATATATGGGGTAATATCAGTAGCAGCAGAACACTGTGTGACGTGAGCTTTATTGCTTATGAGTATGAAGCAGGTTGAAAAGCGAGTTCACAGCAAACTTTGAAGTCAGGGCAGCCACAGCTTTTATGTAATATTTTGAAAAGATAAGACTGCTTTAGCTGCAAGTCCTAAATGAATAGACGCAATCAGTTTTGCAGCATTTTAGCAGCATCAGCAGGTGAAATTAAATCAAGTCACATTCACATAAAAAAAGAGAACTCATAGTATCACAGGAACATTCTATGTGATTTTCTTTTTTGACATCTGCTACTTGCAGAAAATTTGCTGATTATGAACAATGGGTCATCCCATTCTCTTTTTTAATACGAACATGACTTGATTTTATTGCATCTGATGATGCAGCTAAAATACAATGAAAATGGCAATGCCTATGAATAAAGGACTTACAGCTAAAGCAGTCTTGCCTTTACAAAATCAAAAGCAAGCCAACACCATCACAGATAACTTCCATATACACAGTGATGACGCAAGTAGAACATGAAGAGATAAACAGAGTATATGAGGATACTGAATGGTTAACTCAGTACGTAATTTAATTGGACAGATAAAAAATCTACTCGCCAAGTGGTGACAGAACGCACACATAAAAGAAAGTTTCAATTAGACAAGCTTTTAGAGCCAGTGGTTCCTTCTTCAGGCAGAAGGACTGAAGTGGATGGAAGAGGGGTGAAGGAAAAGGACTAGAGAGGTCTAGGAAAAGGGGTAGATTTCGGGAAAGTCACCCAGATCCGCAAGTCAGGGGACACTTATCGGATGGGATGAGAAGGAAAGAATCGTTATTGGGGACTGCATCAGATGAGATTTCAATCTCATCTAATGCAGTCCCCAACAATCAGTCTTCCCTTCTCATCCCATATGGTAAGTATCCACTGACCTTTGGTTCTGTGTAACTTTCTCAAAATCTACCCCTTTCCCTAGTCTTCTCCAGTCCTTTTCCTTCATCCCTCTTCCTTCCCCTTCAACCCTTCTGCCCAAAGGAGCAGCCACTGGCTCTGCAAGCTTGCCTAATTAAAATCTTCTTCTAAGTATGTGTTCTGCCACCGCTTGGTGAGTAGATTTTTTATCCATCCAATTAAATTATTTTGTCGAAAATTGTTTTCATTCTTATAACTCAGTATGTAAATAGAGATGAAAATCTAATAAAAAATGGAACTCAGAGTTAGTGGGAAACACAGGTTCAGTTGCAGGAATGAGAGAGGAGAAACACTTTTCAATTCTACAGTAAATATTTGCTGGTAATAAGAAACACACTGTTCAAAAATCTCATAAGAGAAGGAAGTATACTAGGGAAAAGCCTGGAGACCTGGGAAGATAGGATTAAATCATGGTGAGAAAGAGATTCCAATATCAGATGCTGGATTGTAAGGCATACCCAGGAGTAAATATCAGCTCAGATCACAAAGTAGTAATCATGAAGAGTACATTGAGGTTTAAGAAAATCGTTAGAAAGACCCAATGTGTCAAGAAGTGAAATATTAAATACTAAGGTATGATGGTTTGCACTTGAAGTTCTCTGAGATTGTAGATACCATAATACTGACTATGACAGAAGCAGTTCACTTGAAAAAGGATGAACATCTGTAAAAAGGGCAATTACTGACATTGGGCAGACAACTATAGGTACAAGAGATAACTGCAAAAAGACTTTACTAACAAAAGAAACTCTTCAACTGTACAGTGTTCGCTCAACGTAGCTGAGTGGTCAGTGTGACAGAATGTCAATCCTAAGGGCCAGGGTTCAATTCCCGGCTGGGTCGGACATTTTCTCCACTCAGGGACTGGGTGTTGTGTTGTCCTAATCATCATCAATTCATCCCCAGCAATGCGCAAGTCACTGAAGTGGCATCAAATCGAAAGACTTACACCCGGCGAACGGCCTACCCAACGGGGGCCCTGGTCACATGACATTTATTTTTATTTAACTGTACAGTGAAAGAAGAAAGTACAGAACTGTTCAGCAAAAAACAAGAATGCAGCAATATAAGTGACTTGGGAGTGAAATACATAGAAAGTGGAGAGAAGCTAAAATGCAATGCCTAGAGAAAAAATGTGAAAATCGAGAAGGAAATGATTGTCAGAAGGTGAGTTTCAGCATACAGAACAGTCAAAACAGCCTTTGGTGACATTCAAAGCAAAGGCATCATAATGAAGAGTGCAAAATGAATTCCACTGTTAAGGAAAAGGAGAGAGCGGATAGTTAGAAGGAATACCAGGAAGGACTCTACCAAGGGGAGAAACTGTCTCCTGATGTGACAGAAGAAGTGTAAGTCGATTTAGAAAATGCAGCTCTACTAGTATAATCAGAGTTTAACAGATCTTTGGAAGACTTGTGATTGAATAAGGCAGAAAGGATAGATACATTCCTTTGGAATTTCTAAAATCACTTGGGAAGTGGCAACCAGACAACTGTTCAAGTTGGTACTAGTATGTAGAATCTTTGAGACAGCAGAGATACCAACATACTTTTGGAAAAATATTGTCTACGCAATCCCAAACATAAGTAGGGCAGATAAATGCGAGAATTATTGCACAATCAGTTGAACAGGCCATGCATCCAAGTTGCTGACATGTATAACATACTGGAGAATGGGAAAGAAAATTGATGATCTGTTAGATGATGATCAGTTCAGCTTTAGGAAAGATAAAGGCACCAGAGAGGCAGGTCTGATGTTGCTCCTGATAACAGAGGTAGGACTTAGAAAAAAATCAAGGCACTCTCATAGGATTTGTCAACCTAGAAAATGATGATTTTAATTGGGCAAAATGTTTGAAATCCTCATAAATACAGATATAAGCTAGAAGGGAAAAAATGGGCAATACACAATATGTACCAAAACCAACAGGGAACAATAAGACCAGAAGACCGAGAGATAAGTGCTGATGATAATATGAGCCAAACAATGACTCAGAGAGTTTTCAGTATAATACTGTCTTCCTTCCACTTGAAATTTTATGATTCCTTGATGCTACAGGATGTGTCCTATCAACCACTGCCTTCTTAGTGAAATTGTGCCTCCAGTTTTCTTTGATTCAGTGCCTCTTCATTAACTATTTGCTGTCTGCCTGATAGCTGAATGGTCAGTATGATGGACTGCCATCCTAAGGGGCCTAGGTTTGATTCCTGGCTGGGTTGGGGATTTTCTCCAGTCAGAGACTGTGTGTTGTGTTGTCTTCATCATCATTTCATCCCCATCCAGCATGCAGGTCGCCCAATGTGGCATCAAATGTAATAAGACCTGCACCAAGATGGCCAGACCTGCCCTGTAAGGGGCCTCCCGGCCAATGACGCCAAACGCTCATTTCATTTCAATTATTTGCTCTACCCATCTACTCTTCAGCATTCTTCTGTACCATCACATTTCAAAAGCTTTTCTTCTCATCTGAACTACTTATTGTCCAAGTTTCACACTAATTAAAGGCTATATCCCACGCAAATACCTTCAATACAGTGTACTAAGACTTAACATTTCTATTAGTTGTTAACTAATTCCTCTTTTACAGAAATAATTTTCTTGCTTTTGTCAGTCTTCATTTTACATACCCCCTACTCCACCTATTATCTGTTATTTTGCTGCTCAAATAGTGAAATTCATCTACTAATTGTAGTGCCTCATTTCCTAATCTACTTTCCTCATAATCACCTGTTTTAACTCAACTATATTCCATTAACACTTTCTTTCTTCATCTTCTAATTTAATTCAGAATTGCCTGATTTAGTTCAACTACATTCCATTACCTGTTTTACTTTTGTTGATTTTACTTTATAACCTTTTTCCATGATACTATCCTTCTGTCAAACTGTTCTTTCAAGACTTCATGACCTTTGCCATCTCTGACAGAATTACAATGTCATTGGCAAACCTCAAAGTTTTCATTTCTTCTCCCTGAACTTTTAATTTCCAGTCCAAATTTCTCTTGGTTTCCTTTACTGCTTGCACAATGTATAACACTGGGGATAGGCTTTGACTCACTCCCTTATTAGCTACTGCTTCTTCTTCATGTGCTTTGACTCCTCCAACTGCAGTCTAGTTTCTAAACAACTTGTAACTAATGTCACTCCCTGCATTTTATCCCTACTACATTCAGTTTTGAAGAGCACTGTCCAGTCAACACTGTCAAAGTTTTCTCTAAATCTACAAATCTAATGAACACAGGTTTGCCTTGCTTCAACATATCTTGCAAGATAACTTGTAAGGTGAGCATTGCCTTGTGTATTCCTAAATTTCTCTGGAATGCAAACTGATCTTCCCCGAGGTCAGCTTCTACCAGTGTTTACATTATTCTGCAAATAACTCTTGCCATTATTTTGCAATGAAGAAATATTAAACTGATGGTTTTGTAGTATCCACATCTGTCAGCACCTGCCTTCCTTGGATCTGGAATTATTACATTCTACCTGAAGTCTGAGGGCATTTCCCTCATGTCATTTATCTTGCACACCACACAGAAAAGTTTTGTCATGGATGGCTCTTCCAACGATCCCAATAATAGTAAGGGGATGTTGTAAAGATGTGCATGTACACCCATAAATATCTGCTTTGGCACACACTTTTTTCTGGAAAGTCCATTGTTGAAAGTGTCAAAAAGAGTTATGTTTGATGTATCAAAGCCTAAAGTTTCAGCAATAATAAGTGTAAGCTCTGGAGATGATAAGCATTCTAATTATACATAAAAACTGTCACAAAACATGGACATATTCTTGCAGAATCATGGAAGATATATGGCACACATTGTAGAAAACAGTTTTTTAACATTCTTGAGGTGTGTGGAATCATGAATCCTGGTACTTAAGTTCAAAAAATGTTAGTAGGCTGTGATCTTAAAAGCACAAAAAATGATTATGTGAACCTAATAGGTGGTGTAGTGTGCAATGAAGGTTATGATTTATGCAAATATGCAAGGAGAAATTTTTGGCACTTCATCACTCCAAGGTATTTGTTGTGAACATTTCAAAGAGACATGATTTGATCTATGGTCATATGCAAATGAAGCTACCTCACAAACGAACAATAAATTAACAAAGACTTGCAAGCATTTTGTGTTATAAGTGTAAGCAATTTTAGCAGAGAGTTGTTTACTAATCACAGAATATAGCAAATATGCAAGAAGAAGACATAATGACTGCACACTCAGAACTTATTCCCCTTCAATCATTATAGCAATCAAGGTAATTTACAGGCTCAGAATATTCTAAGAGCAACAGTTAACAATGAGCCTGTTTGTTTCAATGCTCTCACATATTTTTAGGGAATTTTTGTAAAATCAAGTATTCGAAAAGCCTTTGACATTCAGAAAGACTGTGCAGTGTGGCACTTAGAGGCATGTGCAACTGAAATGGTATTTCAGATAGGTAGGGTCACAATTTACTACATTTAAGTGGTTCTATCTGCAGTATTAGGGAATTTTGCCTTTTGAAGTCCAATTGGGGGAACAAAAGATGGAGAAAGATATACAGTGATAGAGCTACAGTGACCACTCATCTTAACTGGGATAAGCTATACAGGCAATGAAGAGTGAATAAATACTATAATACTGATATAATGGAAGGAAACATTCCACGTGGGAAAAATTATATATAAAAACAAAGATGAGGTGACTTACCGAACAAAAGCGCTGGCAGGTCGATAGACACACAAACAAACACAAACATACACACAAAATTCAAGCTTTCGCAACAAACTGTTGCCTCATCAGGAAAGAGGGAAGGAGAGGGGAAGACGAAAGGAAGTGGGTTTTAAGGGAGAGGGTAAGGAGTCATTCCAATCCCGGGAGCGGAAAGACTTACCTTAGGGGGAAAAAAGGACAGGTATACACTCGCACACACGCACATATCCATCCACACATACAGACACAAGCAGACATGTACACCAACAAAATATGTCTGCTTGTGTCTGTATGTGTGGATGGATATGTGCGTGTGTGCGAGTGTATACCTGTCCTTTTTTCCCCCTAAGGTAAGTCTTTCCGCTCCCGGGATTGGAATGACTCCTTACCCTCTCCCTTAAAACCCACTTCCTTTCGTCTTCCCCTCTCCTTCCCTCTTTCCTGATGAGGCAACAGTTTGTTGCGAAAGCTTGAATTTTGTGTGTATGTTTGTGTTTGTTTGTGTGTCTATCGACCTGCCAGCGCTTTTGTTCGGTAAGTCACCTCATCTTTGTTTTTATACTATAATACTGATAATTACATGACATGGATGCGGAGGTTCAACACATATTATGAGTATTTAGCAATAAGAGGAGTCTCTATCACGGGTGAAAAAAAGGAAATGCATATCCACCCACACACACATACATACATGTACACCAACAAAAAAATAACCTGGACAACTAGAAATGCTGCATTAGATTAAGCTGATTAACCCTTTTGCAGGCGCATTTTTTGTAGCAACTTAGTGAAGATAATTTTTTTGCTGTCCTATTAGAATTGTGATCAACTGACTATATTTATTTTTTGATAACTTTAATTTTGTGATTTAGGACCAAAAACTATGGTGGTACATATATCACCACAGCAACTTTGTGAAGGATTGAAACTATGGTGTAAATGGATTTCCCACTTCCCTTTTGTGAGCTGTTAGGTGATGCCATTACATGTAAAAAATAATGAACAGTGTTTTCGGTTTTTATTTAATTTTTTCTTTTAACTTATTTAAAAAAATAGTTGTCACTGATATTAAAGTTTACTTAACACAATGTGAAAAGAATCCTTGAAACTTTATCATGCAATAAAGGTATGATCTGATGCAGGTCACAATAATGTACACTGCAGAAGCAAAGCAATGTGCTCTGACAACAGTAGTGGTCCCATGACAAACAGAAATTGGTTGTTGTAGCAGTTTTCATACACATGGTGCAGTGTAGTATCACACGATGTCAGGCATAGACAGAGGTTGTAGGACTTATCGCAAAAGCTTTGGGATACCCCAAAGTTGGTGGTGACAGATCAATTTTGTGGTAAGTATACTCGCCAAGCCTCTTCCAGAAACTATTTTGGTATTAACCATACTTCCCAGTAACCATTAAAACACCGTTATATGCTGGGATATAGACTTCCCACAGTCCTGAGGACTATATTTCACAACAGTAAACAAAAATGAAAATATAAAGCTGTGCACAAATGAAATAATAATTATTAGGTGTTACTGCATATTTGCTACAATGTTAGTGCAGTGGAGTGCCACTAGATGCCAGGAGTGTACAGAAGTGCAAACACATATTCCCTCAAAAGCTGTAAAGAAATACTTTTAGTGTGGAGTATATCCACCACGGTCCACGAAAGGGTTAAATACCTTGCTTAACACATCTCATTACTGCAATTTCAAATTTTAACATTTACTTTCATTAGCTTTTTGGGAATGAACATTTTCCTTGGGTAATACTATATGAATCCATAAACTTCCACTTACAATCTATGGTGTTGAGTAACAGCTGTGAAGAAATTGCTCAAAGATAGTAGTTACACATTATCACACACAAGATGCAGTGGGTATTAATAAACAAGTGAATGGTCAATTTTCAATAACAGCTTTTCTCAGTGGTTTGTAACTCACATACATAGTAAACAAAAATGAAAATCATAAATCGGTGCACAAATGAAATAATAATTATTAGGTGTTACTGCATATTTGCTACAATTTTTCATGAGAGTGTAAAAAGTATGTACAAACCTGAATTTGTTCAAATGGCACCTCAAAAGTAAATGATTCATTATAGTAAGGGTTTAATGTACACTTCTTGATACTTGTCTTCTTTTTCTTGAGGCGTTTTCCATTCTGCATCAGTGCTATCTTTACATATGGGTCTGTAAAACAAAACAATTGTACTCATAACTATAAAAACAAGCATGTTGACATATAACTCTGTTTACCATGTGTTTGAAGTTATTTTGAGGAATAATGGACATATTTATGACAAGTCCATTTTTGCAGTCAGAAATAATATTAATTTCATTTGTCTTTAACATGAAACATACACATTAGTTAAAACTAGTTACACTTCTAAGTGAATCAAAGAAAACATCACACACAACTCACTTGGAATAACCCACTTTCACCCAATAAAAGTAATAACCACAGTTTTATAGTTTGTAAAATTACAAGTCTTGTAGTTGAAAAAGTTCTTGAAACTTTACAAAGGCAGTATTCAGTTTTATAATTTGTAAAATTGCAAGCCTTTTGGTTGACAAAGATCTTGAAACATTATGAATGGCAGTATTCTCACAGAGTGACAGACATAAATATGATTAAAAATCACTGAATAGTAGATGCACTGAATTGTTAACATGCACACAAACAACATTAAAAACTGTCTAGTTTTTGGACAAGTCCTTTCTCAGGAGGCATGAGGTGTATGGGTTAGGAATGTGGGAGGGAGAGGAAGCAGGTGTATGGGATAAAAAGGAACACACAGGCCTGGGTACCAGTGAGTTTGTGCAGCACACAAAAATAATAATGCAGAGGGCTGGACTGGTAAAGCATTACAGCAGAGGAGGGGGAGACTGTGAGGATGATGTAATAGGTGCAGGGTGATTGAATTTAAGGTCTTTATGCAGGATGGAGATGGGCATGGGGCAGGGCTATTAACAGGAATTAAGGCCAGGAGGATTATGAGAATGAAGAATATGTTATAAACAAGGAAACCTCAAAAAGAACATGTTGCAAGAGCAAATTCCAACTAATCAGTTCAGAAAACTTGGTGCTGGGGAGATGGATTCATACAGCACAGGTTTTTAAGCAACCACTGAAACTGAGTATGTGCTCTCAGCAGTGTTTTCTGTCACTAAGTGATCAACATTGCTCAAGCCACAGACAGAGAGTGACCATTGATTCAGGTGAATAGATGGTTAATGGTTGTGCCCACACATAATGCTGTGCAGAAATTGTAACAACACAGCTGGTATATTTCATGGCTGCTTTTGCAGGTGACCCTGCCTGTGATGGGATAGGATAAGCCCAGGAAGAGACTGGAGTAGGATGTGCTGGGCAGGTAGATCACACAGATCTTGCACCTAAGTCTTCTGAAGCGATATGTTACCAATGTGGTGGAGGGTTGGGAGTGGGTGTAGCATAGGGGTAGACAACGATATTGGTTGGGTGGTGTAATACCACTTCTCAGGAGGGGTGGGAAGGATTGTGGTTAATTAAACCTGGGGTGAGTCATTTTCTCCAGTCCTATTAAAGCACATTTGATTTAAAACAGCCCAGCTAATCAGAAAACATACACCCATTGTCAAAGACTGTAGTGAGACTCACAGGTGATGCTGGAAATAAGAAAACCAGTGTTAATGTAATGGCTGTGTGTGTACAGCACAAAAGAATAAATGTCAAATACCCTACACTAGATAACAAGGAACAGTTTTCTGTTCTTGAACAAAAGTAATCACCTTGTTCAAATATTTTTCATTTACATGTTGATAAAATCACAGGCAACCATATTAAAATGATACAATTAAGATACTTATGTGGAACTAGTAAAATAAGCTTTTATAGGAAACTCACTGTTCTGACTTATGAAATTTACCACATCCACATTGTAAGATGAAGCAGAATATTGCACTGTGACAGTCCAATAAGAATGCAGAATCAAGATCACACAGATTAAATTCCAGTATATCCTCCTGACATATTTAACAGCCGGCTTTGTAGAAAATGAAGAAAAGAAGATGAAACAAAAGCTATCTTACCATCTTACTTAACTGCAACTACATGATATCAGTATGGTGCACAAGTACAAATACTTGAGCAAACGGAGAGGGCAGACACAAAAAGCTGAAGATATAAATTTCATATACTCTGGAGAATAGATCTTGTTCATGTTACTTGTTACTGCTGCTGCTGATGGTGGTATTAGCAAGCAAAGCCATGAAAACAGCAGCTCTTCATATGTACAGTAAAAACTGCTGAAGTTCCGGCAAGTTAACAAAAGTTCTTTCCTCCAAACAACTTCCTCTTTGTCAGAAACAAGTTTGAGAAATTCAATAATATGATGAAAAGTACAGTTTTGACATTAAGCTGATGTTCAGTGATAAATCAGAATTTCATTTTGCATAAATCATAAGTCCCATATTGAATGCATAAAATTATTTGTATCAGAAAGGCTTCATTTCACAACTAAACATCTTTAGGGGCATCTGGAGCCAACGTTTTCAGTGGCGTGTTTTTTTACAAAAATGAATGGATATTTTTTTTCTTTAATGACGTCAGTTACCATTCATTACCATTATTCTAGGAAATGAATCTGACAGTGGACTTGAGTCATCAAATTATGTAGTGCTCCATCAAATTTATAGGATAATGTTTGTGAATGCATAAATTAATCTGTACATATTATTTTGAGTTGCAGGCAACCACAGCGAAACCTACACATTTTTATAAGAAGGCAGAGAAACACCACTCTTGCTGTAGAAAGCTTTGATTTAACAAAAACTTTCTACATTCAGAGTCATATTTTTGCCTTCTTATAAAAACCTAAATAAGAATTCACTACATCACTGGTGGGATATATCTTGCCAAGGATTAAGGCCTACGTGGTTAAAATCGCAAAATCTCCATAGGCTGCAATGGCAGCAGTCATTTCTGTAGTCATGACTGATATGTAGAAACGCAGACAAGCTGAAAGGCTACTTGATACTTAAGACAAAGTGGTAATTGTATCATTTAATTTACCTCTGTAAAAATGTCACCTCTTGACATATTTCACGGATTTTGTCAACACAGTGTATGTCTGTGTCAAGGAAAGTGATCATCTGGCATTGCAATAGTTGAAACTGTAAAGGTTACTTGTGTAAGTAATGCTTTTTTTTTTCTCTCTGCCTGAAAACTTATATGTAAAATCAATGAAGAAGGAAAAAACAAAAATGCATAAATTTATTGCTGCAACCAACAGTCAAAGAAAACATTTTACAAAAGTACTACAATTTTTTTTAATAGGAAAGCTATAATTGTAACCTGAAAGTCCTCCCACGTCCATCTTCTTCAGGTTCTTTGCTTCTAAGATGACAACTGTGAGCTTGCCTGCTGTTGGCACATACCGTAGAGAGAAGCAGATGTCTCCCAGCTTGTTTTCCTGTTAGCATTAAATTCATTAAACATCATCGTAAAGCTGAAAACTGACTAGTATGTCTTCCAGGCTGGTAGTATTTGCTTTACAGTAAATGAATGGTTGTTCTTTATCAGTGAAATGATGTGGTCATAAAAAATTTAGTTTCTTCCCTACCTCTTTTGCAGACCCAAGTTGACAGGGGAAAAAGAAATAGGTGGCATGTCTTATGTGAGTATAGAGAATACTATACTCAGAAAAGAGAACATGATAGAAACAGAAAATACAGATTTTCAACATGATATCACTGAAGTACACACATGGCACAAGTCTAAAAGGCAAAGCTAAAAAACTAATAGGCTGTTGGGCCTACCTTTGTGTTTAACGTAGATAACCCATTAGAGCTTCATGAACAAGTGGCAGTAGCCTACATGTTTTCATCACACTATGGTATTGTTATTGTTGCTAGAGTGATTTTCTATGTAGCTAAAGCTCCATTGTGACCCATGAATGTTACATGGTGCTTCAGTCAAAGTTTAAAGTGCATAACTCACTGAGTTCTACCTAATCTTCAAACTACAAGGTATAATAATATTAATATACTCCCAGATGGAAAAATGATGTCTTCCAAATTTTTTCCACACTGTGGGAAGCATATTATTACTCAAATACGAGGATGTGTTGAAAAATAATGCGACTGAATTTTTTATGTGTAAGTTCTTAAAGCTTTTTAGATAAAATAAATGTTATAATCATTCTGCATCTTTATTCTTCATGTCTACTATTTGCAGCCCTCTGCCGGAAAAGGGCTCTGAATGGTAGCATGGTGGTGTGTACCATAACTATGTCATTACATGGAAACAGCATGCTGTAATCAAGCTCCGAATTCAAAGAGTTCATCCACACATGGTGCAACCTCTCCTTCAGTGTGACAATGCCAGGCCACATGCTAGTGCTGTGAAATATGCAATATTTTGATGCCTTGGGCTCCCTGCCATTGGTAATCTTCCATACAGTTCCAATGTGGCCCCATTGGATTTTCATCCATTTCTGAAACTTAGAGAATACCTTCAAGGATTTCACTTTGATAGTGATGAAGTGGTGCAAGCAGAGATGAGGTTGTTGTTCCATCAACAAAGTCAAACATTCTACAGTGACGGTATCAAGAAATTGGTCTCTTATTGTGGGAAATATCTTCATCACCAAGGTGACTACATAGAGAAATAAATATGTAGACATGAAGAATAAATATGCAAAATGTTAATAATGCTTGGTTTATTTAAAAAGCAATAAGAGTTATCACATAAAAAATTCTAAGGCCCTGCTTTCCAACACGTCCTTATATTTTGATGCAGTCAGAGCTCATCAATACATTGTATAAAAGTAATGGTGAGGTCACAGTATTTTTGGGAAATGGGTGTATGGCCCCCCTCCCCCTGTCCCCCCTCCATGGAAAGACACAGATCATCAAAATTCGATTTTGTTATAACATACACTGATAAAATTCATTTAACAGCATTGAAAAACTTCTTCAAGGCAGTTTTCACCTTCCAGGAAGTGTGCTGTTACTAAGCAATATTGAAACTAACTTAGCCTGAGCACATAAATGTGGTTCCAATGGGTTAACATGTGTCATATACAGTGCAAAAATCCATAGTAAGGAAGCTCAAGGCAAAATGCTGACAACATCATGGCCACCATGATATTTTCACAGCTATGGAGCCTATAAGCCCATGTTGTGTCAATGTTGATGTCACTCCCTAAATAAATTACTTTACAATGTAAACAAGATTAATTAAATCCATCTTGGAGGTTGAGAAGAACAGGTACTGTTTCTCATGTCCATGTGCAGAAGCAGTATGTTGGCACTCTGTACCATGGAGCCTAAATGATACATACTTCCACTGACTAGCTGCCACCATCTGTGTCAGTGATATGGACATTTGACAATGCTTGCACACAGAGCAAGTAATGTAGGTGATAACTGATTGAAGTGAAAAGTACACTTGGTTTTGACACACAAACAAGTGAAAATACTAAGAAAGTACTGATGACACATGGTGTCAAAGATAAGCATGTATAAACAGAACAGAAGACTGCATTCCTACTGTAATTTTAATATTGCCTCTATAAAAACCAGTTAGCCTTTCACCAATAATGGAAGACTTTTCCAGTATTTAATGGTTACGAAACTGCCTCTAAGGATCATAATTAAATCATAAGTGTAACAGGAGTTCCAGGACACTCTTTATAAACACACTGATCAGCTGAACATTATGACCACCTGCCTAATAGCTGGAATGTCCACTTCTGGCATGGATAACAGTGGCAACACACCTCGGCAAGGAAGCACTGAGGCCTTGGTAGGTCCCTGGAAGGAGTTGGCATCACATCTGTGCACACAAGTCACCTAATTCCTTAAATTCTGGGGAGGGGAGTGACGACTCTGATGCCACATTCAATCACATCACATATGTGTTCAATCGGGTTCAGATCTGGTGAGTTGGTGGGTCAGCACATCAATTGGAACTCACCACTGTGTTCCTCAAACCAATCCGTCACACTTCTGGCCTTCTGACATGGTGCATTTTCTTGTTGACAAATGCCCCTGCCGTCGAGAAACATGATCATCATGAAGGGGTGTATGTGGTCTGCAACCAGTATACAACACTCCTTGGCCTTCGTGGTGCCTTGCATCAGCTCCACTGGATCCGTGGATGCCCACATGAATGTTTCCTAGAGCATAATGGAGTTGCCGCTAGCTTGTCTCCATCCTGGATCTCAGGTGTCAAGGAGCTGTTCCCCTGGAAGACGACGGTTTTGCACCCTCCCATCGGCATGACGAAGAAGGTATTGGGATTCATCAGACCATGCAATGTTCTGCCAGTGCAGCAACCTCCAGTGCTGATGGTCATGTGCCCATTCCAGCCATAGCTGCTGATATTGTGGTGTTAACACTGGCACATGCACGATCGCCAGCCGCAGAGGCCCATTGTTAGGAGCGTTTGGTGGTGCACTGTGTGTTCAGACAAACCTGTAATCTGCCAAGCATTAAAGCCTGATGTTAGTTCCACCACATTTCACTGCCTGTCCTATTTTACCAGTCTGCCCAGCCTACGACGTCTGACACCTGTAATGAGGGGTGGGTGGACACCCAACCCCATGATTTCTGGACATGGTTTCACCTTCCTGTTGCCACATGTTGAAGACGCTCACCACAGTACTCCTTGAACACCTGACAAGTTGTGAAGTTTCCAAAATGCTCATGCCAAGCCTCTAGCTTATCACAATCTACCCTTGGTCAGACTAGATAGATTGCACACCTTCCCCATTCTACACACAGACAGCACACTCACTGACACTACTACATGCACCATGCGTGTGTCTGACTAGCGGTTATTCCTCGCCTGGATGGGTTTATATTGATAGTTGGTTGGTGGTCATAATCGTTCTGGCTGATCAGTTCATGAAAAGCTCTTCATGAAATGAATACCTTCATCAGTTTCTGTCTTAGACATTTCTCTCATTCGTGCAACTAATAGAGGAACTGCAGATAAAAGTAAATTAGCAGGGCCTTAAATCAGGTGCAATATTTTTAATACTGAATACTAAGTTATTAATCGAATAATGACACACAGATTCCTGATTATCATTAAAAAAGTAAATTATGACAATAACAGAAATTTTTGAAGTTGAACTTCTTATTTAAAGAGAGAAAATAAAATCTGCTGTGGCTTGAGAATATCATAGCTGATAAATGAAAATGCTATGAATGAGACAAAAAGGGGATGATAAATCATGATGAGGGAGGGACAAGCAGGGTACTAAGGGGAAAGTTAGTTGTGAAAGAAGAAATATTGCTAAATCTACAGAATAAATTACTATTGGAAAGTCTCAGATACTGTGATACAGAGCGTTATAGAATGTGACTTGTGGAATGGCTGTTCATTATACCAGCTTGCATGCTGGATCCTCTCATCTGTCACTGTTGCATTTAGGGTTGTCCTCAAACATCCGTTGAGACTGGGATTTTATTAAACCTCCTTCAAGTTCCTCACCCTTTTGTCATTAACCCCCCCCCCCCCTTTTTCACATCTTACTGCTGTCCCATCATTATTTTCTTCTTCTGGATGCACCTCATCTTTTCTTCTGCATCCTACAGCTTTCTCACTAACTTCTGGCTTTTTCTGATTTCCTGTATTCCGCCTGAAATCATTCACTAATGATTTTATCTCTTTCACTGATTTTTTTCCATATTCTGTATTCATGACATTCTTTTTATTAATGATATTGCTGCTTTTTTAATTTGCTAGTTTTATTTGTTTATCACACTTGGTCTGTCTAATTAATGAGCTGATTAAATGTTGTTATTATAATTCTTTTAATACAGATAATTATTATGATTTCAGATTATTTGTGTTTAGTCAAGAAGGATGCAAGATGAGGTTGATGAGGAAATACTTTCAATCAGTAAAAGTCTTGATAAGATCTTCACCCAATGCCTCCTCTTCCTTTCCTGTTATTCATATATTTGTTTTAGTTTGTTCCTACTGTTTGTGTGTAAAACCACTCCTGACTTCACTGACTTCAGTTCCTTCAGGTTCAAGTGGATGTACATAATTGCAACAGTTATGCAGAGATGAAGAGGCTTGTACAGGATAGGTAGTTTCAAATACAGCACCAAACCAGTCATTGAACTGAAGACCACAACAATAATAGCAGCAACAACAACATGCCATTTCCCTCCCTCTCCAAGCTTTCTGCAACCTTGTGTCATCTTCCTCCCCTTCTGGTCTTCCTACATACATATTCTTCTCACATCACATCAATTCCAGCAATCTCTTGATATCAGAATTATGAGTTGAGTAATATGTCAGATCTTTTTCCAATGGATAAAAATGCTAGTTCAAAAATCCAAGCAGTCATCACTAATTTTTGATACTATTCAACACTTGGTTTTGAAGGTGAGTTGAGGTCTGATCCTGAGCATTATAAACAAACTTATTTATTCATATCACTGTAGATGTTAAAAGCTAATAAGGTTATTCTTTACAAACGTTTTAGAGATGATTTATCAGAGAGTGCGATTCATAGTAGCTGTAATGTTTTTGTAGTTCAATTTGCATAAATGATTTTAAGGGACTTTTTTATAAATATTTCTTTCTGCTGTCACACCAGATGTTTGTGTTTGCTATTTTTATAATTTACACAGTAGTCCACTCTGGTGCCTTAAACTTCTTGAACTGCTATCTGAGTCTTTATAGCCTCTGATGTTTTCTCCAGCATTAAGATATGATTGTTAGGTACAGAAATAAACCTTGCACCATGGCCTAATACTCTTAAGACAGAAATCACCAAGGACACATTCTTGAACTCTTTTTGTACTAAGGATAAAAGAGAGCCGAGAACAGAGTCACAGACTGAATGAATGGATACAACAAACTAAAAGAAATACAGTAGAGGCTGAGAAAAATGAAGGCTGGATCATTACCATTAGATTTTAATTTGTGATGTTTGGGCATTTAAGGATAGCCAAGCTTTTATGGTCTGCTTCATCTCAGACAGCTTTACTTGGAAGGAGGACATTAGCCATTTTTAAAGAGTTTTAGTACATCATTTATGATTCGTATAATGCAGCCAACCAATTGCAACAAGATTTTACTACTCTAACCGGGCTTTGACACTGACTGTGGGTGTCTTCATCAGAAAATCCAAATAATTACATAAAGTAACAGATGAAATGATGTATGAGCAAAATGCTCTCATCATATAAAATACTTCATAAGAAGATAAAGTCTGATGCCACCTCCAGTGCCTGTTTCCTCTTGTATCACTTAGTGGTGTATAGTGTGCTATGCCATGTAGCTATAATTTTCCTGATAACTAACAATTTTATGTCATTTCCAATGTCTGTAATTTTTTATGGTTTAAATATTATCTTCTTCCCAAGTATTTTATTTGATGAGAGCAATTTGCTCATAAATATAATCATCTGTTATTAATTGCATTTGTTGGGTTTCTGATGAATACTCACATATTGGGGTCGAAATAAAGGTTAAAACGAAATCTTGTTGCAACCGGTTGGCTCACACAACTTATCTCATTTTCTGCATAACAGGACTGTGGGATAGTTAAAATAAAACACTGACTATAGAATGCACTACAACCAGCCTAGAAGTCTGTTTTATCTATACTATACACATTTTATAGTTTGTGTTAAATGTGTAATGAGACACATACTATCACTTTACATCTCAAAGTGATTCACAGAAAGACCTTAGCAAGCACTTATGCACAAGAATGATTGATTGTTGAAGGACTCATAATGTTGCATTTTAAATAAAAGCTGAACTCTTGATACCTGATTTCCGAAATAACTTATGTAGTCAAACAGAGGAATGTTCAGTATGGAACAACAATATGGAAAGGATAGACTGATGTTCACCACATAGAGAAAGCACTGACACACACATAGGAAAAATGAAAAGAATGCTAGATATATTTATATTCTGGATTATGTCCTTTATAGAAAACATAGAAAACACAGCCGCAAATCACACACATGGCCACTGTTGTCCCCAGGCACTAAGCCCTGACTGCAACTGTGTCTGAGGTGAGCAGCAACCTAGTTGGCATATGGAAATTGGGGATATGGAAGAGCCTCATGGCTAGGAGAAGGAGGGATAGCAGGGCATGAGATAGGGGGGGGGGGGGGGGAGTGTGCTGCCAGTAGGAGTATGCAGGGTCATGATGGGGAGGGGGGGGGTGGGGGGCAGATGGTAGCTTCAACATCTGGAGGCTGTGCTGCAGGAAGAGGGGGAGTGTGACACCTATGCACATCCATTGGCTGGATAGAAGGCATGTATGGTACTGGAGCAGGAATACGGAAGGGAATAGGCAAATGGAGGACACAGACTAGTGAAGGCTGAAACTGGGGAGGTTACAAGAATGAAGGATATGCTGCAAGGGGAGTTCCCACCTGTGCAGTTCAATAAAGGCAGTGATGGTGGGAAGAATCCAGATGGGACAGAATATGAAACAGCCACTAAAGTGAAGCACATCATATTGGGTGGAATGCTCAACAACTGGGTGGTCCAGCTGTCTCTTGCCACTGTTTGTAGTATCGCAGTGACCATTCATTTGGACAGGCAGCATTTTAGTACTCATGCCTATGTAGATTTTCGCACTGTGATTATAGTTACATTTGTTGATCACATGACTGCTTTCACAGGTGGGCCTGCCTTTGATGGGATATGAGATGCCTGTGACAGGACTGGAGTACGTCGTAGTGAGAGGATGTATGGGACAGGTCTTGCGTTTAGGTCTATTCTAGGGATGTGAGCCATGAGTCACGGGGTTAGGAGCAGGGCTGGAGTAGCAGTGGACAAGGATATTGCTTAGGTCGGGTGGGTGGAGGAATACTCCTGTGGGAGGGGTATGTAGGATAATGGGGAGGATATTTCTCATTTCAGGGCATGATGAGAGATAGTCAAAACATTGGAGGAGAATGTAATTCAGTTGCTCCAGTCTGTGTGGTACTGAGTCACAAGAGGAGTGCTCATTTATGGTTGGATAGTGGGTATGTGGGGGATGGTAGCTAACTGGGGAGGCAAGTCATGGCGATCTGTTTCTAGATCTGTTTGTGATTCACATCCACTGCCCCCAAATAATTCACCTGTTAACTTTTCAGAATTTGCTAACCTCAAACATTGACTCAACATCATTCCATAAATCCCTCAACATGGAAGCAAACCTCACATCTGCAGACGGAACCGCAATCCACCACCTAAGAACTGATCCTGATCTTATAATCCTCTGTGCTGACAAAGGCCCCACCACTGTGGTTGTGAACCACTAGTATTAGCTGGTGAAGGGACTCTGCCATCTGTGACAAATTCCAGCTACAAGCACTTTGCCTCATGGCTCATATTCATACAATAGTCCTAGATTCTAGACCTGTATCATACATCTGCCAGGTGAGGGAAATTCCACCCACAAGCTCCTTGCCCCATGGCTCAAATCCCTACAATAGTCCTTGATGCTCCACCAGCTGGAGAAATTCCAGCTACAAGCCCCTTGCCTCATGGCTCATCTCCAAACAATAGTCCTAGATGCTAGACCTGTATCATACATCCTCTCACTACCACCTACTTCAGTCTTGTCACAGGCATTTCCTACCCCATCAAAGGCAGGGCCACTTTGGAAAGTAGCCATCTGATCTACTAACTCAGCTGCAACCACTGTGCCACATTATGAATGGGCTGTCTGTCTGCATGAGGCCACCACCAAACTGTTGCCAAGAAACAGCTGGGCCAACCAGTTGCTGAGCAAGCCGCCCAACGCAATGCGCTTCGCTACAGTAAGTGCTTAAAACCCTGTGCCATCTGGATTCTTCCCACCAACACCAGCTTATCTGAACTGTGGTGGTGAGAATTCTCTCTGCAGCATATCCTTCATTGTCACAACATTCCTGAACTCAACCTCCCCCAGTTCCCTTCCCCCACTTGCCTATTCCCCTTCCTGCTCACACATCAGTTTCAGTACTACACTCCCGTTCCATCCCATCAACTCACATACACAGCACAGCCCTTTTCCCTTCTCTCTTTCTCCCCCCCCCCCCCCCCTTCTGCCTCCTCCCAGCCCCAAACCTTTTCCACACTCCAACTACCTATTCCTCCTAGTCTGCTGCTCACCTCAGACACAGTTGCACTCAGGGCTTAGCATCCACAAAATGATGATGACCACGTGTTGTGAGTTTGTGAGTTGAGTTTGTGTGAATTTATGTGTGTTTTCTACTTGTGATGCAGGATGTAGTCCAAAAGATGAACATCTGTACCATTCTTTGTCATAGTGCCTGTCAGCAACTCAGTGCATCCTCTTTGTGGTAAATAGCAATCTACCTTTTCCGTATGTTATGCAGCAATTTATAATACCACAGTAATAGCTGGAGTTTTAAAGTAAACAGTAAAAAACTACATACAGGTCTCTTTAATAAGTAAATGTTTGAAGAGCACTGTCCCCTAATTTATAATTTTTTACTTAAACAAGACTGCATTACTTCCAGTATAGAACAGCACGACACTTTCAAGTTTATATACTGAAGTTCAAAATGTTCACTCAGCTGGTATGCAAAAATGCAACTCTGCTGGTGCCACACAGTTAGAAGATGCAGAAATTGTTTTCTTCAGTAAGAACTATTTTTGGAATAAGATTTTTACTGTTGTGTAGACAAGTTAATATAGAAATTGTTTTCTGTTGTTCAGATTTCGTTTGTCTCTACAGCACTGTGATGATGTAAGTCAAAGATACTTCCATTCATTACTTTGAAGCACACTGGACAAAAAATTAGTCAAGCTCAGGGAACATCAAACTAATACCATGTAACACCACCTCTGTCTTTGATAGTGGACTCAGTTTGATGAGGAAGTGAGACCAAGAGTTTTTCCAGGTATGCCATATCCAACTGAAGAACCCATAGGTTAGATCCTGTGATGCTACTGTGTTATGGGGATATTGATTGCTACAATTCAGACACTGTTTCAAATAGTCCCACACATATTCTGTGGAAGCCCAGAGATGTGACAGGATGCCCGAGTGTTGGCAAATAAGGAACATATGCGTCCAGCTTGTGAATGTGCCTGCTGTCATTTTGGAAGACTAGACGGTTCACAGAATGCTCATCATCAAGAAGAAAGTGCAACACTTGGTCACCAAGAATGTCAAAGTAAATATTCTAGTTCATGTTCAAGGTAACCTGAATGAGTAAGCCCAAGTCATGGTATGAAAAAACACTCCCCAAACACATTAGACCACACTACATGCCTCTAGTCATCTACTGTGCAATATCTGTGTTGTGTGGCCTACTGAAACCAAGCAGCTCTATGTGCATCTGTGAGAAATGGTTTTTAATAAGGTACATGACTTCAAATGTCCATTGCGTGCAGCTCAGTTCACAATGTTCACACAGAAACTGGTTGAGAAGAACCTGCACTCACTGACAGCAGCAAGTCTTGTCCAGTTTTGAAACAGGCTGTCATTGGTAAATCATGATACTCATCTCTGTTCCCTGTTGTCGGGTTCTTTTCTACTACTACTGTTCACACACTGTGTAAGATGGCTGCAGCTGGTACATCAATCCTTATAGACATGTTTGACAGTTCATGTTGATACACTAACAAACTGGACAACAGCATTCACAGTGTGGGTATGGGTGTGTCCAAATACAATAACTCTTTTCTACCATTCTGTCATATTGGCCCATCTTCTGAGCTGGTTCTGCACAGCTCACTGGCACATATTGCCATGATTAACATCAGTAGTTGAGAGTTACATGACCACTGGGCAGCAGTTCAGCACCATCTATAGGGCTCCCAAATGGCCTGTCTGTTCTTCAAATGGGGTGACTAATTTTGTCCAGTGAGCTTAGTTAATTTTATAATGTGTACAGCCAAAGTCAGAAGAAATCATATTATTTTGGTTATGTCCATTATTATAAACTGTAGCTATGACTGTTTTATATGTACATACATGATATGCTAAATTTGTAAATTAAAGTTGTTTTCTATTTGTAATCCCCCTATCACAATATTACTGAATAAACAATGTAACAGAATCTGATAATGCATTCTCCAGATTTGTTATGAAGAAAGTTTGTTGTGAGAGGGGTAAGTATCTATTCACTTTACTGATGTAATTGCAGAGATATAATAGAACTGATTTTCAAAGGGATTTCTGTTTTTTTTTCTGTATCTACACCTTCTATTAAGTTCTCCAACAGAGGTTTTAATAAGAACTGCAGTTTTAATAAAGACTAAATTTTGAATAGACTGTTTTTCCTGATTGACAAGTTTGATTTAGGTTTTTCATGGGTTTCTAGTTCCATTTGTTACCTGCTCAGTCTCTGTTAGATATGAACTGTCAAAATTAATATTACAAGACATAAGGTAATGCTAGTTTTACAATTATATCTGATGTCAAAATCCAATTTAAATTAACTTGTGTCATATCCACAGAAAATATTTCTGCCAGTTCCACACAAATGCACTATAATGCATGTGATAAATCTGTTAAACATGGGTTCAAATCTAAGCACCAGATATTAAAATAATGAAGATAAAGGGCATAAAACTGCAATGATTTTTCATTGAAAGGAAAAACGCAAATATTGTATGGATAATTTTTGCTGTATGTTGCTAGTATTTAACAAGGAAGTGGGCAGCCACATTTCTTTTCCACTGAAACAATCCCTGTTATTGCTGTCACAGTGATATTTTCTAGCATTTGCCATAAAAATGCTGTTGATAGTAAGTGTCCCATTACTCTGCCATATTCTTGATTAGGTTGCTCAACTGCAAATTTCAATAATAAAACATTATTGAGTTACAAACTGAAACATATTTTTTAAATCTAGAATCAGGTGACCAGAAGTGCATATATAATGATGTATCTACTAAATATATTAGATTAAAATGTTTTTTATTCTCTGAAAGCCACTGGAGGCACTGAAATGTGGATGTGAAAAATATTTCCAGTGGTTTCTCTTAACAAGCAGACAGCTACACATACTACAATTGCAGAATTTCCTAGGGAAAGTATTACATATTCAGGACACACTTCATTTGATTGTGTACAATTTATACTTCCGAAAAACTGATGTTTTATGAATTACTAAAAGGCATTCCTAGTCACTTAACAAAAATCATAGTTCACCAGCTATTATCATTCCTCAGAATCTTTTTTTTTTCTTTTTTCAAATAAAATATCCCATAATGGTTACATAATTTCCCTAGGAAAACTGCACTTTCACTAGTGTTGTGTCAAGAGGACCAGAAATTTTCATCCAGTTTCAAACTGACAAAGCTTCAAATGCTGTTAGCATGCCTGTAACACTCCATCTGCCTCCTAGTAGTTGTTTCATCTCAGTTTTTATAAAATTCTATTTTGTTTATAAGCAAAACAGTAACAGAATAACTAATTTTCTTGTTGAAAATAGTAGTCTTAGTGCATATTTTCATGTGGGTTTTGTGAACATGATATCCATGCCATTTATAAATTAGTTTACAAAAGTAAGCTTTAATTGTGAAAAGTGTAAATAACTTACAGAAATGTCTGATGCAGCACTGAATGCAGTATAGCTTCATTTTATTCCCAACTAATACATTAGTTCCCAATATTCACACTAGGTGGCATGCACGAACTGGTTATTCTAACAGACATCATGGAGTTGTATAACAGTGCAGAACGTGCACAGTGTTGGTTAAGGTTTCATGAATCCAAATCTGCTACTACAGTTCAGTGACAATTCAGGACAAAATATCACAAGCTGCCATCTCAATGACAAACTGTTATTAACTGGTACAATAGTTTCCCTGAAACTGGCTGTATACCACATAGGATGACAGGTCAGGGTCAGCCAGCAGTCTCTAACACAGCAACTGAACAAACCTGGCAGTCTTACATTCATAGTCTGAGTAAATCAATGAGACATGCCAGCTTATAATTGAATATTCTTAGTGTTACAGTGTGGAAAGTATTACAAAAAACTCATTTGTGAATGCCACTTAGTGGGAATGTCAGGCGCTAACAATGTTAGGTGGGCATAGAGCCTGAAGATATATTACATTCAGTGCTGTATCAAACATTTCTGTAAGTTATTTACCCTTTTCATAGTTAATAGTTACTTTTTATAACTAATTTATAAACACCCTATATAAAGATTAATTAGATGTGGGTAGCTTATTGCTCAGCTGATAATACAATATAATTAATGGTGAAGAGATTTAAGAAGTGTAAGGGATAAGTTGAGAAAAAATGTCAGCAGACTGTTATATACCAGAAAGAATGACGTAGAAGTGTCACAATTAATATAATATTTGATTTTACAAGGGAAGCATAATGAAAAATACTGTCTTCCTTTTGAGTTCAAAAGGTACAGTGGATTGGAAATGACATGAAGAGTATAGATGCAGTAATATTAATAATAGTCATAATCAGAAGAAGACAAGCTTTGCTCTGACAAATAAAATCAGATAGATGAGCACCACTGTGCTACCCAGTCAGCTTAAATTTTTTTAAGCCATTTGAATGGGAAAAACATTTCTTTCTTTCACAACTGTGCTTCATGGATATGACATAAGAAGGACTATCATTAATGCTAGACAATGTGTAGCGTTTCTCAGAGAAGCAATTTTTAATTGCTTTGCACTACTAACATACTTCTAGGGCATGTAGCACATATTTGACAGTTTTCTTCATGATAGTGATATTTAGATGAATTATAATTTTGTTCTTGTGACTAACTGTGTTACCAGGACATTGAGAAATATTAAAAAAGTGCTCGCCAAGATAAACTTGTTTTCTTGTTTTAATGATATTATATGAACCATCTGCTAGAGTGCCAACAAAGTGAGATTAAAGACATACTAACATTTCATTTTGTGCAATTATATATATATATATATATATATATATATATATATATATATATATATATATATATATATATATATATATATATCTTCTGAAAAGAACAAATCCTTATGATTATTGAATGGAAATTTCAGTTCCTCATGTACCTACATCTATACCTGTTTCATATTAAAGTATCTAAGTAATTTAAACACAGAAGGACACAATTACTTTATTATCATAATTGAGAGGCAACAACAATATTGTGGAAACAGATAATACGAGAGCCTTTCTAAATAAAGAATTCTTCTGAAGTCTACATACGTGAACACATGTTTCTAGGACAACTACACACGCACACACACACTAGAGACAGAGAGAGACAGAGAGAGAAATACAGTGAAAGACAAACACATATATTCATGACTGGGTAGGGGAACAATCATTATCTAACTACAAAAACCCTATCATTTCCACACCCACTGCACTATTTTCTTATTCATTGTCACATTTTGAATGGCTAGATGCATTCTGCTTGAAGCTAATGCAGTAACATTGTAGAGCATTCTATACAACATTATTGTTTGTTAATCACTCCCATTTCTCAGGAGTTAATAATTGAATATTTTTTACCTATTTAGTTTTACTGGAAAAACAAAGAAAGGATTCTGCTTACAAATTATAAACAGTATGTTTCAGCTTAAACATTTTTAATTTCATTCTGTGAAATGGGCTATCAGTCAGAAAAAAAATTTCCATGCTGTGATGCTTACTGGAAATGAACTTTACAAGGTACTTTCAAATAGACATATATTTCATCCGAATGTAGGGGATACCCACCCAAAAACTGCAACAAATCTAAAAAGGATTTGATGGATGGAAGCTATTACAGCAACATGACATTCAGTGTGGAACGATATTTTTGGTGTGAATAATGGTAATACGAGAAGCTTAGGAAATCAGTCGAACACACAGATGGACACAAACAGGTACATTTACAGTTTACATGAACTGCTACTGTGATCTTGGGGAAATCAAAAGGGTAGGGGTATTTGTACTAGCTATTTGGTTATCTGGTCATGTGGAAACCAATTTTTGTGTCACTATGACATGTCTAACAACAGAATAGCTTGGTGTAAGTGGGAAGTAATAATGATGATTGAATTTTAGTGATAATGTAAGGTGCTGATAACACAAGAAACAAAAATATAATGCACATACAGTAGCCAGCCATGCAAAGAGTAGGAAAGCATTTCTAATGAGAATTAAATTTTCTGGAATCTGAGAAGCCACAATAAAAACCAAAGACACAAAAGCAAAGCAAAGAAAGTTATTTACAGGAATATGTCACACATGCCACTAGAACTCAAGTTAAACTATTATCTATCATTAATTTCTAATTATATATTTACAGAGTTAAACTGCCTTTAATGGTAATGAGTTGCCCAAACACTATAAATATAATTCTGTGTCCACCTCAGTGGACCAGTTTTCTCAGTGTTCAGTGTTTTGAGTTAACCTATTTTTGATACAAGAATACTTACGTGTTTTTTTAGTTTGAAGCAGCATGCAAATGAGTCGAAGAGCACAACCATTTACACAGGCCAAAAGCAGAGTAGAGTAAATTTTGGGGAGAAAAGAGAGAGAAAAAAGAGTCAACATGGATTAATTAATGAATAAAAATGACTACTTTCAATGTTGGCCTTATATGTGTAAAACTTCTTCAGATTTAGACAAAGGTGTTCCACTTTTGTTTTCAGCTTTTTGTATGTGCTTGGCTGTGCATTTCCTTGAAAGTATGTAAGCTATTTAAAGCATATTACATATTGCAAATATCAAAACATAATAACATATGTTATCAACAAAGAATTAAAAAATCAGAATTAAAACTGTAAATGTTATTTGTGCTTCAAACCACTACTGTATCTTGAATTTTGAAAACTGTTTGCTATTTCATATTTTTATATTAATTTTTGGCTGAATGTCAGCACCAGGTGAGGATGATGATATAGAGAGGAGAAAGATGACAGTAAAGAGCAACTACTTTGTTCTCAACTTTCTTGGCAGCTTAAATTACCATGTTTTAAAATTTGCTGTTTTCTGCACTACCTGAAAACATTTAATGAACATTTGTTACTTGGTTCCTATTTTTCTCTGCATCTCTACTAAATAGTCTCCTTTTAGACTTTTACATTCTTCTACACAATAAATGGCCTTCCCACTCTCTATCAAAATGACCCTCAACTGCCTGAATATATAATTTACAACCCATGGATTATAGTGAAACTGACTAAAAATCTCAACATTCTCATGACTGAAAAAATATCAAACTTTCACTGTTCTTTATTTAAAAGTACATTGATTGCCTTTTAATGAAATGGATAAATGTAATACTTATCCTCTTCCAAATATATGGTTAATTTTTCACTGAATTTTATTTATTTTTAATAGCTTTCATAGTATGTTCAGATGGAGGGTGAACCAGACCAAGTGACGACAGCTGAGACTGTAAGAGTCAATTTCACAAAATCCACATAGAGAAAATAGTACTTTTCTCCAAGCACTGTTGTGACTGTTACATCACAGTATTTAAATAACAGATATTTCTTTTTTCATGTAGAACCATGCATAGTATAGTTAATCAGTACCTTGTGGAAGTCACCAGTGTAATGATTTTAACAGAACTCATTAAATTTCATGCAGTTAAAGATTTAAGAACTAAAATTTAACAAATATGAAAAATATAGTTTGTAATCATTAACTCCTACAGCATACAAAACAAAATTGGGTGTGTCTTGCACACGGCAAAAGGCTTAAATATCCCTGACAGAAAAAAAACACAATATGTAACTGCTGTATTATTATTTGCAAAATCGTGCTGCTTTCAAACTTGATCATGTTGATGTTGAATATAATATTATTTTAAATAACATAACAGAAATCTACACAAAAATGCACTGCTTTTGTTCATTTTACCTTACGATTTAAGTTTACTAGTTTGCTGTATGAAATGTATAGGTAATCAGTCAAAGATAAAAGTAAAATCAAACAATGGAAACTCCAGGTTGGAATATCAACAATGAATGAAAAGATAGTTGACACTTACTGTAAAGACAGGCACAATTAAAGGACACTTCCACATAAGCTTTCAGCAAGCCGTTGTCAGAAAAAGAAACAGGAACAAACACCATTCACTTGCACAAACAAGCACACCTCCAGCACACATGACCACCAATTCTGACAGCTTGGACCAGAGTGGCATTCCGGTCCGAGCTGCCGGAGTTCGCGGTCATATGTGCCAGAGGTATACTTGCTTGTGCGAATGAATGGTGTGTGCTCCTCTTTCTTTTTCTGACAAAGGCTGTGGCCAAAAGCTTATGTATACATATCTTTTAATTGTGCCTGTCTGTAACTGAAGGTGTCATCTTTACGGAAAGGAGCAATATCTTTTCCAACAAAGATCAAAAGTAAACTTCTTACTAGATTAAACACAAACGAAAAGATGGTGAAAACCCTACTGTAAGGAATTGGTGATTTCCTCATAACAAAAGAGAGGAAATGGAGAAAATTGAACTATCAGGAATAGTTATGAAATTCATACAGAACTCTGGGTCAACAACACACAGCAGGAAAAGAGAGATAAGCAACTATGGTATTTTGTTAACTTCCCCTTGATTCAGATCTGTTGTGTTTTCTTAGTCCTGTATGAATTGGTTGTATGTCAGTATATAGTTCTATTCTTTCAACTATCTTGTTGCTAAACACTGTTTGTGTTTGGTATATGCAGCTATCTGGAATCTATAGGTTGTTTTCTATACTTGATAACTTTAATTTCAGAACCAAATATCTAGTTATAAATGATGCACCAGGGAAGAGGTTCAGTTCACATCATTCTAACCAAAAGCATAAAGTTATAGTGCAGAAGGAGCTTCAGAAATATCATAATGGAGTACAAGTACTTGTAGAGTGCCTCAGGGCTCTGTTCTGGGCTGCTTATTTTTACAAATGACCTACATCTTTATAGGAAGTACTGTAAATTTAATAACTTTACTGGTATTACAACAGTATTGATTGATAATTCAGTAAACGAACTCAAGGTGTCAAAATAAGGTTTGGATATTATGAAATAGTTTATCAGAAAAGGTCTTTCTTTCAATCTCAGTGAAATAATTTTATTCATTTTCTACCTACTCTTAAAAATGATGAACAATGGGAGTAAAATTTTGCCACATTAAATAAATGAATTAATAAAAGTTGTAGAAACATTCTGGTAGAGTGTAAATACACTCCTGGAAATTGAAATAAGAACACCGTGAATTCATTGTCCCAGGAAGGGGAAACTTTATTGACACATTCCTGGGGTCAGATACATCACATGATCACACTGACAGAACCACAGGCACATAGACACAGGGAACAGAGCATGCACAATGTCGGCACTAGTACAGTGTATATCCACCTTTCGCAGCAATGCAGGCTGCTATTCTCCCATGGAGACGATCGTAGAGATGCTGGATGTAGTCCTGTGAAATGGCTTGCCATGCCATTTCCACCTGGCGCCTCAGTTGGACCAGCGTTCGTGCTGGACGTGCAGACCGCGTGAGACGACGCTTCATCCAGTCCCAAACATGCTCAATGGGGGACAGATCCGGAGATCTTGCTGGCCAGGGTAGTTGACTTACACCTTCTAGAGCACGTTGGGTGGCACGGGATACATGCGGACGTGCATTGTCCTGTTGGAACAGCAAGTTCCCTTGCTGGTCTAGGAATGGTAGAACGATGGGTTCGATGACGGTTTGGATGTACCGTGCACTATTCAGTGTCCCCTCGACGATCACCAGTGGTGTACGGCCAGTGTAGGAGATCGCTCCCCACACCATGATGCCGGGTGTTGGCCCTGTGTGCCTCGGTCGTATGCAGTCCTGATTGTGGCGCTCACCTGCACGGCGCCAAACACGCATACGACCATCATTGGCACCAAGGCAGAAGCGACTCTCATCGCTGAAGACGACACGTCTCCATTTGTCCCTCCATTCACGCCTGTCGCGACACCACTGGAGGCGGGCTGCACGATGTTGGGGCGTGAGCGGAAGACGGCCTAACGGTGTGCAGGACCGTAGCCCAGCTTCATGGAGACGGTTGCGAATGGTCCTCGCCGATACCCCAGGAGCAACAGTGTCCCTAATTTGCTGGGAAGTGGCGGTGCGGTCCCCTACGGCACTGCGTAGGATCCTACGGTCTTGGCGTGCATCCGTGCATCGCTGCGGTCCGGTCCCAGGTCGACGGGCACCTTAGCCAGCTTCATCCTGACCCACAACTTCTTCACTTTTGAGGGCCAGACATACCAACAATTAAAGGGAACAGCCATGGGCACCAGGATGGCCCCCTCGTACGCCAACCTATTCATGGGTCGCTGAGAGGAAGCCTTCTTGGTTACCCAAGTCTGCCAACCCACAGTTTGGTACAGATTTATTGATGACATCTTCATGATCTGGGCTCACAGTGAAGAAGAACTCCAGAATTTCCTCTCCAACCTCAACTCCTTTGGTTCCATCAGTTTCACCTGGTCCTACTCCAAATCCCATGCCACTTTCCTTGACGTTGACCTCCACCTGTCCAATGGCCAACTTCACACGTCCGTCCACATCAAACCCACCAACAAGCAACAGTACCTCCATTATGACAGCTGCCACCCATTCCACATCAAACGGTCCCTTCCCTACAGCCTAGGTCTTCGTGGCAAACGAATCTGCTCCAGTCCGGAATCCCTGAATCATTACACCAACAACCTGAAAACAGCTTTCGCATCCCGCAACTACCCTCCCGACCTGGTACAGAAGCAAATAACCAGAGCCACTTCCTCGTCCCCTCAAACCCAGAATCCCCCACAGAAGAACCACAAAAGTGCCCCACTTGTGACAGGATACTTTCCGGGACTGGACCAGACTCTGAATGTGGCTCTCCAGCAGGGATACGACTTCCTCAAATCCTGCCCTGAAATGAGATCCATCCTTCATGAAATCCTCCCCACTCCGCCAAGAGTGTCTTTCCGCCGTCCACCTAACCTTCGTAACCTGTTAGTTCATCCATATGAAATCCCCAAACCACCTTCCCTACCCTCTGGCTCCTATCCTTGTAACCGCCCCCGATGCAAAACCTGTCCCATGCACCCTCCCACCACCACCTACTCCAGTCCTGTAACCCGGAAGGTGTACACGATCAGAGGCAGAGCCACGTGTGAAAGCACCCACGTGATTTACCAACTGACCTCCCTACACTGTGATGCATTCTATGTGGGAATGACCAGCAACAAACTGTCCATTCGCATGAATGGACACAGGCAGACAGTGTTTGTTGGTAATGAGGATCACCCTGTGGCTAAACATGCCTTGGTGCACAGCCAGCACATCTTGGCACAGTGTTACACCGTCCGGGTTATCTGGATACTTCCCACCAACACCAACCTATCCGAACTCCGGAGATGGGAACTTGCCCTTCAGTATATCCTCTCTTCTCGTCATCCGCCAGGCCTCAATCTCCGTTAATTTCAAGTTGCCGCCACTCATACCTCACCTGTCTTTCAACAACTTCTTTGCCTCTACACTTCTGCCTCGACTGACATCTCTGCCCAAACTCTTTGTCTTTAAATATGTCTGCTTATGTCTGTATGTGTGGATGGATATGTGCGTGTGTGCAAGTGTATACCTGTCCTTTTTTCCCCCTAAGGTAAGTCTTTCCGCTCCCGGGATTGGAATGACTCCTTACCCTCTCCCTTAAAACCCACTTCCTTTCGTCTTCCCCTCTCCTTCCCTCTTTCCTGATGAGGCAACAGTTTGTTGCGAAAGCTTGAATTTTGTGTGTATGTTTGTGTTTGTTTGTGTGTCTATCGACCTGCCAGCGCTTTTGTTCGGTAAGTCACCTCATCTTTGTTTTTATATATAATTTTTCCCACGTGGAATGTTTCCTTCCATTATATATATATATATAAACAAAGATGATGTGACTTTTATATATATGTGTGCCTATCGATGATTCAATGATTCTGCTTTTCGCTGAGTGGTATCCTTTAATCTAAAAGTGTTTCTTCAGCAAGTTACATCTTACAAGGAGAGGTGTAATCAACTTTTTGAAACTATCTATACGGTGATGTAGGTTAAGATCCCAGCGATTCACCTTCGTGGTGCCACGTTTGCAAGTAACTGACAGAAAAAAGAATTAAGAATTTGTGTGATACTCAATAGTGTTAAACAAGTTGCATTATATGGTCTATGGATAGGATAACAACTTCACATGTAGGAGATTGTGGTTTCATATCTCATTAGGTGCAGTAACTTCTGTTTTTATTTTTAAATCTTTATCAAAATGACATTCATTTAAATGTAATTTTTTACTTCCATTCCTGTGTCACATCATTTTAATCACCATATGAACTTTTTCATTTGTTACAGTTTTTCATTATATCATTCTTTTTCCTGCAGGAATTTTTGTGAATGCAAATTTAATTATATTTACCTATTATAATATTCAATTATTTGCAAATTTTGATCTATTAGTTAAAAAACAAAAGATGAAATAATCTATTTATATTTGTGCAGTGGTGTGAAAAATGTATTTCTGTTACCAGATGTGCACATTTAAAACATAACCTAAATACCTATTGCACTATGGACAAAATAACGCAGATCAAAGAGAGGACTATAAGTAGAACTAAAGTCAAGCAAAATGAGATATAATGAATACTGTAATATGGATGATGAAACAGGGTGATAAGACAAAAGAAATTAAACTGAAATTAATACATAAAATTAATTAAAAAACACTTGAACAAAGATTTCATGATAGGAACAAAAATGAGAGCAAATGAAGTTCATATTGTGGCTGAAAAGATGAGACAAAGGAATGGAATTAAAAAATTATGTTTAAAGCAATTAACTGAATTAGAGTCATGATAAAAGTCATTTTGATAAAGATTTAAAAATAAGAAGTTACTGTACCACACAAGATTTGAACCCATAGTCTCCTGCATATGAAGCTGTTATCCTATCCACTATACCACACAACCAAACTAATAACACAACTTTTTTAATACTATTGAATATCACAAAAAATTCCCAATTTTTTTAATCAGTAACTCGCAAACGAGCGCTGTAGGGGAGAGACTTTTGGAATGCAACAGGTGATCAAAATTGTGCTATTAACTTTGCCGGAACTTTCACAGACACACAGTTTCCTGCTCCACTTGTTCAGAAAAAGATTTTCTGCACAATTTCTTCCAGTGAGACCACAAAAACCCTTGGCACTGTGTTGCAGTTAATGTCAAGTACTTTATTTTCCATTATCACCTAAGTGGTGACACACTCAACCACATCTGTTGCCAGGTGTTTGACTAACACTCTTGTGCCCTGAGAATAGGGGTAACGTACCCCAATTCCATCCAGATGTGATATTTTGTCATTCACCCAGCCTATGCAATGTTCTAGTCAATCCTTATACTGCTTCTACTTGCAATCTTACACTTACCTGTTGATAAATCAGATGTAAGCTCTGTTCCATACACTCAACTTTTACCATTAAATCAGTCCAGTCACAGGAACTTTACATAGGACCACACATGAAAGTGGCCACATTATCTACAGCTGTGCTGCAACCAATGCACCACATTCTGTGTGGGTGTGACAACGAATCAGATGTCTACCCACATAAATATACATTGCCAAATTGTAGCTTACAGCAAACATGACAACAATGGTTTCTGAACTTCACTGTGATATCAACAGGGCTGTTTCAGTGCTCACGCTGCTTCGATCATCCCAAACTGAGCCTCCCTCAGTAGTTCGTGGTTGGGAGAGGTGGGAAGTGCAAGGGGAGAGAGAGGACTGTTACTGCAGCGGAGTGGGCAGAGAATGGGGAGGTGAAGGGACTGCTACTGCAGCACATCAAGTATTTCTGGAATCCCCCTCACCTAAACTTCTGTATGTGCCCTCCTCATCTGCTCCATTCCTGTTCTCATGCCCATTTTCCACTGCTTTGCCCTAATCCTTTGAACTCATTCCTTGTCATTTATATTCACCCTTCCACTCTCCCAACTCAACCACATTTTAACAATGCGTGGCCAATGTTAGTTTGTAAGTTTGACTGTGTAACATGCACACTAGATAGACTTATACTATATACCTGAAAATAACTACATTGTCAAAACTGCATAGCAGTGACAGAATATAGAATAGAAGTATACATCACGCCAAGTAACAAAAGCCATAAATAAAATGTGTTTGGGCAATGTACCTCTTTGAGACTAAAGTATTAGAAAAAAATTAAGTAAGCATGATCTTTGTGCAGTCCTTTAAACACTCTCAGGATAGATAGATTTTACATATATTTTTCATAATTTTCTGATGACTAAACCATGGTGGAATCATCAGAAATGAAATAACAGTAGTTCACATATGATTCACATTGATAAGAAATGAATAAATATTCAGAAGAATAAAACAGAATTTTGTGCCGGGATCTGTGTTTGTTACCACCAATAATTGGTTTTACGCAAGGTGAAACCAAGTAGAGCAGAGTTTAAATGTATCATTGACAAATGGTATTCCAAAAACAATCTATCAGAGTCGATATCATACCAATATTCTCCAATAGGTGAAATGACACACAAGGTGAATGAGCAATGTGTGGGGTGAATGAACAGGTCAGGGAAGAGGTTGTCCTTAAAGTTGATGGCTGAACATTGACTTGTTGGAATACAGATCACAGAATACATTGTAACAATATCAGAACTTCAAGTTCCACAACTCAGAGTAGCTAGATGACACAACACTCAATGTCACGCAATATCATCTCGTAGTTGTTTCAGCTGTATGAATATGGATAATGTATTTTGGATTATAATGTTCATCACTATAGAGATCCACATGTATTTGGCCATTGTCATAGATCATCTGAAACAGTGCAGTGGTTAGACACTGGACTCGCATTCGGGAGGATAACGGTTCAATTCCACGTCCGGCCATCTTGATTTAGGTTTTCTGTGATTTCCCTAAATCACTCCAGGCAAATGCCGCATTGGTTCCTTTCAAAGGACACACCCGACTTCCTTCCCCTTCCTTCCCTAATCTGATGAGACCGATGACCTCGCTGTCTGGTCTCCTTCCCCAAACAACCAAACCCAACCCAACCCAATCTGAAACAAAACTGATCAGAAAAATGGATTCTTGTCATCTTCCACGCCATTCTTCATGCTTTCAAACCCTTTGTAGCTGGAAACATCTTTGGTTTGCTGACACAAATCTCCTATCTAAAGGAGTTGGCCTGCAGCTATTATATTTAAACGTTTCAATCCTAAACAAACTGTTTGTTAAGACCAAACGATGCACTATCTATGCAATTCTGATTCTGTGTTTCTCATCTGTAATTTTGTAGTGTCCTACAGCAATTGCCATTGGTATAATGAAAATATATTACTAGGTCTCTTTACTTTTCTCTAGCAAAGTAAACAGCCTTAAGTTTTAGGCAGGATGTGACTGATTAATTACATCCTTTGTTATTTTGTCACAACTTCAACATTCACATTGCTTTGACATAATTCATTGTACTCATATCTCTGTTGATAGACTGTCACAATATTAATGTCTACTGTGAAGGAAATCTCTCATTATTTCTTAAGAGACACAGTACAATACATTATGCAGCTAATACTAGGGTTATATAAATTGAAGGTGCCCCCCATGAACCATGGACCTTGTCATTGGTGGGGAGGCTTGCGTGCCTCAATGATACAGGTAGCCGTACCGCAGGTGCAACGACAATGGAGGGTGTGGTTCCTGAAGAGGGGCAGCAACCTTCTCAGTAGTTGCAGGGGCAACAGTCTGGATGATTGACTGATATGGCCTTGTAACACTAACCAAAACGGCCTTGCTGTGCTGGTACTGCGAACAGCTGAAAGCAAGGGGAAACTACAGCTGTAATTTTTCCCGAGGGCATGCAGCTTTACTGTATGGTTAAATGATGATGGCATCCTCTTGGGTAAAATATTCCGGAGGTAAAATAGTACCCCATTCGGATCTCCGGGCGGGGACTACTCAGGAGGACATCATTATCAGGGTCATAGTGTGTAATGTCAGATCCCTTAATTGGGCAGGTAGGTTAGAAAATTTAAAAAGGGAAATGGATAGGTTAAAGTTATAGTGGGAATTAGTGAAATTCGGTGGCAGGAGAAACAAGACTTCTGGTCAGGTGAATACACGGTTATAAAAACAAAATCAAATAGGGGTAATGCAGAAGTAGGCTTAATAATGAGTAAAAAAATTGGAATGCAGGTAAGCTACTACAAACAGCATAGTGAACGCATTATTGTGGCCAAGATAGATACGAAGCCCACGCCTAACACAGTAGTACAAGTTTATATGCCAACTAGCTCCACAGATGACAAAGAAATTGATGAAATGTATGATGAGATAAAAGAAATTATTCAGATAGTGAAGGGAGGCGAAAATTTAATAGTCATGGGTGACTGGAATTCGGTAGTAGGAAAAGGAAGAGAAGGAAACGTAGTAGGTGAATATGGAATGGGAGTAAGGAATGAAGACGGAAGCCGCCTGGTAGAATTTTGCACAGAGCATAACCTAATCATAGCTAAAACTTGGTTCAAGAATCATAAAAGGAGGTTGTATACATGGAAGAAACCTGGAGATACTGACAGGTTTCAGATAGATTATATAATGGTAAGACAGAGATTTAGGAACCAGGTTTTAGATTGTAAGACATTGCCAGGGGCAATCTACAGTTATGAACTGTAGATTAAAACTAAAGAAACTGCAAAAAAAGTGGGCGTTTAAGGAGATGGGACCTGGATAAACTGACAGAACCAGAGGTTGTAGAGAGTTTCAGGAAGGGCATTAGGGAACGATTGACAAGAATGGGGGAAAGAATATAGTAGAAGAAGAACGGGTAGCTTTGAGAGATGGAATAGTGAAGGCAGCAGAGGATCAAGTAGGTACAAAGATGAGGGCGAATAGAAATCCTTGGGTAACAGAAGAGATACTGAATTTAATTGATGAAAGGAGAAAATACAAAAATGCACTAAATGAAGCAGGCAAAAAGGAATACAAACGTCTCAAAAAGGAGATTGATAGGAAGTGCAAAATGGCTAAGCAGGAATGGCTAGAGGACAAATGTAAGGATGTAGAGGCATTTATCACTAGGGGTAAAATAGATACTGCTTACAGGAAAATTAAAGAGACCTTTGGAGAAGAGAGAACCACTTGCACGAATATCAAGAGCTCAGATGGCAACCCAGTTCTAAGCAAAGAAGGGAAAGCAGATAGGTGGAAGGAATATATAGAGGATCTATACAAGGGCGATGTTCTTGAGGACAATATTATGGAAATGGAAGAGGATGTAGACGAAGATGAAATGGGAGATATGATACCGCGTGAAGAGTTTGACAGAGCACTGAAAGACCTAAGTCAAAACAAGGCCCCAGGAGTAGACAACATTCCATTAGAACTACTGACAGCCTTGGGAGAGCCAGTCCTGACAAAACTCTACAATCTAGTGAGCAAGATGTATGAGAGAGGTAAAATACCCTCAGACTTCAAGACAGATTTGAAAATTACCGAACTATCAGTTTAATACGCCACGGCTGCGAAGTACTAACATGAATTCTTTACAGACTAATGGAAAAACTGGTAGAAGCCGACCTCAGGGAAGAGCAGTTTGGATTCCATAGAAATGTTAGAACACGCGGGGCAATACTGACCCTACGACTTATCTTAGAAAATAGATTTAGGAAAGGCAAACCTATGTTTCTAGCATTTGTAGACTTAGAGAAAGCTTTTGATAATGTTGACTGGCATACTCTCTTTCAAATTCTGAAGGTGGCAGGGGTAAAATACAGAGAGCAAAAGGCCATTTACATTTTGTACAGAAACCAGATGGCAGTTATAAGAGTCGAGGGACATGAAAGGGGAAGCAGTGGGTGGGAAGGGAGTGAGACAGGGTTGTAGCCTATCCACAATGTTATTCAATCTGTATATTGAGCAAGCAGTAAAGGAAACAAAAGAAAAATTCAGAGTAGGAATTAAAATCCATGGAGAAGAAATTAAAAATTTGAGGTTGGCCGATGACATTGTAATTCTGTCAGAGACAGCAAAGGACTTGGAAGAGCAGCTGAACGGATTGGACAGGGTCTTGAAAGGAGGACATAAGATGAACATCAACAAAAGCACAATGAGGATAATGGAATGTAGTCGAATTAAAGTAGTAATGAGTTTTGCTATTTGGGGAGCAGAATAACTAATGATGGTTGAAGTAGAGTGGATATAAAATGTAGACTGGCAATGGCAAGGAAAGCGTTTCTGAAGAAGAGAAATTTGTTAACATCGAGTATAGATTTAAGTGTCAGGAAGTCTTTTCTGAAAGTATTTGTATGGAGTGTAGCCACGTATGGAAGTGAAACGTGGACGATAAACAGTTTAGACAAGAAGAGAATATAAGCTTTCAGAATGTGGTGCTACAGAAGAATGCTGAAGATCCGATGGGTAGATGACATGACTAATGAGGAAATACTGAATAGAATTGGGGAGAAGAGAAATTTGTGGCACAACTTGCCTAGAAGAAGGGATCGATTGGTAGAACATATTCTGAGGCATCAAGGGATCACCAATTTAGTATTGGAGGGCAGTGTGGAGGCTAAAAATTGTAGAGGGAGACCAAGAGATGAATACAAAAACAGATTCAGAAGGATGTAGGTTGCAGTAGGTACCGGGAGATGAAGATGCTTGCACAGGATAGAGTAGCATGGAGAGCTGCATCAAACTAGTCTGTGAAATGAAGACCACAACAAACAACAACAAATTGAAGGTGAAAGGGGGAGGAAGGAAAGGGAAGGGACTATCGATATCAGCTGCATCGGGACTTTATGTAGAATCATGTATGAAACAACAGACACAACACATTCATATAATTTTGGGTGATACAAAGTCATTATATATATCTTTCAATCTTCATTGCTATTATCAGTTTGTAGACTTTATTTTTAGTGTCATGCGCATCACATAGCTCAGTTGGTAATGGAATTTCATTCACATTATATTTCTTCTATTACAAATGTAAGTTTTTTTCCAGTGTTCTATGTTACTGTGTTTGCCCTTTGTTTTGAATTTGGTGTTTGCACCTCTTATCTGCATATGATCAGCATTCTCTTCCTCTTCCACATTCTGTCACATAATTGCAGCTTATTTGTGCAACAAATCACCTTTTGTTAGCTATAGCCTGTTTGCTGTCTGCAAAATTCTATACTCTGAAACAACTTTACTAATTTCATAACAGAAAATGAGTGAATTGGCCATAATTTCAATGAAGAAACAGTGTTATCTGTGTAAAAGGCAGTGGGAGAGTTATATCAGAAAGGGAAAACTAGACTGTGATTCTACTAGAGCAAATGAACTCTTATATTGCTAGATCCATAACACACTGTATTAACTTGTTTATTGTTTGGCAACATGAGTCTCTCTCTGTCTCATTGTTTCACTGTGTTTCTATAATTTCACACAATTTTATGATGACCCTGCCATTTAGTCTCCAAACAAATTGGTGGGTGCAAGTTATGACTGATTGTTTGCAAATTGAAAAGTGTAAGATAAGCATATTTAATATCACAGATAAATGAATTTCAAGATTGTTTTCTGCAACATTCTTCATAATGACCTGAATGACGATGTAATTGTTGAAATTAAACATTACCAAATTACCAGAGATAATCAGTACACCAATAATTGTTATGTCACAAAAAGTGTAATCAGAATTTTACTGTTTGTTATCACTGTGAAAGGAAGAAACTTGTTTAGCAGCTTGACTTTTTAAAAGAAATCTACGATGATACAAATAAGCAGCACATTTTTGTGGAGATTTCTCTTACATCTAAAACACTATTTGAGAATGCAAATAAAAAGTTTGTTGCACATAAATTTAAATTTTAATTAGACTGGAAACATGCAGGTGGTATGAACTGCAAGCATCAGTAACAGAATCAAAATGTAATATTCCATAAACAATAAGGTTGAAAATAGAAAATAATCATTTCAGTTAATTCAGAAATGTCCATGAGCATATTAATATTTAGAAGTAAGCATGTTCTTGCAAGGAGAGTGCAAAGCATTCTGCAAAAATATTAAGGTGTAATGTTCTACGAATTATTTGGATTTAACTTGTATGATTTTCCAATGTTGATCTCTTATACTTCTATTAGGCAGCAGTATTTCTGGACTGTGTCTTTTTTGGTAGCACAGACAGTATCCACAAAAGGAAAAAAGATTGAGATATTTTTAACTAATCAAAGGAAGCACTAATGTTTTTTTATTCATGATACTTATATTCTTTGATGCATATTTAAATTTTGAAACAATTTTAATTAATGCTACACATGGATTTTGAACTGAAATTACTGAAAAGAAAACTTTGTACAGAACATCATTTGTAGCTCAACTTCTCCTCCAAAATTTGGCTTTCACAATCAATCTGTGTTCCCATACAAAGATTCATTCTTTTCCATATGCAATGAGTTAATTAATCAGAGCTCAAGATATGGCCTTGAAATGATGAAATGCTATTTAGTGCATAGTAATGCACAAAGATTAACAAAACAATCTAACTGCTTCCTAATCATTAGAAGCCATTTCAAAACAGCTGAGAAAGAGAACAGGCAGATACTTAGTGGCAACTTACCATTGAACAGGTGGAAGAATGAACTCTTTGATATTACTTATGAATTTTTCAAGCATTACCAATTTTGCAAGCAAAACTTTGAAAAGTGCTAACATGTGCACACTGTGAAGAATTAGTAAGATTACTTATTAATATATTAGCATTCCAGAAATTGATTTTACTTCATAAATGAAAACTAAAAAATGAGGATGAATGTGTTTCTTGATGAAATATAACAAATCCTGTAGGAAGTATAAAAGGCAAAATGGACAAATCTGAAATATTTGAAGATTTTTAATTTGGCTATAGGACAGGTAGAGCATGGAAGCAGAATGAGAGTTGAAAGAGTAACACCAATGATGAATATTTTGGAGAACTGAAACTGACAAAAAGAAGTTTTAAGGCTTGAGAAATATTCCTTCAGTGCCATTCAAAACTGTTGTTGCTATTACATATTTGTATAGTAATTAATTTTCATGGGATGTGTAAACATTGCATCCCAGAAATGTCAGTTTATGTTCAGTCTGCCATTTATAAGGAAACTATTTACTCCTAATACATCTCTTACATTGTTGTCACTGACGGGACGCACATGTCTGAGGAAACATCTATAATAAATTGTAAAAAATATTAACAGTTTTAAACAGAAAAACTTCTCTAATGAGCTAATATTTATGTATAGTTTACAGAATATTTCCCTGTCCTGCAATGAATGTAATTACTTTAGGAGGTCTATCACCACAATGACTTTAGTGTCAGTGAGTTTGACTTAGTTACGTTTATTTACAGCTTACAGTGCATTTCCCTATTTTGTAATAAATTTAATTATTTTAAGACATCATTCATAACAATTACTTTAGTGTCAATGAGGCTGATCTTAGTTAACTGGACTTTCTAACTGTAACACACCTGGGACATGTTCTGTGAAGTATATAACTGAGTCTACACAGTGTTATGGAAATGTTGTTCATCGTGAAATAAAAGTATCTGGAGTCCATCTGCATGAAGGATCTACTATTATGCAGTTCCCAAAGATTTAGCCACATAATGGGCAGTAAATTATTCATTACAGAAAATGAGATCAGAAGACCTTTTTGTGAACTTTTTGTCAAAATAATATTCACATGAACATCAGATGAAACGAATGTTTTATTCAGTCTTGAAATTTATATGGCGTTCAGCCATAGTGATAGAACCTCTGAATTGCACAGGATGGCTGCTTGGACAACACTACTTTCATAACATAAGGATGTGCACCTGGGACTGAGTAACTGGGTGGTTATAATTCAGGTGCAGCTACTCACAGAACTCCAGTGTAGCTTGTAATTATCATAAGGCAGAAAAACTTGCTAGATATTCTAATGCATTAAAGCGGCACTGATTTATACAAAAAAAAAAAAAAAAAACAAAAAAAAAAAATCCCAATTTTGGCCACCAGGTGTAAATCTGCAAGGTGCTGCATCCAAAAAATGACATGATCAACAGATGCTCACAGCAGCTCCAGTGGAATCTGAGCAACATGTTTCTGAATAGTGGCCTTCAGATAAGGTAGAGACTGAACATGTCCATGGTAAATGCGTTCTTTTAGATATCCCCAGAGTCAAAAGTCACATGGATTCAGTTCAAGTGATCTTTCAAGTCATGCATCTGGAAAACCTCTGGTCTGGAGATAATACATTCATGGAAGGTTGCATTAAGCAGATCTTCTAATGGGTGAGTGACATGAGGTGTTGCCTCTCCTTGCATGAAAACAGCAGTTTCCACTCAGTTGTGTTCTTCCAAATTAGGAATCACATGCTGTACAGGGAGGACCTGATAATGTGCAGACGTCACAGTACATCTAAAAGGCCCTCTGGGCATATTTTCCTCAAAGAAGACCACTCCGAGAATAAAGATGCTTGTGAAACCATACCATACAGTCACATATGGTAAGTGCAATGGCTCAAATTTGGCAGTTCTGTGTATCTGTGTATTCACTGCATCCTGTAGTGTAAAATGTGCCTCATCACTCCATAAAATACTGCCTAGCCACATTAACTTTGATCTGTGCCAGAAACCGAAGAACAAATTCAGAATATTGCTATGGATCCAGATGCTTCAGTTGTGCACTGCCTAAATCTTGTACAGGTAACAGCATTAAAATAGACTGCAAAACTTTCCATACTGTTGACAATGGGATGCACAATTCTTGTGACACTGCATGAGCATTAGCACTACCCGGAGGAAGTGCTGCATGGCTAGTTACAGCAACAGCAATGTCATCAGTAACCTCCACTGGGATAGGACACCTTCATCTTCCATGTGTCACATCAAGCTCACCTGTGTTTTCGAATTTCATTATCATTTTCTTTAAACCATTTAATAACATTGGTCCCTCTCCTCAGACCTTTCAGTCAGTGATACTCTCTCAATGCAACACTGTAATTGCTGCCATTCACACAAATTGGTTTCTTTAACAGTGCACTCTCTCTCTTTTGACTTGTCATACTGTTCACTCACATTATGACTCGTCAGATAACAGTGTGGATGCCATACAGTCATACACACATATACAGTACACCAGGCAGCCACACTAGAACTGACTTTTTTTCCAGTATGCATCAATTCCGCATTAATGCATTAGCATTTCTACCAAGTTTCGCTGCCATTCGCTAATTACAACCCATACTGGACCTCTGTGAGTAGCTGCCCAATGATTACAATCACCCAGTATGTATCAGCTGTAGGCAAATATTGCACACACCTATACGACACTTTTGAATTTGGTGATTCTACACTGTTTTTAACAAACTGTTTCTAGTATAATATAAGGAAAGTAACCACATAAATCTTGAGGTATTTATCAATTTTCAGCCCAGAGAAAACCAAAAGGGACTCAATTAGAGATGGTATTTGTTCTTGTTCGAGATGTTCATGCACTCTCAAGAAAATACCGTCAGTGCTGCATCATCTGAATACATGTGTGGAACAAGTTCACAACTCACAGCAGGACCAATTTGACAATATATACAATTTTAGAAGATTTACTTTTATTGCAGAAATCCTTTAAAAGACTACTAAAGATATTATTCACATGATTCCAATAATATTAAATTAATAAAACACTGCAATTGATGTCATCTCCATCATCTGTTACATGTTGTTAACTCTTTCACTTTTTATACATTTGCACTGCAAATGCAATTGCTGAACATTTACGGACAATAACAACTGGAAAATTTGCACACAAGTAAATAAATTTACTTTTGGATAAACCAGAGTAGCTTGAAACCATGGAATCCACTGTTCACAACAAATTCAATTTCATGATAAAAACTATTTTGTCCCCTACAGTCAAAGTTCCTACAGATCCATTAGCATAAAAGAGACAACTGCAGTGCAAACAAGTGTCAGAAGAAATGAAGTCACTCTGGCAGGCAGTCTTTTGTCTAAAACTGCTCAGAAGCTGCACCAAGGACTTCATACTGAAGAAATTCTTGGTGTAATTGAGACACTAAACTTGTCTTCTAATCTCTGGATTGAACACTGATCCAGTGCCAAAATAACATTTTTCAGCATCCACACAATCATTCCTATGTTTTGTTTGGGAGAAAGTGAACTTAGCTGAGACAGAGAAGATTTATCCCAACCAGTAACTTGTTTCCTTTGTCTGAAAGCTTTTGAACAATGAAGATAAATATGTTTTGATAATGTATCAAAAGATCTTATATTCAAATCATTCAAAGAAGCTGTAGAAGAAAGAACTGTATTTTGTAGACAAAGGTTGTTACTTTGTAGAGAAATTTTCTATCATAGATGAGACAAACTTGGAGAGAGTTGTAATAATGCAGAGAAGTTATGCAGTATAACCAGCACACAACAATGGATGTCAGCATGAATCCTATGGGAGAATACATTAAACTAACACAAACTAACTCGGGAAGTGTTGCCTGAAAGACACTAGTTTTTTTTAGATCATCAGATAAAAAGACACTGAATTTATTGCCCAAATGTAGCACTCTTGCTAAAAATTGACTGTGCAAGGAGTGTGTAGAGTCCATTTGAATTTATCCACCCAGAAAGACATGCGTTTTAAAGCAGTTGGGATATTTGGAAATGACTAAGAGGAAATTACCTACCTGTCCACCTTCACCCTCAACACTTTGCAACTCACGCCACTCTTCAATGGTTTGTGCCAAATCGACTTGGCACAATGGGACTTTTACCTCACCAATCTGATCATGCTTTGAGAATCGATCAAAATCAAAAATAGCAAAAACCAGTGTTTTATTCATTGCTTCAGCATATGGCACACCCTGTAAAATACAATAAAAATTGTTTTCATTCAAACTCATTTGATTTTTGAATACATTTTATCTAATGATATAACAGTTGTGGAAAAATTTTCAGTAAAACTACACAATGTGCATATAATAGTTTGCTGTTAGAATTGTACACGTAAAAAAATGACAGAATATGCTAATTACTTGATTTTATATAGATTAAAAAAGGACATAAATTCCATAACAAAACTTGTGCCAAATACAGGTAGGAAAAAAAATCTCAATTTAACATAATGAATTGTAGTGATAAAAGGTAAGTCATGTGTCAAAACATGAAGTATTTACAAACTTCCAGACTTCTTTTTCTTTGTGAAGTAACTTAACAGCTTTGGACTTATGTTGGTCTCTTGGAGTTCTGTATGTGGCACAGTCCACAAATAACCTCCGTATACTCACTTTAAACTTGACAGCAGGTCCTATGACTTTATCTCTGAACTTCCCATCTCTGTATACTCAGAGACTCGACTCCTGAGTCTCCACCACTGCCCATTTAACTGTAAACTCATTGCTAGAGTCTAGTCAGGTACAAGTGGACTCAACTAGCATAAAAAGGAGAGTGAGTACATGAGTTTGCAAGTATAACCGTGGACTCACACCATTGCTGTTACAATAGCAACTGTTGGGCATGTGATCGGACCCAATCGGATCATGCAAAAGCTGTTGTGTTTTGATCTTCAGAGTTTTCAAGGAACTCTCATTATTTCTCCATAAATTCTTTTTCTATCTCCATTCCAACTTGCCCTTGGTCCTGTGGTGATTCATTCTGTGGCAGTATTTCCCATTTGCAAATTTTTAATCTGTTGAGTTTCAGCTGACAATGTCCGATGGAGTCATATGATTCTTTTTAGATATACAGGGTGTTCAAAAAGAAGTGTCAAATACTTTGAAAGGTGGTAGTACTCATCAAAACAAAACAAAAAATAAGTCTCATGGTTATGGGAAGGCATACTTTCTGACATAAGTCCAATAAACATGGGACTGGAAATGCACACTTTCAGTGAAAAGTGTGTACAGGAGGTGTCCGACATGGCGTTCATTCATGAAAATGCACTCCTCTGCCTCTGGTGGAAGGAATAACACACTCTTTGAATGATACCCAGTTGTTGTTGTACCTGCTGGCACTCATTGAAGATGCAACCCTATAGTGTCTCCACATCATTGATTGGCATGGCATAGACCAATTCCTTCAAGTGTCATCATACTCAAAAGTCTAGGGGTTCACATCTGGGGAACAAGCAGGCCAAGGTGTGGGGCCCCTGACCAATCCAACGGTCCTGTCCAACGGTCCTGAAATGTATACAACAGATGTTTGCACACATTGTGACAAACGTGTGGTGGTGTGCCATCATGCATGAATCACATTTTTATTCATTGTTGCAATGGCACAGCCTCCAGAAATATAGGCAATTCATTAATGAGAAAGTCCAGGTAATGCATGCTAGTTAACCTTTCTGGTAGCATGTATGGCCCAATTAATCTATTGCCAAGTATGCCTGCCCATACATTGTTTGAGAATTGCAATGATGTCCTCTTTCCGAATTGCTCGGGGGTTTACATCTGTCCATACATACTGGTTGCGGTAATTCACAACATCATCTCTTGTGAACCCTGCATCATCGGTAAATAAAATCTTGGATGTGAACAGTGGTTTTGCAGCACACTTCTGCAACAGCCATTTACAGAACTACCACCTGTCATGATGATCCTGTGGCCTTATGGCCTGAATGCGCTGTAGATGATATGCTAACAGTAGTTGTTCATGACATACTCCTCCCCCCCCCCCCCCCAGATAAAACAGTGAAACACGCTTTCTGCTGCTGATAATCATCACACCCTCATTTCAGGGGTCTCTACCACTGAATATGAGACATGCTTCTTCTACTGTCAGTCTTCTGACATGAAAGGGTACCTGTGTCCCTCAGACACTGGAAAATCTTACCAAACAGATTATCAGAGGACACTCTGTGCTGTGGATATTTTTCAGTGTAGCAGGCACAGGCTCGTAGGCTACGTCCATTTGCTAAACCGTAGCAGAATATTGTATCCGACATTTCGGTTCTCAAGTAGTAGAATTCCATTGCTAACAAATGGTGGAAGAGAGAAAATGTAAATCCACTACACCATTTGTACGTAGAGACAGCTTAATAGCAGCAAATGCATAAGTGAATCCGCATTTGGAAGAAGGTAAAATACAACAATTTGTACCCATGGTTGACAGTACTGTACAAGAAGGCACACAAACACGATGAAACCTAATGTAGCCTAAAACACAACTCGAATGACACAACTGACTGCAGACTACCTAATGTTAGGTAGAGAACTGTGAGTAAGACATCATAATAGCCTGCTGACACATTTGACAGGGCACCGATTCAACAACTATGCTAATATCCTCAAGCAAGCGACACGTGTCCTTCCTATAAACACTTGTTTATCTCAGAAAGCTGTTTCCGGACCCATATTTATTGGATTTATTTTTCTTGTTTTGATGAGTACTACCACCTCTGAAAGTATTCTACATTTTTTGGACACCCTGGATATAAGGACTATCCCAGCAGCTACCAGACCTGACGTATAGAAAACAGTTGTTGCTTCAAACAAATTCTATGGTAGAAAGTACCAACATTATAAAATTAAGTTTGAAGTTTGCAAAGGCTGTGTTGTTTAGTATGTGTGAGAGCTCTCAGTGAATAAGAAAAATATATAAAACTAATCACTGTTGTGTGATAAAGTACTTTCATTTGAAAGGTCTTAGTCACAAACTGAACCAGATTATACTCTGGGGCAGTCTGCTCCTTCATTTACGATAGTAAAATGTTGGATGGCAAACTTTAAGCGAGGTCATATGACCCGCCTATATGAACATCTCAGTGGTCAACCAAATGATGTGACCATGCCAGAAATTGTGAGAAAAATCCAAAAAATGGTACTGGATGGCTGTCGCCTGGAAGTGTGTGAGGTGGCAGACATCATAGAGATTTCAAAAAGTGTTGTACACCACTTACTGTTTGAAAATTTGGACATGAGAGAGCTGTGTGCAAGATGGGTCCCAAATTTACTTGCAGGAGAACAACAGCAGCAATGTGAGGGTTCCAGCTGAGTGTTTGGCAAGTTTTGCTCCATTAAAACTGAGTTTTTGCTTTGATGCATATCCATAGATGAAACTTTGCATGTGAGATGAAGTAACAGTCAAAATAGCGGACTGACAGGGGAGAATCAGCTCCAAAGGAGGTGAAGACAGATCCATCTCCAGACAAGGTCATGGTGGCAGTTTTTTGGATGCACATGGGATAACTTTCATTGATTATTTTCAGGAAGACAAGCAGTCAATGGTGAATATTATGTAAACTTATCACAGAGTTTGAGTGACAGACTAAAGAAAAAATGGCAAAGAGTTTGGGCCTTTGCCTTTACATATGTCTGCTTGTGTCTGTATATGTGCGGATGGATATGTGTATGTGTGTGAGTGTATACCTGTCCCTTTTTCCCCCTAAGGTAAGTCTTTCCACTCCCGGGATTGGAATGACTCCTTACCCTCTCCCGTAAAACCCACATCCTTTCATCTTTCCCACTCCTTCCCTCTTTCCTGATGAAGCAACTGGCGGCTACAGTAAAAGTTAAGCAAGTGTCCTTCCAGAAAAACTTAAATTTTGCCGTAAAAAAGAAATCGTGTGAAAATTGTAAAGACGAAATCAAGAAACTGAATGAACGCATAACGAGCTTACAGTTCATAATCGGCAGTTTGAAAACGGACATTTCGAAAATACAACAAGAAAATAGTGAACTGAACACGCTAAAACTTGTGCGAGATAGTTCGTCCGTTACGGAAAAGTGGTCAAATGTAAAGTGCAAAAACAGCAAGTCCAAAGTGCAAATTCGGAAAACCTGCGAAAGTTACGCAAGCTTTGTGCACGAAAACACATTTCAAGTACTTTCGATCGCCGATAGTGAAAATGCAACTTACAGTTCGCATGAACGTTGGGAAAAGCAAAATGGCACTTTGGGGAATAAGGTAAGACAAGAAAATTTACTGACGCAAACAACTGTGAAGGAGGTCAATATAAATGTGCCGACCAAAAATTGTGTCGAAGTGTGTGATAAAACAATTCAAAACGATTCGCAAATTGTGAACTCCAATAACAGGAAACTGTTTGTGTTTTCAGACAGCCATGGTCGTGGACTTCCTAGTAAACTAAAAGAAACAACTGAAACATTTTCGTGTGGTATAGTGAAACCGGGAGCCCCACTTAGCGAAATTAAAAAAATGACCGAATCCGCAGAGGCAAAAAATCTGCATGATAAAGACTTCGTTGTACTTATGGGAGGCGCAAACGATGTCTACAAAAATGAAACTTTGAGTGCAACGCGCGATCTTAAACAGTGTCTGAGGAACCTCACTCACACTAACGTAATACTTGTCAATATTCCGCATCGCTATGATCTTGTAAGATGGTCATGTGTTAACAGGGAAATAGAAAGTGCCAACAGTCAGTTTGCAAAAATCTGCAAACATTTTAAAAACGTGAAATGCGTTGATATAAGCAGTATTGGACGTAGATTCCACACGCAACACGGACTTCACCTGAATGGCTTGGGGAAAGAATATCTGACAAGCCTGATAACCAGGGTAATAAAAAACCACCAAAACAAATTCAAAACCAAAACGATAATTGCATTGCCATCGCCTGACTCCATTACTAAAACACTTCAAAAAAATTCATTAGAAACTTCATCAGCAGCAGCAAAACATGTAAAAAAAGACCAAATTTTAACAGAAAGAACAGTGGACATCTATTTCAACAACAAAAGAACTACTGTTCCTCATCAGCCAAGTATTATTTTAGACGAAAATAACAAAAACGAGAAGACTCCAAGTTCACAAGGAAACACAACAGTAGTGGTAGAACCAACATTTGAAGTGTCAGAAATAGCACCACCATCAACAACAACAAATAGAAGGCTGTTGGACAGAAGAAATGCTGAGCCTCCTTCTCATTTCAACGATTTTTTATGTGTGGGCCTGAAGAAAAAGAAGGGACAACAGTAGGTAGTGTCAGGTGTCTCCTCTCTCCTGTCTCAAGGCAGACTCCAATGGATTCTCAGTCAGGTAACAGCACTAATAGAATGAAAAAGCAAGAGGAAGGCATCTCTTTCTTTCATCAAAATATAAGGGGCCTCTTAAACAAAATAGATCAACTCCTTATTAACATTAGTGAAAAGGACAGTATAAATAATGCCCAGATTTTGTGCTTAACTGAGCACCATGTTACTGATAAATGTGCCTTGCCATCTATAGCAAGTTATACTTTAGTAACATACTACTGTAGGGAAAGTAAAGATAAAGGTGGAGTAGCAATTTATGTTAAGGATAGTGTAGCATACAGAGCTATAGATATTAAGAAATATTGTGTGGAACAACAATTTGAGGCATGTGCCACAGAAATAACAACTAAATTCTATCCAATAATAGTGTTGGCTGTCTACAGGGCTCCTTCAGGTGACATAAAAACTTTTCTGCATTCAATGGAACTCCTTCTGTCATGGTTACTTTCAAAAGCGAAGGATATTGTAGTATTAGGTGATTTTAATATAAACTTTTTGACAGAAAATAAGAATAAAATAGACTTTGAGATTGTGATGAACTTACTCAATCTGACTTCAGTAATAAATTTCCCAACAAGAATTACATCCGAGTGCCAAACTATGATAGATAACGTTTTTTTAGATGTAAATAGACATCAGAACTATATTGTCAGGCAGGTTATAAGTGGGCTTTCAGATCATGATGGACAAATTCTCACTATTTATGACGTTAATCTGTTCAAAAACGAATTTCCTCGATGGAAAGTCATAAGAGTAATTAATGAAAAGGCGAAAGGAACTTTCAACCACAGGTTGCAGCAAATGGATTGGTCTTTAGTATATAGCCATGATGATGTTGACACTAAATTTAACTGTTTTATAAATGAATTCTGTGCTCTTTTTGAAGAAATATTTCCCAAGAAATGGGTCAGAAACAGTGCTTCCAATTCTGTAAGCAAGCCTTGGATTACAAAAGGTATAAAACAGTCATGTAAAACCAAAAGGGAAACTTATGCTGCAATAAGATTCTGTAAAGATGTAGAAAAATGGGAACACTATAGAATATACTGTAAAATTTTGAAGAAACTAATACAGAAATCAAAAGCCCTTTATTATGAGAAGAAAATAGATAATTCTAATAATAAAATAAAAGCAATTTGGAGCATTGTAAAAAAAGAAACTGGAAGAGATGCAACAAGTAAAGAAGATATAAATAATATCAGATATGAAGGTATCCTAATAGATAACCCCAAAAGGGTGGCTGAGATTTTTAATAAACACTTCCTATCAGTATCTCAACAGATTGGTTGCAAGCCCGATGTTGATGAAGCTGTAACTCTTTGTCAAGCTGTATATTCTAACACAATTTCAGAAATGCACCTTAATCCTGTCACTGTAGAAGAAATTCAAAAAATCATCATGTCTCTAAAAAGTACGAATTCTGCAGGGGTTGATAATATATCTAGTAATTTATTGAAATATTCTTGTGTGTGGATAAGGGACATTCTCTGTCATATTTTCAATGCTTCCCTTCAGAAAGGTGTTGTTCCCAGTAGACTTAAGTATGCCATTGTGAAGCCCCTGTACAAAAAGGAGGATAAAGCTGAACTAGCTAACTATCGACCTATCTCTTTGCTGACAGCTTTCTCCAAAATTCTAGAAAAGCTAATACATGTAAGAATTACTGATCATCTCATGAAGAATGGAGTTCTCAGCAAAAGCCAGTTTGGCTTTCAAAAGGGCCGTTCAACAGAAGACGCAGTCTACGCACTTGCAAATGAAGTTCTAGAAACCCTTAATGAAAAAATGCTAGCACTTGGTGTCTTCTGCGATTTATCCAAAGCGTTTGACTGTGTTGATCACCAGATTCTCTTGCAAAAAGCAAAATTAGTAGGAATAAGTGGTGTTGCAGGCAATTGGCTACAGTCGTACCTCCAAGACAGAAAACAAAAAGTTGTGTTGAATAGCTCGGGTGGAGTATGTGACACTTCCTCAGATTCTGAATGGAGTTCCATTACATGTGGAGTGCCCCAGGGCTCAATTCTTGGGCCACTATTATTCCTGATTTTTATAAATGATCTACCATCATGTACAAGCCTGCCGTGTAAATTTACATTATTTGCTGATGATACCACAATTTTTATGAGCAGTAGAACAGTCAACAATCTTGAGGAACTCAGTAATCACATACTCTCAGATATGGTTAATTGGTTCAAGGTGAATGGTCTCTCATTAAATTCCAGTAAGACCAGCTTTATTCAATTCTGTACAAAAACAGAAAAAGAGAGAGAGATAAGTGTGACATGTGGTAATCAACCAATAGTCAGAATGGAAACAACAAAATTTCTTGGAGTGCACATTGACAAGAAAATGAACTGGTCTTCACATATTATTGATCTCTGTAAGAGGCTTAGCTCTGCTACCTATGCTTTACGGGTTGTCACTACATGTGTTGAACCTAACACTGCAAAAGTGGCCTATTATGGCTATTTTCATTGTCTCATTGAGTACGGAATTATTTTTTGGGGCAACCAGCCATTAGCAAGGAAAGTGTTCATTGCACAGAAGCGAGCTTTAAGAATTATATGTAGATTGCGCCCAAGAGACTCTTGTAGAAATAGTTTTCGTAATCTTAAAATATACACAACTACATGCCAATATATTTTTTCTCTCATGTGTTTTGTTTGTAAAAATATAGATATATTTCAACCAAATAGTAATTATCATGAGCATAACACACGGAGGAAGAATGACATACACAGTGAACTCAGAAATTTGAGCTTGGCACAAAAGGGTGTCCATTACACTGGAGCAAAACTCTTCAATGCTCTTCCTCCCGAAATAAAGACAAAGATTCATAACAATAGCGAGTTTAAGAAAGCACTAAAAATATTTCTGCTAGAAAAAGCTTTTTACAGTCTAGATGAATTTTTAACTAAATAAATTGTAATATTTTAATATTATATAATACAAGTTGACATAATGCCACTACGAATTTTATTTAACCTGAGATCTGTATCTGTGTGTGCTCCGTATCTGTTTTCTGTAGTGTTTTAATAATTCTAAGAAAATATGTATTTTCTTTTTCTATATTGCTGCCCAAAGAATTTACTGTATAAGTTTTTATATAATTATGTACTCAAATTTCTGTATATGCTATAAGATTATCAGACTGTATTTGTAAAAAACTGACTCGTTCCACGTCCTTGTGTATTCAACACAGTTGACCTATGGAACACGAAATAAATCAAATCAAATCAAATCAAATCAAAGCTTGAAATTTGCGTGTGTGTTTGTGCGTTTTTGTGTCTATCTACCAGCGCTTTCTTGTTTGGTAAGTCACAGCATCTTTTTTTAATATGTTTTTCCCATGTGGAATGTTTCTTTTTATTATATTTATATCATTAATTGCACCAAATGCAGTACATGTCAGTATGCAAATTATCTGCATAGAAACACAATCTTATGAGTGGATGTGAAACTGTCTGATTAATTAAAACCCTTAAACATAATTTAAATACAGGGAGTTTTTTGGAAACAGTTTAGTAATTTCTGTAACATTTCCTGTAATTTCATAAAGCAGGGTCAAAGCTATGCTTTGGTGGGAGCAGTAAAAGAAGCAATTAACATGGACTAGCATTAAAAAAATAACAGCATAACGGCTTGAAATGGCATGAAAAATGTCATGCTGGGAGTAGTCCACTTTCACCCTCTTCAGCATGCCCACTGGCCTGGAAGTGTCCAGAGTTTAATTACTCTATCCAAAGTTCATGTTCTCAACATACAGCAAATATAAAAATTTCTATTTTAATTTTATGTGTTTATGACTGGGAGAAGTGATGTGTGCTGTCTAATGAAGACTGCTCAGTTTCTAAACTACAGTGTCTAAGGCAATTAAAAATTATTGTGGTGTTAAAAATTTGTAATTCTCATGGTGATGACAATTTTTCCATTAGCATATGGAGAATAGTTGACCAAGAACTGGATAGATATGTACCTAATAGAACAATTCATAATAGGAGACACGCTCTATGATATACATTACTTGTAAAGAAACTTCTAACGGAACAGTGACTACGGCACAATAAGTGTAAAACAAAGCTTAGGGACAGATAGAGATACACTGAATAAAATGCTAAGTTTGTCGCTCTCACATCCATCATACACTGGAGACCACTCAAAGAAAAACACGAGCCTAATTATAAGAAGGAATCATGTCATACCCAATACAAGATGGGTAGCAGAAATGATCCACAAACTATTGTCCATGTCACTGACATCCATCTGTCGTAGAATCTTGAAACACATTCCGAGCTTAGAGATAATGAAGTACATCCCAAAGAATGATCTCTACAACAAGCAGTATGAATTCTGAAAACTTTGTTAATCTGAAATCCGGTTTGTACTTTTCTCACATTACATCCTGAAAGCCATGGATCTAGACAATCAGGTGAATACAGTATTTCTCAAGTAGCAAAAAGCATTTGACTCAGTAACACACCATCATTCATTGATGAAAGTATGGTCACATTGGGTTTTTTTTTTTGGTCATCAGTCTACTGACTGGTTTGATGTGGCCCGCCACGAATTCCTTTCCTGTGCTAACCTCTTCACCTCAGAGTAGCACTTGCAACCTACGTCCTCAATTATTTGCTTGACGTATTCCAATCTCCGTCTTCCTCTACAGTTTTTGCCCTCTACAGCTCCCTCTAGTACCATGGAAGTCATTCCCTCATGTCTTAGCAGATGTCCTATCATCCTGTCCCTTCTCCTTATCAGTGTTTTCCACATATTCCTTTCCTCTCCGATTCTGCATAGAACCTTCTCATTCCTTACCTTATCAGTCCACCTAATTTTCAACATTCATCTATAGCACCACATCTCAAATGCTTCGATTCTCTTCTGTTCCGGTTTTCCCACAGTCCATGTTTCACTACCACACAATGTTGTACTCCAGACGTACATCCTCAGAAATTTCTTCCTCAAATTAAGGCCGGTATTTGATATTAGTAGACTTCTCTTGGCCAGAAATACCTTTTTTGCCATAGCGAGTCTGCTTTTGATGTCCTCCTTGCTCCGTCCATCATTGGTTATTTTACTGCCTAGGTAGCAGAATTCCTTAACTTCATTGACTTCGTGACCATCAATCCTGATGTTAAGTTTCTCGCTGTTCTCATTTCTACTACTTCTCATTAGCTTCGTCTTTCTCCGATTTACTCTCAAACCATACTGTGTACTCATTAGACTGTTCATTCCGTTCAGCAGATCATTTAATTCTTCTTCACTTTCACTCAGGATAGCAATGTCATCAGCGAATCGTATCACTGATATCCTTTCACCTTGTACTTTAATTCCACTCCTGAACCTTTCTTTTATTTCCATCATTGCTTCCTCGATGTACAGATTGAAGAGTAGGGGTGAAAGGCTACAGCCTTGTCTTACACCCTTCTTAATACCAGCATTCCTTCTTGATCGTCCACTCTTATTATTCCCTCTTGGTTGTTGTACATATTGTGTATGACCCATCTCTCCCTATAACTTACCCCTACTTTTTTCAGAATCTCGAACAGCTTGCACCATTTTATATTGTCAAACACTTTTTCCAGGTCGACAAATCCTATGAAAGTGTCCTGATTTTTCTTTAGTCTTGCTTCCATTATTAGCCGTAACGTCAGAATTGCCTCTCTCGTCCCTTTACTTTTCCTAAAGCCAAACTGATCGTCATCTAGCGCATTCTCAATTTTCTTTTCCATTCTTCTGTATATTATTCTTGTAAGCAGCTTCAATGCATGAGCTGTTAAGCTGACTGTGCGATAATTCTTGCACTTGCCAGCTCTTGCCGTCTTCAGAATTGTGTGGATGATGCTTTTCCGAAAGTCAGATGGTATCAAATCAAATTTGTGACATTATATGAGATTCCTTGGTAGGATGGAGGCAACATATTATCTTGCTTGGAGAATCGTTGACATATGTATAGAAGTGAAAATGGAATGCCAACAGTACATTGGCAGAAGGACTGACAGTTTTATTTAATCTTACTATTTCTTTAATTTTTTGTGTAGCTGCATTTACATTTGGATTGATAATGTCTAATTTCATGTGCACTTTTTGATATTCAAATCATTACTTCTGTTAAAAGTACACTATTAGTCAAAATGTATAATACAAAATACTGATGTATATAAACAGTTTTCTAGAATCCTGCAAGTACAGATCACATTGGTTCATTACAATTGTTATAACAAACCTGAGTTGTTCTCATATGGTTGATGAAATAATTTCATAGTATAACATTAAAAACGTAAATACTGTAAAATTATTTCATTAATTATAACATACATGTTATGCTATGAAATCATATCCTTATCATGTTATTAATGAAATAATTTCATAACATTATAAATTTAAATACTACGGATTAATTATAACTTCATACATGCTATGAAATTGTTTCATTATTCACATGAAAATGACGCAAGTATGTTATAACCACTGTATGAAGCCACTGTCATTTGTACATACAAAATGCTAGAAAATTGTTCATATACTTTAACATTTTGTGTCATACATTACCTGAATTTCTATGGCCCCTCTGTAAATCCTAGAATAGTAATGATTAGATCTTAATAAAACTACAGTACCAGAGAAGTGAATTTGGTGGTTCCCTGTCCCAGTGCATGTTCTGCTACTGCTGATTTATCTGTACTGCACACATGACAATTGATCTTGTGTTCTTAAGGCATGTGTTAATGCTTCTTTTTGTACACTCCTGGAAATGGAAAAAAGAACACATTGACACCGGTGTGTCAGACCCACCATACTTGCTCCGGACACTGCGAGAGGGCTGTACAAGCAATGATCACACGCACGGCACAGCGGACACACCAGGAACCGCGGTGTTGGTCGTCGAATGGCGCTAGCTGCGCAGCATTTGTGCACCGCCGCCGTCAGTGTCAGCCAGTTTGCCATGGCATACGGAGCTCCATCGCAGTCTTTAACACTGGTAGCATGCCGCGACAGCGTGGACGTGAACCGTATGTGCAGTTGACGGACTTTGAGCGAGGGCGTATAGTGGGCATGCGGGAGGCCGGGTGGACGTACCGCCGAATTGCTCAACACGTGGGGCGTGAGGTCTCTACAGTACATCGATGTTGTCGCCAGTGGTCGGCGGAAGGTGCACGTGCCCGTCGACCTGGGACCGGACCGCAGCGACGCACGGATGCACGCCAAGACCGTAGGATCCTACGCAGTGCCGTAGGGGACCGCACCACCACTTCCCAGCAAATTAGGGACACTGTTGCTCCTGGGGTATCGGCGAGGACCATTCGCAACCGTCTCCATGAAGCTGGGCTACGGTCCCGCACACCGTTAGGCCGTCTTCCGCTCACGCCCCAACATCGTGCAGCCCGCCTCCAGTGGTGTCGCGACAGGCGTGAATGGAGGGACGAATGGAGACGTGTCGTCTTCAGCGATGAGAGTCACTTCTGCCTTGGTGCCAATGATGGTCGTATGCGTGTTTGGCGCCGTGCAGGTGAGTGCCACAATCAGGACTGCATACGACCGAGGCACACAGGGCCAACACCCGGCATCATGGTGTGGGGAGCGATCTCCTACACTGGCCGTACACCACTGGTGATCGTCGAGGGGACACTGAATAGTGCACGGTACATCCAAACCGTCATCGAACCCATCTTTCTACCATTCCTAGACCGGCAAGGGAACTTGCTGTTCCAACAGGACAATGCACGTCCGCATGTATCCCGTGCCACCCAACGTGCTCTAGAAGGTGTAAGTCAACTACCCTGGCCAGCAAGATCTCCGGATCTGTCCCCCATTGAGCATGTTTGGGACTGGATGAAGCATCGTCTCATACGGTCTGCACGTCCAGCACGAACGCTGGTCCAACTGAGGCGCCAGGTGGAAATGGCATGGCAAGCCATTCCACAGGACTACATCCAGCATCTCTACGATCGTCTCCATGGGAGAATAGCAGCCTGCATTGCTGCGAAAGGTGGATATACACTGTACTAGTGCCGACATTGTGCATGCTCTGTTGCCTGTGTCTATGTGCCTGTGGTTCTGTCAGTGTGATCATGTGATGTATCTGACCCCAGGAATGTGTCAATAAAGTTTCCCCTTCCTGGGTGAATGAATTCACGGTGTTCTTATTTCAATTTCCAGGAGTGTAGTCCATACGTACACAAGACCACAAATACAAGGGTTTTTATACATTCCTGCTGGCTACACTTTCTTAGGATGTACAGAGGGGGCATAGAAATACAGGAGCACGAAAACAACTTTAACAGCATAGAACTGTAATCAGACAATTTCTTGACCTTAGCACAAAATAAAACAAATGCTGACAAATCTTCTCCACTACAATCTCAATAAAACACTCCGATCTTAGGCAGTTTGATGACGTAATGAACTGACCACTGTGTGGATACACATAAACGAGCTCAATATCCTGAGCTTGTTTGAGACTGTAACTGCTTTAACAGCTTTAAAGCCTCTGCTGATGTCTTCAGTATTGGAAGACAAAATATTCGGCAGATAATTATGCCTTGGACCATGGCCTAATGCCCATGAAAGAAAAATCGCCTACAGTGAAAATAATGGCTGTCAAAGCCAGCATTCTATGCACTTTTTAAATTGGAGTTTAAGCTGGCTACCTTAAAGAGGTTTTGGAATTGGTTAATTTTATGATCACCCACTTCAACTTTCTAATCTCTAAAATAAATGTCTTTCTTTTCATTCTTATCACATAATGCACTTCTGAATAAATATAAGTTGTGCAAGGTGTCTATTTGTAACACATTTACTGTTTCCTTCCATCTGCTACAATCTACTGACATAGTGTAACGTCCCCACAGAAAATACCCTCTACCACGCACAAATTAATCATTGTCCATCAAACCATCCACATTCATTCACTTTGGAAAAGTATCTGATCTGATTTTCTCGTAACATATGCGGCGACAGCTAGACGATGCCAAAGTATTCATTGAAATAACAGAGTGGTTGTTAGAGTGGTAACTAGGACAGCTTCTGGAGTAGGGATTGAGGGATTGACGTATTTCTGAGAGATACATATTCTGATTTTCTTCTCACTAAATCGAGCGAATTAACTTGTGTGCCACTAGCGGTTTGTTTGAATAGAAAGAGAGTGTAAACGGAAAATAATTAAGACGTGGAATCACCGGAGATCTGGACATGTAATGGAGATGGATTTAATACACAATTTCCTTCATAAATAAGGTTTGTGACTTTTTGTTCCGGAGTGAATGAACGAATGAGTTTTTTCTGAACCATTTGATGATCACGTTGGCCCTGTAATTAGTGGGGAAGTTTCAGCTGTGTCGAAGAGAGCCTGCAGTCACTGAGTCTGTGTTAAATCGTCCAAAAAGGCTTCGTACACATCTGGAATTTGCAATCTTTCGTAAAAGGAACAAATTGTCCACACGATTGATTCTCCCGATTGAATACAGTGTTTAACAGTAATAATAAATGTAAAGATCTTTTGCAGCAAGCCAGCCGCTGATTACCAAGACGAAGGACTCCACCAAAGATCCTATTTGGCTGATTTCACGTAATGAAATATTATAATAAAAAATGTACATAGATAAAGGAGAGAAAGAGAGAGAGCGAATGAAAATAGAGATAATATTAATAATCCTCCATTAGTATAACTTTTCGCCTGTCGTATCACGGATCAGCCAAGACACGGGAGGCCCTTACATTACTGTATAGATTTATGTGTGAAGGTGAAAGGGTCTTAAAGACAACAGATACACGTCTATACAGACAAGACATTGCACAAAGTTAGCGGCTAGCTGCATTCATCATCTATTCATAGAGGAAGAGACAACTTATTATTATCTTGTTAAAATAGGCCGCCAGTAGGAAAAAATAGTGTTGTGGATACTGCCAAGATTTGAATACACCAGCTGATATGCAAGCAATGTAAATGACAAGTACTACCACACTCATTGCTGCCAATAGCACAACAGCATAGTTTATTTCATTCAAATTTTTGTCTCTGGTGACACTTAAAGTGTACTGGAAAGTCATTCAGTACTAAAATAGTTATCTCTATGTACAATCACGAGACAAACCTTAAATGTGAATGTTTCATTGAAGACAGGACTCAGTGTTTTCCGATGCACTTTTGTTTCAAACTTCTTTTTTTTATCAGGTAGTAGATAGACTTTCACATAGGGATCTGATGTTCCTCCCATGTCAAGTGCAGGTAGATCCTCTGCCTGGATTACAGTTACAGCCAAGCTATTTGAATTGAAGTCATACTCAAGCTGCAAAATGGTAATTATTATTTTATTATTATGATTTAGACACTTCTAAGATTATTATTTAATAAGAATTATCAATTAGCATGCTGCAATGGTAATTGTTGTACACACACATTTGTGGAGAAACTTCACAGTATTAAATATTCAGCAACTTTAATTTAGTATTTAAAAATGGCAACTTGGTTTTGGAAGAAATCTAAACTTGCATGTGTGAGGAAACAATCTACATACCTAACATTATGTAGGTGTTGGTGACTCTCTGCATATTTAAAAAAAATACTACCTTGGAATGCTACAGCCAAACTATATCCTTTGCCAGTGCTTTGACTATATTTTACCATCTTCTGAAATGAGGAATGTTCTCACCAAAATTCTTTCTGTCCTTTCCAAAATGATATTGTACTGCCTACCCAACTTACTAAATGTACTGATACATCCTTATGGCACTTTGTCTCCCAGTCCTTGCGACATCAATCATATCTATGTGAAATTGTGAAATTGCTAGTTTCAAGACTTGCCAGTGTGTTTATTCAAATCCTGCCACTAGTATTCCTTTTTCTATTAGAGGCAACCTGCTATACCAGCCATTTTGTATATCAGTGTTTCTGCAGCCATCGTATGGTTTTTTTATGCAAGTGTAAAGACCAGCCACTGAAAGCGCAACTTTTAAATTTGGTCAAAAACAAACTTGACCATCAGGCTTCAGAGAGCATTGCTCAGCTCACCACAGTCAATTTTACAACTGCTTTACAATAGTTGCATAGATAGAAACCATCAATCCTACAAATCGCTTGGCCTTGCCCTCCGTTTGTCCCTACTTTCTGCCTACCTCTTCCTTAGCTCATTTCTAACCTCCCTCTGCTTTCTCACCATCATTTTACTTCAATCTGAATCCACTTTATTTGGATGCCCATGAATGTATCTTCCAAGACCTACTTGGACACTCTCTTATACTATGTATCTTCTACACATCTAAAGGTAATTTTTTATGGTCTCTTCTATCCTGCAACCATATGTGCATTATACCCCAACCCCACTGATGGAGAAGGAACTACTAACTACTACTGTCATTCTCTCTCTCATTCACTCCACCCCTTCTTTCCACAGACACACACCCATCTTGATTTCTACATTCTGCCCCTACACTGTACCATGTGGTGCTGTCTTTATCTCTAGAAATGTAACATTAGAATTTAATCATCTAGCAGACTGAAGCTAATGCATGACGATGCCATGGAAAGGAGCTATACTCATTCTTTATTGACGTAATAGAGTATGGATTATCTTTTATTATGTAATTCAATTTGAAAAGTATTTCAGTTTTATTGGCAACATGTTGGTTTCCAGCGACTTTCATTTTTTAGTAGAACATTAGTAACAATCTAAATCACAATACCTTTAATTTTATTGGTGCTGGCTGGTTTTAGTTATTCATAACCATCATCTTACCAAAATTGATTTGAGTTGGTGATGGCTACCTTTTGGTAGTACACAACTGTTCTGAACACCGGCTCCTCATGTGGTCTGAGTAAATTAATTTTGGCCTTATGATGGTTGTGATAACCAAAACCAGTCATCAACAACAACACTAAAGGAACTGTGATTTAGACTGTTACTATTTGTTCTTATTTTAGTTTTACATACTTTCGTTCATGTTAAGATTCACAAGCTTTTTTTTCTTAATTTATACTGTAAGTTGTATGGGCATTTGTAATGGTAGTTTACAATATTTCAGTTGATTTACGTACTTAATTTTTTTGTTTAATAATAAATAAACATTTATGTTAACACACTTCGAACATCAGTATTTGTAAATCCTCATAACTGTTTTCTGTTGATCGGAATTATGCTTCAAATTTAGTATAATAAATACACAATTTCTAGAAGTAATCTTTCATGCAGTAAATCCAGAACATCCTAGAATTCTTAATACAATATATGCTGTGTGATACCATTGAAATAATATATAGCAGTATTTGCAATTTTCATGAACAATTGGTTTGGATTCCCAGCACATGTTTTCAATCACATGTCTCATTGTTTTGTATGATCTCATAGGATTCTTCCATAATACAAGTAGTAATAATCCAATAATACTCATGTAATCAAATAAACTGATTTTATTCAATTGTTACAAAACTACATCATGACAAAAGAAAGTAAACAAGGAACTGTCAAAAAGTAAAACAAGCAACAAACATAACATCGGCACGGTTTGGTCAGTAGATCAAAGAACAATATAAACACTATTAATCTTTATCCACAGATGATGCCTCCTGTAATCTTATTCTTTCTTTATGACTTGTCAACATATTTTGCTTGTTTAGCAATTTCTTGTGGATATTTTCTTTCCCATTTTACTCCACAATTTGTCGTCTCTTCTAGTCCATTTACTTTGTTCCCCAATAACATGGCATTCATCTGTGATACAGCTATGTGTACTCATGAGACACTATCCTATGTCAGCTTATTTATGGGCCATCTGGAGGAATCCTTCCTCTCCACTCAATAGATATAACCCCTTATCTGGACTCATGATACGGAAAACTTTTGCTCTTACCTTCATAACATCAACATCTACTCCCAAAATCTACTTCAGCTTGTCCTTCTCAACTCAACGAGCCAACTTCCTACATCTTCTGTGCCACGTCCTCCTCTGAAACCAGTACTTCTGTTAACCAGCCACTGACCAGCACTCCTCTGATCACCCAATATCACCCCGGCAATTGAAATGCTAAACCACATTCTACATCAGTGCTTCAACTACCTCTCATTGTGCCCTGAGATGACACCCTACCCACATCACCCAAAGTTGTGTTCTGGGAACCACCCAACCTACGGAATATCTTTGTCCATCCATATTCTAATCCTGCTCCCAGTCCTTCACCTCTTAGGTCATTCCTTTGAGATTGATGCAGATGCAATACCTGTCCCATACATCACTCACCACCTCCCACTGCCGTCCAGTCACAGGCATTTCCTACCCTATAACAGGCAGGGACATCAGTGAAAGCAGTCATGTTATACAAGGACCAGTCACATTAATGTGATGTCCGAGTTTGACTTCAATGTGCAATAACCACTCACAGATGACAGGTGGCAGCACTAGCAGGGAGGGTATACAAAGCATGTTGGGGGATGTGGTAAACAGCACAGTCACTGTTGTAATGCGGAAGCAGAGTGATTTATCTGACATCCAAAAGTGCATGATCACTGGTTTGTGGGCCAACAGCCAAAGCTTTTATGAAATAGCTAAGTCTGTAAACAGTTCATGTGCTGCTGTGGCTAAAGTATACCATGCATGGCAAGATGGCACTATCCAAGACCAACACCAAGGCAACTGTGGTGCACCATGGGCCATAGATAACAAGGGTAAATGACAGCTGTGGAGATGTATACGGGTGAACAGACATGCAACTGTTGAGCAATGGACCACCTAAACGAACCCTGAAGCTATCAACAGCGTCTCTCAACAATCATTCAGAGAAAGTTGCTGTGTACAGGTCTCTGTAACAGCATGGCACCGAGTTCAGGCACCCATGCTGTTCATCAGGGATGAAGGCTGGAATTTGCATGCCAATACCACCCAAGTGAACCAAGAGTGTCTCCTCAACAACCATTCAACGGATGTTGCTGTGTATGGGCCACTGCAGCAAGGCATCTGGTTCATGCAACGATTCTGTTCATCAGCTATAAAGGCTGCAATTTGCATGCCAATACCGCAACTGGATGTCCACGGAATGGCAACATGTGGCCATTCCAGATGAATCACATTTTATATTCCATTAGACACATGGCAAACACACTGCAACAGTGCTCAGAAAGTTTCAGGCAAGAGGAGGGAGTGTTATGGTCTATGAAATTTTTTGTAGCATTCCTTTGGTGATATCATCATTCTGGAAGGCACAATGTATCGTACATATCCTTACAGATAATGTTCACTCCTACATGCAGTTTGTTTTTCCTCAGCCTGATGTAATCTACCCGCAGGACAAAGCAACAAGTTACACAGCTTGCAGTATATGCATGTGGTTCAAAGAGTACCAGCATAAGTTTGCCACATTCCCCTGGTCACCAAACTACTCAGATTTAAGCCCAATCGAGAACCTGTGTGACAACATCAATCAGGCTGTTCGTGCCATGGATTCTCAACTGAAAAACCTACAGCAGTGCGCCACAGCACTGGAGCTGGAATGGCTCCACATCCCTGTCAATACCTTCCAGAACGTGACCAATTTTTTTCCTGCACGTCTAGCAGCGGTCCATTCTGTAAAAGGTGGTTATTCAGGTTATTCAGGCTTTTGATTGGTGCAGTTACTGCAGAGCATTCAATGTGCATGACAAGTAACTAACTGTCTACTTGCATGAATGACCACTGCCAAACTCTGGCAAACAGCAAACATGACCATTGAGGTGCCAAACATGCAGCACATCACAACACAAATGACTTCAACAGCTTCTTCACTATGCAAGCCATTTGGTTAGTCCCTTCCAGCACTAATTTCTCTGAAGTATGAAGGTGGGAATTGTATCATCTGCATTTTCTGTGCTATCGCAATCTCCATGGCCTAAAACTCCACTAACCTGTTTCCCATGCCTCACTTTTCATATTTCCTTCTCTCCTCTGTCCACACCACTCCTTCTCCATCCAGATCACGTATTGCCTTCTCCCACTACTCTTCCTCCCCCCTCCTCCCACCTATGTAGGCATTCGTTCTCTCTCTCTCTCTCTCTTTCTCACTCTCACTCCTTTCTCCCCCATCTGTCTCTCCTTCCCCTCTTCAGTCCCCTTCTGTACCCCTCTCCCCTCTCCCTTTCTCTCTTCCCTTCCTGTCTCCCTTTCAATTCCACCTCCTCTCCTTTGTGCCCCTTCGTTTTCTATGCTGTCAGAGCTCTGAACTTCTTTCTTGTTGTGTAGCCGTTTCATCATCTATGGACAAACTTGCCTCAAATTATCCCATTACACCCTCCCTGCCTTCTGCGTCCTTCCCTAGCTCCTCTCTTCCTCCATCTCCCCAGGCGACCGCTACCAATAAGCAACAGTCAGTCTCGCCATAGCCATGGGTGTGTGCATTTGGGTGTTTGTGTGGTTGTGTGTGAACATCCACTAAAGAAAGAGCAAATATACTTTGGGGCTAGTAAAAATAGTTTCCTGCTGCATGCTACACATCAGTTAGCTGTAGGTGAGTGGTTGCCTTTCCTTTATTTTACATACTATTTCAATTTTCTTATTTATCCCACGAACAGTGAACTGTGAGCTGTGTGAGCTAAAGACTAAGTTTCCACCACTATTTTGTAATGTGCCTTGTTACCTCAAGTTATCTTGTAAGCATCTCTGTTTTAATTTGTACAGTTTGTGCATTATATGTTTCAGACACTTACAGGGTGAGGAAAAAAGGAGTTCACAACTTTGGAACAACACAGGAATTTACTGAGATAACTTACAGAAGAATCAGTAGATGTGTCACTTTGTAGCAAACAACCTCAAATTTGATTCATGAGGAGCATCAGTACCCTATTCCGCAACCAGGTCCCGCGTCCAGCCATCCTGATTCAGGTTTTCCGTGATTTCCCTAAATCGCTCCAGGCAAACGCCGGGTTGGTTCCTTTGAAAGGGCACGACCGACTTCCTTCCTCGTCCTTCCCTAAAACTGATGAGGTCGATGATCTCGCAGTTTGGTCTCTTCCCCCAAAACAACCCAACCCCAACCGCCACCAGAAATACCAGCATAGTGCACAGTTAAAATGGCCACTTTCACTGGTGTGGAGAGTGCTCGCTGTGTGTTTGGTTTCATGAAACAAACTCTGCAACAACCATTAAGTGTAAAATTCTCACTGAACACACTAAGGAACCCCCAATCAGGCCTACAATTTCCTCTGGGCACAAGAACTTTTTTGAGATGTATTGTTCACAGCAACATGATATGAGGTCTGTTCAAAAAATTCTGGAACTATGTCCACAAAATTTTTCTATCCTTACGTTTTACTTACTGTTCATGGTCTCCTTAGAAATAGTCTCCTCCACAATTGATGCATGACTCCCAATGCTATTTCCACTTACAGAAACAGTCTTGGCACACCTCTTGCTGGATCGCATGCAGCACCATCTGTGAATTTTCTTTTACCTCATTTATAATTGTAAATATTTGTCCTTTTAATGGGGTTTTCAACTTTGGAAATAAAAATGTCCACAGGGGCCAGGTCTGGAGAGTATGGAGGACGAGGCAGCACAGTGATTTCATTTTCAGTGCAATACTCATGCACCAACAGGGATGAATGTGCGGGTGCATTATCATGGTGCAAGAGCCATAAATTGTCTTCCCACATTTCAGGTTGTTTCCTTCTCACATTTTCCCACAGGTGTTGCAACACGTCCCAATAGTACCATTGACTACCTGTTTGTCCCTGTGGCACAAATTCATGATGAACTAATCCTTCAAAGCCAAAGAAAACTATCAGCATGACTTTGACATTTTACCTGGCCTGACAAGATTCTTTTTTTATTTTTTGTCTTGGAGAACCTTTCTTGACATATTGTGAAGATTGAGCTTCAGTCTCAACATCTTAACTGTACCCCATGTCTCATCACCAGTTATGAGCATCTAATTCTCATTCACGAACATCTAATTCTCATTTGTGCAATTCAAAAGCTCTTCACAGATTGTGAGGCGAAGGTCTTTCTGGTCTTGACTCATGAGTCATGAGGCAAGCTTGGTGACACCATGACGTATTCCAAGATTCTGTGCCAGTCTTCGACTGGCATGCACAATTTCATTGATGTTGCTGACGTTAGCATTTCCGCTAGATGTAGAAGGGCATCCTGAACGAGGTCATCCTTAACTTCCATTCGGCCATTGTTAAACCATGTGAACCATTTGCAACACTGAGTACGGCTTAAGCCCTCATCAACGTAGGCTTCCTGCATCATTTTGTGTGTCTCTGTAAGGGTTTTCTTGACTTTCATCCAAAATTAATGCAGACACATTGCTCCTCTAACTCTGCCATCTCGAAATTCACAAGCTGTGTGACACAATGTTCTACTTATTACAGCAGCGAACAATTACTAATAGACTTACAACAATGAAACTTTGGGAAGTCACATATTAAACACAGGCATATGCAGGGATACCAACTGCTATTCGCTCCAACACCACTGGCGCAAAATTACAAATGTTCTGGAATTTTTTGAACAGAACCCATGCAATGACGGTTGTGTTGAATGGGTTAGAGACAGATTTGCCCGCAGTCCTCAAAAATCAATATAATGTGCATCTATGATACTGTCATTCCACAAAAGACTGTTCAGCAAGTGCTCCATAAACGTTTACACTTCAACCATACACATTCTCAATGGCACAGCACATTAGTGATGCAGCTAAGACTGCTCATGGGGAATTCTGTGCAGAAATGTTGCATTGGACAGAGGAAGATGAGACATTCCTGAACACAATAAACTTCTGCGATGAGCGAACATTTCATATTAGTAGCATGGTGAACACCCAAAACTGCAAAATAGAGGGCAGTGAAAATCCACATGCAACTCTGGAACATGTTTGTGACAGCCCCAAAGTTAATGTGTTTTGCGCCTCTAGCAAACTGAAAGTGTATGGCCCTTTGTTCCTCACGGAGAAAACTGTCACTGGTATTGTGTATCAGGATATACTTGAAAACTTTTTAATTAGACATACTGTTGAAGATGACTGGGATGATGGTTTACCACCAGCAAGATGGCGCACCACCTCATTTCCTCACAGAAGTTTCAGGTTTCTTCAATAATTGCTTCCCACGTCAGTGGACTTTATAACTCCGGGGTTTCATTAAAGACAGTTAATATGTCCCTCCTTACCTGAAAAATCAAATCTACACTACTGTTGCACAGATTATGCACGATTTGGTGCAACGAGTGTGGGGGGAAATTGATTACCGGTGGGATGTATTCCATGTCAGAAATGGTAGTCACACTGAACCAAAATGGCACTTGACAATTTTGTATGAAATCTGATGTTATTTACTACAAAACGACACATCTGCTGATTCTATAAGTTATCTTGACAGACTTCTATCTCATTCAAAGTTGTAAAGTCCTATTTGACTCACCCTGTGTAAGAACCAGGGAACTGAACATTAATAAGACTAATGCTGTTCTTGACAATGCAAATAATGTATTAGATAATGTATTTCTTCAACTATATACAGTGAGCTCATGTTGTTAGAAAATTTTTATAAAATGCAGGGAAACTTGAAGATGATGAATGGTTGGTGCAAAGAGTCACAGCTGTCTATCAGCTATAAGAATGTAATCTAACAGATATCATCTGTAACAGTTTCCAGACACTCTCTAAGTCTGTTTTGCATGAAAACTGCCTTACAACAAGTATGTCTGTTCACCTCCACACTATGAAGCTGTGTTGCTATTCCTTCATTTTCTTTTCGGCTTTGTACCTTACTCTGATATATATATATATATATATATATATATATATATATGGAGAAAGGGAGGGAAGGAGAATATATTTAGGAGTAAAAGAGACCACTCAGAAATATGAGAAGCACTGAATCATTGGCAGGCCCACACAAAAGAAAAAGAAACATGCTAGCTTTTAGATTAAATCCTTTGTCAAGGTAGAGTGCACCACACACACACACACACACACACACACACACACACACACACACACACACACACGCACACACACCTGTGTCCCTACATATTGTGCCAGGTGGACACCTAATGCAAGGACAGTGTTTCAGTTGACAGTCTACAGTGGGGTATGGGTTAAGCTGGGTAGGATGGCCACGGCAGGGGGGGGGGGGGGGAGGGGGGAGAAAGACAGGAGGCAGGAAGAGTGGTTGGGGGTGGGTAGCTAGTGGCTCGAAGGGAGGCAGCAGGAAGGGTTGGCAAGTGCACGGGTTAGGTGGGTGATGCATAGGTAACGTAGCCGATGGGGTGTAGCACACAATATAGGTGACATGAACTGGGAGGGGGTGACAGGACAGAGGAAGGAAAACTATTGGGTGGAGGGTATGGGGACAGTGGATTAATGGAAATGAAGAGGAGAAGGGCTACATGAGCAAGGAAGTGTTGCAAGCATAGCTCCCATGGATCCAGACGGCCTGGTTGTGAAATGGCAACTGAAATGAAGCGTGTTGTGTTCAGCTACCTCTTATGCCACTGGGTGGTCACTTTGTTCTTGATCACAGTCTGATGGATAGCTGGTTGCCATACCGGGAGGAAAATCTGTGCAGTGATTGGAGCGGAGTTGGTACGTGACATGGTTGCTTTTGCAGGTGGCTCTGCCTCTGATGGAGTAGGATAACCCTGTGATCAGACTGGAGTGGGAAGTGCTGGCTGGGTGGATTGGACAGATCTTGTGCCTGCATCTTCATAGGGATAAGATCCCTGTGGCAAGTGGGAGTGGCATAGGAATGGACTAGGATGTTGTGTACGTTGAGTGGGTGATGGAGTATCACTTTACACCAAAAATATTACTTCCATACAACCTGGCCATCCGTGGGCAGTGTATAAACAGTGATGAGAACTCTCTTGCCCAGTAAGCTGAAGGTCTCATGAGGGCCTTTGTGGACAGGCATTACCCCCAAACGCAGTCTGCAAACAGATTTCCTGTGCCACATCCTCACACATCCCTAATCCTCCCAACACCCCCAAGAATCACATACAAATGAGCCACCTCCTCATCAAACAACTGAACCATATGATAAAAAGGAAAGTGGCAACTTTCTTTTTCATAATATTGTTACATTCCATCTTGGACTTTCCATTGTTTGATTTTAACTGAACCATATGCTTTGATTATCTGTCATTATTTCCAGAAATGAGATACATTCTACCCAAAATACTTCTCATTCCTCCTAAAGTGACATTCCATCACACGGCCATCATATACAACATCCTGGTCCATCCTTATGCCACTCCCAACCTCAACTGCGGGATCATATCACTGTCAAGTTGCAGGTGCAAGACCTGCCCAATCCACCAATCCAGCAATTCCTACTCCATTCTTGTCACAGGCCTATCTTACCAATAAGAGGCAGAACCACCCATGAAAGCAGCCATGTCACATACCAACTCCAATGCAATGACTGCACAATTTTTTATGTCAGTATGACAACTTACCAGTTGACACTGATGAATGACCAAGAACAAAGTTAACCACCCAGTGGCACAATATGCAACTGACCACAAGATGTTCAATTCCAATGACTTCTTCGCAACCTGGGCCATGCTAGGAGGATTGCAGGAGCGAAGGATATGTTGTGAGGATAACTCGCATCTGTATAGTTTAGAAAAGCTAGTGATGAAGAGCAGGATCCAGATGGCCCAGGTTGTGAAGAAGTCATTGGAATTGAACATCTTGTGGTCAGTTGCATATTGTGCCACTGGGTGGTTAACGAACAAAGTGTGTGTGTGTGTGTGTGTGTGTGTGTGTGTGTGTGTGTGTCGGTTACTTGATGCTTCCATTATTCAGTTAAAGGTCTCCTTTAGTCCTAAATATTTATTTTGTAGAACCTTCCTTCCTATAATTGGAGAGAGACTATAAATAGACAAAAAGAAAACAATATCTTTCTGTTACACGATCAGTGATCAGACACTAAGCTCAGTCACATCAGTCCAGTGCCTTGAAATATATGCTCGCAGTAATTTCAAGTTGAATGATCATGAAATGTAGTCATAAGGACACAGATACCAGACTGAGCTTCTTTTAGGGAAAGTCCTAAGGCAGTGTAGTTCACTAATTGAGGAGGTTGCTTACAAAACTTTTGAATATCATTAAGTGATCTGACAATTACCAAGTTGTATACACACAGAGGAGATTAAATGAATGACTAAACACAATCATCATAGGTTTTTTAGTCAACAAGAGAGCATCACAGAAAAGCTTACACTAGAAATAGCTGCATTTCAATAGCAGTCAAGAAAAATTACTTCCACAACCTATATCTGTTGTAATGACCACAGAAGGAAAATGAATTGTTTAGGTGAATACAGGTGCTTGCTGCCAATCTTTTTTGTTAAATACAACTTGTAAATGTGGCATGAAGGAAGCAAAACAAATTTGTACACCTTGTGTCCTCCACAATGCAGTGTAGGGCAGTTTTCAAAGGACATATGTAGATATACACATGCATTTAAGCATAGTATGAGAATAAATGAACACGTCCTAAAAGAAACAGGATCAATTTACCTTATATTGAAGACGTCCAAGTTTAACTTCACTTTGTTTACTTTCAGCTTCATCTCCCCCCTCTTCAGCATTTTCGGTAAGTTCCTCTAGATCTGGTTGAACCTACAATCATACATAAGTTGTTTTATATGTAAGTCAGATATTATAACCTTTAATCAAGTTCCTAAAAAAGTTGTTGACGTTCTGTGGTCTGTGGGTTTATTTTAAAATCAGATAAAGTAAAAATTGTAGTTTTCTTACATTTTTGACTGATTTGTATTTTAGGTATTGAAACATTAAGTTATTTCAAAGTTTACTTTAAACTACACTAAGATAGTTTCAAATTTTAGTATAGAATTTAACAACAAATTGTAATATGTGTTTAACATTCCTCATTACTTGTTCACAAGATGTTAAGAATGCACAAGTGGAATCTCTTGATATTACCTGAAGCACAAGCGAGGTCATTAATGACTTACCAAATGTGAAAACAGTTTCAGTATGTGACATATAACTGACAAGTATGTATTCATAAAAACATTGTACACACAATGTTAAAGGCATACAAAATATTGTCAATACATCCTCAGACCACAGATATACACTCTCTAAGCTACGATCTACCTAATGTCATGACTTAAATGTTAATGTGCTATGCTATGTTTTTTTTTTGTATCTAACATAAATTTCCATTTCATTTGCCACTCTAAATCTCAAAGTGCAAAGGATGCTTTGTATCCAAAGCAACTTCTACTTTCCTTGTACTTCCTTCTCTTTCATTCCTTTCATTTATTGCTATTAATTTTGTTTTACTGCAGATCACTCTCCAAGTAATTAATTATCCATGGTGAGACTGTACACATATTTTTAACTAAAAGTTTCTACATTTTTCATGATATACATTCCTACTATTATTTTAACAAACAAATATATGGAAAAGCAAGCAGTCAGCTCAAGCTGGTTGATGCATAACATAGAGAAACAATTAACATCACAGAGATGTTACGTGTATCTGTGTGCTGTGGATCTGTCAGCTTCAGATACATAGTTACTTCTCTTATTTTTGTTGATTATTTTTATCCTGGAATTCACATTATTGTAGTATTATTATTTTAACGTATTTTGAGACATTTCCTTGTTTGTTATTTAGTTATTGCTATATGTGGAGCCATTCTAGTGAGCTTTATGTGAATCTATTAACTGTAGGTTTATACACATTGTTGACACATTGACGTGTACACTATAGTGTACAAATTCAGTAAGCCATTTTAAAAGTACAATAGTTTCAAGTTTTACACATTGATAAATGTAAGTACAACTGACCATATCTGTTAACAGTTATAACTGTAAGTGGCCAGCATCATAAATAAGAATTTACTAAAATACCACTGAAACAATAAGCTTATTTTCTTTCAAAGATAAAATAAGCAAAAGGAAAAAAAAAATCTGAGAAGCTAGTGAAGTTATTGAAAATGCAGGATATAAAAGACATTATTATGCTGAAAATGAATGGGGATGGATGAGTGTAACGAGTTATGTGTATTGCTTGTATGACTCCTGTTACGTTTTATAAAGAATCAAATGTGCCAAAATGAAATACTACAAAATAGACTCAACTCTTCTCATTATAAAGTAACAACAGGCTGGTAACTTTGAAAGAAAGTTAAAGCAAATGATGGCTTTCAAAAAGAATAAACAGGAAGAAGCTGGTAGAATTATGACTATTGATGGATTATCCAAGACAGCCGTACATGACCTGCAACTCCAATGACACACACCAGGATACAATGAGAGGGAAATTAAGAGTGAGATGAGAAAAAAAAGAAAGAAAGAAAGAAAGAAAGAAAGAAAGAAAGAAAGAAAGATAGATAGATCCGACAAAAATTCAGAAGTTAGAAGTGGCAGGGAGGGTATTAACACGCCAGAAATTAAAAAAAGGAGAGAGCAGGAATAGTATGTAGATGAGATGAAAATGTACAGCGGCATAGAAAATGGAGTTGTAAAGCAAGAAGTGGGGTGGGGGGAAAAGTGAAAGGAAATAACAATAAATTACACCACATAAAAGAGAAGTGTAAGCAGAGAACTGAGACAAAATGAATGAGAAGAAACAAAAATTTACACAAGTTTCCATCTTCGAAGTTCTAAGCTACCAGTGCTGGAAAGAAGAACCTGAATAATTTATGTTGTATGAAAGACATTGAGATGATGGCTATTGTATGAATATGCTTTTTAACATGGTTTTGTATGCTACTAGTGTAGAATTTCTGTTTGCAGCTCCTTATTTTTGCTTATAACACAGTAGGTGCCATGATGATATAAAAAGCTGATAGTGCTAGCACATCATCACATTTATGGTATGAGTTACCTCCCAGGTCTTCCTTTGATAAAACATATGTTAATAGTGAAGTGTAGGGTTCAAGCACCGCAAGCCTTTTTGTCATTTTGTTAATAGTAATGGTCCAAGAACCGCAAGCCTTTTTGTCATTTTCAAGTAGTAACTACTGAGTGCCATGTTGTTGGAAACAAATACCCTTGTAATATACAAAAGTCTACTCTTAATGTACCTGTCTGCCACTTAGTGCCTCATCTATGAGATGAATAGTAATCCATCCTAATTCATGTTGTTGATTTCCTTACAAAGACATTCTACTGGCCATCCACCTTTTGATGAGTGCCTACCACACCATATTCAGCTGACAACTACCGTCTACATTAAGGACATTGTCTATTATTACTTTGCATGAAGGTTATGAATAAGCAATTCATGAAATATTGCTACAAGATGACACTGTCAGTTGACTGATATCCCGAGAAGATTTCAGCAATGAAATTCACCAAGAAAACCTGCATTCCCATATACATTTCTGTAATTTATTTTATGACACCTGAGAAGGCATTACTAAATTGTATAATTGAAAAATTGTACATTTATACTCCTGTGTTGTTGTTTACCTCTTTTCCTAAGATTTACTGGCTGGGGCCATAGGATATACACTGGCCGAGTGACAAAGATAATAACCTAATACTCTGCTCTATTATCCTGCCAAATCACAATAAATCAAAACTCTTAATGAAACACTGTGCACGTGTATCTGTGCATGTGTGTGTGGGCGTGCATGGTGTGTTGGAGACTGCTGGTAATGTAATAAATCCAGTTACATAACACGAAATTACAAAATCGGTTTTACTTGTTTATTATTTTGCTACATGTTTAAACTTGATCAATTTTCTTCTCCGTTTCACTTTGCTTCCAGGTAATCACATTCTCAGGACTACAGAAATGAAATACCCTCTTCAGCAAATATTTGAGCAACTACTCTTTGTCTCCTCATTTATATTTCAGTCCCATAATATAATCTGACAATGTCTTTATATGTTACTTACTATGCTGGGTTTGCAAATGGTTTGTTTCATCCAAAAGTGTACACTTTCCTGGCCATGCAACATCTTTATGATGCCAGACAGAAATTATGGCACTTGTCACTGTGTCTGTGTTAAGAAAAGCATTCCATAATAAATGGAAATGTGTGAATCTTTTTAGACAAAAGAGTGGGTAATAATATGGCATATTGGAATCCTGAATAAAACCAACCTGCTTTCAGAAAAGATGTGTTGTATTACTTATTGAATGCACCTCATAGAACAAAGATGCAGATCAAGATGACAAGTGTGTCAGGATGCCAAGCAGTAGTTATAAAAGAAAATGAATTTCATGTTTATAGAATAAACAAGAAGGATGCACATTCAAAAAGTCAGCAAGCTAATGAGATTAAATTACCAACCATTGAAGATCTGAGGGGGGGGGGGGGGGGGGGGGGGAAGGGGGGAAGCTTTAGGTAACAAACATTTGCCAATGACTGATACCTCATTGTTTAACCCAAGAACAACAGGCTCGGTGTTTGCAATTCTGCTAACAGAAGCTCACAGATTTTATTTTGGCATGTCAAAATTTATAGTAATGAAACATGACTGCAAAAAATTTGATTCAGATATAAAGTGGAGCTTCCCAGTTTAAGTAGAGTCAGCATTAATGAAGTGAGCAAGAAATGTGGGCCATGCATCAATATCACACTTGAAGAAGAAAAGTAACTGAAGGCTGTTATGCTTGGGTTTGATTTACTAAACGTTTCAAAATCAGGAGAAAAGGTCAAAATTGAGAATATGTGGAATCCTGTTCCACTAGTACAGTATGCTTTCTCACAGGATGACTATAAAACAAGCATATATTGATGAATCCCCTGTCACTATACTTACAAGTATTCCCCAAATCTGATCACATACAGGCTGTCTGGTACTTGTCTAATGGTAGTTTGATTTAGTTTTACTATCGCTGACACCATGCAGTTGGTCTCCGACGACGTTCCCTATCAGTCATTGGAATCTTTGATCTCTGACTTTCCGGATATCTTTGAGGAGGGCCTGGGGTGTGTTTCAGACTTTGAAGCTCACTTAATGTTGAAGGCGTTGGCTCGCCCGTGTTTTCTACATCCGAGGCAGATCCCCTTGGCTCTCCGCCCTCAGGTGAAAGAAAAGCTTGACCAGCTGACAGCCCTTGGGGTCGTTCTTCCCATTTCTTCGAGTGAGTGGGCTTCGCCCCTCGTTATTGTCAGGAAACCCTCAGGAAAATTACGTCTTTGTGGCGATTTCAAGGCCACCATTAATTCCCAATTGGTGGTAGACACCTATCCTTTGCCTCGTACTGATGAATTGTTCTCCGCCATGGCAGGAGGCCAATATTTTTCGAAAATTGATCTTTTGGAGGCTTATCATCAGATACCACTTGATGAGGACTCCAAACGGCTGGCGGTCGTCAACACCCCGTTTGGCCTTCACCAATACCAGCGGTTGGCCTTCGGAATATCCAGTGCCCCGGCGATATTCCAGCGTTATCTTGAGCAAGTTACGTTGATAATACCTCATTGTATTAATTACCTGGACGACATAATTGTCACAGGCCGCAGCATGAAGGAACACTTGCACAACCTTCGCACCCTCTTTCTCAAATTCAGGTCCGTGGGCTTGCATTGCAGCCTGCGTATGTCAAACTTCTTCCAACCGTCCATTGAGTATGTGGGCTACACCATCTCTCGATACGGTGTCCAGCCACTAGGAAGTTTGGTCCAAGGTATTGTCGACCTTCCGTGACCCACTTCGCTGAAGGAGTTACAAGCTTTTTTAGGCAAGATTGCCTATTACCATCGGTTCATTCCCAGGGCTTCCACCATAGCCCGGCCCCTGTACTGCCTTCTACGCAAGGGTGTTCCTTTTGATTGGTCGCCTGCATGCGAGCAAGCGTTCACCTTGTTGAAGGGCCTCCTCACGTCAGCGCCTTGTTCAGCCACTTTTGTCCCCCATCAGCCATTGGTCCTGGCAACCGATGGTTCGCAGTATGGGGTGGGGGTGGTCTTGGCCCATCACAACGTGGATGGTTCCGAGCAGCCACTGGCGTTTGCGTCTAAAACTCTTAGTCCCGTGCAGGTCCATTACTCCCAGGTGGAAAAAGAGGCTTTGGCCATTGTCTACGCTGTTACCAAGTTTCACCCTTTCTTGTATGGCACCAAGTTTCAGTTAATCACTGACCATAAGCCGTTAATATCATTATTTGGCCCCATATCTCAGATTCTGGATAGGGCGGCCCACAGACTATAGCGCAGGGCCTTGTTCCTCTCTAAGTACCATTATGACATTCATTTTCGCCCTACCGGACAGCATGCCAACGCAGATGCTCTTTCCCGTCTTCCGGTGGGCCCGAATCCTAAGTTCGATCGAGAGGAGATCATGTGTTTTCATTTGGATGTGGCGTCCCGCCAAGCGGTTGATGGCTTCCCGATCACTAATTCTCGAGTCGCCAGGGAAACGGCAGCTGACCCATTTCTCCAGCAAGTCGTTTGCCTCATTCAGCAGGGGTGGTCATCCCGACCTCCAGGCCAGGCCTCGGACCCTCTTTGTAATTATTTTGTTCTATGAGACCACCTCTCTGTCTTGGAAGGAGTTCTGCTTCTGGCTACCGATGATACAGCTCCTCGCGTGGTTGTTCCTGCAAGTTTGCGAAGGGAAGTCCTCACGTTATTACATGAGGGGCACTGGGGTGTTTCCCATACTACAACCTTGACTCGCAGACATGTGTACTGGCCCAGTACTGACAGAGAAATTGAGCACTTGGTGGCCGCCTGTTCCCAGTGTGTGAGCCAACAGCCATCTCCCAGGTCAGCGTTCTCTTCATGGCCGCCTGCAACCCAGCCATGGGAATGTGTTCACATCGATTTTGCGGGCCCGTTTCTCAATGGCGTTTGGCTCATTGTCATTGATGCTTATTCCCGATTCCCATATGTGGTTCGCTGCTCCTCCACCACTTCAGAAGTTGCAATTCAGGCACTAGCAAAATTCTTTTCTGTGGAAGGTCTGCCAGTCACCCTGGTCTCGGACAATGGACCTCAGTTTATTTTGCAGACCTTCCAGGATTTTTGTAGGCGCTTCGGTATTCGGCACATTTGCTCTCCCCCCTTTCATCCACAATCGAATGGGGAAGCTGAGCACATGGTGCACACATTTAAGATGCAGATGAAAAAGTATGTGCACGAATTTCCTGTGGAGGAGGCGTTGACGTTTTTCCTGACTGCATACCAGACCACATCGATGGAAGAATGCAGCCCCGCAATGTTCCTCCATGGGCACCAACCTAGGACTCTGCTGCACTTCCTCCGGCCTGGTCCTCGCCAGTTTTTGCAAAACGGAGTACCCGGCTTTTCACCAGGTATGTTGGTCTTGGCATGTGGGTTTGGTCGCAATCCACGTTGGATACCGGCGGTGGACCTGCACTGAAATGGCCGCCGGCTCTATACCTTGCAGTCGGGGGACTGGGAGGTACATCGTCACCAAAATCAGCTACATCCACGTTTGGGCTCCCACCCTCCGACCCCTCGGGCACCAGCTTCTCCATTGCCGGCACACGTGTTGGTTTCTCAGGGGACGCTACTGCCCCTCGCCCCTGGGACTCCGCCGCACTGCAATGGTTCTCAGCCTTGGCAGCCTCCAGTAGCTGCAGCACCGGCATCGCCATCATTAGAGATGCCCCAGCGAGAGCCGGCCCCCCTCGTAGGCCCGGTTTCTCAGGAGGCAGGTTCACCTGTGGTCGTCCCTTCCACATCGTCCCCGCCACTGGGTCTTGCCCCTCCCAAGGTGGACCAGGATCCGGAGTTCGACGGCTTGTCTCCCGTTCTGTCCCGGGCTCCGGTGGTGGGACGACGGGGGCCTCTTCGTGTGGGTCACTTCCAGCCGTATTCGAAGGTTCCGGCTCGAGGGTTGGCCGATCGCCTCGACTCCAGCCTTCCGATGGACGTGGAGGTCATCGCTCTTGCAAAACGCTCCACCTTCCGATGCAGTGGATCACAGTGGCTTCACCCCCCCCCCTCCCCCAAAGGAGGAGGAGTGCAGTAGCCACCAGAAAGATCGCGGGAGGCGCACATCGGCACGGTGCATCACAGATGGTAGTTGCTGCAAGTAGAGTCCCGTCCACCAGAGGGCATGCGAGAATTCGGCCGCGACCTCTGCCGGCGGAACAACAACAACAACAACTCAGGCAGCACGGGCCGTGCCCAGTCAGTTCACATCGGGCATGCCTAGGAGACGGTTCCCGGTCTACGCTAGGTGAAGTGCGACAGAAAATGTGAACCGTGTTACCACACTTATCTACATTACAAACTGAGTAATTTTTTTACATGTTTTCACTTTCACGAGGCTTTGTCTCACAATCAATTTATGTTGTGTACATTTTTAGTTGTGTGTAGTATTTTATCACACATCTTTTTCTTTCTTTTTAATAAGATTATCTGCTGATGACTTGGTAATAAATAAAAACTGATAATAATAGCATTTGAGTAACCAGAGCTTGAAATATTTAAGAAAACATGAACCTACATAATTTCTTTCTATTCTCAAAAATGATGAAACTGTCATTGCTTATCTTACAAAGCAGTTCTGGACCTCCTTCTCAATTAAACATACTTTGGAACCATTGCTAAGATGATGCACAAGTTTCACTTACTCATTATTTGGAGAAGATATAAACACATATTTTCAGGAATAAAAGAACTTGCTTTAATGACATAATACCTTTGTTGACCATCTTAAGTGATTGAGATTAGAACTCACAAAGCCAAACCCTCAGATTTGAAACTTTTTCTTGTTTTGGATGACAATGTTACTTTTACAAGTGTGGTAGAATAAAAATATAATTTGCTATCAATTGCAGTTTAGTTACATAATTACAATGTGTACAACTTTGCTTCTGCCATTTGCCGATAGGTGGCAACAATGGTAAGTAGCAGTTGAAGGAAACAGATCGCAACCTCATTCAACCATAAGTCAATTTGTGTTTGTATCATAAAGTTGTTCTTGATTGAAAATGTCAGTTTATGAGCCTAATTCTCGTCATTTGGGGAAGGTGTTGCTGCTTTGTTTCAATATGGAGAAAACAGTGAGAGCTTCATCGAAGTAAGGACACTATTAGTGAAAGAATGTGTCATTAGTAGTTTCAACGCTTCAAGAATGGTGATTTTAATGTCGTTGACAGGCACAGTGGTGGAAGAGAGAAAGCTTTCGAAGATGCAGAATTGGAGACATTGCTGAGTGAAGACTCGCGTCAAACTTAAAAAGAATTGGCACAATTAGTGGGAGTGACACAGCAAGCCATTTCAAAATGTCTCAAGGCTATGGGCATGGTTCAGAAAGAAGGAACTTGGATCCTGTGTGAGCTGAAACCAAGAGACATTGAACGGCGTTTGTGTGTTTGTGAACAGTTGCTTCAGAGGCATAAATGGAAGGGATTTCTGCATCACATTGTGACCGGGGACAACAAATGGGTTCATTACGATTACCCTAAATGCAAAAAATCATGGGTATATCCTGGTCATGCTTCCATGTTGATGGCCACACCGTATATTCATGGCTCCAGTGGTGGGACGAGCTCGGTGTCGTGTACTATGAGGTGTTAAAACCAAGTGAAACAATCACAGATGTTTGTTATTGAACGCAATTAATGTGTTTGAGCAGAGCATTAAAAGACAAACGGCCGCAATACAGCGAGAGGCACGATAAAGCAATTTTGCAGCATGACAATGCTCAACCCCACGTTGCAGATGAGGTCAAAACATACTTGGAAACTTTGAAATGAGAAGTCCTACCCCACCTGCCATATCCTCCAGACATTGCTCCCTCTGACTATCACCTGTTTAGATCAATGGAGCATGGCCTGGCTGACCAACAATTCCGATCTCTGAAGAAGTCACAAACTGGATTGATTTGTGGATCACTTCAAAAGATGAACAATTTTTTCGACGCCGGATTCATACACTGCCCGAACGATAGGAAAAAGTAGTGGCCAACAATGGAAAATACTTTGAATGATACATGTGTAACCAATTTGTTTCATTAAAGCCTCAAATGTTGGGGAAAAATCGCGGAAGCAAAGTTGTACACCTTTTATAATCAAGATATGAAAATTTTATTATATTGTATGGTCTTTATTCTCTTAAAAGAACAATAAAGGCAGGCATAAGGAAGAGTATTTCCTTCTGTATTCTCAGTCTCTATTCCCAGTTTTCTTATAATATTGCTATGATATGCTCATCTCATACCTTAAACTTCAAATATGAAGTTAAGAATGAAAGTTGTGAGGTTGTAAGTGAATGTAAAGTTAGAGTATTAAATTGGATTGAAAACAGAATGCTCCAGTTTTCATTTCAAACATTCCTCCAACGGTAGCCTTAAACGTGGGAGAATGGTAATTTAAATACCCATCTGGCCATCCATATTTATGATTTCCATGGATCTGAGTGCTCTACCTCTAATGACCTTGTCATTGACAAAACAAAATCATCCCATCAATATATCTAATTTTGGCCAATTAGAACTGTACGTATTTAATAACAACAAACATTTTTAAAGACACCTCATATCTAAATGATAAAAACTGTTTCTTTTATTTAATCACTCTTTTCTCAATATTTTTCAACAACATGCTCTTTTTACATATATATCCTGATATACCATTTTGAATGACTCTTGAATATTTAGCACAGTTAACTGCACAATTTGATAATTGTTGTAGACTTTTACTATATTATAACCATTCAAATTCTAGTTCCTCTGTCAGCACAAAGATGACAGGCTTGTCATTTCAATATACTGTTGTAAATTTTAAATGAAAAAGTAACTAATTTAATGAAAAATTTCTGCAACTGAATAAATTCATTACTACAGCTGCTCATTATAGTTAGAAAACATTATTTCATTCTTCTTCTTTGATTCCAACATATATTTCTGCCTAAGGCCCATCAGACCACCACCTGTTTCCGGGCTGTTGTACACATTCTTCTTCATGTTGCATAGCTATCTTAGAAACACAGTTATAAGAACTTTTAAAATACTGTCAATGTTTATAAAAAAGAGAATTCTTAGTGTAAGCTCTCTACTTCTTTTACGATGAGGATGGTTACACGACAACTTCCCAAATTTTATTTTTTTATCCTGCTTTAACTTCTGTCTTTTTGTACTGGTGTTGCATTTCTTTAACTTGCATTGGTCAGAATCATGTTTTGTCTCTTCTCTCTACCATCTACCCGAAGCAAGGCGAATGCAGAAATGTTTTCTGTTACATAATGGAAGTCATAATGCCCATTGTGTTACATATTTGGTAAGTAGTTATAATAAATTATTATGAAACTTGAAACAGGAAAGAAAATGATGGGATTATAACTGTAGCCTCTGGTACTTTTTACTTGGAGAATGATCATCCTGTAAGGTATGTTGTCAAATACAATGAAATTTTTAATCATAGGCTTTTTGAAGTTTGACCATACTTTCTTAACTGAGTAATGAAGTTGTAATAAACAAATTAACATTAAAAAGAGAAAGGAAAACTGATACTGAGCATGGAATATTAAAAAGAATTTAAATGTCATGCAGTGTTTGGTACCCATAAGCTGTGTTGGCAAGAAAATTTGTAACATTAGCGAGTAACAACAGATCTCTTTGAATAAGTATCATTCTATTGAACACATGATCTCATAATAATTGCTAGTACAAGCCGTGCAATAAGTAAATCATGCCTGATTTCAAGCCTTTTGACTAAATGCATTTTTTCGGATCCTGGCAGTGCTTATGTGATTCAAGTCCAGCTCATATTAAAAACCAAGAATCTGTCATGATGACAGAAACCATAATGGCACAATGATAATATTCTACAAACTATGAAATCATTCTTTCTGGTCATGGAACAGTGCAACATGTCTTTTGAGAGTACTGGAACCATGCTAACATATCATATTTAACAGATCTAATACTGGAGATAAACAAAAACTTAAGCCAATCAAGAACTATCTCCTATGAAGGATGGAGAATGGTTTTAAAGATTATCCAGCTTCATGGAATGCAGCTACATGCAAGTTGTTCATCAGTTGCTATATGTAAAATGCTGTCTTTTTTTTACTTATATGCTACACATCTCATAGAGAAAACTACTTTCAATTTTGCAGCATGTGATTTCTGTAGTCTTTTGATATTATTATCTTTTTTTCTTTTGCCACACAAGAAAAAATGAAACAAAAAATGAAAGCTAAATTTTTTTGTTAGGAACAGAAGCTCTAAGTACATTATAGAAGCCTCTCTTAGAAAGAAGCTTCAGTAATATACCTCTGTTCTTTGGGGGACTGAATGTAACTGATTATATTTGTCACTGTGTTGTTTGTAAAAGATGTTTAGTGGAGGAATAACTATAATGTAGTGTGAAATACTAGAATATGTAAGTATTGTTACGTTATGAACAATATAGATATAAGTATGTATACCTGTGACTGTGTGGTGACAGAAAAGATTTGAGAGATTCCAACTGCAGAATATACAATCACTTGAAAACAAATTAAAAATTTAAAAAGAGTTCATGGTGTCTACCTTAAGATAATACTTATAAATGCCAATCAATTGTCACTATACAAACCAGGACCCTCCATATAGTGAAGGATGGCATTGCAAATACGTCAAACATTAACAAATGAGTAGGAAAGTGTAAAATAGAAATAGAAATTAAATGGTCGTGAAACATCACTGATAACTTTGACTGCAACAAAAATTGAAAGATAATACTTGTTGCACAATACATATGTTACAATGCACTTGATATCATGAAATAAGGTTCTTGAACTCATTAAAATGCATGAAATGTAAAAGAGAAATCTATGAAACAAGCATATTCATATATTTATGAGTAAAGTATATATGATAAACAAGTTGCAAGCTTTTTCTTTCATTTTTTGTGTGGGGAGGCGGAGAGCATGTATTTGTCATTCGAAAGGAGAAATGAAACTACTGAGATTCACACAAATGTCACAAATAGATACCTCAGTAAGTAGGTCACAAACATCTATACACAAGTTGTGGAAGGAACTTAGTTTTAAAAGACTACTTTTTCTCAACATCTGAGGACAATATTTTCACTAATCACCCACTACAATCAGAAATTAACAGGTGTAAATATCAGAGAGGGTTTATGCACATATATCACATCCAATGCTCTTTTGCTTTTCATGTATTGAAAAAAGTAAAGATGCAAAGTTTTGTGGTTGTTGGTCAACATTCTGCCCATCCTCAATGCCCAAAGTTTGTGGTACTGTTTCTGGGAATCTCTGTATTAGTGTTGTATTGAGCTGATCCAGAAATGTCTATAAGTCCTTTGTGAGTTCTGAATTCATAAAACAAAATTTATCTCCATTGACTTGACCCACTCACTGCACTACACATTCACTCACAACTGACTTCTGCTCTTACTCATCTTCAACATACACATCTCTTTGGTCTTCTCTAAATTATATGCATCACTCTATCTGGATTAAAACCTTCAACTCCCTAACATGGTATAACACTGCAGGACTCATCAGTAAAAACAGCATTCACCATGAAGATGGAAGTTGGATTACCAAAATATTGAGTCAAGTTGATTTTAGGATCGAGCAGCAAACCCGAAGAGACTTATTACACCAGAAAGCCTACGAAGTCACATAACACTGCATAACTTGCACCAGGAAAAAGAGTCAATAATGTGTGTCATATTAAAATGCTCACAGTCAAGCTGTATTGGACTATTGGCCCTGATTGGGAAAATGGTAATGGTATGTGGGACACCTGTGAGAGTGCACGAGTTTCTGCCACATCACTAGTGACACGATGGTGCTATCAGAGTCTGAACAAAAATATTGGGTCTGTAATACCATCAGAGTGCCCACAGTTCAGTGACATACAAACATGTTCAGAAACTTGAATTACAGGCCACTGCTGTGACAGAGAGGGAGCATCTTCATTACCATGGCAAATGAAATATCAGCATGACAGCTGTGCTCATGACAGGCGACACACAATATCAACACATTTGATTGCAGCTATACTATGGGTTCCTGGCACTGTCATCGAGGGGTAACATAGTTGGCTGGTAATTAAAAGTGTCTTGACTCCTGGATTTCATCCTGGCCACAGCTTAAATTTTGAATCATGTTTGGAAGGAAACCCAGAGAATCAGGTAAAGCACTGTTTCACATCTCTGGTATTCCTCCTTTACCACATATCTATGTTATGATTATTTGTATTTTTTAAAAGTCAGGGTAGTTGGGAAGGACAGCATACTGAGAAAAAAAGAGTAACACATCCCTGTGACAAAACAGTACTTTTCACATGGAAGTTAAGCTTTATAACAAACTTTCCATGAATATAAAATCAAATACTGAGGCCAAAACATTCGAGAAATCTGTAAAGTTGTTTTTACAGCATCCCTACTCTTATACTCTTATTCAATTGAAGAATGCTAATATGTGGGGAAACCTCTGTGAAATGGACAGAGGGCTTAAAAAGAAGAACAAAGTTCAGACATAAATGTGGTCATTTTTTCTTATTTTCTTCACCACAGACATTATTTTGTGTTAAGTGTTTGCTTTGTTTCTGTCTTCCTGTTTTCATATTTCCAAAAAAAATGGTTCAAATGGCTCTGAGCACTATGGGACTTAACTTCTGAGGTCATCAGTCCCCTAGAACTTAGAACTACTTAAACCTAACTAACCTAAGGACATCACACACATCCATGCCCGAGGCAGGATTCGAACCTGCCACCGTAGCGGTTGCACGGTTCCAGACTGTAATGCCTAGAACCGCTCAGCCACCCTGGCCAGCTCATATTTCCAGCTTGGTTCTACAGGTATTTTTCTTTTCTTTTCAAACAATGTCTTCTGATGGCTAAATGAAATGCTGACGATGTCTACTATTAGCTCTAACATAGGCTTCTAAATGCCGCATCATGGATTGTCTCGCTGACTTCCATATTCCAGGCATCAGATGAAATTATTCTTGAATATACTGGCAAAGAATGTCGACATTTGCAACTGGTCTTGAATACTACATCTTTTAAATTCCCGCTAAAATAAATATACAATGGACTGAGATCAGGAGTTTGAGCTAGACAAAATGGTGCTGCCCGACAACCTATTCACTTATTTGGGAAATGCTGGTTTAAAATTGTTCTAGCTTGTAGTGCCTCTTGTGCATGAACAACATGTTCTGATGTCAGTGTAGTGGAAGTTCTTCTAGGAAAACATTTATATGTTCCATAAAAAAATCCAGTTTAGCAGCCCATACATTAAAGCTAAACTGTTGTTGATTCTTGCTTCCAAAACTGCAAAAGAATACATAAGTGTTGTGAAAATTCTGCATTCCATTCCTAGTAAATTTTGCTTCATCACTGAATAGTATTGTAGACAGAAAATGTTGGTGCAGGGCACACATCGCCAGTAACCAAGTACAAAACTGTTTCCTGGGTTGAAAATCTGTTTCAGTAAGATCTTGCCAATCTGAAGATGGTATGGATAAAGGAGTTACTCTTATAACAGTTTCCACACTGTTACTTGGGTCATGTTCTCAGTTTCTGCTGCCATTATTGTCCTCAATATGAGAAAGTACTTAAACACCTAAATCAGGTGTCCTGACTGTAGCTCATGTATTGAACTCCATCAAGTGTGTGTGTGTGTGTGTGTGTGTGTGTGTGTGTGTGTTGATGTAAAATACATTTAGTACGTGATGGGGTACTTAAAAGAACACAGATCTTTCCTAAGAGCTATGTACTGTTCATCAGTTTTTTCTTTTTCTTTTCAGAACACAAATTTCACATGTTAAAAATACTGCCATCATACATAATACATTTGTTCATACATTTTGTCTGCAGTGATGGGGAGCAGATCCTCCCTCATTTTTTTCTTGAGCACTTCTATGCCAGTAAATCAGTACCATTCCATGCCCCTTCTTATTCTCAGGAACAAGAAGAAATCAAATTGAATATGAATACCCTTCCAGGTATCTTGAAAAATGTTATTTGTTTGATCACAAACTAGCTTTCAGTTTCCTAGGTCATCATGAGGAGGCAACTGCATGTCACAACTACATATACAATGTTGCACGATTCATACAGATATAATTGATAGAAATAGAAAACATATCAAATGATGAAAGCAGAGTGTTTACAAAAGAATGTATTTTTTTTATATCACACAGATTTTTTAATATTTTTCAACAAATGAAATATAAAGGTTTTCATGCTCCCAGGGAATCAATAATTTAACAAAATTTGCAAAGACTGACATAATGTCCTTTGAGAAAGTCCAAAATGAATGGTTGTAAAATAGAATTTTTATCACTTGTCTTGATTGCATTAATTTTTAAAATGACCAATTTCAGTTCAATATGAACCATCCTCAGATCTAATTGTGTGGGTTACAAGATTTCAACTCATCCCTCTGTCAACAAAATTTACATGCTACGTCATAGGATAAAAATATTAATTTTTTATGTTACACAGAAATTTTTACATTTAACAAAATATGAAAATAAAGGTTAAAAGTAATTATTGTATGCTAACTGAAACTTAATTAACACAGGAAAAAAAAAGGAATCCGTGCTTGGTCATTTAAAACTAAGCTGGCTTTCTGTGTCATACTGCAAGTGGTGTCATGTTTCTGCTTTTCTTAACAGTATGTAAAACATCACAGTTACAATGTATGTGTGGTTTCTGCTGAAACGAGATCCACAAAGGTTAAATCTGTCTTCCCTAGTATCCAGCTTCTCTCATGTTTCAGTAACATAACTGCCACTGATTGACCAACATAGTGCTTGCAGGTCATTTCACATTTGCTGCTCAGTGCCAAAGATTTCACTTTGTTTTTACTATTAAATAAAAATTTAGCTACACTGCTGTTCTTGTAAAACTCAGCTCTGTAGTACTGACTTTTTCACAAATCTATTGTTGTGGTTGGCAGGAGAGCCAACACCGTGTTACTAGAGGAAGCCAAAAGGCACGCTTTTTAGCTCACGCAGGCTGGCGTGAGGTCTGGAACAGGACAAGGAAATTAGAATTTAGAAAAAACGGACGTAGCTGGTGGAATACTTAACTTTAATCCATTAATGGCGAACGTCGCTCTGGACGGTACATTATTCACAGTATCAATAGTAACTGGTAATGGCGCCTTGCTAGGTCGTAGCAAATGACGTAGCTGAAGGCTATGCTAACTATCGTCTCGGCAAATGAGAGTGTATTTTGTCAGTGAACCATCGCTAGCAAAGTCGGTTGTACAACTGGGGCGAGTGCTAGGAAGTCTCTCTAGACCTGCCGTGTGGCGGCGCTCGGTCTGCAATCACTGATAGTGGCGACACGTGGGTCCGACTTATACTAACGGACCACGGCCGATTTAAAGGCTACCACCTACCAAGTGTGGTGTCTGGTGGTGACACCACAGCTATCATTTTGCCAACATGTGAATTTGTGTAGCAATTTTTGTAACCACTGACTAGTTGCATTTGGTCAGAATACACAGGTGATGTAATTTTATGCATTTTCCTTTCTCATAGGTATTATCAATCAGGTTACAGCTATAGCCATTACTTAAAGTGTTATGTTTAGTAGCCTGTAATTCAGTGTGATAGGCACTGTCAAGGAACTGCATCACTTCACACCAGTTCTATTATCTTAATCTGCCTTTCAAATTGAATTACAGACTGCCAGACTTATCACTTTCAGTCAGGACCAGCCTTAGGCATGTGCAAAAGGTGCAACTGCACACGGCCCTGTGCTTCTTGCAGACCCACACAAAGAATTACAAGCATATTTTTAAACCCACCTGAAATGTTGGTATTATAGATAAATTGAAAAAAATAAAGTAAGGTGTTTCTGAAAAAAACTTTAATTTTAACACAAATGTATATACCCACTGTGACATGACTACATGGCTACTGGTCACAGAAAACCATCATTGCATTGGAGTTGAAGGAACCATGGAATTTGATAAGGACGCATGTCACAGAAAGCTACAGTACTGCCTCATCAGAGTTGCGTGAACCGAGGAGTATGATAAGGATGCACAATAGTAATACATACTGTTAACATATGGATATTGCTCATTTGTAAATTAGAGAGATACAGATTGTCTCTCAGCACCCCTCTGTGACCAAATCATTGTTGTGGCTAACAGTCAAGCATACATTGCTTGGTCAGCAGGTATCTCTCACTGAAATATGTTTTTCCTGTGTTGTGGAGTAAGAAAATGCTACAACTTGAACAATTTTTGAACTCACAAAAAGCTGTTTTTGAAAAGTTTCTTCAAACGACATCTTCACAAATTAAGTATAAAACTGAAGTATGCTTCAATGATGATGGCATTAAAAGTAGCCTCTCATCATATGGTGGTTTAGATAAAAATGAAAATGAAATATTGGGATGTAAACCTCCTCTTATCCCATATTCAGGTAGGCCTCCCACTAACAATCGTGAAATAATCATAAACCTGGACCCAGACATTTGGCCTAATATGTTAACATCCTCTGTGATAGATGAAATCTGTCAGAAAGGGCCCTACTAAAATTATGAATTTTAATTCTTTAAATGAGAACAGAACAATATGTTCAGCTCATTTTTAAGTATCACTTTACCCAATGGAGAAAAATGGAATCAAAAATGGCTTGTGTATTTGAAATCTATTGACAAAGCTTTTTTTGTTATTGTTATAATCTTTTTGGCTCTTCTTCAAGAAAGCTATCGAGTGAAGATGCTGAGTCGCAGGAAGGCACTACAAAGAGACTGTCGGAAAGTTAGCTTTCAGCCAACAAAGCCCTTGTCAAAAACACACACACACACACACACACACACACACACACACACACACACATGGCCACAGTCTATGGCTCCAGCTGCAAGATACTGTGGTCGTGTGTGTGTGTGTCGAAAGCTAAATTTCTGACAGTATTTTTGTTACTAAAATGTAAACTTTCACGGCCGGAAATATCATGTCCATTACAATTATCCGGGCTGTTATGCCGTGGTCGGTTGATGAATTCTGAGGTGATTCCCAACGTTTCGTCTCCGACTGCAGGAGACATCTTCAAGGGGGTCCGTAGCCTGATGGAAGGTCCAACACACACACTGGCTCGCTACTGACTACCGCTAAATTCTGTGTCCGCGTGCCCCCGTGCCGCGGCGTGACGTCACGTGTTTTGAAAACGTCAGTGCAATTGGCCGTTGTCTGTCGCCGTCGATCGCCGTTGCCATCACCCAGTAGTGGACGAGTGGTACACATCTTCTTTGACACCGGCATCCATATACCGTTTAATTTGACGCCCTCCTCCTTTTGGTTGAAATTATTTGGGTGTTTGGCGATTTCGATTGCTTCCCTGTAGAGCCTTTGGTAGTATCCGCTCGTGGCCGCTAGTACTTGCGTCTCCTCGAAACGAATATTGTGGTTCCCTGGCTGGAAAGCATGCTCCGCAACAGCTGACCATTCCGTTTCTCCTCTTCTACAATTTCCCTTATGCTCTTCCAAACGTTTAGAAACAGTTCTTTTGGTGGTACCCACATAAACTTCACCACAGCTGCATGGGATCCTATACACTCCAGATTTTTCCAATGGTTTGCGAGCGTCCTTGACAGGCCTAAGTGCGTTGGGGCAGCCACGCAGAAATCATATTGACGTACACGCTACTGCAAAATCTAAGGTTTTCCTGCCGTTTGTTAAAAATGTAACGGAAAGAATAGGGAGGATCTTGACGAAGCGGAATATTACCGTAATTTACAAGCCCACCAGGAAGATACAGGAATACCTTAGGCCTGCCAAGGACGCTCGCAAACCATTGGAAAAATCTGGAGTGTATAGGATCCCATGCAGCTGTGATGATGTTTATGTGGGTACCACCAAAAGAACTGTTTCTAAACGTTTGGAAGAGCACAAGGGAAATTGTAGAAGAGGAGAAACGGAACGATCAGCTGTTGCGGAACATGATTTCCAGCCAGGGAACCACAATATTTGTTTCGAGGAGACGCAAGTACTAGCGGCCACGAGCGGATACTATGAAAGGCTCTACAGGGAGGCAATCGAAATCGCCAAACACCCAAATAATTTCAACCGAAAGGAGGAGGGCGTCAAATTAAACGGTATATGGATGCCAGTGTTAAAGAAGATGTGTACCACTCGTCCACTACTGGGTGATGGCAACGGCGATCGACGGTGACGGACAGCGGCCAATTGCACTGACGTTTTCAAAACACGTGACGTCACGCCGCGGCGCGGGGGCGCGCGGACACGGAATTTAGCGGCAGTCAGTAGCGAGCCAGTGTGTGTGTTGGACCTTCCATCAGGCTACGGACCCCCTTGAAGATGTCTCCCGCAGTCGAAGATGAAACGCTGGGAATCACCTCAGAATTCATCAACCGACCACGGCATAACAGCCCGGATAATTATAATGGACACAGTCTTTTTGTTATCCTTTTCTGTGACTCAGCATCTCAGTTACATGGTGAGTAGTAACTACCCATTTCATAATATTGTTACATTCGATCCTGGGTTCTCCATTGTTTGATTAATTAAGTTATCAAGTAAAGGACTCTGTGATTGGGTTCATTTAGGAAATAAACTTAAAGAGCATAAACAATCATTTAACTACACAGAGGATACAAAAAAAAAAAAGTGCACAGAATGTGAGATATGGTTGAAATAAAAAATTGGTATTTATCGAATTGACCTTAATAACTAATTGACTAGAATAAAAGAAAGAAAATTGGTGTCAGGATCTAAAGCGAATTACACTCACCATCAGATACCTGACTCAGCATGATATGGTCTTCAGAGGAAACAGCATAAAGCTCTATGAAGATAATAATACTAATTTCCTTGGTTTGACTTAAACGACAGTAGAATTTGACCTTCATTTGAAGGAATGTTTAAGGTGAGTAAAAACTCAAAAAAATTATGAGCATTATCTTGGAAAAAACATTCAAAATGAACCCATAAATTTGCTTGCCAACAAATGAAAAAACAGCATTGTCAATTTTGTAAAAGAAAGTAGATACTTTTCAGTTATACCTTATTGTACTCCTGATGAACAGGACAGCAACTTAGCTTCAAGGTACTCTATGGGCAAGTAGGATAGAGGGTGTCAAAGCCATAAGGTTCCAGGCAAGAAATGTAAGCTATTCCCTTCTTTAGGTGAACAAAAGCATTGATGAATTGAAAACAAAGAGTGAAGCACACCCACTTGTTGTGAACAAATTACAAAACTTCCAGATTACTGTAGGTGTTGTCATATGATATTAACTTCTCTTTGTCATTAATGCAGCAAGTAAGGCACTTCAAGCATAAAACATGGATGTGAAAGTAGCAATTAAATCGCTTGAACATTTGGTAAACCTTATTGAGAATTTCTATGAATTAGGTTTTATTAATGTGCAGGTAACTGCAAAAGACAAAGCCAAAAGTTTACAGATTGAGCCAAAATTTCAAGAAAAAAGAAATGGCAAGAAGATGATGCAATCTGATTATGAAATATTTTTCTAATCTGTTACTGACACAGTATTAAAAAGTTTGAAAGAAAAGTTTGGGTAACTGGCTAAGTATTCCAAAATATTCAGCTTTTTGTTTTCTCCAGGAAGTGACAGAGAACTGAAAATACTACATAAAAACCTTGAGAAAGAGCTACATGTAAACATAAATAGTGAAAATTCAAAAGACATTGTTGCATCAGAATATTTGACGGAAATCAAAGTGTTCAGAGAAATGGCCCAAGGATAACTCCAATGCTAATATTGTAATACATAAGTGGAATTGGAAACCCATTTCACAATGTTTACTTTGCCTACAGCATTTTCCTAATCATGCTAGTGACCATCACCTCTAATGAAAGGAGATTTCAGGTTTGAAGATGATCAGGAATTATTTCACAAGCAACATCTCACAAGAACACCTGCCCTCTCTTACTGTGTTGTCAGTGGACCACAACATGGTTTCAGAACTGAATTTTGATGATTTTGTTGACGAATCTGCTATCAAAAAGCAAGGAAAAATATTTTGTGTAAAATGTGAAAAGCAGAAAAACCTTAGTGTCTATAAATTTCAAATAATTCAGTTTCACATGAATGCATTTGACAGTGCATCCCAAAAAATATCTGCAAAGCTTATTTGAATTCGAATTTCATTAAATTTGTAGGACTACCATTGGTAAGTTAGTTTTTGCAATTAACATTTTATTAATTACCATACCTATTAAGATTTCTTCTCCCATGGGCTATTTTCATACCACAACAATAGATCTGCTGTTACAACAATCTTTTGTTATATTGGTAGTTAGTTGACAACAAAACTTACAATTCTACTAAACAAGGCAAAGGTGCAACATCTGTGTTGGAGAAGGGATTCGAAGAGGGGGAGGAGTTAATGACAGATGCACAAGAGCCCCATGGAGATGGAGTGCACTGGCCCAATGCCAGCTAAGGGAAGTTCTGCTTTCAGTAATGGCTATAGCTCTGATCTGATTGATAATATACAATTAAACAGGAAAATGTGTCAAATTACACCTCTTATATAGGGCAGTCAAGAGAAACCAGCTGGTCATTATAAAAACTGGTGCACTAGCTCTTATGTTGGCAAAATTTTGGATAGCCTTGCAAAAAAGTTAAAATCCCAAAACACAGACCCACATTTTACAATAACAGCAGTAAGACAAAATGAGACCATTGTGGCAGAGTGGCATGTATTAAATCACCTGAAAGCACTGTGGACAAGTATATGTTGATCAGTTAGATAGAGCTGTGGCAATTAGGTTACTGGAACCTGCGAGAAGCTGGAAACTAGAAAAGACAGGTTCAATCTTTGCAGAACATCTTTTAACAGAAAACAACTAAAATGATGTAGATTGTGACACTGTAGATACTGTCAACAAAAGCAGAAAGATGAAATTACTAGAAATACTTTAAATCAATAAATATATGATGCAGAATTCCAGCTTAGTTTTAAATGATCAACACAATTTCCTTTCTCCGCTGTGCTAACGATGTTTCTATGATGCAACTTTTATATTACAACTGTTTTTCAAATTTGTTTTTTGTATTTTGTTAAATGCAAAAAATTAATAATCTCTTTTGTGTACACTCTGTATCTCATCATTCTGTGTAGCCTCTGTATCAATAAAATTTGTATAAGTGCCTTATCATTTTGTCTGTGGCTGCAACATTCAGTAGTCACTTGGTGACCTAGGAAGCTGAAAGCTGGTTCATTGTCAAATAAATAGTGTACTTCGAAAATTCGGAAAGTAATTCCTATTTAATACAACTGTCATGTTCTGTTAGGTACTGATGGAAAATTCATTTAATAACAAGAAGTCACACTGAATCATGCCATGTTTTGCCAAAAACTGGCTCACTGGGATGTATGTATGAGGAGGCACATTTTGATGATGCAGATGGCAAAAACTGTTACCCAACCATCTTAGAACCTCAAAATAAAAAGCTTTACTAACAGAGTGATAAAAAAATAACAAATAAATAAAAGAATATTAGCATTGTCTAGATCTTTGGCTTCACTTGGATGAGCTTTTATATGTGGGATGACAATGACATCTTCCACTGGCTTGAATGTTGTTTGGTTTTTGGGGTGTAACCATAGTACCATAACTTGTCACAAGAACTGATTTTGGAAAAAAATTCTGAGTCAGTTTTGCACTGTCCTTTTAAAACACAGCACTCTTCCAAATGAGTATCTTTTTGCACAACTTTGGCAGTAACCCTTGTAATTCCCATATCTTCTGTTGAATTTTGCTGAACCAGTCTCGAAGACAGTCACATTAACTTGTCCATGTATTCAGTGGATTCGTGTCACTCTTCATGTCTCTGATTCATCAATCAAGAGGTGGCCACTTTTTAAATCTGAAAACCAATCACCATTTACCATTTTTCCATAGCAACATTTTTGTTAGCTTTAGTAATACCACAAGAGTAATAAGATGAGAGCCAAACGACTGTTTTTTATATCTAAAAAAACTATTCATGAGGGGGAAATCCTTCCCAGGCAATGCCAGACGCAGTACTAAATTTGCAAGTTGTGTGATGCAGAAAAATGCATACTATGCAAGTTCTGCCCAAGTGCTGTTCTGGGATTTTTCGAATATCTGTCTATGATATGTTCTGCATCATACTTTTTTACTATTTACAGACCCCACATTGGGACATAATGTGCAACTGAATGACTAGTTTTCAATGAGAAAGTATTGAATTAGCAATGTAATGCAAAAGATAACATCAACAAAATTTTCTTTAGTACGATGACATATTTCAGAACTCTAAGAATCAAAACGTGCTGGTTTTTTGATTTGTAAATTCTGCAGTGTACCTTTTTAAACATAGTTTTACAAATTATATTTCCAGTATAAATGGTTCAACTGTGTAGCTATGTAAGACAAACTTCATGTCTCTGATTCAATAAATAGTTTGAGAGATTTAATGGAATTTTTTATATCTTTTTCAGTCAGTTATGGAAGATCAGATATTTTATTGCCAGTATGGATGCAAGTGTGGCATAATGAAATATTTTCTGGTGGCATCTGCTAATGTGACTTAAAATTGTGCTTAAGCTACAAGTATGTGTAAAACACTAGTAAATCCAAAAATAAATATGGAAAAAAGTTTTAGTGGAGAAATGCAAATTGACCTGGTTAAAATTAAAGCAGCAAAAAAAGAAAATCAAAGTGAAATAAGTAGAAAATAGTACCTGTTTCTTGCTACGTTCAAATCTGCATATTAATGAAGATATCTAACTAGCTACAAGCATGTTTCTGACTTCCCTGTGTCTGCAAAGTTCTGGACCATCTGAAATGTAGTCTTGCTACACACTCCATATTAATATTTAGCAAAAGTATTAAATGGTATAACCTTCCTTGTAGTGAATTCATATTTCACAAAATGTACAGAAAATGGTATTAAAAATATTTAAAGAGATGCAACATTTTTTTGGGGGGAAAATGCATTGTTTTATTACCATGTTTATGCTATGTTGATGTATTGATTATGGAACTATTAGAAGTATGTAACATGTAGTCTACAATTTGACTGCCCAAAGAATAATTCTTGATAACATCAAATGAAAAATGAAAGACAATATAAAAGAGTGATTGTTTCCACAGAAATATGTGTCAGCCTCAAATAAGTGTATTTTGTAACCAAAATATTCGGAATGATCAAAAATTCTCAAATGACTTGGATGAATACCTGTCTCAATAATGATGATAAAGTAGCACACAAACATATGTTTCCAATACTTACAAATCGTCTTATGACATTTAACACTAATTAAAAAAGATATTACAAACTAAAATGTGATACAATGTATTGAAGATACAAGTTAATCTTGTTAGAGATTCATAATTTTAGTGTAGTGTTTTTCATCTTTAACCTTTCGTTGCAGGTACTGTGATTAAAATTCGTACCAGAGAACACTTCTTCATACTCTGTCTTAATCTCTCACATGTACTTATACTTTCCTATAAAGTGATTTCCTGCATTTCACCATTGTTCTCTCTTTTCCTCATAATCCAGTATTACCTCAGATTTATTCAGTCTTTTACAAATCTCTTTGTTAGGAAGAAATGTAGAAAGCCTTAGTATAAGAGTCAAGAAGCATCAGTGTATTAGATTTCTCACTAGACAGCACACTAAGCTACACAGGGAAATCAGCATGAACATGTGTAACATACGTAATGAAGTGTACTGCACATTACAGACTGTGCACTTTTTTAAGTGGAAGATATTTTTCTTTAGGGTTGTCTTGGATGAAACTTATTGTTCCACAAAAATCATGGACAACACAGCTGTCATTTTTAATGAGAAAGAAGAGGACTGCAGTGAGAGAGCTTGCTTAAATAGTGTTTTCCAAGTCTGCTAAATTATTGAGGAGCATAGGAAGATAATCGTCCCACATACACAGCCTTTATCGAGTACAACAAAGCTTTTGATTAACTTAACATAGTTAAATAATGGGAAGTTTTAGAAAAGAATAGTATACCTGAGTGTATAGTAAGTGTAAAAATCAAAGAACAAAAACTAAATCTCTTTGCGAGAACTATCTCCTGGTCAGCGAGACAAAGGTGTTCCTTATCACCCACAATATTTAATTTACACACAGTTGGCCTCATAAAGACATGGTAGAATAAAGTGGTGCACCATTATGAGGTTAATAATAAAGTCATAAATATGCTCCTGTTTTGAGATGATCAAATATTCTTAGACGACTTGGAAGGTATGTTACAGAGCTCAAGTGGATCCTTGCACAAGGTAGCAAATGACTGTAATATAAGAATATCTACAGATAAAACTGAGATAGTGGCATTCCACGGTAATGAGCATTTAAGACCAAAAATAATAATTGATTATAAAGCACTAGAGCAAATAAGTACTTTCAAGTACCTAGCATGTGAGATCTTATATATTACATCCAATAATTAAGCATACAAATTTCAAAAATTTCATTTATATGGGTCACAGACTTGGACTCTTAGTTGCCTATAAGTGTAGGAGTATTGAAACAGACTCTTAAGATCACTAGATGAGTACAGACTCATAGGTCTGATACAGAATAGTAAAATTAGAAATGAACTGTGCCCCGAAAGCAGACTTCAGAAAACAGAGAAGTACAGAAAGGGATGGTATGAACACATTCAAAGGATGTCAGGTAAATGAACACCGAAGTTAACATACAAATGTATACCTCAAGGGAAAAGAAATATTGGGCTTCATAAGAAGAGATGGAAAGATCAGCTGCAGGCTACTAGAAACTGTAACGGGCATGGATATTTTTATTAAATAATTTTCATAGGCATCTTTCCTCACATTTTGTCAACCTGTTAGGATGTTTATAGTTTTGTCAGAAATATTACTGCTATTTAACAACAGCAATGTTTGAGAAACTATAACAATACACTAAGACATCTGATGATGTAGTAGAAATGCCAGAAATATGTTTTACTCATTAAAAATATCGGGTTGATCATAGCCTGCAGCTAATAAGATGTTGCCCAGTAGGATCATTAGTACTGTCAGTCTGATACACTGTACAGCAAATCAGGTCTGCGAAGTTCACTGTACCAGTCCCTTATGACGATGCAAGCCCCAAATATTCCTACGTTTTCTCAATGTAAAGACAGTTTGTGAGCATAGTTTAATGGGAAATCTAAATCTTAATGCAGATTCATAATTTCCATGTACAGGTCAAGAAAAGAGGAGACAATAGTGACAATAGCTATGATGTTCATAAGATCAAAATGAAATAGACAAGCAACATTGTTGTCTTTAATACACTAAAATCAATGAGGGACTAGAAGAAAACATTACAGTACCGATTATAAAAACTACGTACAAAGAAGGTTTAAGACAGATAGGAAAGAGCTTTAGCACTGTGAAATGCCATCTTGGCTCAGAGGAGGGAATGGGTTTCAGCTGGACTGAAATGAGCACTAATGTTAAGTAATAATGTCAATTAGCTCTTCAGTTGTCAAGTCAATGTCCACAACACAGTTATGAGTGAAACATAGATAATATAGTAAAATGAGGGGGATTTTTGTTTGAGTTTGTGTACTTACTGGGACATGGCTTACCCAGCCTCTGAAATTGTATTGGCATTAAGTGTCTAATATTAACTGACACATACAGTATTTACTCAATTATACAATGACCCTTCCTTTTTTAAGAGGCTCCTTTAGAAAAATTTGTGTTAAACATATTCTGACTAAACAAAATTACAAACATTCTCTGCCTAAACAGTTAAAATAACCTGTTCTAAACTTATGCCATTTATTGATTGTCCACATTCTGATAATACATGGAGAAATGAAATAAACAAAAACAAACCATTTACAACCATTTTTATCTTCACTGTCTTTTTTGTTTACTTAGACTGTCATCTGTTGTATCACTATTTTTCATCATCATTATCACCGTCATCATCCTAACAGGACAGTTGTAAATTCATGCCCCTGCCCGCCTTAATTCTCGTCATATTGTGAGACAGTGAGCAATTACAACATTGCAGCATGAAACACATTAAGTACACCACTGGCCCCAATCTAAACTTTTAGCATATCCTGCAGAAATGTATGCTATTGGTGACTATTTGTCCAATTTTAAAGTCAGTTCGATTCTGAATGCAAATGGACTCAGGCAAACTGCAGTTTAAAAGTGGAAAATGTTCATAAAAAGCAAAAGTGCCCAGCATACATTGCCATGGTTGACAACATAATGTAATTTCTGCTCGTTGAAGGCCAAATTGTTTCACTGTGCCCCATCCAACATTTCGTAATGCTGTTCTTGAGCAACAGTGAAACATGGACGGCAATATCTTCCAGACTGCATGTCATATGTGACAACAGCAGTTTGGTTTGATAAAAGATCGCAATCATGATTCAGTCCAATTTTCAAACCCTTGATGCAGTTATCTCCATTGATGCTATCTCCAAAACGAGACTTCCAGTTATAATTTAATCTTAGGATAATAATTACAGCAGTCAGTTTAATGTGATTTATTTCATTTTTTTTTTTAGAAATTTAATTCTGGTTTAATTTTCTTTCTCATTTCATCTGAATATCATCACGTTACTCAAAAGCTGATTAAAAGCTCGTAACGTTTTTCCACAATATTCTAATACATGAGAAGTGGCTGAATTTCTCATTTGCAACCCAAGTGAAAAATTATTACAATTTCTCATAAACAAATAATATATTTACTTGGGATTAGAATTGAGTAATGGTTTTTGAAAGAGAAGATTTTCGCTTTTGAATGTTCCCTTTACTTAAAAAGCAGCACAAATGTATGTATACGGTATCCATATGTATGAGAATTTATATTACAAATCTGTTCAAATACAACAAAAGTTTGTAAGTTGATAGAATTTAATGTTATTTCCTATGGTGTTTCACAAAATCGTCAATTTTTAAGCAGAGCATTAGACTTTTGCTGCTAGTACACAGTTTCTCGCATATCCCTTGCGTTGGTGACACAAGTCAAATGTGACGTGACTGATCAAGCAAGGTTGATACTGTACCGAGCACTTCAGCGTATTGAGAAATCTCGAGCCGCTTTGAATGCAAGCATTATTTTCTACGCCTTATCGTTTGGGTTGTTCAAAACGAATCTGTACGAGTCCTCAATAGTGAAAGATCATCTGTAAAAGTAAGAAGATCCCTATATTAATCTATTAAACAATGTAAAAACGTTGACCTCAGCAGCATTTCATAATCTGTGAATATAAGATGACCATGTATTTTTCGAATGGGAAAAAAGATCTGGTCTTATGATCAGGTAAATTCAGTACATAATATATGGTCTTCTGGAATGCAGAAGAATGAGATTAAATAATATGGCACCCATGGATATATAAGTACAGATGTTAAGGCTTTGTGGCATGGTGGCCTATAATTTATTAAATTGGTGTTGTCAAAACTCAGAGGTTTCTACATGTTCTTGAATCATCCTGAGGTAATAGACTACTGCAAAATTTTGTGCAAAAGATGGTGCACTATTTGCCTAACCTTTGCACACGTGGAAAAGGATTAAAATATTCTCTATAAATAACATATGCTGCTTGTTGTACAACATGTTTTCATCTGCAGTACTCTTCCAGCAACGCATCTGGTAAGTCACCCCGATAAAATTGAGATAAGATCCAAATGGGATCTGGCTGCTGTGTGAGTCAATGTTTTGATTTATACTGGCAACAGCACATCTCCTAGTATTGTGGTATGTGCTTTTCAACAAAGTGTTGATTCTTTAGCTGATGTAATTTGGCAGAAATAAATTTTATATATGTTTTCGATATGAACTAGAATATAATGTCCTTCACCTTCATTGCTTAATTCTTTTACAGTAAGAAATGGTACCTATTTTCATAGTAATGTAAGGAAACATAAATCTCAGCAGATACATCTGATGGTTTGATAGTCACCAGTAAGGAAAAACTGTTTCTCAAGAGATACTATTTAATCACAGTATGCTCGACAGAAGATGGAAAAAGGCATATAATGGTTTTATGTCCCATGAGCAATTAGGTCATTAGAACTGAATTATAAGATTGGATCGAACAAGGATGATAGAGGAAATTGGCCATGTCTTGTATTATATATTTAATTGTATTTGCAATATTACAGACTATTTAGTCCAAGGAGACAGTTGCCCTTGCTATATCCTTTATCAGCACAGTTTTCAATATCCTAACATATATTAGAAATTACCTTCATACTGTATGTGTCCCTCATTTTAATCAGCTATACTGAAGAAAATTCTACATTTCTGATGAAGTGAATCAGTGATAAGTCAAACAATATTTAGCTTCACCTGGAATTTTTTTTCTAGTATGGAAATCAGATATTTACTGATTTCTAGTAATGGATATCACAGAAACAAATATAATTTATGCCCCATGTAATGAGAGTCTCGAGTATTAAATCATCTGATTGCTATGTTTTCAGTAAATTTCCAGTTATTCTGGTTTTTTACTTCTTAGTACGATAACCAATGACTGATGATTCTCATATGATATTTGCATATGGTAAACACAGGGTACACCTTTTCTTTGCCTTAATTTTAGTTTATACTTTCCTCGATATGTTTTCTTATTTATATGGGAAAGATCTTTTTAATAACATAGTGGTAGCACTGTAAGGTACTTTATGTTTTATGAGTAATAAAGCTGTTTTCTGTTTAACTCCAGATGGTATAATACACATCGTACGGATGACCATGCAATTTTTCCCTCATGATTTATGTCTGGATTAACACCATTCTACCTACCATAATTCTATTATTTTAATTGCTGATCTTACGTTGTCTTGGTAGATATGTACCAATATATTGTCTAGGAAGAGATAAGTGTTATGTATAGAAATAAGATGAGGAAAAATCAGTGTTGAATTTGTTATTTGTTATTATATGTTTTTATTTTGGTACAGTGTGTTACTTTGTGCCCTATGATTCTTTTAAGGCAGCATGACAAGATAAAATTTTCTTGGTTTTAAAATCACACTGATTCCAGTGAACTGTTAAGCTTTGGAGAGCTGTCACCTTCAACATATTTAGAAGTTAAAAGGGCTGACTGTCAGGGATGTTATACACAAGGTGCTCAGAAACAGTCTGCAAAGCTTATAACATTGTTGCAAGGTATGTTGCACTGAGAAATAATAGTTAAGAAAAAAATTTGATACTTGCACCATTTCGAAATTAATTAGCACTGAAGTTAGCCAATCAGGCCATTGTGTTTGCAAATTCAAGTGGCCTGCCACATACAATTACTATCACTTGTTCTAACAGTGTAGCTGATAGTGTACATGACTGCTCAGGCTTTGGCTCGGGTTTGACCTTTACTACCGTTCCATGTCGAATTTTTGTATCACTCTCTTGTTCATTTTTAGGAAACCAAGTGAAGAGCATGTTTCGAAACAGTGACTCTCGCAGATCGCTTGAATTTGTGCATGCAGTGTCCCGACTGGCTAACTTCAATGCTAATTAAGTGGGAAATGGTCCAACCATCAAATTTTTTTTAACAGTTATTTCTCAGGACAACTGATCCTGCAGCACCCTTACAAGTTTTCCAGACTGTTTCTGACTGCCCTGTATATTTGCCTTATATAGGCAAAGCAGCTGAAACCAGAACTTAGATGGGGAGTTAAGATTTGATCACAGATATGTAATTTCAATACATGTTGATCAAAAACAAAGTGTTATACTTGGTGGCTATATAGAAAAGACACACCACTTTACAAGATAACCCTGGCTCCTAACAATCGATGATGTCACTCACTTGTCAGTGTCATCATCGGTCTGACCTGCTGCAAGCAACTTTCTCTGTGCATGCATAAAATCAATCCAGGACTTTCTGCTTTGCCTGTATAAGATGGACACCTTGCCATTCCTATACATCATTAGTTGAATTTGTGAAAATTATGGTGGCAGCTGTCGATATTACACGATTTTTATCTGGAATGGTGTGGTCTGAAAATCGAGATGATTTTAACTTATTATTCTACTTCAAATTCACTGCAGAAACACTATTGTTTCTTGTGCCACTTCAGTGCAGAGTCATTAGAGCTATCTTAAAAAGCTCCAAAAACCTCTACAATTATCTCACATAACATGAAATAGCCATAGATAGTGGAGCAAACATCTTAGCCATTGCAGCCAACACTCTTATTTTATTTTGCAGTCCATAGGACAGAGACACAGGGAGTGAGTAAACAGCAGAAAGGGGCATGCACGCGCAGGCGGGCGGCATGCTGCAGGGTACCTTCTCCTTGTACGCTGAGCCAAGTAACTGTACCGACTTGAGGTCGACCGCCCCTTTCAGACCCTTCTTGCCATCCTTTGTCCTCCTCTTGCGACAGCATCGTCGGATGCAGCACCCACAGATGCAGAAGAATATCAGGCAAACACCTAAAACATTAACAGTATAGATCTGTGACATCTGAAATCATTATTCTAACACATAACACTTTAAAAATAATTTCATTCTTCTTAGAAACAAATGATTTTTTATTTCAGCTTGATTCTTGACAAAACATATGGTCTAACAAGCAAAATAATCATTTATTGATAGTATAATGTAAATAGACAGGTAAAAAAATCTACTCACCAGGCGGCAGCAGGGAACACACATGCAAAAGGATTTAACTGTTACAAGCTTTTGGAGCCAGTGGCTCCTTCTTCTGGCAGAAGAGTTGAAGGGAAAGGAAGAGGGGTGAAGGAAATGGACTGGAGAAGTTTAGGGAAAAGGGTACAATTTACAAAAATCACCCAGAACCTTGGGTCAGGGAAGACTTGCCGGAGGAGACGAGACAGAAAGACTGATTGTTGAGGACTGCACCAATTGAGATTTGGGGGGGCTTCAAGTCTCGTCCAGTGAAGTCCCCAACAATCAGTCTTCCCATCTCATCCTGTCCAGTAAGTCTCCCCTGACACGGGGTTCTGGGTGACTTTTCTAAATTGTACCCCTTCCCCAAAACCTCTCCAGTCCTTTTCCTTCACCCCTCTTCCTTCCCCTTCAACTCTTCCACCAGAAGAAGGAGCCACTGGCTCCGAAAGCTTGTAAAAGTTAAATCCTTTTGTGTGTGTGTGTGTGATCCCCTGCCGTCACTTTGTGAGTAGATTTTTTTATCTGTCCATTTACAAAACATATGGTCGGAACTCTTAACTGCTTACTCAAATCTTTCACAGTAAGCGAGAAAAATTTCTTCCAAGATAAGCACATCATATCACTCAGTTACAGTTTAGCATATAATTATGGAACTACTGTTTAATCAGAAGTTTCTGTGGATTATTCTGGTTTGTTGTAAGCAGGTGTAGTTGCATTAGTTCAGACTTTCTTATGGGAGCATAAAAAGAGCTGGGCTCTCTATGTCATATTACTCAATGTATCAATATAAGATTCTAATTGGCAGATGAATATTGATGAATTTTGGTTCTCATGTAATATGATTGAAACTCTTTAGAACTCTTGCTAAATCAGTCTTCTTGGTCACTGTTGCAATATTTGTAAGAATAATAAAAACTAATGGGATTGTGATTGGCTGTTGGAAGTTGTATGACATTCACAGTCATCTTGCGGAAGACAGGGCGGTTAATTGTCTAAGAAACACTCTTGATGAGGTTTTGGAATGAGGCAAATGCTGTGTGATGTCTGGCATAAGTCAATGAAGAGTGCTGGAGTTAGACAAAGATCACTGGAGAATGATCCATGGTTGTGATATCTTTGAGAGCTAGACATTAGATTTAGTGGAGCTACTACAATAATTCTTAGTGAATCAGCATATCTTGTCTACTCACTCTTAGAAATGTGCTGTTATTTTGTAAGCTTATTATAAACTTTCCAGCAATTTGTAGCATGTCATATACTTTGCTTGTGACCCACACAGTCAGTGAATGGCTGAGGAGGTCACCTTATCTGGTGGCTTTCCTTTTTTCAGGACAAAAAGTAATTTTGTGATTCAAATAGAGGACTGAAGGAATGATCACTCAATTCCTAAATTATTCTCCATGAGAAGAGTATCAGGAGCCAGCCAGCTGCTGCCAGGATTCCAGCCAGTGTTCATGCAGAAGAGGAAAGTGATGAAGAAGTAGAAGAAACACAATGCATGGCACAGCTTTTCCTCAGTTAACAAAAATGGTATTCAACTATGTTCTTCTTTCAGTTACGCACTACTGTCTTTTCTAGAGCACAGAAGCAAGTCGTCAATATTCTGTGTGCATAATGTACATGTCAACTTGCCCAGAAACACAAACAGTACCATCAGTCCCTCATATCCAGAGAAACTGCAGAAGTACAACTCCTTTAACCCTCACCTGGCCTCTAGTTGCCTGTTGCTCACACCAGCTTCACTTTGCTTTTCATAAATTTTTGCGCATGTTCCTCTTCAATAATTGAAAATAGAATGTTCAATCACAGATCTTTTACATAACCTTTCAATTATAATTTCAGAAGCAAAGTGTCATTTGCTTACTATTTTTTAAGTGCTCTGCCAATACATCAGATGAATTCTGAAGCAGATTCAATTAAACATGAGAGCGACAAATAACCACAAATAAACTTCTCAACAAAAGTTTTGCACCACCTGCATATTTGTGAACATGTGATGGCTTAAATTCAAGGGAGTAGAGAATGAAAGCAAAAACAGTATGAAATAAAAAAGAAATTCTTTACTGTGAAATAAAAACAGACCAATAACAAAAAAGAAGGCAATGTATTCAAATGAGCACAAATGTGAAATAAAAATCTGCTGCTGTGTTGTAACGTGCCGTCCACAAGGTGCTAGTTGCTTTTGAAGCTGCTCCCATGTTTTGGTGACAGCTCTCCTGACATCATCCAGTGTGTGAGGGGGGGGGGGGGGTTACTGCCATAGTATGCTGCTGTTTTCTGCTAGTCCGAAGTGTGTTCAACTGGGTTGACATAAGCAGACTACAGGCCGTTCCATTCAATTGATTCCTGCCTTGTGGAGGGAGATGGTTATGGAGATGAAGCCATCACCAACATTTTGACTTGAGTGTTGGACATTAGGTTGGAGGATCTTGTCCGTATTTCATACAGTTTTCAAACTTTCCACAGTAGCAAAGAGAATCTGACATCTAGCCGAAAATATGATGAACAACTATCCTGCTGAACTCAAACGGAAGTAGCATGTCTGAGACATGTATTAGCACATGACTACCTTCACACTCTCCTACGATGATCTTCAGGAATGAGACAAATCTTACATTCGTTGGAGATGAGACCCCAACAACACTGATCCAGGTTCCATTCTAAGTATTCTCTTGCCAACCTTCTATACTCATCAAGGTACTGCGGAGTTTGTCCTGCTGTATGCAATGGATGCCTAGATGACAAACAGATAATTTCAAAATGGTTACATATTACTGGAGTCAACACAGCTGCCTCGAAAAAGACAGTATGTAGTTCTCTTGCAGTCTGCTTTAGGTAGCTGAAAGCTATAATTTGTCCGCTGCTGTCATCAGATGGTGTTGTTGACCTTGATCAACCACTAGAAGGCATATCTTCAATGTTTTGTGTGTCATGACTGTGAATGAATGTTTGAATCATGTTGCTGTGGTGTAAGCCAGGTCAGCATGCAACTTCCCACAGAGCATCTTTGATATAGGCAAATTGGGCAGATGCCAACATGCCAGACACAGAAAGCATGTGAATAATGAGGGAAAGAACTTTGTGTGTAAGATGGGAAATGAAATCCTTACAAGCAGAGAGAAAATGAACAGCATAATTCAATGTATGGGACCAGAGTCATAAACCAGTGTCACCAGTATCATCAAAAACAGCAGTGCCTTCAGTACCAGAACCATCATGTGAAACATTGCCACACACAGCACAAGCAGTAGCTCATCCCACACACAACAGAAAGATAACTCAGCATTTTTCATGGAGAATCACATGTGAGAAAAGTGGTCAGAACTGGATGAAACATCTCTCTCATGTATTCAAAATGAGCCCCCAGGATCCCAAGCAGAAATAACTAGTATAGTGAGAAAAACTGCTCCAAACAAATGTACAAACACAGTTGTGAGCAAGTATCAAACTTTGTATTCCATCAAAATATAAGAGGTCTAAAGAGTAAAACATACCAACTGCTAATATGCCTAAAAGATGAAGAATATGGAAGTGAACCTGATATACTGTTTTTCTCTGAACACTGATCACGAATGGAATCCACATGTTACAGATGAAGAACTTTTGTTTAGCTGCTCATTATTGTAGATTTAATATAAGAAAGGATGGTGTTGCAATATTTATTAGAAATAAAATAGTGTATCAGTCTCTAGATTTAAGCAAATACTGTGTCAAACAGCACTTTGAGGTGTGTGGCATCAAGATAATAGCAGACAGCACAACAGTTATTTTGCTGTCAATTTACTGGATGTCTAAATATTTTTCAGAGCCATATTGAACTACTCTTGTCCCATCTGTCTAGAAAAACTAAATCTTTCATTGTAAAAGGTGACTTTAATGTGGACTTTTTAACAGAAAATAGGAACAGAACAGATCTTGAACACCTGAGTCATAGATGGCCCAACTAGAATAACAGCCAGTTCAAATCTTTAATAGATACATATTTGTAGATAAGAATGCACAATGCTCGATTGTGGCAGTATTCCTTGTAAGGAATACTGGAAACTCTCCCTCCCACCCTATGCTTCAAATAAAACACTGAGGATGCTTATAAAAAAAAAAATTATAAACAGCCACTTTGATCATGATGGGCAGTTCCTCACTAAAAACCAAATAATGTACAAAGAAAAATAAATTTCATTTGTAAATACATTACAAGTATAGATGGACACATAATGCAAAACTTAAAACATCAACTACAGCATGAGGACTGGTCTCCCGTATATGCTGATTTTGACATAAACTCCAAATTTAATATATTTACCAATGAAGCTGCAAGTCTGTTTGATGAAACATTTCCTAAAAAAGTTAGGGAAAATCTGTTTAAGTCAGTTCACAGGCCTTCGATTACTAAGGGCATCAAAAATACTTGTAGAGCGAAAAGGGAGCTTTATGTAGCAGCCAAGGGATCAAATGATCTACATAAGATTAGGCATTACAAATTGTACAATGCAATTCTTAACAAAACCATACAGGCATCAAAGAACGTGTTCTTGAAGGCAGAAACTGATCACTCAAGCAATAAACTAAGAACTATCTGGAATTTTTTAAAAAAGGAAGCAGGGAAAAATGCAGTTTATGGTGAAAATATCCAAATTAAAAATGAGGATCATCTTGTTAGTTATCCAAAAGCAATTGCTGATCTATTCAACAAACATTTATTAACAGTAACAGAGCAAATAGGGTCACAAGGCTTAAGTTATGCCACTAATTGTCTGCAAGCTAATGCACCCAGCGCAGTACAACAGATCCAGATAACAGCAGTTACTATTCCAAAAACTGGAAAATTAACTGAATCTCTGAAATGTAAAAGCTCTACTGGAGCTGACAACATGTCTAGATAATTATTAAAATACTGCTGCAGCCACGTATGTAAAATACTTTGCCACATTTCTGATGCATCATTTAAGCAAGGAACAGTTCCCGAAAGGCTTATGTATGTAGTGTGAAACCACTGTATAAGAAGAGAGATAAGCCAGACACTGCAGATTATAGGCCAATCTCAGTACTGACAAGTTTTTTCAAGGTTTTAGAGAAATTAATGCCTGCTAGGATTGTTAAGCATCTCAGTGAGCATAATGTCATCAGCAAAAGTCAGTTTGGATTTCAGAATGGGTTATGAGCAGAAGGTGCAATATTTGCATAAAGTCAGTTTGGATTTCAGAATGGGTTATGAGCAGAAGGTGCAATATTTGCATTTGCTGCTAAGATTTTGGGGACTATCAACAAAAATATGACGATGGTTGGAACATTTTGTGACTTAACAAAAACATCTGACACACAAAGCTACATATCTAGATGTAAGTAGTGTATAGGCAAGTGCCTTGATCTGTACCTTTCAAACATAAAACAGGAAGTTGTACTGGATAATTGAGGAGGTGTCTCAACATCATCGGAATGGGGTACTATCACATGCGGAGTGGCTCAGAGCTCTGTTCTGGGCCCCTATCCTTTTATTTTTTTTATTAATGATGTACCTTTTGTGCAGAATACTGTAATTCACCATCTTTGCTGATGATACTACACTACTTTTTGATAATTCAATAGAAAAACTTTAGGTGTCATCTAATAACATTTCTAGGGATATTGTGAACTGATTTACATAAATATTCTTTCTGTTCATTACACAAAAACAAACTGTATTCAGTTTCACACAACCCCTACAGAGAAAGAAATAGGAGAAAAAGCAGGTGATCTGCAGACAGCTAGAGTGGATAGTTCAAAATACCTGGGCTTAATTCTGATAGGAAACTAAACTGGTCAAACCTGGATCTATGCAAAGAACTGGATTCTGCGACTTACACTTTACACACTGTCTGCTCTCATAGAAATGGAAACCATTAAAAAAGCTTATTGTGGTTATTTTCTTGCCATTATGGCATCTGGAACCATAGTTTGGGGAAATCGGCCATATGCGAGAAAATTGCTGTGTGTGCAGAAAAGAGCCATAAGAATCATGAGTGGAGTCTACCCAAAAGCTATAAGCAGCAATCTTTTGCAGGAACTAGAAATCTTCACATGAGCTGCACATCACATATTCTACATGATGTGTTACACAAGGAAGAAACCTAACAGTGTGTATCATAGTCATGATACTACAAGAAAAGACAGTACCCACCATGAGCATGCAAACCTGAGTATGGTAGAGAAGTGAGGCCACTTTAGTGACAGTAAGATTTGTAATGCCCTCGCTTCACAAATAAAGTGTTTAGTACATGATGTGCTCTTGTATGGCACTGAGAATACCAGTTTATTTTCATCTTCATTACACTAGTGGCTGTACTTAGCCATTTCCTGTGTTCAGAAGAGCACTGATAAAGATATTTCTGACAACAAAAACCAAAAATTATGCAAGTCATCAATGCAGTGCAAATATTATTATTAGTGTGCATAATATAAAGCCATGTGATCTTACTGACTTAGAAACTGAATTGGAAACAATTGTTCAGTTCACTTAATTATACTTTGCTTGTTGAGACTGCAGGAATCTTCACGAATATGAGGACTACTTATGCTGTCTAAAGCTATTGTTCAACTGCAAGCTGAGAAATATATTTGCAGATGTTGTGCTGCATATACATATCTAGTAAGTATGAAAATCACATTAGCTTTCAAGCTTTCTCTCTTTTTTTCTAGTCTCCTTTTCCACTCTCTATCTCTTTTCCTCAAAATGTGTTAAGTATTCTACGTGCCACCTATCAGTCATCTGCAGGTAAGTGGTTGCCTGTCCTCATTTATAATTCTTGACTTCATCCTGGAACTTCCATTATCACAACATAATTACACTTGGTTTATTTTTAATAAAATTAGAAAATATTTTTAATATTCTCACTTTAGAAGAAAATAAAATAATCATAAAATGAAACAGTGCACATATCTACAAAGATACTTCAAGATAAACATGCCATTTTATCAACCAGTGCACACTTGTACAAATATGCTTTGCTTTAAACATACCTATTATTATGGAAACAACAGCCCAATATGGAATGTGCATTTTATCAGCTGCTTGATGGGCAATATCTTCCATAGTTTTGGCAAAATCTTCAACTTTGCTTTTGGTTGTTGGGGCTGCAGTTGAACTGAAGAATTTCTCTTCAGGGCTCACAGTAGTCTCTGTAAGAAATTCACAACAAGTTACATATCACACCTCTCTTAAGTGAAATGTGAGATGTGGTGAGACATAGTTAAATTCTAGCTTGGAATAACTTAGTTTCCTTCAAAATATAATATGAGGCATAGTCATAAAGCCTTAATTATAACCTTGAAAAATAAGGCAACATAATCAATTATTGTTTGTATGCAGGTAGATGTGTACCAGCAAACATATAAAAAAATAATTGTGAACCATATTTTTCATGGTGGTAGTTAGAACTTTATTGCTATCCCTCATACATATACTGCATTTTAAAAACAACATGATCTTACACTGGAATTCCACTGAGTGACGTGTTTTGTTTTCCTAGCTGGTTAAATACATAGTATCAAGTTATACTATAAAAGTCCTGATTACCAGTACACTGACTACATACCTATATGATACTGCTAATTTTTAGATCCGATAATGGCTGAAAAGCCAAAACCTGTAATCAGTTTTATAAAATATTATGTGAACAAGAAAATGACTTTTATAATCTAACCCGATTCCAAGTTCACCAGTCTTCTCAGGAGTACAAATGACCTCATTTCACAAAATTATGTCAAGTTAGGAGATGTTATGAAATGACTACAATGGCTAATGTACCAACAAAATCTTAATGTAAACATATTGGAGTTTAGATATCACTACCTAAGAATAGACCAAGGAATGATTTGATATAATGGAACAGTATGATACAAAAGTACCATTGCAATACTCCCTGTACATCAACGGGTAAAATTCACTTATATTCATTGAGCCTGTTTTCATGTATAGGCTCCATCTCCACTTTGAAAACACTTTTCTACTCTAGCATTTTGACAGCGGTGTAAAATATTTGCAAGAGAAATTGATACACTGCTGATAAAATGAGCCATTGCATTTTATACATTACTCCTAGATGCTGACAGAAATTTATCTGGGGAGAGGGGGGGCAAGCTTCTGAAATTCTCATTTTTTAAATATATAACTTGAAATTGCATATATAACTAAGTTAATCAGTCTGAAGACTTGTCATGCTCCAACCATATAATCCACAGTGTATAAATGAGATTCATTATAGACCCCAAATGACTGATTATTATTACTCAATCCATATTTATTCTATGTAACTATCTATTAGTTTAATGCCATTAGTACACACTAAGTGCATATTTTTATAACTTGAGTATGATTATTGATTTCACCTTTTTTAACATAATGAATAGTTGTACCTTCTGATCTAGTGGTGAAGCAGTTGACTGGAAACCAAGGGGTCATGGGATTGAATCTTGGTTGGACCTTGGATTTTTCAGTCTGCATTTTAACCTAGCTTTCACCTCTCAGTGATTTGAGGAATCACTACAAAAAAACATGTGGTCCAGATTCCATGTTAAACAGTAGGTGCCCTTTCTCCAGTTGGATAAGTGGGATATGTTAGGGACAAGCAAGTCGCCACAGTGACACCCAATTTAAAAACTTGCACCAGGCCAGTGAGCCATGTGAAATTACTATTATTACTCAAACTAAGATTCTCATTACATTTAAAACATAACGAATTAAGGTATAAATATTTGACAAAGGATATTTTTATTTATGCATCAACAATGTAAGGTTGGCACTGACAATTAAAAATATGAAAGAGAAAAATTTGGCCAGTAACTAAATGTCATTGGCTAGCAGCACCTTTCAAAATTGACAAATCTGAAATTGACTTAAAAACTTTGATGCCATGTGCAACACATTTCAAAAATACTTTTTCACATTATGTCGAAATATTTCCCATAAAAAGAAACTCCAGACAGACACACTTATACCAAAATTTCCTCCAGTTTAAGAGTTGTAAACACAGTTTAAGATCAAACCATTCATAATAAAAATCAATTACTGAAGTTTGTAAGCAAGAATTAAAATTAATTTTTTTTTAGGTAATATGGAGAACACTGGCTTGGCAATAGGACTGATGGAGGAGAAAGAATTCTTGAGCTCTGCAATAAATTTCAATGAGTAATGGCAAATATGCACTTCAGAAATCACAAAAGGATGAGGTATACTTAAAAATGGCTAGGAGACAAAGGAAGATACCAGTTGGTATACATCATAGTTAGGGATTGCAAAAACAAGTACTGCATTTTAAGGCTTACCCAGAAGGAACTGCAGGCTCCGGTCACAATTTAGTAATTACTAGAAGAATGCTGAAACTGAAGCAAGCTATCAGAAAGAATAAACTTTTGAAGAAGTATTGAGTGCACTGAAATGCTGAGGAATGATAACGTGTATTTGAAGCACTCTGACGCTGTAGATATGATACTGAAGATCACAATAGGTAGTTGAGGTATGGGCATATATTAAAAGGGTACTCATGGAAGTTGGAAGGAAAATATAGATATAGGAAAAGATATTGTCAAGAAATCATAAGTGTCAAAAGAAACACTGCAACTGATCAATGAATGAATAAAACAAAAAAGAGTGTTCAAAAAAGGAGAGTACTACAGCAATATATGTAACTTAAAAAAGAATCAATAAGAAGTGAAAGGAAGCTAAAGCAAAATGTCTGCAGAAATAAAATGTGAAGACTACACGAAATGGTTACAGGGAGGGCAGATCTTCAATAAAAGGTCCACACCATGTTTAGGTTACTCTCAGGAAATTACTGTAGGGATTTTGATATGCTTTTCACTAAGACATAGACTGATTCATAAGGAAGGTTTCTGTGTATAATTTATAAATATTTCCTGCAAATTTGATGAACTATGATGAATTAATGTCCTGAGTCACTGTGAAGGCAATGACATTGCCCTCTAATGGTGAATGGTAGAACTCTTTGGAATCACCCACACATCTTAAAAATTAAAGTCCCCTGCAAATTTTTCTGCCTGTATGTGAAGGCTAACCTCTGGCACTACTGAAGGTATTTTGATATGGTTTTCACTAATAGTCTGATTCATGAGGAAGGCCTGAGGTCATACACAGGAGCTACTGCTACTGGGTGGCATAACTCACACCAAACTTAGACTGTGGTCAGGCAGACCAATTGGCATGGTAGCTCACAGCTCCTGTCATTGCCACGAGATGTCATTCCAAATGTCAATTAAATATGGAACAGCTATTATTCCAGCCTTCTTAAAATTTTTGTTGAGTGCTCTGTTTAAATTGTTCAAGTTATATGAAAGTAATGACATTCAGTTACCTAACATGTTCTCTGAATTTTAATCATAACTCTATGCTGTGGCCATAAACAAAACTATACTGTTATGCCAGGCAAGTTTCCCAGCTGCAGATACATGGTACTACCTCCAAAAATTTGGGGTGGGTTGCTAGTTAAGTGTAAAAATGTTAAAACAACTTTTTGAAAATTTAAAAACAAAGGAATCAAATTAACGTGGCAAAAGGGATCCCACTGTTAAATCCAGAGGGTAGAACAGATACATGGAAAAGCATAGTGAATGCTTCTACACAGGCCTGGTTCGAGAACATGTTCCCACACAAGTAATCATCAATGGCTCCCCCCACCCCCTTTTCCTTTGTAAACCTTCACCCACATGTAAGTTATCATTACTAATTATCATATGTACTTTATACAAATCTTGTGTCCCTGGCACTCCTCTCAAATGGCTGTTACTAATTGTGATACGTCCCATACAGAAATCTTAAGAGTTGTGGTACCTCTGGTGACCCTCTCAGCTTGGAAACCCAAGCAGTAGCTTGTGTCATCTGGGCCTTAAACCAGCTCTGCTTCTACAAAGGGTGGGAATTTGTCTCATAACATGATAGAGGATGGAATTGATGTCGATTTGGACATAGTGGAACGAATATTAGAATTTGGCCGAGTAACAGAGAACTTGCAATTAAACATGACAGAAGGAACAAAACACAGTAAAACAAACCTACTGAGTAAAATGCCTGCGTCCTTCAGCATTTATTGTAGTTGCTCTGCCATGTAAAACTTAAATGTAGTCTCAACAGGCCTCCATGTGTCTGTACAATACTGCTCACAAACAGAAGGCATGCTATTGTGCTGTGCAAGTTTAGCAAGTGGAGAGAGAAAACACAGTGGGTCTTCTTCAAGGAATTGGTCTTTTTCATGGAACTGGTAACAGATGTCATCCAGGTATACTAAAACACTGTATATAATGTGCTGATGAGGCAGGAGAGAAATTTCCAACAAACTGGTGACTGCTTCTACATTCTGGGTTTCTTAGCCTGTCCTTTCTTGGAGCTCAACGAGGAAATGTACAGTTACGTGACAGACAAAAGTTTATGGAACTCATTCTGGTATTGCTTCTGCACACTGCCCCTGGAGTTCTGTACTATAGTTATGATATTCGCCTCCCATGGCTACTCCCTAGTAGAAGAACCTGTGTCCTTTTACTCTTGACAACTAATAACTTAGCTTACACTATTTTTCTTTGTCTTGTCTTATGTTACTGAACTCCTTGGATTGTCGATACACTTTCGTCTACAGCCTCCAAAGCAGTCAAGTTATTGGAGACATCTAGACTAAACCTAGCAAATTTGCAACATCTCTTGCCGAGTCTGACGCATTTGGTCACAGTCTAGTCATTTACCCTGTTCCTCGCTTTACTGATACCGACTGCATATCTCAATTGTTCTAATTTTTTAAAACTCGACATAATACCAAATAGAAGTGTGCGACCTTTTAAACTTTAAGATAACAATTTATTAAGTCCACGATCGCTGAAAAATTACGATGATCTCATTACCGATTTCAGCGTTTGATTTCCATCTTCAACTTTGATTAATTTACTAACAGGTTCCTCGAGATATATCCTATTACAATTTCAGTTAAAGCATTCTGAATATCACGATTCTTAATTTAAATTATGCCAATGAATGCATCATATCGTCACGTATTAAAAAAGGCTTCAAAATGTTCAGAAGGCCTTAACTGATCAACTGCTCTTTCTACATAATCGAAGAGCAACACGCACTGCTAAAGTACAGCGCCAAATGCTCCTAGCCAAATCTTCGTCCGAGCTCGTTGCTTCATAATACCTATCATGAAACGCACAGTCAACAGTGTCTCACTACCCTGCGGCTTGCTCATTGTTATGACTTTTTGGAGTAGAAATACTATTTAGTTCACCGAAATATTGCGATTAGGCGACTTACTGCTGTTTCACGGTTTCATTTAACAAAAAACGAGAGACGATTCAGGTCACATAGACCTGTGTATGTGATAAACAATACCGAATTCGCTAAATGTTGCATTTTGCACGAAATATAAAGTTTCGTGTGCAGTATATTTTTTATCTACCAATACAGTAGACTGCGATTAGGTTAAGTTGCGTTCGCGAAATGAATATATAATGAAAACTAACTTTTTAAATATAGCAGGAGCGTAAAGTAATTTCTCATTTTTAAGTTCTAAATTCAGCTCGCCACTGCTCTAGTATACGAAATATAAATGACGCATTAGAAAACAGACACTATTGTTTACAAGAATACTTAGCTTTCAAGTCCTACAAAGTGTTGTTGTCTTACAACTGTTATCAGTTGACTTTTAATTACTTTTAAACATGTATATGCTAACATTTCTGCACTGAAACTAAACTTCTAACTAATTATCACTTCTACAACAGTTTTTTTTATAAGTAAAATATCAAACTTTTTCTGCAGTCCCAAGTTTCAGCTATTTGTAGACCCATAGCGTCACTGCCACCAACATTCATGTGGTGACGTCCCGCTGTGAGCTATTCAGAGTACCGGTACCTTTTACCGATGTACCCCCATGCTCTAAATTTTTGTGTGTTATGTACATTATCCTATCTGAAGTTTATGTTTCTACAAAAAGTTGGCTGATTTGTACAAAGTTTTGTTATTCTAAGTGAATACATCCCACTATGGTTTCTGATTAGGGATAGGAGAAAGGACAGGATCCTGTTTCATGTCTCATGTGTGTTACCTTCAGTCTTCTACTTTTGTCTGTTGTGTGTGTATAACATTTATTTGTTTTTCACTGCCTGTTTAGCAAATCTTTTGATTAATTGTTTGTCATATGTGTTCTACATAAATTCCCTATGTCTCTTTTCTATTGTGATTCTTGTATGTAGATGTGTTTATGGATGAGTATTCTGTTTAAATATGCATCTGAAGATTGCTTGTGTGTCACTATGTTGGTTGCCGTGGATTTTTAGTATATTGTGAAATTACGCCTCTCTTATTTTTTGACCCAAATGATAATGTAATGTTCTCAGTGGGCGCATGCAAAAACAATTAATTAGATAGGAGCAGAAGTACTATAAAATTTTTCGTTGATTATGCTGTTGACTGCAGGAGGGTATCATCGTTGGAGGATCAGATGGAATGCAGAAAGACTTGAGCGAAATTTTCACTTGGCATAACAATAACAGTTCTTTTTAACTATGAATAAAACCAAAATAATTCCTCCAACACTGAGAAAGAAGCTGACAGCATCCAATTACGAGACTATGTTGAAGATCTTGAGCATGTCATATCATGAACATTAACAGTAATAATTATTAACATCAACAGTAGTAATTATTCGAACAGGCCACATTAAGAAGAGAATGGTTTGCAAACTACTTTGTCTTGTAGACGAGAGCATTTCCACATCTAGAATTACATTTGCTTGTATTTTTCTTAATTCAGTTATATATCCGCTTCTAATTCAATAAATTTTGCCCTGCAGCTCAGATATGTTCAAACTTGTGTTCTGATTGCATGTGAAGGCCTCATGAGCAGCAATATAGTGCTTATTTTTGTAATCAGCATAACTGAAATTCCACAAACACCTATGTAAAGCATAGATATCCAAAATGCGAACATTATTCTCCGTTCCTCACTGCGTATTTCAATTTGTCTACACTTTACGAACACACATAACCTCAAAACTCATGCAACTAGTGTCGCCAAAGTTGGAACACGCCGAAAGTGTTTAGTTTCACCGATGAGTTGCGCAAACGCGCGGCGCGCATGCGCAGTGGCCGGTAGCGCAGTTGCCTGCAATCTAGTGTCGTCGTGTAAACTAGGCGTTATGCTGCCACCATCGAATTTCTCGCATAGGAACCATGAGAATAAGAAGAGAGACATTAGGTATGTGTAGAGGCTTAGTTACTTTCTTTCTATATCTACATGTACATCTACATAAATACACCGCAAGCCAACGTACGCCGCGTGGCGGAGGGTACCCTGTACCACTGCTAGTCATTTTCTTTCCTGTACCACTCGCAAATAGAGCGACGGAAAAACGACTGTCGATATGCCTTTGTATGAGCCATAGTTTCTTGAATCTTATCTTTGTGGTCCTTACGCGGGATGTAGGTTGGCAGGAGTAGAATCGTTCGCCAATCAGATTCAAATGCTGACTCTCTAAATTTTATCAGTAATGTTGCTCGGAGAAAAAACGTCGTCTTTCCTCCAGGGATTCCCATGTGAGTTCCCAAAGCAGCTTCGTAACGCTTGCGTGTTGATCGAACCTACCGGTGACAAATCTAGCAGCGCGCCTCTGAATCGCTTCAGTACCTCAAATCCGACTTGGTACGGATCCCAAACATTTGGGCAGTATTCAAGAATAGGTCGCACCAGCCGTCTCTGCTCTAACGTTCTTGCCCGTCATGCCGGAGCTTGACTTTATGCCAGAACAGAATACACATTTACCAACACTGTCATCGGATGTGTGCAGTGACTGGTATGTTTTGACAGTGGGGTCGGTAATTGAGAGGGTAGAGAGTATCAGGACCCATTTGGCGATGTTTCTGTGTAACGAAGAGTGCCTAGTAATTGCGAAAGGGAATGTCTGACCTGGTGCTGGACAAAGAAAAAAATTGTCCTCATTACCAGGACTGCGCCAGACTTCATACTGAAAGAATTCAGTTTGGTACTTGAGTGTTGATATTTTGTCGTAGCAAAAAAGTAATTATTACACATAGATTCTCAAACATTTAATAGTTTACATCGTATACGCAAAATATCCTAACGTTGGAGAATGGCTTTATTAACTTCGACAACAATGGACAGTGTTAAATAAACTCGTCCGGAAATATCGAAAAACATTCCGGAACTTCCTCAAGTCTGATCTGGCTGCACCATAACCATTAGTTATCTACACGCGTGACCGCGCGAGGTGGGTTAACACACCTGGCTCGTAATGTGGACAGCAGTGATCCTACCTCGGGCATGGATGTGTGTGATGTCCTTAGGTTAGTCAGGTTTAAGTAGTTCTAAGTTTAGGGGACTGATGACCTCAGATCCATAGTGCTTAGAGCCATTCGAACTATTTTTGAAAGCAGTGATTCAAATACTTGTCTGACAACCCAGATTTAGGTTTTCCATTTCCCTCTAAATCCCTTAAGGTAGTTGTCAGGATGGTTCCTTCGATAGGAACGGCCGATTTCCTTCCCCTATCCGAATTTGTGCACCTTCTCTAACGACTTCATCGTCGATGAGACGTTAAACATTAATCATTCTTTTCTGTACACATGGAGCCAAAGTGTTTCCTTAGTTTCAGGAATGTCTTTAAATTTTTCAGGTATCGATTTTCAAGCGGTTTTTATCTTTCAAGCAGATTTTTAGTTTCAAATAGGGTTTTAGTCTTCAAGATTTTATTTTCAAGTAGCCATTAGTTTTCAACACTATCCATCCAAAACATTTATCCAACCAACAGTTCTCGTTTTCTGGAAAATTTTAGTCTACAGGAAGATTACCGTTTAGTTTGCAAGAGGATCTTAGAAACTAAACTTTTGTTGAAAACTACGTAGAATTTTAACTCGAAAATGGTTTTAGTTCTCAAGGAGATTTTCAGTTCTCAAGATTACTTTAGTTCTGAAGAAGAGCGATGTTTCTGTTGTATTGTGATTCCTTCATACACTTAAACCATTGGTTGGGTTGTTACCCTTCTTTTCTCTTGTTACCAGAAGGAACGACTCCAAGAAAAGATTTTTGTCGGTTGCCAACACCGGCGAAGGTAATTTTTTATGGCGAGTGCAAGAGGGGCTAGAAGGAAAGGAAGGAGGGAAAAAAGGTAAATAAATAAACGAAAATAGTAGCAAAAAGCGCCCGCTCGCAAAAAACGGATTCATTTCCCGCATGAGGGCAAAAAAAAAAAAAAAAAAATTATATGGTCATATCATGCAAATATTAATCACTGCTTTAATTAAGTGCATCTTGTTCTAGCGGATGCTGAAGAGTTTCGTTGTGTTGAGTTTCAAGCTTCCACCGCTAACCCAACTTAGATCAGGCTTTTACATAACACGACGCATTTTACTTTTTAACTTTAGCTGTAATAAATCATAATCAATTTCGAAAAAGTCTATACAATTCAGTGCCTGCGACAACGAGCAGTTGTCAGTTGTGATTGCTGGTAATCCGAGCAATGGTAAAAATCTCACAGAGACTGGGCTACCACCTCCGAAAAGTTTACTCAGCTTGCCTTTTACTATAAATTAGTAAGTCACTAAGTCAAAAAATTTAAATAAAGTTTTTGAACCACTGTCTACTTTGTGTACTGAAACTGAGTGTTTTCACTTTTGTTTTCCCTTACGGGTGAGTATAAGGCACCGACTTTTCCAGATTTTACCACAGCTCGAATTACCAGCAATCAGATCTGACATCAGTCCCTCGTTTCAGGCGCTGACTTGTGCAGGCTTTCTCGTAATTGATTATAAATTATTACAGCCCATGTTAAAAAGTAAAATTTGTCGTATATAGGGAAACTCTGATCTGAGGTGGCTTAGTGGTGGAAGCTTGCAAATTAACGAAAGTCGAAGGAACAGTGCAGTAGTATGAATGGGTGTAGCATTAAAACATGTATGAAAGTCTTACATAAGTGAGTTGGAACATGATAGATATGTATCGCAAAATCAGTTCTGGTGAGCTAGGTTGCTCTATTCGAGCGAACAGATGAACTGCGAATGTTCTGGTTGGCTGATCGTTTCGCTTACCGTTCTACGTCGTCTGAGGGGGGGGGGGGGGCATATTAACGAACCACTTTATTACCCATGCAAAACGAGCTATCTGTCTCAACAAAATTGGATTTGGGTTCGACCTTGCGGAGGTGGGTTGGCTTGCGTGCCTCGATGATACAGATTGCCGTACAGTAGGTGCAAACACATTGAAGGGGTGTCTGTGGAGAGACCAAACATGGGGTTCCTGAAAGACGCAGCAGCCTTTTCAGTATTTGCAAGGGCAACCATCCTGATGATTGAGTGATCTGGTCTTGTAACATTAACCAACATAGCCTTGCTGTATTTCTACTGTGAATGGCTGAAAGCAAAGGGGAAGCTACAGCAGATATTTTTCCAGTAGACCTGCAGCTTTATTGTATGGCTAAATGTTACTCGCATTCTCTCGGGTAAAACATTCAGGAGGTAATATATTCTCCCCATTTGGATCCCTGGTGAGGTCTACTCAGAAGCAGAGCTGCCATCCGTCCCAGTATATTGGGACCGTCACCGTTATGGATCTTCTTGTTCCGACATCTCGACAAGACCCAATTTTGTCCCGATTTTGGAAAATACTGTTACGAGCTTGGCTCAAGTACTAAAGTAACGCCATCTGTTAGCGCAGCATGTAAATCCAGTCTCATTTTTATTCATGCCAACAGGTTTATGTTGACAACGTCGTCTCACAGATGGCGTTGAACGTTGCGTAGCGTGTATCGACGATGCAAAGTACCTTGTAGCTCTAGCGCCATCATTCGAGAAAATACCAGATTTCTCCAGTAGTATGGAGCAGTAGTAGTAAGCAGCACCACGCGGAAGAATCTACATCTACATCTACATCTACATGGTTACTCTGCAATTCACACTTAAGTGCCTGGCAGAGGGTTCATCGAACCATTCTCATACTTCACTACCATTCCACTCTCGAATGGCGCGTGGGAAAAAGGAACACCTAAACCTTTCCTTTGGAGCTCTGATTTCTCTTATTTTATCTTTCTACGTAGGTGGGTGTCAACAAAATATTTTCGCATTCGGAAGAGAAAGTTGGTGAATCGGGCAGTTCCCATCTGAATGGTGATCTTTCTAAACGTAATACGAACAATGAGTGGAAGTGAGTAATGTTTGAAGTGTTTACTGCGGGTATGTAGGGCGTGAAGTGTATAGTGACGTGTACTTCGATGACTGAAGTGTTATTGTTGACTGTTTACCATCTAATAAACTTATCAGAGCTTACGAAAATGACTAAGGATGGAAAGAGAAAGTATCACTTTTCGAATGATTACACAAAAGAGTGGTCTTTTGTCAAGAAAGGACGTACGGATCAGGAAGCGTTGTGTGAAATTTGTAGCTGTTTCGTCTCAGTAACTCACAGATGTAAGGTAGGTGTGAGGCATTACATTTCTACGAAGAATCATACGAATAGGTTTTCGGTAGCATGGACATCAAAGTCTATTTCTACGCTCATGATTAAAGAACATACCTAGGAAGAATCGCTCGTCGCTGCTGCAGAACTAGCAACAGCTTATGAAATTGTCAAGCATCATCAGCCCTTCAGTTCTCTTGACTGTACCGTAAAACTGAATGCCGCTATATGTATCCTGACTCCAGAGTCGCCGCAAAGCAATCTACAGCCAGCACCAGAGCAACAGCGATTATTAAAAATATTCCCGCACCACACTCCGTGTCCGAATGCATAAAACAATTACAAGAAGTTTCATTCTACGGCATAGGCGCCGACTCATGAAACCGGCTGAAAAGATGTTTCCTTTAGTTATTCAATACTTCACTGAAGCTGACGGAATCCAACTGTTGAAGTTTGATTCGCTGAATAACGAAACATCGGAGACAACTGCAAGGTTTTGTTTACACAATTTAGGGCAACTGCAAATTCCATTAGACAAATGATTCGCTTTCTCTGGAGACAATAGCAATATTAACTTCGGGAGGCTTCATCGACGCAACCAGCGGAATGAGTTTCACAAAATTAAAGAACTAGTAAAATTGTAAAAACTGTAGAAGGAATTGGTTGGCCGCTCATATTCTCCACAATACTATATCAAGCGCTGCGGGAGTCTGAACTGTCGACATTGAAATAGTTGTCATGAAAAATATTTAATTCTTTTTCAATATACACGGTAAGGACAAAGAAAATGAAAGAGTTGTGCTTATACATTGATGTCAATCATCAATCTCTTTTATCGTACTCAGAAACAAGATGGATGTCGTTAATGCCGCCAGCTGAGAGAATTCTTAAGCTCTGGATTCCTTTAAAACAATTTTTTTGACGCCGAAGACAGGCCATCTAGAATAATTTTGGAGTTTTTCAGTAGTCCGATCAGTGAAGTTTACTACATGTTACTGCAGTCAAACTTGGTTCCGTTTGAAAAAATATATAAAAAGCGCGGAGAAGAGTAAAGTCTCGACAATTGAAGCAAGAAATATATTTATCGGCACTCAGAGATGTCTGAATGAAAGAAAGATTGCCAATTCTATTGGCATGCAAACCAAGATGAATTTGAACAGTTCAAAGTTTGAGAACCCTAACCAAGAAATAATTAATTTAACTTTGAAATTTGAGGAAGAGACAATGACTTTCTATACCATAGCTTTTGTTTACTTAGAGAAAAGGGCTATTTCTTTTAATAAATATTAAGTATTTGATTGAATGACGCTATCTGAAACGTCATACTGGGTGTTGATTGAAAACACTGTTACATGCCTGACTAAACGTAGTGGGAAGATTTCAGGTGAGAATTGTTTTCATGAATATGTGTATCTGAAGAGCCTTTTAGAAACCAAGAGTCACTCGAAAGAATGGAAGTCGAAACACTCCGTCGAAAAAATTGGATTTACTTTCTTAAGGAAACCGGAAATTCTGAATGCAAATGTCAGCTGCAAAAATTATACGAGTATTTGTTTTCTGTTCTCGCACACAACGCCACTGTGGTAAGAGTATTTTCGTGTGCCACAACAAGTGCCATGTAACTGCGATCTAAATAAAAACTAATTATATTACATAAATTTTTTGTTTCATTTCTACAGCCTCGTCTCAGTGTGTCCCGACGAGGTTCGGGTTAGGTTTTGTCATCAGGAGAAGCAGAACCAGCATTAGACAGCCCGGAGAGTGGAATATTAGATCCCTTAATTGTGTAGGTTGGTTATGGAGTTTAAAAAGGGAAATGGATAGGTTGAAGTTAGATATAGTGCGAATTAGCGAAGTGCGGGTGGCAGGAAGAACAGGACTTCTCGCCACGGGAATACAGGATTATAGAAACCAAATCAAACAGGGGCGATGCGAGCAGGTCTAACAATGAACAAGAAAATAAGAGTGCAGGGAAGCTACTACGAGCAAGATAGTGAACATTTCATCGTAGCCAAGACTGATCCGACGCCAGTTCCCACCGACATACTAGAAGTTCACTTTCCAATCAGCTCTGCAGATTATCAAGAACCTGAAGACTGTTTGAAGAAATCATTCACATTGTTATGGGAGATGAGAATTTAATTGCAATAGGAGGCTGGAATCGACAATAGGAAAATAAAAGGAACAAAAATAGTAGGAGAATAAGGACTGGGGAAAAAGAATGAAAGAAGAAGCCGCCTGGTAGAATTTTATACATAGCTGGGTTTGTGCACAGGAGAGGAAGAATGAATGGGAAGACCTCGTCCGAAGGCGTTTCTGCTCTGATGGGGATATACACACTGCAGATGCAAAACACAACGAGAACTGCTATGAGAAGTTTCTTTTATAGGTTCAGTCGACAAAAAGGTGACGCCATGAGGATGGAGGAACTTGTCTATCAATGGAGAAGATATTCAGTTACATAGCTGGAAATGACGAGTGCCAGTTCACCTTACACGAGCCGCTGCAAGTTTCGCAAATAATACCTCATAAAAAGACAGTCAAGGACAGAAAGAGAGGAAAAAATGGGGGCTGCATTGTTATTAGCACCATAAAAACAGTTCTTTGCTGTCGAAGTTCAAGCTGTAACACGTATATTGTGTATCTATGATGTAACATTATTGATACTTCACATCATATATGTAAGTAATATTGTTTTGTAAAGTTTGTATGTTTTCATATTTGTGTACTCTGCTAAATGTTATTACGAAATGTATTTCCTGCTGTATGTTAAATGTATGAAACAACTATGGAATATCGCTGGGTTATGCGTAGGGATCTTAGAATTGTTAGCGAGAGGAAAACGTGGAGGGAAGTTCATTTACGCATGGGAGGTGAACGCGCCAACATGAGAGGTGGAAGGGCGCAAAACTATTGCGCCAACTGTAGCGCAGTTACTAGTCTATGGCCAGCCATTGATGTGAAAAAAAGTGGAGTGAATAGCGAAGCAACATCGCCTCTTAAGTCTATTACACAAGTCTCTGGTGAAATTGGCATTTGTGTACGGCGAAATCGCATATTGTGGCAGGCTCTGAAAAGCATGAAGGGCCCCAGCTGCATACAACTGGCCAGTGGTGCTGTCACAGTAGCTCAACTTTTCGACCATCCTCAGACAATGTAATAAGTAGAAATTGTTATATTTTAATGAATCAGCATTTTCGTGATATTCGTTAAGTGTCAATTTGAACAATGTGTCAGCCATTCATTATTGACCTGCATCATTCACACAGTGTTAGGTTACTAATCCTACTTCATAAATAGTTCTGAGTGATCTTAAAAGTGAAAGTCTTTATATGAACAATTATTTACATCACTAGGTAGAGTGTGCAAAATTTGAGTGGAGCTAGGTTTCTAACCACAGAGATAATACAAATTTTAGCTATTCCACATGTTCAAACAAGTGAATAAATATATAAAATACTTTCTAACATCAGAGATAATGAAATTTTAACTTTCCACATGTTCAGACAAGTGAGTAAATGTTGTTGTTGTTGTGGTCTTCAGTCCTGAGACTGGTTTGATGCAGCTCTCCATGCTACTCTATCCTGTGCAAGCTTCTTCATCTCCCAGTACCTACTGCAACCTATATCCTTCTGAATCTGCTTGGTGTATTCATCTCTTGGTCTCCCTCTTCGATTTTTACCCTCCACGCTGCCCTCCAATACTAAATTGGTGATCCCTTGATGCCTCAGAACATGTCCTACCAACCGATCCCTTCTTCTAGTCAAGTTGTGCCACAAACTTCTCTTCTCCCCAATCCTCTTCAACACCTCCTCATTAGTTATGTGATCTACCCATCTAATCTTCAGCATTCTTCTGTAGCACCAGATTTCGAAAGCTTCTATTCTCTTCTTGTCTAAATTATTTATCGTCCATGTTTCACATGGTAAATACATTAATATTTTCTAACCTCAGAGATAACACAAATTTTAACTGTTCCACATGTTCAAAAAAGTGAGTAAATACATAAAATATTGGGTTAAGTTTACTTTCTTTTGCTAAGAGAAATGCTACAAAGTATATTTTTTGTAATATGTTATTCTGTATTTGAAAAAATGATCCAGAGCCTATGTTATAACAGAAATGGCCAAAATAATAATGAAAGAAATGATTACAAAAGATAACGAGTCAATATGATGCTGGAGGTCGTCGACATGGCAGATTCAACTCAGCAAAGTCTGGGAGAAGATTTGAACTGCATCAGTCATTCAAGGCAGTGACGAAAGCAAACGGTCGCATACGTTATCAGCTGAATAGGCACAGAGAGACATTGTTAGCCCACAAGTAAAGGCGCCCATACACGATCAATCTTGTTTGCAGCATTCACACTTTTCTTTCCACGAGTTCGTCAAGCAAGTCCATACATGTACCAACAAAGTTTGTCAATTTAGCCTCACTTTTGAAGCAGACACTGTTCGTATGATGCAGGATTTTTACACTAGTGGGAATGGCTACGAATGCAGACTAAGCACGTGTTGCAATGCCTTTAGCACTTTCTCTAAAGAAGAAAAACGAAAGAAGATGGTTGAAACTGAGACAATCTAGTAGAGGAAATATTACACTCAGAACCTCGTGATTACATCAGCTTTCTCCAGATAGACAGTCAAGCTATTAATAACTAGTTAGAATTCCTCTGCCCTCACACTGAAAAAGAAGACACAAGTGTGTGAAAATTTATTCTCTTCTACTTTGCCCTCTAAAGAGAGTTCATTAAAATACCACAAAGAGTGAACATACATCATACATGGAAGGACTGGAAAGCTTCGATTTCTTTATTTTACTGTACTTCTGCTTGTATTTTGTGTGTAGAATATTGATTTTGTTCTTAATCTCTGCCTGCGTAAAATATGGCTGGGAAAGATGCAATACCTCTACCGTTTTGTAACTGACAGTTCTATTATTTAACCTTGATCGTACTTTCCATAGTTGTGGAAACTCGCAATACAATGAGATAAATTGTAACAAAGCCTTTTCGCTAAACGTGTTGTGGAACATCAATGCAAACAGCACTTATCCATTATCAAATATTCTTATCAAATGAATGAAACATGCTGTACATGCGACATACACATCAAACAGTGCCATACATGGTCAAATATTTGAAAAACAGTTTTAACAGTTGTTTGATCGTATTCGAGAGCCTTCAGAGACGCGAATGTAACAGAAGTAGAAAGTCCACACATGGAATAATATTAGATAAGCATTGCGATACTGAGCAGTCGTTGCTGTAAGTGTCCACTGAGACGAGTCCCTGCAGGTAGGCGATAAAAATGAATGTGAGCCCTGAAGTAGAGCTCTCTCAGACAATGGGTGTGGCAGGCAGATCAGCTGACCAAGTGAACACAGTAGCTATGGTGGTGAGACAGACAGATGATATCGTTGCAGATAGTTTTGAACCCACTCCAAAATATACTGCTACTGTGCCAGTCGGAAACGAAAAAACATTTGTGAATAACAACAATTAATCTAAAAACGGATCTGAGTAGTTCTGCGGGAATCACTTTTCAGGAATGCATAATTGGTTAGAACTGATTGCCGGTCTTTATAAAGGTTTAAAGTAATGAGTATGGGAAGATATGAATAAAGAAGCTACAGAAAATTATTTAGACACATAGACAAAGGAAAGTGCATTATAATGTGAAATGTGATGTCTTTCCGTATAAAGGAAGAAATATGTGCAACAAACGGAAGTGTCACGCAAAATACTCTTGACGCTTATGTCATAAAAGTGGTAGTAGGGAAACAAAAAGTGCCTCTGAAGTATGTGAGCAACAGAGAAAGATGAAATTGTTACTAATGAAGTAAAGAATGTTGCAAATGGTAGGTGAGAGGATGATGAAATTACTAGCACTGTAGATGAAGTATCTCTGGACAATGAAGAAAATGTGAAAGGGACTGTTGTAGAAAGGTGAGATGATGTAGTTCCAAATGACTTCATACGTGTGATTGAAATGAATGACAGTTACGTAATATATGAAGTGCAAGCCGATATTTTGTGAGGCGATGATGATGAAAGCACGATTGAAGTACCTGAAGCTGTAAAGAACGACAATGCTGAGTCACCTGACTTACTAGCAATGCAAAACTAAAAACTGAAACCAAACGAGAGAAAACGAAACCTCTAGAAAAACTACCTATAGTTAACCCCAAGTAATCGTCGCACAAAATATGGCGATCAGAGAAACAGAAAAGCCTCAAAATAAATATGAGCTGTGAATGAACAACACGTCCTTGACTGTATGGTCTACTAAGACTTGTGGCAGGAGCTGGAAAATACAAAGAACAGAGCAAGAAAACAAACTCTTGTGCCGATAAAATTACAAACACTCCTAAACACTGGGTCACAAATCAGTGCATTTTCTGAGACTTCATTTGAATACATAAAAAGTTAATGGCTACTAGTTATTACACCTGCAACAGCTATCACAGTTATATGTGCAACTGGGAAGGCCAGTAAACCTATAGGCCCAACTCCTTACTTACATTAATATAAAAGGATATCAATTTGAGCATGTCGTCTTGGCATGATAGATGGCTAATGGCAAAGAAAATGTAATTATTGACTGTACAGACAAAATCGTTAAGATAGCTGTCAGGAGGTTTAAAAATGAAATTTGAAGCGTTATAATGCGAGAATAATTAACAATTTAAATCTGTGAAAATAGAGGTTAATGTGGAAATGCTAGTCTGGCTAACAGTTTTGAAAGTTACCAAGGGCAGTATTGTACAAAATGATGATGACTTTAAGGAATTAGTTGCTGAAGCACCAGATCTTACCAGTGTATAGGAATGTGAACTACACGACATTCTGAAGAGAACTGTGATCTATTTTCTGAAAAATCAAGGCTCATTGAAAACTTCATGCACCTTATGGAAGTATAACCTCACTAACAGTTTTTTGTGCATCATTACCCAGTTTCATTCCCTAAAAAAGAAGCAGTTCAACAGGAAAGTGATAAAATGTTAGAACAGCGTGTGATTGAAAGAAGCAACAGTGAATATAATAACCTGCATATTAAACAAGAAAGACACACTTGATGCATACATGTTGAACAAAATAGTAAAATGAAAACTGATCATCTTGAATATCTTGATGAAATGCTACAGAGATTTTACAGTGCACGCTACGTAACTAGACTTGGCTTTACAGATGGCTAATGACAAATTCCTTTAGCTCATGAATCATGAAATATACAACTTTTCTCTTTGCTGGTAAATGTTATCCTTATAAACTGGTTTCTTTTGGTCTTAATACCCTTGTTGCTGTTTTTATACATGCATTAGATTCTATCTTGTGAAAAGATTAACTGTTTATGTAGATGACTTGCTGGCTGCAATGCAAGAAAGGAAGGAATATTATCAATTGTTAAACGAAGCCTTTAAAGATCTTCAAGCTGGCGTAATTACTTTGAAATTTAAGAAATGCGAGTTTCTTAGGAAATAAATTAAATTTCCGGGGCATGTAATGACCAGCTCTGGTACTGGTAAGGATCCTGAAAAATTAACAGCCAATGTCAACAGCCTGCCACCCGAAAACATGAAACAACTTGAAGAATATCTTGGTCAGTGTAGATTTTATCACAAATTTGCATAGGGGCATGCTTTCAATAATCTGAATCTGAACAACCTACTCAGGAAACATAATGCTCCTGTGTCGTCCAAAGAATGCCATTCTGCTTGTGAAGAACTGAAAAGAAGGAATTAATAAAAAGTAATATCTTGTATCATCCAGATTCATCTTAACCATTTCATATGAGTGCTGACAGCAGTTCTTATGGTGTAGGCACAGAAATTTTCCAGGAAGTAGATGACAGACGGAAATATACATACAATTATTGTGTTTGCAATTATAAGCTTGACCAGATCTGAGAAAATTTGTACAATAACTGAAAAGGAAACCCTGGTGATGTTAGAAGGTTTAAAAAGTGTAGGAATTATCTGTGAGGACACAGGGTGATCACACATATCGATCTCAAAGCCCGGGCGTTGTTGAAAGATTGTTGTGTTTTACATTAGAGGTTACCCTGCTGGGTGCTGTTCCTACACCAATTCGATTGTGAAGTCTGTTACCTTAAACATGCAGATAATTATGTGGCCGATGCTTTATCTAGATTGCCAAAAAATTCACCTAAATCAACGAACTTAAAGAATATGGTGCTGAGGAAACATTTCAGATGCTATATTTGAAAGCCATAAATGGCAAAAAGATAATTGTGGTTATAAATGGAAATATGGAACCACAGAAAAATAACAATAAATGTTGCAAAACTAATCATTCTTTGACAACAAGAAGTACCCCAGACAGAAAGAGGGGCAGCAGCCTTTTCAGTAGTTGCAGTGGCAACAGTCTGGATGATTGGCTGATCTGGCTTTGTAACATTAACCAAAACTGCGAACGGCTGAAAGCAAGGGGAAACTACAGCCGTAATTCTTCCCGAGGCCATGCAGCTAAATGATGATGGCATCCTCTTGGTTAAAATATTCCAGAGGTAAAGTAGTCCCTCATTCGGATCTCCGGTCGGGGACTACTCAGAAGGACGTCGTTATCAGGAGAAAGAAAACTGGCGTTCAACGGATTGGAGCGTGGAATGTCAGATCCCTTAATCGGGCAGTAGGTTAGAATAAAAAGGGAAATGGATAGGTTAAAGTTAGATATAGTGGGATTTATGGAAGCTCGGTGGCAGGAGGAACAAGACTTTTGGTCAGGTGAATACAGGGTTACAAATACAAAATCGAATAGGGGTAATGCAGATGTAGATTTAAAAAACAATAAAAAATAGGAGCGCGGGTAAGCTACTACGAACAGCATAGTGAATGCATTATTGTAGCCACGATAAATACGAAGCCCACGCCTACCACAGTAGCACAAGTTTATATGCCAACTAGCTCCGCAGATGATGAAGTAATTGAAGAAATCTATGACGCGTTGAAAGAAATTATTCAGAAAGTGAAGGGAGACGAAAATTTAATAGTCACGGGGGACTAGAATTCGATAGTAGGAAAAGGAAGAGAAGGAAGAGTAGTAGGTCAATATGGAATGGAGTTAAGGAATGAAAGAGAAAGCCGCCTGGTAAAATTTTGCACAGAGCAGAACTTAATCATAGCTAACACTTGGTTTAAGAATCATGAAATAAGGTTGTATACTTGGAAGAGGCCTGGACACACAGGAAGGTTTCTGATAGCTTATATAGTGGTAAGAGAGAGATTTAGGAGCCAGGTTTTAAATTGTAAGACATTTCCTGTTGCAGATGTGGACTCTGACCACAATTTATTGGTTATGAACTGTAGATTACAACTGAAGAAATTGTAAAAACGTGGGAATTTAAGGAAATGGGACACGAATAAACTGAAAGAACCAGAGGTTGCAGTGAATTTCTGAGAGCATTAGGGAACGATTGACAAGAATGGGGGAAAGAAATACAGTAGAAGAAGAATGGGTAGCTTTGAGAGATAATATGGTGAAGGCAGCAGCGAATCAAATAGGTAAAAAGACGAGGGCTAGTAGAAATTCTTGGGTAAGAGAAGGGAAATTGAATTTAATCGATGAAAGGAGAAATTATAAAAATGCAGTAAATTAAGCAGGCAAAAAGGAATACAAACGTCTCAAAAATGAGATCGACAGGAAGTGCAAAATGGCTAAGTAGAGACGGATAGAGCACAAATGTAAGGATGTAGAGGCATATATCACTAGGGGTAAGATAGATACTGCCCACAGGAAAATTAAAGAGACCTTTGGGGAAAAGAGACCATCTGCATGAATATCAAGAGCTCAGATGGAAAACCAGTTCTAAGCAAGGAAGGGAAAACACGAAGTTGGAAGGCGTATGTAGAGGGTCTATATAAGGGCGATGTACTTGAGGGCAATATTATGGAAATGGAAGAGGACAAAGATTAAGATGAAATGCGAGAAATGATACTGCGTGAAGAATTTGACAGAGCACTGAAAGATTTAAGTCGAAACAAGACCTCGGGAGTAGACAACATTCCTTTAGAACTTCTGATGTCTTGGAGAGCCAGCTATGACAAAACTCTACCATCTGGTGAGCAAGACGTATGAGACAGGCGAAATACCCTCAGACTTCAAGAAAAATATAATAATTCCAATCCCAAAGAAAGCAGGTGTTGACAGGTGTGAAAATTACCGAACTATGAGTTTAATAAGTCTCGGCTGCAAAATTCTGACACGAATTCCTTACGGACGAATGGAAAAACTGATAGAAGCCAACCTCAGGGCTGATCAGTTTGTATTCCGATGAAATGTTGGAACAACTGAGGCAATATTGACCCTACGACTTATCTTAAAAGACTATTTAAGGAAAGGCAAACCTACCATCCTAGCATTTGTAGACTTAGAGAAGGCTTTTGACAACGTTGACTGGAATACTATTTCAAATTCTGAAGGTGACAGGGGTCAAATACAGGGAGCGAAAGGCATTTACGATTTGTAGAGAAACCAGGTGGCATTTATGAGAGTCGAGGGGCACGAAAGGGAAGCAGTGGTTGGGAAGGGAGTGAGACAGGGTTGTAGCCTATCCCAGATTTTATTCAATCTGTATATTAAGCACACAGCAAAGGAACCAAAAGAAAAATTCGGAGTAGGAACTAAAATCCATGGAGAGGAAATAAAAGCTTTGAGGTTTGCAGACGACATTGTAATTCTGTCAGAGGCAGCAAACGACTGGAAGAGCAGTTGAACGGAATGGACAGTGTCTTGAAAGGAGGATATAAGATGAACATCAACAAAATCACAATAAGGATAAGAGAATATATTCAAATTAAATCAGGTGTTGCTGAGGGAATTAAATTAGGAAATGAGACACTTGAATTACTACAGGAAATGTGAAGTTTAAACATTTTGGCGAATGAAAAGCTAACTTTACTCAAAACGGAGCGCAAAATACCCACACTGTACTCTTACAGCTTTTGATATTGAGAGCTCTTCATTAGTCAATGGAAGAGTAACCCGAAACTGATAAAGAACATAATTATAAAACTTCCTGGCAGATTAAAACTGTGTCCCGTACCGAGACTCGAACTCGGGACCTTTGCCTTTCGCGCGCAAGAGCTCTACCAAGATTTTCTTTTTTTATTTCATTTTGTTCGTGATTGTTCGTTCTATTTGTTCGAGGCAGACGTCCCATGACGCTTGTTCAAGTTCATCGTCGTTCCATTAAATTATTATTTTTTTTTATTACAAAGGGCGGATATCGCTCTGACCGAACACGCTGAGCTGCCGTGCCAGCAGCCAACTGAGTTACCAAAGCACGACTCACAATTTTAATTCTGCCGATACCTCGTCTCCTACCTTCCAAACTTCACAGAAATTCTCCAGCGAAACCTGCAGAGCTAGCACTCCTGGAAGAAAGGATATTGCGGAGACATGGCGTAGCCACAGCCTGGGAGATGTTTCCAGAACGAAATTTTCACTCTAGAGCGTAGTGTGCGCTGATGGTCCCGAGTTCGAGTCTCGGTCCAGCACATAGTTTTATTCTGCCAGGAGGTTTCATATCAGGGCACACTCCGCTGCAGAGTGAAAATTTCATTCTGGAAACATAATTATAGTTTCACGTCCGCGCCTTAAAGGTTATACATGCCTAACATTAAATATTTAACACATTAACTCATTTATTAAATAGTTAGCCATTTAGAGCTGTCTTGAACATTGGGGTCGAGAGATTAGTGCTGAAACTCTCCTTAAGTAATAACTCTTAGCCGGCCGCAGTGGTCGAGCGGTTCTAGGCGCTACAGTCTGGAACCGCGCGACCGCTACGGTCGCAGGTTCGAATCCTGCCTCGGGCATGGGTGTGTGTGATGTCCTTAGGTTAGTTAGGTTTAAGTAGTTCTAAGTTCTAGGGGACTGATGACCTCAGAATTTAAGTCCCATAGTGCTCAGAGCCGTTTGAACCATTTTGAATAATTCTTATGTTATCGTTTTCTAGTGCATCCGTTTGAACCTTTTTGAATAACTCATATGTTATCGTTTTCTAGTGCATTGTAGCGAGATATTTGCAAACTTAGCACGGTTTCATTACAATGGATAGATCTGGCAATGGAGTGTACAGAAAAGTAAATTTAACGCTATAGAAACCTTGATATTGAAAAGGAGTAAACGAAACTAAACTTGACAGATTGGGAGAGGATGTGATATTGTTTCGGTGATAACAAACTCGAAACAAATTTGCAAAAAACTTGGCAGTATGACATCACTTATCAGTATGACCAGGTCTGGATGCATGCACTGATTCGGTTGAGAAGATTGTTACAAAGCCGTTGTATTCCGCCCTGAGGCAAACAAGCCCACAACTGTTCTAACAGATTCTTGATATCCTGGATATTTAGCACTGGTCCGGTGTTAATGACTGAGCTGGTCCCACGAACGTTCTATTAGTGACAAGTCTGGGAATCTTGCTGTCAATCGCAGTACCTCAACAACATGGACACAGTGGTGTGTGTGGGCGAGCAATGACCTGTTGAAGAATGGCTCCACAATACCGGCGCATGAAAAGTAACACATGCGGACATGGAATAGCCATGACGTACCATCGTTCCCCCCTACCAGCCATGACCTGAACTCATACCCGATGGCTTCCCACATCATGACGCCAGCTGTAAAATCGACGTACCTCTCCAAAGTACTGGAAGAATTGTACCTCTCGCCAGGTCTCCGCCAACGATGGTCGTCCGGTGTGGTGCGGTACTGCGATTAGTAGTTGAACGCAGCGCGATGCCATTCATCAGCTCATGATTCCATGTGACGGTACCACTACAAATGGAGGAGTTTGTGTTGTGGTGTTAACAAGCTTACGAATGGGACAGTAGTTACCTAATTCGACTGTTTCTAATCTCCAACCAATGGTGCAGGATCACACAGACCGCTGCAGCATGTCCATTAATTGTTTTCGGATGGCAGACACAGATGTGAAGAGATTACGGTGTGCTTGGTGCACAATATGGCGATTCTGCCTGTTGGTGGTCAGACGTGGTCGACTGGAACGTTGTCGATAAATATGCCTGCCCTCACATTGCCATGCAGTCCAGCATCAGGCCCCTGTCGCACCCGAATGGCTCACAAATTTGGACACTGCACGACTCGACCAGCCAGCCAAATGGAGACCCACTGTGAGGCCCCATCCAAACACTGTCAGGTGCTGATAACACCGTCTCGCTCGAGGTGTCCGTGTCCTTCACAGTGAACACTCAACATCTGACGCTGTTCACCGCCCTTACACACAGAGGTGACAAAAGTCGTGGGATAGCGAGATGCGCTTATGCAGATGGCAGTAGTATCCTGTAGAAAAGGTATGAAAGGGTAGTGCATTGGCGGAGCTGTCATTTGTACTCAGGTGATTCATGTGAAAAGGCTTCCAAAGTGCCGGCCGGGGTGACCGAGCTGTTCTAGGCGCTACAGTCTGGAACCGCGCGACCGCTACGGTCGTAGGTTCGAATCCTGCCTCGGGCATAGATGTGTGTGATGTTCTTAGGTCAGTTAGGTTTAAAGTTCTAGGGGACTGATGACCTTAGAAGTTAAGTGCTCAGAGCCATTTGAACCATATTTGAGCTTCCAAAGTGATTAAGGCCGCAGGACGGGAATCAACGGACTTTGAACGCGGAATGGTAGTTGTAACTAGATGCATGGGACATTGCATTTCGGAAATCTTTATGAAACTCAGTATTCCGAGATGTTGCGAATATGACGAGAATACCAAATTTCAGATATTTCTCTCATCACGGACATCCCAGTAGCTAACGGCCTTCACTTAACGACCGAGAACTGTTACGTTTAGAGTTGTCAGTTCTAAGAAGCAAGCAACACTGCGTGAGATAACCGTAGAAATCAATATGGGCATGCGAGGAAAGTATCCGTTACGACACAGTGGCTAAATTTGGCGTCAATAGGCTATGGCAGCAGACGACTGACACGAGTGCCTTTGCTAACAGCGCCACATCGCTTGCAGCGCCTGCCCTGGGCTCGTGACCATATCATTTGGACCCTAGACTACTGGAACACCGTGGCCTGGTCAGATGAGTCCCAGCTTCACATCTGACGCTAGGGTTCGAGTGTGGCGCAGACACCACGAAGCCATGGACCTAGTTTGTCAGCAAGGCATTGCGCATGCTGATGATGGCTCCATAATAGTGTGGGCTGTGTTCACATGGGATGGACTGAGTTCTCTGATCCAGAACAGGTCATTGACAGGAAATGGTTGTGTTTGGCTACTTTGAGACCATTTGCAGTCATTCGTGTACTTCATGTGCCCAAACAACAACGAACCATGTCACTGGGCCACAATTATTCGCAAGTGGTTTGAAGAACATTCTGGACAATTCGAGCGAATGATTTGGCCACCCAGATTGCCCGACATCAGTCCCATCGAACATTAATGGGACACAATCGAGAGGTCAATTCGTGCACAAAATTCTGCACTGGCAACACTTTCGCAATTATGAACGGCTGTAGAGGCTGCATTGCTGAGTATTCCTGCCGGGGACATCCAACGATTTTGTTGAGTCCATCCCACTTTGAGTTGCAGCACTGTGCTGGGCAAATGGAGGTCCGACACAATATTAGGAGGTGTCCTATGACTTTTGTCACGACAGTGTATACCCTACAAGGCCGGGTAACAATGATAAACACGAAGAACACTAATGCACTCCGTCCTATCCGTCACAGAGAATTGAAACTCTCATCTTTTAAATACCAATTGATGATGCTTATGTGTACGAAGTTACATTGACAAACGGTCATGTCTTCTGAGTGTTTCACTTACTTTGTCTCGCAGAGTTTATTTTGTCCTTTGGGACTGTTGCACATCTCACTACGAGCCACTCCTGACGGAAACCATAGAAGACCTACAACCGGATGGTTGATCAGTCAACTGCGCTCCACTCTTCCAGAATGTGAAGCTAGCGCCCACACTGCGCCACCTTGCACAGTCTGTCGTGTTGGTTGGTTATTGCGAAATCTGTAGAACATATCAGTTTCGAAAAACAGCGCCGAATAAGAGGTTTAAACTGGCAGGTACGCGAGAATAACGCTCGGCTTTCGATGTTTTAATTCAGTTTGTAAGAGGTCCATGATTAAAGAATTTGTTGCTAGCGCACTCAGGCAGATGTAATTTCGATGGATTGCTCACACGCTGCCTGCGATATGTAAGCTACAAGAGAATCTCAGACCAGAGAGAAGTGTTGTATGCAGTAAGAGCAGTGTCTGTAGCAGTAGGAGTAAGTAGTAGCGTGCAGTCTGGTGTATCGAGTTGGCTGGGCCGGTCGCGTGGAGTGATGGCGGTGCCTCAGCGTTGTAGTATAAGGTAAAAGCAGCCTCGCGCATATGTAGTATTGTTATATCAAGTCCCATGTAAATGCTCTTAATAATAATCTTTCTTATAAAAATTAGCCTTGACAATTATTCAACTCAATTTAAAGATTTTACTAATTTCTCCAATCCATGGTCATCCTGACTATTGTAAAGAAAAATCAGTTGTTTCTTTTTATACATGACAAATCTATCGGCCAGCATTGCACTGAGCTGTGCCAGAAAAATTTCTTATATGAGCAGATATATACGCGGTATCTGGCGACCTTATTGAAGTAAGAATTTTCAGTTTATTCAGAATGAATTTTCAGGCCCATGACGCAGCACTGCTGTCGTCCAAAATTTACCAGTTTAAATTCACAGTCTATTATTGAAAGGTTATAAGTGAGCCACAATTTTATTGAGAGGTTAGTCACATTGTATTATTGGTAGGTTACGGAATTCATTTATTGGGAGGTTACGCTGAATGTAAATTATAAATAATTATATTTTTATTGTTGGGAGGTTTCGGAACTTAACTGTGGGGAGGTTACAAGTTCTCTCATTTTTTAAGATGGTACTTGTTTGGCTTTGAGTTAACGGATGTTGCAGAATGCTAAAATAGATGATATGAGCGAGCAGGGCGAACCGCCGTCACCGCGTGTGGTCTGCGTGGGCAGGCGGGCGGAGCGCGAGGCTCAATATCGATAGGCGACCTCCGGCGCCCCACCACCGCCGCTGTTCAGCCAAGAACACCGCCGGGTCGACACGCCAACGACGCCCTAGAGTCGATAAGGCGCGCTCTGCCGTCTCAGCCCGCACCGGCGCCTCAGGCAGTTTGCCGGCGACACCGAAAGACGCAGAAGGCGCCTTGCTCAGCGTTTCAGTAGGGTTTAACGACGTAGGAACGGATGGCTGGAAATAAACGTGCAAATCACTGTCGGCAGTAAACGGAACGTTACCACTTTTATCACTTTTCCAATTGGTCTCTTAAGTGTGTTGTGGAACGTATTTAGAATACACTGATGTGACTAAAGCCACAGATGGCGGTAGTATCGAGTACAAAAGTTATAAATGATCAGCGCATTGGTGCAGCTGTCATTTGTACTCAGGTGATTCGTGAGAGAAGGTTTCCGACGATTATGATCGCACGACGGGAATTAAGAGACTTTGCTCACTGAATGGCAGTTGGAGCTAGACAAATGGTACATTCCATTTCGGAAATCATCGTTGTTGTTGTGGTCTTCAGTTCAGAGACTGGTTTGATGCAGCTCTCCATGCTACTCTATCTTGTGCAAGCTTCATCATCTCCCTGTACCTACTGCAATCTACATCCATTGAATCTGTTGAGTGTATTCATCTGTTGGTCTCCCTCTACGATTTTTACCCTCCACGCTGCCCTCCAGTACTAAATTGCTGACCCCTTGATACCTCAGAACATGTCCTACCAACCGATCCCTTCTTCTAGTCAAGTTGTGCCACAAACTCCTCTTCTCTCCAATTCTATTCAATACCTCCTCATTAGTTATGTGATCTACCCATCTAATCTTCAGCATTCTTCTGTAACACCACATTTCGAAAGCTTCTATTCTCTTCTTGTCAAAACTATTTATCGTCCACGTTTCACTTCCATACAAGGCTACACTTCATACAAATACTTCCTGACACTTAAATCTATACTCGATGTTAACAAATTTCTCTTCTTCAGAAACGCTTTCCTTGCCATTGCCAGTCTACATTTTATATTCTCTCTACTTCGACCATCATCAGTTATTTTGCTCCCCAAATAGCAAAACTCCTTTACTACTTTAAGCGTCTCATTTCCTAATCTGAGGAACCGCGGGACTGCTACGGTCGCAGGTTCGAATCCTGCCTCGGGCATGGATGTGTGTGGTGTCCTTAGGTTAGTTAGGTTTAAGTAGTTCTAAGTTCTAGGGGACTGATGACCACAGATGTTAAGTCCCATAGTGCTCAGAGCCATTTGAACCATTTTTCCTAATCTGATTCCCGTGGCATCACCCGATTTAATTCGACTACATTCCATTATCCTCATTTTGCTTTTGTCGATGTTCATCTTATATTCTCCTTTCAGGACACTGTCCATTCCGTTCAGCTGCTCTTCCAGGTCCTTTGCTGTCTCTGACAGAATTACAATGTCATCGGCGAACCTCAAAGTTTTTATTTCTTCTCCATGGATTTTAATTCCTACACCGAATTTTTCTTTTGTTTCCTTCACTGCTTGCTCAATATACAGATTGAATAACATCGGGGATAGGCTACAACCCCGCCTCACTCCCTTCCCAACCACTGCTTCCCTTTCATGCCCCTGGACTCTTATAACTGCCATCTGGTTTCTGTACAAATTGTAAATAGCCTTTCGTTATCTGTGTTTTACCCCTACCACCTTCAGAATATGAAAGAGAGTATTCCAGTCAACGTTGTCAAAAGCTTTCTCTAAGTCTACAAATGCTAGAAACTTAGGTTTGCCTTTTCTTAATCTATTTTCTAATATAAGTCGTAGGGTCAGTACTGCTTCACGTGTTCCAACATTTCTACAAAATCCAAACTGATCTTCCCCGAGGTCGGCTTCTACCTGTTTTTCCATTTGTCTGTAAAGAACTTGTGTTAGTATTTTGCAGCCGTGGCTTATTAACCTGATAGTTTGGTAATTTTCACATCTGTCAACACCTGCTTTCTTTGGGGTTGGAATTATTATATTCTTCTTGAAGTCTGAGGGTATTTCGCCTGTCTCAAACATCTTGCTCACCAGATGGTAGAGTTTTGTGAGGCCTGGCTCTCCCAAGGCTGTCAGTATTTCTAATGGAATGTTGTCTACTCCCGGGGCCTTGTTTCGACTTAGGTATTTCAGTGTTCTGTCAAACTCTTCGCGCTGTATCATATCGCTCATTTCATCTTCATCTACACCCTCTTCCATTTCTACAATCGTTAAGAAATTCAATATTACGAGATACACGGCGAAGAGAGTGCGGCGAGAATATCAAATTTCAGTCGTTACCTCTCACCACGGACCAAGCAGTGGCCGACGGCCTTCACTTAACGACCGAGAGCACCGTCGTTTACGTAGAATTGTCGGTACTAATAGATAAGCAACTCCTAGTGAAATAACCGCAGAAGTCAATTTGGGACGTACGACGAACGTATTCGTTAGGATAGTGTGGCGAAATCTGGCGTTGACTGGCTCTGGCAGCAGACGACCTACCTTTCCTAACAGCATGACATCGCCTGTAGTACCTCTCCTTGGCTCGTGACCATATCGCTTGGATCCTAGACGACCGGTAATCCGTGGCCTGATCAGATGAGTCCCGACTTCAGTTGGTAAGACCTGATAGTACGGTTAGAGTGTGAGTGTTGTGAGCAAGCCACTGTGCAAGGTGGTAGTGGCTCCATCAAGAAGGTATGGGCTGTGTTTACATGGAATCGATTGGGTCCTCTGCTCCAACTGAACCGACCATTGACTGGGAATGATTATATTCGACTATATGGAGACCATTTTCAGCCATTCATGGTCTTCATGTTGCCAAACAAGGATGCAATTTTTATGGATGACAAGCTCCTTGTTACCGGGCCACAATTGTTCGTGATTGGTGTGAAGAACATTCTGGACAAACCGAGGGAATGAAATGGCCACCCAGGTCGCCCGACGGAAAACCCGTCGAACATTTATGGGACATAATCGAGAGGTCAGTTCGTGCACAAAATCCTGCACCGTCAACACTTTCGCGATTATGGACGGCTATAGTGGTAGCATGGCTCAATATTTTTTCTGAGGACTTCCAAAGACTTGTTGAGTCCATGCCACGTCGAATTACTGCATTATGCCGGGAAAAAGGAGGTCCGAAACGATGTTGGGAGGATCCCATGGCTTTTTCATCTCTACGTATACTATCTCCTCTAGCTATTCTTCACTACTCTTGTCATGTAATAATTGTGTTTTACCGGGACTGTTAATTTAATTTAAACTGTTATAATCGCAATGTTTTCTTAGAGTTAAACGTCAATGTTTTTCTTGTTTGTTTTCTTTCATTTATCTACTGTTTCGCTTTTATTTGCATTATCACTGCGCTCTTCAACTTGTTCACGAATATTGTACCTCCTTTGTCAACGACAGTCATTTAAAGTCTGATGATGAGCTTGTAAACCGAAACCGGTTAACAAAATGAATTAATATATTAGAACATACACGATATTGTGCTCGTAATGTCTAACCATTTACAGGCTGTTTCTAAAATAAATGTGAAAAATTAGAGGGCTGATACAGTGGGTCATAACAAATATCCTTCACATAGCAACACATGGCTGCATCCCTTAACGTTCAGTCCTAGGCTTCGTTGAGGAGCATCGCTTCCCGCCTGGGACACAGGCATACAAGCTGCCATCCGAATCGTTATGGTAGCAGGTCGGCAGACAGCGTTTTCAATTTCTCTGTCACAGCAAGATAAAAGAAAAGTGGGGTTGAGGTTTAAAGGGAAGGGTAGTTGACGTTTCATATCCTAATTTGCAAATAGGTACATAAATATCTCGAAATTACATCCTTCTTTTTGAATGGACCTTGTGTAACGAGGCCTGAGTGATTGTAGCACCTTTTCAAACAATCTGGAAAACTGTGGGATTGCATCGAAGCAACCATAATTCGCGGTATCTGCTCTTCATCGGTCCAGGTGTTCCGTAAACGACAGATTTCAGGTGGCCCCGGACGAAAACATCAAGGGCCGTAAAGCTGGGGAACGTACAGGCCGTGCCATCGGCCCATCGCGCCCTTTTCAGTTCTCACCAAAGGTCTCATCGGAATTATTTCACACCGCATGAGCGAAATTTACAGATGCACCACCATGTTGGTACCATATACCCTGTCGCACGTTGAGTGGGACACATTCCAATAACTCTGGCAGTGTTTGCCTGAAGGAGATTAGGTATCTCTTTGTGTTCAGTCGTCGGGGGAGCATGTATGGACCAATCAGATTATCGCCTAACAAACCAGATCAAACGCTGAAGCTCTCTTTGTGACTAAGAACAAAGGCGGCGTGCGGATTTCTTGTGTCCACACGTACTGAGTGTGGCTGTTGAACACACTTTCTTTTTTTTCTTTCTTTTTTCTTTCTTTATTTTATTTTTTTAATTTAATTTTATGTTTTTTTTTTTTTTTTTTTTTTTTTTTTTACCGCTCGGCCACTTCGGCCGGCGAACGAAGAGACACGCTTCATATTTGCGGAAGCTATAGGCAGCAATAATTGGGTAACAGAAGAAAGGCCTGACTCTGTATATGGGGAAGTCATAGCACATTTCGATGATATTACAGGCTAAAGTTTCCGGCCAGATCTGCGCTATTCGGGAAGCTAACAGTTTAATCCGTTACAGCTTGGCCACTTTTAGATGATATTAAAGGTTACGTTGCCGGTCAGATCTGCGCTAATCGAGAAGTTAACAGTTTTTTTCTTTTTTTTTCTTTACCGCCATCTCTAGTGTCGACGCAGCACGTAAAGCAAGGTGCTGTTAGTAGCAAGACTTATTGCCATAAACCGAAAATTAAAGCGGAGGCATACTCTGCTGTGCCTCAGGGAGCGACGACACACTACTCAGAAATACACCTCTCTCTGCAGGTGTGAGGCAAGTGATGAGTTTAGAAACTAAAAAGGGAGAAATAAATAAAGACAGAAATGAAGGCAAAATAAAAAAAAAAAAAACAGGGATGGCAGCACACACAAATGAAAACGAAAATTGGCGAGATAATCCCATCGCCTATGAATTAACGAAGTAATAATCCTCTAAGAGAGATTACGTGTTTTCTAATTTCCCAATAATTTTCCATACAAGGTTCACACAATTCCCATGTTACCAATTGCCATATCATCAGTATCATAGAACAGTCTACTCTTCGTAAAGGCTGCCTCATCCGTAAAGAGTACAAAGTGTTGGAGTTCAGGTAGAATGGTACACTTCTACAAAAACTAACTGGCAGAAGTCAATGCGACCTGGAAAATCTTCTGGATTCAGGGGTGAATTTTCTGAAGGCAGTAAGAGTGTAAATCATCTTCATTCCACACACGCCATCGTGGAATGACTTCTACCCATTTCTCGCGGAAGACTTAATGACCTTGTTTACAGCAGTTCTAACGTCTCCTCTTCAAACTCTGATGTACGCACTGTGTGTTGACGACTGTGTCAGTCCGTCCTTCGCACCTGTATCACAAAATGAATGTATCGGGTTTCGATACAGCCTTTAAATGCACGTGCACCATTACGAAATCTCGTCGGTGGACAACTCAAAATGGTTCATATGGCTATGAGCACTATGGGACTTACATCTGAGGTCATCAGTCCCCCTAGAACTTAGAACTGCTTGAACCTAACTAACCTAAGGACATCACACCCATCCATGCCCGAGGCAGGATTCGAACCTGCGACCGTAGCGGTCGCGCGGTTCCAGAATGCAGCGCCTAGAACCGCTTGGCCACACCGGCCGGCTGGCGCCGGGTGGCGCTCAACATGCATCGATCTGACTGTCTGCAATTTGGGAACTGTAGAACGTACAACTGTTGAGCAGCGAGAGCATTTCCATCGATCGCCCCGTAATTACAGCGTACATCTGGCCTTTCGTTCCAAGAAAAGGCTCCGTTTTCCGTCTGCTCCATACAGTACTAAACAGAAAAGAGTCCACATTGGATTCCACACATTGACGAAGCGCGAACCAGCCTCTGGAGTGTACACAGGCGCCACCCTCTGTGCGGCATCAAATCAGACAGGCATTTACACTGCCAAACGCAATGTGTCCGCATACCAACAAATGGCGAAAGAAACTCCGTGGTGTTGACGTGCCCTAAATATCTCATTACATGTCGACTCGGATGCCGAGTTGTAAGCCTACCTCCCCGGCAGCGCGTGACCCTGTTAAATGACGCCTAGCGCAGAACGCTAACCGATGCGGACGTGAATTGCTACGTGAAAGTTGCTTGTTATGACCTACTCTACGAGTCCTCTCATTTTTTACATTCATTCTAGGAACACCCTATATATGTTTTTAGATACTTTGGATGTTTATAGCGGGTAGTAAAATGAAACGACACAGATGGAAAAAAGTAACTGAACTGTTTATTATTTCGCCGGCCGGTGTGGCCGAGCGGTTCTAGGCGCAACAGTCTGGAACTGCGCGACCGCTACGGTCGCAGGTTCGGATCCTGCCTCGGGCATGGATGTGTGTGATGTCCTTAGGTTAGTTAGGTTTAAGTAGTTCTAAGTTCTAGGGGACTGATGACCTCAGATGTTGAGTCCCATAGTGCTCAGAGCCATTTGAACCATTTTTTGTTTGTTTATTATTTCACAAGGAATCGCTACAACTGTTGGTACATTTATCCCACTCTGAGATTAGACGCTCAGTGCCTTCATGGCGAAACGTTTGTGGTTAAATATCAGATGTCTGAACACGCTTCCTGTCCAATCCAAATTCCCAATTTGTCGCACACTTCTTCCATAGTGCCCCCTGTCCATTTTCCTCACTGATTGCGGCATCTGTCATGATTTCCCGCAAGAGGTCGGACTTGTCCAAAAGAAAAGTCGCCGTTTATATAATAGTAATATTAAACCTTGACGTCACTTCATGCTATCTTCAGTGCAGATGCACCCTAAGTCCGACTTCCTGAGGGAATCAAGTGAGGTACTGCAACCAACGAGGAAAATTGATGTTGTTACATTATGGAACAAGTGTGCAACACATTGGGAATTTGGGTTGGAAGGGAAACGTGCCCAGATAGCCGAAGCGGTTAAGGTGATCCTTCGCATAAATTCCGCGCGGGATTAGCCGAGCGGTCTTAGGCGCTGCAGTCATGGACTGTGCGGCTGGCCCCGGCGGAGGTTCGAGTCCTCCCTCGGGCATGGGTGTGTGTGTGTTTGTCCTTAGGATAATTTAGGTTCAGTAGTGTGTAAGCTTAGGGGACTGATGACCTTAGCAGTTAAGTCCCATAAGATTTCACACACACATTTTTTGAACTTCGCATAAATCGAAAAATCTGGGTTCGAGTTCCAATTCGGCATTGAATTATTTCATTGCTCTCATTCTGCTGTCACTGGTATTTCTCTTTCGTGAGTCGGAAAGGACTTTACAACTCTGGAATGATATAGAAATTTATTGAGGTAACTTATGAATCGGTAGATGTGTTATTTTGTAGCAAACAAACTCAAGATTCATATAAAAGTTTCAAGTGTCATTTTGATTTCATGTAACTGCTAACTGCAATGCGACAAGCATCCCACCAGTAATCAATTTCTTTCCACACTTGTAGCAGCAAATCGGGTGTAACTTCTACAACGGCAGCGTAGAATCGATTTTTCAGGTCCGCTAAATTGTTCGGTAGGTGAGAGACATTCACGCAATCTTTAATGAAACCGCAGAGAGAGAAACCCAGTGGTGGCAAACTAGGGAGCGAGTTTACCACGCTATTGGCCCTTCACGGCCAGTCCAACGACCTCCGAAGCGATTATCGAGGAAATCTCGAAGTTCCGTCAGGAAATGAGGTGGTGCACCGTCTTGCTGGTAGTAAACCATCCTATCTCCGTCATTTTCATTGATCTGTGGAATTAAAAAGTTTCCAAGCCTATATAGATACACAATACCAGTGACAGTTTTCTCCTTAAATCAGAAAGGGCCTTACACTTTCAGTTTGCTAAGGGCAAAAAACACATTAACTTTGGGGGTAACACAAAAGTTTGCCAGGAATGCATGTGGATTTTCGCTGCCCCATGTTCTGCAGTTTTGGCTGTTCACCATGCTACTGATATGAAACGTTGACTCATCGCTCAAGGTTATTGCGTTCAGGAATGTCTGGTCGTCCTCTGTCTGATGCAACATTTCTGCACAGAATTCCCCACGAGCAACCTTATCTGCATCGCTAATGACACTGTGAATGTGTACGGTTGCAAAGTGCAAACGTCTACGCAGTACTCGACAAATAGTCTTTTGTGGAATTCCAGTCATGCGAGACGTATGTCGCGCTTATTCTTTTAGACTGCAGGCAAAGCTCTCCTTGATCTGTTCGACATAATCATTAACATGCGAGCGACAACATGCCTCAACAATGTTCTTTCGCCAAGAGTAAATTGCAAGCCTGCTTGGAGGTTCCTTAGCGCATTCGGTGCAAAATTTACGCCGAACAGTGGTTGCAGAGTTTGTTTCATGAAACCAAAACACACAGCGAGCAGGCTCCACACCAGTGAAAGTAACTATTTTAACCTCTATGTGGGCTCTGCTGATGGTGGAACGGGGTGCTATGCACTACATGAATCAGACTTTGGAGAAAAATTGGATATCTGATGCCATTAGGAACCAAAATGCCTAATGTCGTGTAGGTCGACAACGCACCATTTGTAAACTACGGAAACTTGGCGCCACGAGCTCCGATTGGCCGTGGGATTGCACTGTTGCCGTTCGTCGGTTGACGGGCAGCGCTATGGTTGTCGATTCACACATACAAACGTCCCGCACCCCGTCACTGCCACAACGTGATACACACACGTGTCGAATAGGTCTTGCTGTTTGTCTCCACCTCACGTCAGAGGCGTTGACACGTAAGCTTCGCTTCGGAGCACAGACTCGTCAACTGCGATTCAATCATACAGTAAGCATGGCGGCATAGTATTCGTTTGACGAACAACGAGACACGGTTTTTGTTTATGGACTAGCCGACGGCAATGCTCATGAAGCTCGATGTTGTATGAGGAAGGGTACCCAGCAAGACGCCACCCACACCCGCTAGTTAGTGGGATATCATGGTGATGCTGGAAGATCTCGAACACGACGGGATGCTGCATTTGAAGAGACTGTTCTCGAGCGCTTCGAGGAAGCACCTACGACAAGTACTCGAGCGGTTGAACACGACATGGGGGTCACTCATCGGTTAGTCTGGGAGGTTTTGAGGGATAACGGCCAGCAGCCATTTAGTTTCCACCCTGTCCAAGATCTAAATCCTCTGGCGGACTACGAATACAGGCTAGAGTTTTGCCGGTGGTTTCTGCGACGTATTGCACGATCTCCCGACTTCTCTGCCGTTGTGTTGTTTACCGACGAGTGCTCCTTCCATGGGGATCGCTCGACATTAGGGTAGGCATTGTGGTTGACCATCTGATTGGGCCGGTCCGTATACTTCCTCGACTTACTAAGCCAAATTATCTTCACTCTTTGCAAGAAACTCTACTCAGTCTGCTGGAAGTTGTTCCCCTGGAGATACGGCTACGCATGTGGTTGCAACATGATGGGGCGCCCGCACATAACAGTCGTGCTGTGCGCGGATATTTAAATGACCTCTTCGATGGCCGGGTAATCCTCACACCAGCGGACTTCTTCCCGTGGGAATTCTTCAAGGTTCTAGTTCACCCACCCAGACGCGAACCACCTAGAAACGAAGAGAAATTAATGGATCGCATTCACCACGCCGCCAGTCACTTCAGAGCAATGCCAGGAATCTTTGAAATAGTTCGGCAAAACACCGTTCGACGTTACCAAGCTTGTGTCGCGTCAGAGGGTGGCCAGTTCGAACACCTGCCTTAAGTAAACATGTCCTAGCTACAAAAAAGCCCTTTTCAGGGCCAACATAATTTGTAAAAGACTTTCTGTACACGAACTAACAACTGTCGACGGGTTTGTTTCCAGTACGTCTTATTATGAAACTGTAATGGATGTGTCGGGACTCCGGCGGATTCGCCCCCAGGCCCACAGAGTGGAAGGCTGGCGCGCCACCACCGAGCCTCGGATACATTGCGATCACCGGCAGGCAAAGCATTCGCGATCATGCGTTGTCCATAGCATCCGGCAACAGGGTAATGCCGCGGCCAATTGGAGCGCGTGGTTCCAAGTTTCCGTAGTTTAAAAATTGTGCTTTGCCGACCTACACAACATTAGTAATTTTGATTCCTACTTGCATCAGCTATCTTGGGTTCAAATTTCGTGACACAATTTTTCTGTTCTTCTGGGGGAACACTGGGGGATGCGTACCCCTAAACTTTTTCGTCGACAAAGTAATTTTTTTACGATGTTTAGACCTTGGAAGAGTGCCAAGGATTTATTTCACGGACGTAAATTTTTTATTTCATTTTTTCGTGTTGGTAATTGCAATACGAACGGTACCAGTGCAATTTTTGGTGGGAAAAACGATGCCATTGACTCTTTCAAGCATTTCGAAGCTGCGGCAACCGTCCTCGACAACTGAATCGCTGGCAGCCAGTTCCACAAGCATGTAGTGCCCTCACCCCCTAACAGTGGGCGATGGTAGTGCTAAACGGATATGCGTTCGCTCAAACGCCGAGCTACCAATAGATGTCTCTACGGTCCCGCTACCATCATCCTTCGCGATTTATTGCCATCTTTGTTTTGTTATTCTTCATTCGTTTGCGTTTTCTGTTCCATTCTTGTCGGTTGGTCGAAGTTTTGGAGTGTGTCCTGTCTTTCGTTGCAACTTGTAAGTTCAGTTGGAAGTGAGAGATGAGCAGAAAACTAGGGGTTGATGGGAATCGCATGCTTCATTTGAGCAGCATTTCAACTGAAGAGTCCGATACCATTTTTTATGTAGTTCGTCATGTTAATGACGTTATGGCTAAAAGCAGATGGGTGGTATCCCATGCTTCAGATATAAGTAATTTTCGCTGCATTATATCCAATGTCGGAGTACCCTCAAACATTTTTAGAAAAAAGCGTATATATATATATATATATATATATATATATATATAAAACAGACATCACATATTTATTACTAAATGATTTTTAGTGTAGTCTTGTTAAGAGCTTCGCTTCTGCCAAACTGTAATGGTTAAAATAGATTATGATGAATGTATTCTTCAAATTTAGAAAATACTGGAATTTATGTCACTGATCTCCTATAACCAGTGCTGTGGAATGCAGCAGTCATGTGTGCATTACCCTAAACATTATTATTATTGACATGTGAAATAATCCGGTGTACTGCCGGATGTTTGTGTCGCTCTGGCACAATATTTCGGCCACGTAACTCGTTGCCTTCTTCAGGTGCTACCTGAGACTACCGTATTGGAGGATCTTGTCCAGTATTTATGCCCAGAGGGCGCTGGGTGCTCTCTCTGCCGTCCGCGCCCGCCTGGCGCTGCTTGTAGTGTGTTGTCTCTTCCCCAGTGCTCCCTCGGACGTACGCGCCCGACTTGGTTGCCATCTGTGGCAGCTGTCTGAGGCCCACCCTGTGTCGGGCGTTCCGTTATATTGTGCCAGAGGGACACAAACATCTGGCAGTAGACCCGATCATTCCACATGCCAAGATCCCGCCGGGAAAGCCTGAAGAGTCACATTATTATTATTCTCAATTCAAAATTCCGAACAGTTAGTGCTCCCCAAAAGGAAGTGGTACCCCCTGGTAGAGACGGGCCCATAGCATGTGTTGCACGTGGTGCTCGTACCTGCGGTGGTGGGCAACTGCTGGTTGTTGCCGGCGAGGATGTTGTGGCCGTGATGGGGCAGCGAGGGCACGGCCGTGGTGGTGGGGGGCAGCGCGCCGCCCCCCGCCTCCTCCGCCAGCGTCGTCGCCTCCGTCGAGTCCTCCGTCGGCTCCAGCTCGCCCGCCTCCCGCCTCCACAGCCTCAGGGACGGCGCCATCTTCTGCTCTGCTGCGTGTGACTTTCTTTACTGCAACACACACGACGTCAGGCGGTCAGTAAATGGTCGCATTTGTTCGCGGTCAATAAAATGTCGACAATGCAGCTCATGAAGTGAACTAAGTAACGGTTCTGACATATTAATGCACATTTATTTTTCCTTTGTCGTTTTATTCCCATCGCCCCACATGGACAGGGAGTGGGCTGTCAGCGGACACATGACACCGCTCTACACCTACATGACAATAAAATTTTTAAAACATACTGTAAAACTGGACAAAGCAGATGACAAAACGAATTTTCGAGATTATAAAAAGACATATATATTCAATTGGATAATATAAAAGGCGGATTTGTTTATTGATTAAAAGTTTGACACAAGGATAGCTACATAAGACAGAAAAGTAAAAAGTCGGTGAGTTGACTGATTAAGATAGAGATATAGACGAGTAAGGTGATGAGTGCACCTAGAGGTGAGGGTATCATCTGGAGTGCCCCAAAGAAGTGTGGTAGGTCTGATGTTGTTTTCTATCTACATAAATGATCTTTTGAATAGGGTGGATAGCAATGTGCGGCTGTTTGCTGATGATGCTGTGGTGAACGGGAAGGTGTCGTTGTTGAGTGGCTGTAGGAGGATACAAGATGACTTGGACAAGATTTGTGATTGGTGTAAAGAATGGCAGCTCACTCTAAATATAGATAAATGTAAATTAATGCAGATGAATAGGAAAAAGAATTCCGTAATGTTTGAATACTCCATTAGTTGTGTAGCACTTGGCACAGTCACGTCGATTAAATATATGGGCGTAACATTGCAGAGCGATATGAAGTGGGACAAGCATGTAATGGCAGTTGTGGGGAAGGCGGATAGTCGTGTTCGGTTCGTTAGTAGAATTTTGGGGATGATGTGGTTCATCTATAAAGGAGACCGCTTATAAAACACTAATACGACCTATTCTTGAGTACTGCTCGAGCGTTTGGGATCCCTATCAGGTCGGGTTGAGGGAGGACATAGAAGCAATTCAGAGGCGGGCTGCTAGATCACGCGAGTGTTACGGAAATGCTTCAGGAACTCGGGCGGGAGTCTCTGGAGGAAAGGAGGCATTCTTTTCGTCAATCGCTACTGAGGAAATTTAGAGAACCAGCATTTGAGGCTGACTGCAGTACAATTTTACTGCGGCCAACTTATATTTCGCGGAAAGACCACAAAGATAAGATAAGAGAGATTAGGGCTCGTACAGAGGCATATAGGCAGTCATTTTTCCCTCGTTCTGTTTGGGAGTGGAACAGAGAGAGAAGATGCTAGTTGTGGTACGAGGTACCCTCCGCCACGCACCGTATGGTGGATTGCGGAGTATGTATGTAGATGTAGATGTAGATGTAGACTGCCAAGAGGAGGGGTACCATGGAAACATAGCAGTTGAGATCGTGCATAAGAGAGTGTTTGTGTGGACAGGTGCTTGGATGAGAAATTCAGGAGAGTGAAGGGGGATGCTGTTCCCGACCCGCTCTTAGGGTTTGAGTGGAGAGGAGTGGAGAGAAGGGGAAGAGAAAGGAACCCTGACCGGAGGAGGTGAGGTGGGTTCTTTTAGATTTGGTAGGACGGGTGGGTATCAGGCCGGATCTCATCATCAGATAAGGAAAGGCGATTTCGTTGGAGGAGTGATGAATGTGTGTGTGTGTGTGTGTGTGTGTGTGTGTGTGTGTGTATCTTATGTAATAAACAAAGATGACCCTAAGATTGGACATGGAGCATGACATTGGTCCGAGGGGCCATCAGTAAGTAATGAAACTTACTTTTCCTCGGCCAATTGCCGTTGAAAAAAATGCGCATTTTGTGGTGGGACATCGTGGAAGATTCCCACTTCAGCCCCTATAGTTTCACGAAGTTCCGATAGGTGACGACGCTACACAGAGCCTTCAAAATGGCGTCTGTAATGGAGCTGTGTTCCAAACAGGGAGCTATCTTTAAGTTTCTTTTGGCGCAAAGCGAGAGCATCGTAAATACTCACAGATGCTTGCAAAATGTTTACAGAGACCTGGCAGTCTACAAAAGCACGGTGAGTCGCTGGGCGAGGCGTCTGTCGTCACCGCAACAAGGTCGCGCACACCTGTCCAATCTTCAGCTTACCAGCCGGCCGCACTCAGCTATGTTGAAACGAGCGGACACTCTCATTCGAGGTGATCGACGGATCACATTCAGACAACTCGCTACACAAGTGGATGTGTCTTTTAGTAGTGCTGACACATTCGCTCACCAGTTGTGTTCTGAAAGGTGTGTACCCGTTGGGTTCCTCGCCACCTAACTGAAGACCATAAAGAGCAATGGCGGGTCTTGTGTGTGGAATTACTGCGCGTTACCAGGCTGATCATGACAATATTTTGTTGAACATTGTCACAGGTGACGAAACATGGGTTCATCGCTTCGAACCTGAAACAAACGGAAATCCATGGCGTAGCGTCACACCAGCCCAAACCTCGCACCTTACGACTTCCATATACTTGGCCGAATAAAGGGTGCATTCCACGGAAAGCAGTGGGTGAATTACGGGGAGGTTATTGTTGCAACAGGACGTCGGATCTGACGTCAATCAGTAAAGTGGTACCAAGCAGGAATGTAAGGTGGCGTAAGACTGTCGCAGTGAACGGGGATTATGTTGAAAAATTTGTAGCCCATAGAGTGGGTAATAAAGTGGTGTATTGGAAACCTGAATAAAACCAACCTGGTTTCATAGAAAATGTGTTGCATTATTTATTGAACGCCACTCGTTTATACAGGGTGAGTCAGGAGGAAAGGTACATGCTTTGAGGGGCGATACTTGTGTTGATTCTGAACAAAAAACTCCTAATAAACATTTCCCTTTTTCTTAACCAATGAGTCAACATTTACCCGCAACGGAATCAATAACACATGCAACTCTCACGTATGGGCAAATGAAAATGTGCACGGTACTGTGGAAACGAATTTTCACCGACGTTTCTCAGTCAACGTGTGATGACCAACTCATCGGTCCAGTTGTTTTAGATAACCGTGTCACTGGGACACGGTACCTTTAGTTTCTTCAAAATGTGTTACCAGAATATGTGGAGGATATCCCTTTGGCAACACGAGCTCTTATTTAGTTTCAGCATGAAGGAGCTCCTATACATTCCGTACGGCTAGTGACACAGTATTTCAACACAACGTATCCTGATTGTTGGATCGGTCGCCGTGGAGTCATTGCTTGGCCACCGAGGTCACGCGATCTTACCCCACTGGATTACTGTTTGTGGGAGTGGCTGAAGGGCGATGTCTACAAGCGCAGAGTGGACACAAGAGAGGAACTTCTCGCTCGTATGTTAGATGCTTGTGCCCAGGTAAAGGAATGCAAAACTGAGCTCCGATCGGCGACGCAACACCTGTCTACAAGAGCAGCAACATGGACTGAAGTTGACGATGGACTGTTTGAACACCACCTGTGAGGAAACGTACACAATTAAACAAACCATAACATAACAGTATCTTAGTTTACCGTCACCTGCACCTTTCCCGTTCCTAGCTGTTTTCATTGGTTTAACCGGAGACGGTTAAGAAAATGGCATATGTTTATTAGAAGTTTTTTGTTCAGATCACCAGTAGTATCACCCGTCAAAGCGTGAACCTTTCCTCCTGACTCTCCTGTATACATACGGCGATTGAAAAAAATGCTTACACACTGACATGGCCCCATTGGACGTACAAAAGAGATAGGTAATCACTTAGGAACTGGGAGTCACAAAGGCCAACCGTGGCTGCTAAATGGCGTTGCAGTTATGTAGTCACGTGCTACAAATGGGCGCCCATTACAAAAGATGCTCAAAGTTTTGTCCTGATGCATCGAGACACGCCTAACGTGGTCACTCCATAGAATGGCGCACACTCTCGGAGATACCTAGTGCATCCCGAAGGCATCCTGCTGCCGCGACAATTCTGTCCACTAGGTCCTCCGGCGATGTGACATGTGTTTCATACACAAGGCCCTTGAGACAGCCAGCCCGCCCCCCCCCCCCCCACACACACACGCACACACAGGAAAAAATCGACTGGATACAGATCAGGTGGTCGTGGTAGCCAAGCGACTGGCCCATCGTGACCAATCCAGCGGCCCGGAGAGGCTGAAATTCACAGTGCAGAAGTCAAATGCAGCGACGATCAGGGATGGGAACATCATCAGCATGTCCAGCAGAACCTCTCCCAGAAATACAAGGTACGTGCGATCGTCAAGGCGGTCCGGGAGAATGCGCGGCCCAATTAAACAATCTCCAACGATACCAGCACACACGTTAAGGGTAAATTTGCATTGTGAGGCATGCGTACGTGTAGCATGTGGGTTCACATCCGCCCACATATACACGTTGTGGACGTTTATCACACTGTGGAGTGGGAACGCAGCCTCATCGATGATGGCGAAACTCCCTGTTCAGCCTCGGTCTCAAAATGGAACTGCGGATAGCGAAGAAGTCAGCGTGGTGTGGGATGAATATAATATGGATTGCTGCAAAATAAAATATTTACAGACTTACAAAAGTTGAACGTTTATACCAAAAAGTTACCACAAGTTTTGCGGCCAAAATAACAAAGCGAACCGCTAGAATTAAAAAAAAAAGGGCCTCCACCAGCTGAGATGCAACTATCTCAACAAATTGATTGAACTGGAACATGCAGAACTGTTCATTAATTTAGAGATAAAATGTTGTTACTAAAAATGTTCGTGAAATTTACATGACTTGTAGATCTTCATTCTCGAGGTGTAGCCTCGTTGCAAATACTGCTGAGCCCCTCTGCTGTGCTGCTGTACATGCAAAACTAATCTTGTAATGCGCGAAATGAATTCCAGGTACAGATTTTCCGCAAGATTGCTTTATTCGCACGCAAGATGTTCGGCGTCGAGAAAATATGTAAACAAAGTTCTACATGCTGTTCTGTTGATGGTTGGTAACAAACTGCCCCCTAGCTGTACGCAAACCGCTTGTATTTATACGATTTACAACCATAATTGACAATCAGAATTTACAAATTTTACGAAATGGCAATTAAAAGTGTGTAATAAAATTAATTCACATGCACAAAAAAATAACTGAAATAATGCTTTACAATTTTGTTTGGACGCGGACATAATTTCGTTAAGAACTCCAAAGTAATTTACAGGTTTCCAAAACAAAAAAACAAAAAACCAATACATTTATATTTTAGTTAATTACAGTCGAAAGAAAGAATGAAAAGTGTTCTTACCGTATGTATCAACTCCAAATAATGTTAATCAAAAATAGCTAACCGATTTGTCGAAAATAAATTTGTAAGTTGAAAATGCACTTTCTTTATGCAGGTCATTGTGGCTTTTGGTAAATATTACTGATCAGACTCAGCAGCGTAGCAAATTTAGATCAATTACTTAGTGATTATTGAAAACAATATTCCTAGCATGCTCACAAACTCGTTATTGAGCGCAGAATACAATAGCAAACTGAGATTTTACGTAAGTTGCCTCAAATAGATTAATTACTGGTATAGGTGCAGGGTAGAATTGTACATTAAACGATTAATTAAGCATAAGACAAATGTAGCCACTTCAGGGGGGCGGCAAAGATGCTTAAGGGGCTGTTTCATTACATTCTGCAGTCGATTCCTGCAGAAACCACCACGCACATACCGTCTGCTGGTTTTAGTCCCCCAGTTGCAATGCCTGGAGGCGTTTGAAATGAAACTGAAGCAGTCCTTTGTCGTGTACAATGCGCCAGACGTTGGATTGGGAGATATCAATGGCGCCGTCTACACCTAGTGTGGTTGTTGACGCCGTACGCTGCACCCTTTCGAAAACTCGTTCTTTCCCTGCGACTGTACGTGTTGTTCGTTGGCGGCTAGAATCCAGCTTGTGCACATGGAAAGAGCTGGTTTCGCACAATCGGCAATGCAGGATGGCGAATGATGTGTGGCACGGAACCTTTCTATCAGGACATTTCGCACGATACAATCCCACGGCTTCTCGTCTATTGCAGTTGGTCATGCTACAAATCAAACGCATCTCACCCATTTCGCGGTAGGTGTAGCTAGCCACGTGACTCCCAACGCGTCCACGGAGTGAATGGCGACGATCTCCCTGCGCTACGCCCGTGTTTGTATGGCAACGCCCTCTCGTGACCGTAACGACCTCTCGTGGCGTTTGCGACCATCGATTCCTATGTGCTTACTGATCCTTGTTGTATATCTGGTGTGCCATATCAGCTTGTAAACGTATTTTTTTTAACCAGCCTGTATACATCATTGACATCACTGTCTAAAGTCCTATGTGAAAATAATTTTTATGCATACGATTCTTTAGCTGTAAAATGCCTGCATGCATTCAAAAGTGGAGGCCCAGTCGATAATCTCTGTAGCTGCCCACTCTCTGTTACCCACTAACTCTCATAACTGTCAGAAAAGAAACGAAGACAAAAGAACTTTACAATTCGAGCCACAGAACCTAACAAGTTTTGTCAACTTCTCTGAGCTGGTAGTCTATGGCTACCCCTATTTTTTATAATATAAAATAGTGATATACGACTTGTGACATTGTTGTATACAAGCGAAATTCCGTTGCATTTATCTTTTCAAAACTTTAAGCTAAGTCCATCCCACATATTGAATACTAATTATTGAGGCCCCTGTGAAACGTTGCACAAAATCCATCGTCTTTTAGAACGGAATATCTCCGTAGTATCGATGTAATGACATTTAAAATCTGCAGAGTGCTGGCGGACGAACCTTAACGTCGAGCCGTAGTCACATTGTTTTTGGAGTCAAACTATGGTGTAGACAAAAATTCCGTTCGGCGTATTTGAAAGCTTCACTCCACAGATGTTGCTACTCCATTCTGCAGCGCTCTTTTCCCATCCGTGGAAAAAAATCACACAACAAAGCTCGATGCTTGTTACTGACGAAGGAACTGCAGCAACCAATCCTTATTTATGTTATTAAATTTATTTTGTTTCCCTTTACCGGTTTGAAATTTTGTCACACCCAACTACAAGTGGAGTACATTTTTATATTAGATAAGACAAACAGCAAGCCTAATATCCGCTCTCAGCAGTCGTGCGTAAAAGCTACGATGAGCACCATGAAAACAATACAGGTGTTCAAAATGAAGGTATTTTCACACCGTATTGATGATTGGTTTGACAAAGGACTCGAAATACAAAAATATTCTAAATGAGCAGAACAATTCAGTTGCGAGGCTGCTTCTTACTAATATTTAAACTTACAATTACTTTTTAAGCGTTTCTCAACATCCATACAATCCAGACTACAAGAAAAACAGGAAGGAGGGAGATACTCGACTGTGCATTAGACGCGTCAGCGCGGAGCTACAAACAACATGAAAAATTCATCTGGCAGATATCAGTCAACTTTCCAGTCGATGTCACAGCCCTCAAAGCGCACACGTAGCTTGACTGATGGCCCGCTCGCGTGTCGCACTGCTTGACAGACATTCACCTCCCATTACTGCCACATCGAAACGATGTGCTTTAGTTTATCGTAACGTTGCTTCGCTAATGTCTTTCTATTCCCGTCAGTGTACTCGAAAATTGTGAAGTAACGTTAAACAACATTACGTTTAGAATTGTCGTTGGATAACAACAGATTTTCCGTTATTTGCTCTCTGCTTTCAATTGTTCGTTAGTAAGTGCATTTTCAGCACCTCTTCTCACTTATTAACGAAAGTGAAAGCGGAACTAAAACGGAGGAAATGGAAATGTTTGCGGTACACCACACAAACAAATATTAATATTAAATCGTTCGATAGTCAGGCTCGATAAGGCGTCGAGTCATTGTCAGTCATTACACTGCTTGACAATCGCTGAGCAACTGAGACATCGTTGGACAGGAAAAAAATTCAGGCAATGATGGACGACATGAAACCCAGTTCGTACCTAATACTAGTGGTGTGGTATACTTTTATGAAAAATGATACAGATTTCACCACATGGGAATGTAAGATAACAGACATAAGCAACGTTCATGATCGACACGGGTGAGAATCCCTACATAGAAAGTCGATATCACATTCTCAGGGATATACCCTCCTCAGGCACTAATGCACATTTTTTTGCACCTGTTATTCATGCTGCCTATCAAACCGTTCAGGAGTCCTTGGGGAACATTTGAGTAGGGGTCGTCCGTTGAGAAACACGTCTGCCAAGAGCATCCCAGGCATGTTCTGTAGATTTTAGGTCCGGGGAGTAAGCAGGCTATTCCGTACGTTCAATATCTTCACTTTCCAGTGTGTCCGACTCCTCATCGGTTCTACGTGCGCTGCCATTGCCGCCCATAAAGAGAAAGTCGAGACCTTCCGCACCCCTAAACAGATGGACATAATGCAGAATACCTTCCTTGCACTACCGTTGTGCTGTAACGGTAACTCGCACAAAGATATACAGCAGTGTTCAGCCACTGTGTATAAAGCCTGCTCACACCATAACGCCTGGTCTACACCAAAGACGTTCATGAACATTTTGTGGTGTGTAACATGTTACCCTCTCTCTCCACACTAACTGGTGACCGTAATCACTTCTACAGTGATGCAGGATTCGTTGGACATCATCGATCTGGGCCACTGTTGCTGACCCGAAACGGCATGCTTCCTACACCAATGAATACTTTCTCGACGATGGCGCTGTTGAAGTGGGATGCATTTAACAGACTTGCGAGCATACAAATCAGCCTGGCTTCATCGTCGCAAAAAGGTTCTGACAGACACACGAGTACCAGTAGCGCTTGCAAGGTCTGCAGCAATCTGCCTATGAAGGAGCTTTCTGCTCCTTTTCGCCATTAGGGCTACGTATCGATCCTCTTGCGGTGTGGTTGTCCATCTACAACCACCGGCACGCTTCTGCATAGTATTTCCACCTTCAGCGGCCTGTTTTAATCGCGGCGTGACACTTTTCGACATACCTATTACTATGGCCACAATAGTGACACTGTGACCGTCTTCGAGCCACCAAATTGCACGTCTACGACCGTAAGCACTCATGTCTTGCAGACATAATGCCGTACCAAGAGGGCCGGCCGTGGTGGTCTCGCGGTTCTAGGCGCTCAGTCCGGAGCCGCGCGACTGCTACGGTAGCAGGTTCGAATCCTGCCTCGGGCATGGATGTGTGTGATGTCCTTAGGTTAGTTAGGTTTAAGTAGCTCTACGTTCTAGGGGACTGATGACCACAGATGTTAAGTCCCATAGTGCTCAGAGCCATTTCGTACCAAGAGGAGTGGCGGACCAAACGATTTCACAACAGCCTTCGTCAAACACCGAATTGTATGAAGTGTCGAATACATACAGAGCGTTCGTGCACAGTTGCAGTTGACCACGTCCCGTTCTCTACATTTCCTTTCACTATCTGTGGTCGGGTGTTCCGTAGCAATACATTTTCTATGGGATTCAGGCCAGCTGACTGAGCACGCTAGTCGAGCCGCGCGTTCGTCAAGCCAGGAACGTATGTATGTAGCCCTGGCCTCATCTTGGAAGTCGAGAGTTTCCACAGCATAATCACCAAGAATACGTAGGCGAAATGGCAATACTCGTCATCGAGAGTCTATCTATCTACCTATTTAAAGAAGAGTGTCCGTTTCTTTGTTTATTTATTTGTAATTAATACAAATGTACAGTTTTATTGCGATCTTGATGAAATTTTGCACATTTTTACCTTCAATGCATGTGGAAGATAACTTTCTGCGAAAGATTTCGTAATTTGACTCGAAACATGTATGTATGTAATATATAAATGGGAAAGGTTGTTACCAGAAACCTCTCAAGAACAGAAAAAATGGTCTTGGTTGGACAATATAGGTTTATTTAATTCACATGTGACGCCTTTCGCCTGCTCTAGGCATAATCAGACAATCGATAAAAACTTCTGTCAATCGTAACTAAGGTGCCGTACATTAAGAGTCCGAAAGAACTGTGACATAACAGCCAAAAAGCCATTGTCAAAGCTTCATAACATCCCACCATCAGTCCCAGTTCTTTGCGACTTTTAATCACGGTTGACGCCTCGGTTGCGAGTAGGAAGAATTTTATCGGTGATATAATGAAGCATTTACAATGGCTATCTGGCTGTTACCTCCCAGTTCTATGGCTCTCTTTTTCCGTTACGATTAACAGAAGATTTCATCGATTGTATGTCCATCTTTTTAGATATGGTTACGGGACTCAGCTGCTCGATAGAGGATGTCAAATGAAACAGCTTTCAGCCGTCAATTTTCAATCTGATTTTATTTGGCAACCAGTTTCAGCTTTTTACTAGCCGTCTTGAGGCCCCTGACCGACGTGTAGGAAGAATCTACCTCGCTTGTGATCAAAACACAGTCGACAGGTGATGGTTGAACTGATCACTGTAGCAAATATCTACTAATACCAGTATTGCTGGCCCCTGTTTTGTAAAGTTAGCATAGAGAGCTGAAGTAGAAGCAAGGGAATTTGGTAAGGAAAAAGGTACCTTTGCATAAAGCATAGTACACCTGCTTTCACATAGCATGTTCAGCTAGAAAAAAAAGAAAAAAAAGCTACACAATCTACATTTGAAAACAGATCCCCATACACCCTGCCATCACGCAGTTGGCTTCATAAAACCAAAAACTGAAAGAAAAAGAAACATGCGAAGAAAAAAATTATCGTCGAGTAAACAGGTTATCTGCGCTCTAAATGAGAATTATGCAGAACCATTCTCTGATACGTTAGTTACTGTCTGAGTAATCCTCAGTGTTTGTATGATTTACGCATTGAAGGTTTATGATTCCTAAGTTGCAACTCTAGGCGCTTCAGTCCGGAACCGCGCTGCTACTACGGTCGCAGGTTCGAATCTTGTCTCGGGCATCGATGCGTGTGCTGTCCTCAGGTTAGTTAGGTTTAAGTAGTTCTAAGTCTTTCGAAGTCTAGGGGACTGATGACCTCAGATGTTAAGTCCTGTAGTTCTTAGAACCATTTAAGTTGCAACTGGCAATACTGATTGTATGCTCTCAGTTTCAAACAGATTGGGAGCTTAGCTTTGAAAATTAAAAAATAAAAAGCAAATAAAAAGATTCTAGCTTGATACACGTAAAAATATCGAATGCAATGCTTTTCTAATATCATGAATCGGGATAGGTTTATACTGACCACTCGAATAATGTACTACCGGTAATCTTTAAGTTTTCTGATTATCGAACACAATGAGTATAGTCTACATCAACATTTATACTCCGCAAGCCACCCAACGGTGTGTGGCGGAGGGTACTTTACGTGCCACTGTCATTACCTCCCCCTCCCGTTCCAGTCGCGTATGGTTCGCGGGAAGAACGACTGCAGGAAAGCCTCCGTGCGCGCTCGAATCTCTCTAATTTTACATTCGTGATCTCCTCGGGAGGTATAAGTAGGGGAAAGCAATATATTCGATACCTCATCCAGAAACGCACGCTCTCGAAACCTGGACAGCAAGCTACACCGCCTCTCTTGCAGAGTCTGCCACTTGTGTCTGGGTAATTTACAGTGCCTCAAGTCTTATATACAGTTTCTAACGTTAATACTTGACTTACTACGTTAAATCTTCAGCGTAAGATTATTCCTGATATGAGTAGATTTAAATTCGATCGGTAGTTGTGCAGAATACTCGAAGGCGCTAAATTCGGTCAATGAAATTAAATAATCGTATGGCTTTGCTGGCCGGGAGGCCCCAACAGGCGAAGTTCGGCCGCCGAGTGCGAGTATGGTTGCAGTCGACTCCACATAGGGCGACTCGCGTGCCGGTGATTAGGATGAAATGATGATGAGGACAACACAACCCCCAGTCCACGAGCGGCCGGGAATCTAACCCGGGCCCGCTGCATGGGAGGCAATCACTTTACCATCCAGCTAAGCAGGCGGACTTTGGTAAATAATTATACGAAATACTTGAAAGCGTTAAATACTGCAAGTGGGACTGGGTGTCGGTTTTACCCTTGTAGTAATATAGTTAGCGTAGTGGCATAATGGAACAGTTCACTTTGCAGTACAGGCTAGCTCGTGAAATACAGAAAAAGCAGAGAACAAAGAGATCGATCACGAATTTACGGGACAAAGAGGAACGGTAGAAGTGTGGCCAAAGAAAGGTCTTTCCTCTTCCCTCGTTAGTCGTGTCCTTGTTGGCCGTGTTTATTTTGGTTTCGCTTTGCACTAGCGGCCTTTGAGCGGCGCTGCATCCTGTTGCTATTATAGCTAAGGCACGTCACATGTGGGATGGCGGTCTCGTTCCCCGACACAGAGCGGGTTTTATCGACCCACGTTCCGTTACCTTCTTCCGGGTCTTTCTCCTTTTGCGATCACACTACCTTCAACGCACGCCTAAAAAGTATGGTACTTGGATATGCGTATGTGTAAATAGTTGCGTTTGTCAAAGTTCGCGCCTGTGGGTTCACATGGAGAGTCATCTAAATCTACATCTATACACTGAAAATAATCGTGAAGCGCATGGCAGAGGGTAATCTCCATCGCACCAGGCGTTATAGTTTCTTACCGGTCCTTTCGTGATGGAGCGAGGGAAGAATGGCTGCTTAATGTCCCTGAGCTCGCTGTACTTCTAGATGTAGACTATATGTAGTTCGGTTTAGTCTAATCTTGTCTTCGCAGCTTCCACAGGAGCAGTACGCAGTAAGTAATCACTGGTGGAGCACTTGATGTCACGCCTCTCATTTTCATGGCGCTCCGTACTGCCATTCGTATGTACTTTTAATATTCCGAGTTAGTCCTTTCTAGCATGGGTCCCACACTCTTGAGCAATATTCTAACATGTGTCGCACAAGTAGTTTGTAAGCAGTCACCTTTTTAGATTGCATTTCCTCGGCCTCCTCGTAATGACCCGGACATAAATTGACCAGAATGAAAAATGCTTCATCTAGCGCAAAGACATGCAAGTATGACCTGAGCAAAGTTAGGGATGAAAAGGACGGAACTACCTTTTTAGCTTATCTGGCAACTTCGAAGACATTTCAATCAAAAAATCTTAATATATTCCTGCCTTTTTAATTGCTAGTATTAGTACTCACGTCGTGTAATGTAATTTACCGTGCCAAGTAAAATATGATGACACATGATATGTCGTATAACGTGACACAAGCCATCATGTCAACCACTAGCATTTGTCAAGTTTTGCAGTATGACACAAAGTGTTATTTAGCTTGGGATCCACACATCCCCGCTCTGGGATACTTCCTGTTATAGATGCACACCCACTCTCGGGTATTTTCTGTTTTGGGTGAATCCTGCTCTCTAGAAGCATATGTATTTTTATCTATTTGTTCTTACATCCCTCACCATACGTGTAAGGGGGGGGGGGGTCGACAGGGAAAAAATAAACTCTGCCTATCACCCAGAAATCAAAAAATTGTTTTAGCGTCCCCCCATTAACAAATCTACCCGCAGAAATTTTATCCACCCAGAAATTTTTTTTTCAGCTGTTACATGTAAGCTCTCCGGCCATACGATCGTATACACGGTGTCCTACATAAAACCGGTACACGTCACGAACCGGCTAATCATCTCTAGTAGAATTGGTAATGAAGTGGCTCGAAAGTTGGCTACACTGGAAAATTGAGTGCGGCTGTGTTGGTGAGTCAGTTGTTGTGAGATGCTTGCATTGTTGACCTGTTACAGGAATAGGGCAGTTTGTATTAGAAAAGTGAATTGATATTGTGGAGTGTTACAGAAATACAGGGTATATCAAGGAATGTATAGACACGTTTCAAGCGAAGGATCCTGGTAGGCACTCCCCACGACCAGCACTGTTCAAGATCTGTACAAGAATTGGAGGGCTGTAGGAACTGTTCAGAATGAACAGAGGAATAGGCGACCGACAGTGAGGACCTCTGAAACTACAGACAAAATTCGCTTGGACACAACGAGAAGTCCTCGCAAGTCGATAAGGAAGTTATCACAGCAGGTAGGCGCATCTCGTACATCGTGTCATCGTGTACTAAAAGATATGGAATTAAGTCTATCATGTGAATGTGGTGCGAGATTTGAAATTTGAGGATCACGAAAAAAGAATTCGTCTTTGTAACTGGCTGTTGACATCAATTGCTAACGATTACTTGGACCCCTTGCTTTACTTCATGACAGATTAGGGACGAGGCCTGGCTCCATTTGTCAGGTCACGTAAACTACTAGAACTGCAGATGCAGTTGAATGAGGAACCTCTCCACTCATAGAAGATAGGTGTTTGGTATTTTTTCAATTACACCGAAAACAGTCCCAGGTACCTAGAGATATGCTCAATTAACAGATGCAGAGAGGCTGTATGCAGAATCCAACAAGACTAATATACCTCGATGGGGACAGCTGAAAATGTGTGCCCCCACCGGGACTCGAACCCGGGATCTCCTGCTTACATGCCAGACGCTCTAGCCATCTCTTTTTTTTTGCTCTCATTTTGTTCAATATTGTTCGTTGAATTTTTTCATGGCGGTTGTCCGATGGCACTCGTTCTGGTTGTTCGTTGATCCATTCACTCAGTCTTTGATTACAGAGGGTAGCTAAACCCTCTGACTGAACACGCTGAGCTACCGCGCCGGAATTCATCTGAGCCACCGAGGACACAGATGAATAGCGCGACTGCAGGGACTTATCCCTTGCACGATTCCCATGAGACCCACATTCCCAACTGTCCACAATCTACATACGTAATGTTCCTATACATATGTAATAGTTGACCCGTGGTCTAGGGGTAGCGTCTTTGATTCATAATAAAAACGTCTTCGGTCCCGGGTTCGATCCCCGCCACAGCCTAAAGTTTGATAAATAATCAGCATTGGCGGCCGAAGACTTCCGGCATAAGAAGTCAGCCTCATTCTGCCAACGGCCTTGTCAGAGAGGGTGGAGGAGCGGATAGAGGTTCAAGGCACTCTCTTGTCCTAGGGGTGGGAAATTGCCCCTAAAGGCGGAAGAGTCAGCAATGATCAACGACATGAGGATGCAGAAGGCAATGGAAACCACTGCATTAAAGACACGTAACGTGTATCCACAGGACATGTGGCCTGTAATTGAAGAAGTATCATGATGATCTCTCCATTGGCAAAAGATTCCGGAATAGTCGGATCTCCGGGAGGGGACTGCCAAGGGTGAGGTTACCATGAGAGAAAGATTGAATAATCAACGAAAGGATAACGTTCTACGAGTCGGGGCGTGGAATGTCAGAAGCTTGAACGTGGTAGGGAAACTAGAAAATCTGAAAAGGGAAATGCAAAGGCTCAATCTAGATATAGTAGGGGTCAGTGAAGTGAAGTGGAAGGAAGACAAGGATTTCTGGTCAGATTGGTATCGGGTAATATCAACAGCAGCAGAAAATGGTATAACAGGTGTAGGATTCGTTATGAATAGGAAGGTAGGGCAGAGGGTGTGTTACTGTGAACAGTTCAGTGACCAGGTTGTTCTAATCAGAATCGACAGCAGACCAACACCGACAACGATAGTTCAGGTATACATGCCGACGTCGCAAGCTGTTGATGAACAGATAGAGAAAGTGTATGAGGATATTGAAAGGGTAATGCAGTATGTAAAGGGGGACAAAAATCTAATAGTCATGGGCGACTGGAATGCAGTGGTAGGGGAAGGAGTAGAAGAAAAGGTTACAGGAGAATATGGGCTTGGGACAAGGAATGAAAGAGGAGAAAGACTAATTGAGTTCTGTAACACGTTTCAGCTAGTAATAGCGAATACCCTGTTCAAGAATCACAAGAGGAGGAGGTATACTTGGAAAAGGCCGGGAGATACGGGAAGATTTCAATTAGATTACATCATGGTCAGACACAGATTCCGAAATCAGATACTGGATTGTAAGGCGTACCCAGGAGCAGATATAGACTCAGATCACAATATAGTAGTGATGAAGAGTAGGCTGAAGTTCAAGACATTAGTCAGGAAGAATCAATACGCAAAGAAGTGGGATACGGAAGTACTAAGGAATGACGAGATACGTTTGAAGTTCTCTAACGCTATAGATACAGCAATAAGGAATAGCGCAGTACGCAGTACAGTTGAAGAGGAATGGACATCTCTAAAAAGGGCCATCACAGAAGTTGGGAAGGAAAACATAGGTACAAAGAAGGTAGCTGCGAAAAAACCATGGGTAACAGAAGAAATACTTCAGTTGATTGATGAAAGGAGGAAGTACAAATAGGTTCCGGAAAAATCAGGAATACAGAAATACAAGTCGCTGAGGAATGAAATAAATAGGAAGTGCAGGGAAGTTAAGACGAAATGGCTGCAGGAAAAATGTGAAGACATCGAAAAAGATATGATTGTCGGAAGGCCAGACTCAGCATACAGGAAAGTAAAAACAACCTTTGGTGACATTAAAAGCAACGGTGGTAACATTAAGAGTGCAACGGGAATTCCACTGTTAAATGCAGAGGAGAGAGCAGATAGGTGGAATGAATACATTGAAAGCCTCTATGAGGGTGAAGATTTGTCTGATGTGATAGAAGAAGAGACAGGAGTCGATTTAGAAGAGATAGGGGATCCAGTATTAGAATCGGAATTTAAATGAGCTTTGGAGGACTTACGGTCAAATAAGGCAGAAGGGATAGATAACATTCCATCAGAATTTCTAAAATCATTGGGGGGAAGTGGCAACAAAACGACTATTTACGTTGGTGTGTAGAATATATGAGTCTGGCGATATACCATCTGACTTTCGGAAAAGCATCATCCACACAATTCCGAAGACGGCAAGAGCTGACAAGTGCGAGAATTATCGCACAATCAGCTTAACAGCTCATGCATCGAAGCTGCTTACAAGAATAATATACAGAAGAATGGAAAAGAAAATTGAGAATGCGCTAGGTGACGACCAGTTTGGCTTTAGGAAAAGTAAAGGGACGAGAGAGGCAATTCTGACGTTACGGCTAATAATGGAAGCAAGGCTAAAGAAAAATCAAGACACTTTCATAGGATTTGTCGACCTGGAACAAGCGTTCGACAATATAAAATGGTGCAAGCTGTTCGAGATTCTGAAAAAAGTAGGGGTAAGCTATAGGGAGAGACGGGTCATATACAATATGTACAACAACCAAGAGGGAATAATAAGAGTGGACGATCAAGAACGAAGTGCTCGTATTAAGAGGGGTGTAAGACAAGGCTGTAGCCTTTCACCCCTACTCTTCAATATGTACATCGAGGAAGCAATGATGGAAATAAAAGAAAGGTTCAGGAGTGGAATTAAAATACAAGATGAAAGGATATCAATGATACGATTCGCTGATGACATTGCTATCCTGAGTGAAAGTGAAGAAGAATTAAATGATCTGCTGAACGGAATGAACAGTCTAACGGGTACACAGTATGGTTTGAGAGTAAATCGGAGAAAGACGAAGGTAATGAGAAGTAGTAGAAATGAGAACAGCGAGAAACTTAACTTCAGGATTGATGGTCACGAAGTCAATGAAGTTAAGGAATTCTGCTACCTAGGCAGTAAAATAACCAATGACGGACGGAGCAAGGAGGACATCAAAAGCAGACTCGCTATGGCAAAAAAGGCATTTCTGGCCAAGAGAAGTCTACTAATATCAAATACCGGCCTTAATTTGAGGAAGAAATTTCTGAGGATGTACGTCTGGAGTACAACATTGTGTGGTAGTGAAACATGGACTGTGGAAAAACCGGAACAGAAGAGAATCGAAGCATTTGAGATGTGGTGCTATAGACGAATGTTGAAAATTAGGTGGACTGATAAGGTAAGAAATGAGGAGGTTCTACGCAGAATCGGAGAGGGAAGGAATATGTGGAAAACACTGATAAGGAGGACAGGATGATAGGACATCTGCTAAGACATGAGGGAATGACTTCCATGGTACTAGAGGGAGCTGAAGAGGGCAAAAACTGTAAAGGAAGACAGAGATTGGAATACGTCAAGCAAATAATTGAGGACGTAGGTTGCAAGTGCTACTCTGAGATGAAGAGGTTGGCGGGCCGCATCAATCCAGTCAGTAGACTGATGACCAAAAAAAAAAGACATACGTAATGTGCCCATCCACTCATTACTGTCGCGCACTAAGGTGACTATTCCCGTAAGAGTTCGGGCAATGAAAATCAGTGGATGGGCAAATATCTATTAGGTACATTACGTATGTAGATTGTGGACAGTTGGGAATGTGGGTCTCACGGGAAGCGTGCAAGGGATAAGTCCTTGCAGTCGCGCTGTTCGTATGTGTTATACGTGGTTCAGATGGACAGAGCGTCTGCCATGTAAGCAGGAGATCCCGGGTTCGAGTCCCGGTTGGGGCACACCTTTTTAGCTGTTCCCATCGAGGTATATCAGTGACACCTGTCGGCAGCTGAGGGTTTCAATTAATTATCATTTATTCTAGAGAAGCGGCAAGGTCATCAAAGGTATCTGTTCTTTCGAGAAGAGTTACTATCTTCATATATAGTTAAATGGCTACCCGGCCATTGACCTTCGCCTGTGCGAATGCGCACAGGTTGCCCGAACTCTTATTGAACTCCTACGGGAATCATCACCTTAGTGAGAGCGAGTAATGAGTGGAACATTACGTATGTAGATTGTGGACAGTTGGGAATGAGGGTCTCACGATAAGCGTGCAAGGAATGTCACTGCAGCCGCGCTATTCATCTGTGTCCGCGGGGGCTCAGATGGATGCCGGCACGGTAGCTCAGCGCGTTCGGTCACAGAGTTTCGTTACCCTCTCTAATAAAAAACTGAGTGAATGGATCAACGAACAACCTGAACGAGTGTCATCTGACATCCGCCATGAACAAATTCAACGAACAATATAGAACAAAATGAGAGCAAAAAAAATATAAATAAATAAATAAGAAGATGGATAGAACGTCTGTCATGTAAGCAGGAGATCCCGGATTCGAGTCCCGGTCGGGGCACACATTTTCAGCTGTCCCCATCGAGGTATATCAGCAACACCTGTCGGCAGCTAAGGGTTTCAATTAATTATCATTTATTCTAGAGAAGCTGCACGGTCATCAATGGTATCTGAGCTTTCGAGAACAGTTGCTATCTTCATATATCACAATTAAGTGCCTGGCAGACTGTTCATCGAACAACGTTTAAGCTAGTTCTCTAGCGTTCCGCTCTGAAACACCGCTTGTGAAAAACAAACACTTAAACCTTGCTGTGTAAGCTTTGATTTCTCTTATTTTTTTATGATGATCATTTCCCCGTGTATGGGTGGGCACCAAAAAAATATTTTCACACTCTGGGGAGAAAGCTGGCGATTGAAGTTTCATGAGAAGGTCCTCCTGCAGCATACTTAGCTTGTTTCGATGCATAATTTGCTTTTTTTGAGTGGCATGTCGGGAAAGGGGTGTCTTACATTCAAATGGTTTACTCCTTTTCAATATCAAGGTTTCTATAGCGTTAAATTTACTTTTCTGTACACTCCATTGCCAGATCTATCCATTGTAATGAAACAGTGCTAAGTAGTGTTCGAATATACGTTTGAAGACTTTGCTGTTAATAGCGTGTATGTGTATCAGAAAACGTAGTTTATGTACGCTATGTGATCAAAAGTATCCGCACCCCCCCCCCCCCCCCGCCTCCCACAAAACACACGTTTTTCATATTAGGTGCAGTGTGCTGCCACCTAATGCCAGGTACTTCATATCAGCGACCTCAGTAGTTATTAAACGTCGTGAGAAAACAGAATGGGGCGCTCCGCGGACTTCGAATGTGGTCAGGTGATTGTGTGTCACTTGTGTCATACGCGAGATTTCCACACTCCTAAACTCCCTAGGTCCACTGTTTCCGATGTGATAGTGAAAAGGAAACTAATCGTACAGCACAAAAGCGCACAAGCCGACCTCGTGTGTTGACTGACAGAGACGCCGACAGTTGAAGAGGTTCGTTATGTGTAATAGGCAGACATCTATCCAGACCATCACACAGGAATTCCAAACTGCATCAGGATCCACTGAAAGTACTGTGACAGATAGGCGGGAGGTGAGAAAACTTGGCTTTTATGGTCGAGTGGTTGCTCATAAGCCACGCATCACGTCGGTAATTGACAAATGACGCCGTGCTTGGTGTACAGATCGTAAACATTGGATGACTGAACAGTGGAAAAACGTTTTGTGGAGTGACGAATCACGGTGCACAATGTGGCGATCCGATGGCAGGGTGTGGGTATGGTGAATGCCCGGTGAACGTCATCTGCCAGCGTGTGTAGTGCCAACAGTAAAATTCGGAGGTGGTAGTGTTATGGTGTGGTCGTGTTTTTCATTAAGGGGTTTGCAGCTCTTGTTGTTTTGCGTGGCACTATCACAGCACAGGCCTACATTGATGTTTTAAGCACCTTCTTGCTTCCCACTGTTGAAGAGCAATTCGGGAATGGCGATTGCACCTGTTCATAATGCACGGCCTGTGGCGGAGTGGTTACACGACAGTAACATCCCTGTAATGGACTGGCCTGCACAGGGTCCTGACCTTAATCCTATAGAAGACCTGTGGGATGTTTTGGAACGCCGACTTAGTGCCAGGCCTCACCGACCGACATCGATACCTCTCCTCAGTGCAGCACTCCATGAAGAATCGTCTGCCATTCCGCAATAACCCTTCCAGCGCCTGATTGAACGTATACCTGCGAGAGTGGAAGCTGTCGTAAAGGCTAAGGGTGGGCCAACACCATATTCAATTCTAGCATTACCGATGGAGGGCTCCACGAACTTGTAAGTCATTTTCAGCCAGGTGTCCGGATACTATTGATCACATAGTGTACATATGTGTTCTTTAGTTTCCAATGCAAGAATGGAAATATTTTTGCGGTATTTTGGTATTACAAAGGAGTGCCAGAACTGGAAAATAATGGTGTACCGAAGTTTCAGATACAGGAACAGCAATGTTCGTCAGCCGGCCTGGATGGCCGAGCGGTTCTAGGCGCTACAGTCTGGCTACCGCGCGACCACGACGGTCCCAGGTTCGAATCCTGGCTAGGGCATGGATCTGTGTGATGTCCTTAGGTTAGTTAGGTTTCAGCAGTTCTAAGTTCTAGGGGACTGATGACCTCAGAAGTTAAGTCCCACAGTGCTCAGAGCCATTTTTGAACCAATGTTCGTCACCATTTTACTGTTAGTGGTGGGGACTAAAAGTATCAAGCAATACAGTTACATATGTAGGTGTGCTGTAGCTTCCGAATTTGTTCATTGTTCGTTTTTTGTAATGTTTATGTTGTCCCCCCCCCCCCCCCCCCCCATATTTTCGCCGCTATCCCGATTGTTTGGGGCGGAATGAAAACGTCAGGCTATGTAGGTGTAGGAGAGGTTGGTGTGGGAAGTGATGATAGTGAGGCAGCAACAGAGACATTGTATTTATGGCCACAGCAACAAACAGAAATTGGAAATGTTGTAGAAATGAAACCTTCATCAAATACTTTATTGTCTCTTAAGTCACTATTATTATTAAGTTACTTGTGTAAATTAACTGTTTTTTAAAAATATTTTCGTCCAGGGTGGAATGGCTTCTGAGTCTATAACCGTGCAAAACAGAGAGCACGCAGAATAACGTGATCGGTCGATGTGCAGTCGGCAGAACAAGCTTGTGGAGAGCAGCAGTGGTGGGGGTTACGCGCAGGCACTGTGGGAAAAACGATGAGCCCTGTGCTGGAGGAGAAGTGCAATTCTAAACCGATGGTTACGCTCAAATTTTTTGAAGTGGAGCCCCTCCACACCCGCACTTGGATGGTGGCCATTCAAAAAGATCTCAACTCTGCATTGGTTAGTATCTAAAAATCATTCTGCAGAAAATGCAGCAATTTATTTTTACCTGGCTTGCTAATTGTTCGTAACTTTCAGAGAGGTGTTGTGAGTGGCGCATTTTGAGGAAAAGCTACACATTTCTTAAGCTGCCAGACTAAAATCTCCTTCTTTTGCCAAAACCCAGAGAAGTTTATACAGTGTCACCTCACTAACATGTGCAGACCCAATTGCGAGAGAATTCTGAAACAGTAGTTTATTAAGTGAGGAACTGAGAAAAATTAAGGTCAGTAGCTTGTGAAGAAGCTCATCCTCGGAACAAAATAAACGTGTAGTGTCTTACCTTATGTTGTTCCAAAACCCATAGCGTTTCTCGTTTCACAGGCTATTGATGGCCCTTATAAATTGCATTCCTTCATCGAAAAAGCGTGTAGTTAGTGGAATAACACGGTATATAATGAAGCTCCGCGTAATAACAATGGTTGCAAAATATTCTCCTCTTTGCGTGCTATCATTTGCCAAAATCTCTTTTCGGTATCTCAAACCGTTTATGAAATGTGAGGAATGTCGTGGATATTTCACTCTTGCTTTATCGCTGGCACGGAGCAATCGCAAATGAGTGTGCTACTACAGATCAATTTTCTCGCGATTGGCGACAGATAGAGACCTGCGCCCATATCTAAAGAAAAATTCAATATCTTAGCTAAATTTCATACGCAGCAACATATTATCTAATATACACCAAACGCAAATCCATAGCGACGCCTATTTTTCACTGTAAACTTTTTAGAATTTCGCGCAGAGTCTTACTTCGGTGTGAATATCACAATAACTATGACCATTAACGAAATGATGGGTACATCATCACGAACCTGAAATATAAAGCTGTAAGTAACACAAAAAAGAATTTTTTATCGAATAGCTTGTGTCAAATAGTTTCAGAAAAATTGCAGGACGTGCGTCTCGATTTTGTCATCGCCGACCTGCCAAAAGTTGGTAAACATTGCTGCCCTCCCCTTCCGAACAAACGAATGAACTCGGCCAGGGCTTTGAATGAAAATTTGCCACGGTGCGTCGGTCACTGTGTCAACGAGCAAAAAGACGGAAGCAGTCACTGGCTTTGTTACGTAATTACAATGCACTTCGATGGTTACTCCATAATCTTCAGGTGGTACATGCCCAAATTACATTGATTTACATTCCGTTGTCCAGCTATAAGTAAAGTCATCGTGATGTTTTCAATCTTGTTGCAATTTGTTCTGCATCGAAAAGATTGTCCTTATCTACAGTACTAAACGAGTAACTTGGGGAACAGTACCCAAACCCATTTGCAGGTTGCCTATCAAACTACCTCCAGGGGCAGTAAATATTTTTCGTAATTATTGACAAACTTTAGAAATTTAAAATGATGTCATAGTCTTCTCATTAAGTGGTATAAACTTTTGTTAAACGTTTGACACAATAAGGCAACTGCTACAGTTAGAAACTGCGTGTTTTTCTCGAAGCACGAACTGATGGCGTGCAAATGCCCGGACTTGATTCATCCCGTATTTGAGAATGATAGCATGCAGGGACTTTCGATAAACTGTACACGTTATTTCAAACCTTCTCAAAACTTTTTTCTCGCTGACACCCTCATAAAATGACGAAAGTGAAAAGTTTATAGCTTACTGTTATACGTGGTTCGATTCTTTCGCTGGTTTTTACTACAACTTTACTTGTTCCTACCACTGTAAACAGAAATCAACGTTGTTTACTGTTCCTCAAGGAAAAGTAATGCCATGAGCTATTTCAAGTTAATAAAATGCAACGTTACACAATTTTCAGGGGTCGTGACAAATCAGATAATGACTGATGAAAAAATGGCAAACAGAAGTTCTGTAAGCTGCAAATATATAGAGCCACTCAATGAAATTTTATCTCGTTAATGCAGATACATTAATGCACACAATAACTGCAAGTATCGTTACAATAATTACGCAGTACACAGACCTAAATTTAATATTAACTACAAATCGTGATGTCTGTTACAATGAATTTATTAGCGTAATTATTTAAGGTTAATAAATTAATGTTATAAATTACATTTTGTCCTTCATATTTATCCATGTGCGCTCAAAGCTAGGCCCACCCATCTTATAATCTGCCCCACCCTTCACCCACCCATGTAACATGTTAGAGCCGCCACTGCCCAGAAACCAAGGACTAATTTAGCCACTCCAACCGTGGTGCCAGTGCAAACGAAATTACCAGCAAGAAGTCTTTTTACGTTAGTTTTTGAACCACATTCACAGAAATGCTAACGAGATCCACGTTTAAATATATGCCTGGGCCACACAATAAGTATCGGCTAAGTTCTAAGACAAATTGCCACGTATGTAAAAGTTTAACTTTGTTGTTTCCTGCACGATGATAGTCATGTACCATATAATGACGGTTTAGTGATTTTATTTTAATTCCAGCGCAGTCAAGAAAATTCTCATTTAGAACAACGAGAAGGTGATATGAATCCCATTTTCCTTCAACAGAAGGTCAAGAATATTAATACCTCTGGAATGCCACACATATATGAGAAAAGACTAGGTTGATCGATCCCTCAAAAGTTTTCAATAGACATTAAGATTGCTTGATCTCCTTGAAGATAAACAGAAAAACTACATACCTGGCACGACTATCATGATTGTTCTTTCAATTTCTTAGAACGGTTTCGGCATTTGTGTATAGGTGGCGACGAAGCAATAAAGAAATATTTTGTTAAATAAATATTTCTCAAAAAGCTTCCTTCACAGCCTGTGTACTTGAACCAGCGTGAGTGCATTTTTTCATCCCACTGGACAAGAACGACTCGTTAGCTTCGACGAAATACTCCGTTAAGAAGTCGATCGCGTCCTTGTTTGATTAAAATGTCTTCTCACCATCGAAATAGTCGAGCTAGTGAATATAAATAAATTATTTAGGGGTAAAACAGTGCAGTAAGGTGAATGAGGGACCACTCCTAATTAAAATAGGAGAATGTTCACCTATAATTTTGCTGTTTGTGGCCTAGAGTATTATCGCGACAAACACGTGTCTTTTGTTTCGAACGGTCCAGTAATGAAACTCGTAGGAAAACAGTTTTGTCCTGTCGGTGTGACAGAAAGCGTCTGGTTTTCACTAGGAAAAAAAGCCGTTACACATTTCCACGGTTACGGTTTTTACGAGGATGCAGGAGTCACGGATCAGAGCGAAAAGTGCCTAAGCATTGCTGGATTCAGTACTGAAATGTTCATCAGCATCCAGGTTTGGCCAAGAGTCAGCAAACTTGGCACACGGTGCCATAAGATTTCATCATTTCCAGTTCTCATTGTAGAATGCAGCGAACTCGTTCCGTCTGGGTGTCTACGATATCGGCTATTTCGTGCGTATTCATAACGCAACCTTACAATAACTTTTTAATGATTTCCTGTATGACGTTATCAAATGCTCGACATGATCACAGTTCAAATGTGTTTATACCACCAGGTAGAAAATCATGAATTCAGATACTACTTAACCGATACCAGCGCGCAATACAGTTCTTTTTCTGTACTGTATCGAACCTGTGAAGTGAATGTGTTTAATAACAACATGCAACTATTGCTTCTTCAAGTGATACGCCACCATATCAAGTAACAAATTCTAATGGCTGCTGAAGACTTGCTATAACCGTGTGACACTTCCGACAGAACATCAGGGCACAGATTGGAAATGTCCGTGCTCTTTCGTGGGGGCTCGCCATACCGACCAACTCACGCTCGCAAACGTCGATATGAGCGCGTTTTTTGTCGGTTGTGTCGTTGTCAGCTAATGGAACTACTATAATGGCACTACCGAAGTATATACCGAGTCCCTTAGGACGCCATTCGTGGCTGAGTAACATCGATCAGCTGCTCGTGACTGTACAGTTCCGCAGATTGCGTCACAGGAACGATAAAGCCAGACACGCGGTCATTTTCGCCGCGAAGTTTCCACACACGAGGCACGGAGAGGTTCACAGTAAACGTATTCACTCACCACCCTCCACGTTTTCACGTTTGTGACTCACTCGAATATTCGGTAGCGCCTGTGACTACGCTGCAGAGGTTACAGGCTAGATACCAGAAGTGATCATAGATTTCCCTTTCCTAATATCGTAAATATAGTCACAATGTGTGCTGCTTGATACTGTGACATCCATCAAATATCTAGGCGTAACGTTGCGAAGCGATATGAAAAGCAAGGAGCACTTACGGCCGGTAATAGGGGAGGTGAACCGTATACTTCCGTTTATTGGTAGAGTTTGAGGAAAGTGTACTTCATCTATAAAGGAAACCCCAGCGCGACCCATTGTTTAGTACTGCACGGGTGTTTGAGACCCCCACCAGGTCTGATTAAAGGAAGGCATCGTAGCAATTCAGAGGGGTGCCGCTCGATTTGTTACGTTCTAGCGACACGTCTACATCTATATCACACTTTGCAAGCCACCTAATGGTGGTTGGCGAATGGTACTTTTTATATCACTGACTGAGCCTTCCGACCCTGTTCCACTGGCGAATATCGCGTGGGAAGAGTGGTTGTCGGTAAGCCTCTGTATTGGTTCTAATTTCTCGAATTTTTTCCTCATGGTCACTACGCGAGACGTATGTAGAGGGAAGTAATATGTTGTTTGACTCTTACCGGAAAGTGCTCTCTCGAAATTTCGATAGTAAATCTCTCCGTGATGCACAACGCCTCTCTTGTCTGCCAATGAAGTTTCTTCGTAACGCTCTCGTGCCGACTAAACGATCCCTTGACGAAACGCGCCGCTCTTCGATGGGTCTTCTCTATCTCTTCTATCAGTCTTATCTGGTAGAGATCCCAGGAATAATACTCAAGAATCGGTCAAACAAGCGCCTTATATGCCACTTCCTTCATGGACGAGTTACATTTCCTTAAGATTCTTCCTATGAATCTGATCTGGCATCCGCTTTTCCCACTGTTTGTTTTATACGGTCATTCCACTTAAGGTCGCTCTGGATAGTTACTCCTAGATATTCTACGGCAGATACTGTTTCCAGCGGTTTGTCATTAATAGTGTAGCTATATATTAGCGATTTCTTTTCCTAGTTATGCGCAGTATGTTACATTTATTTGCATTCAGGGTCAACTGCCAGAGTCTGGACATTCATCAACTGTCTGGAGATCATTCTGCAAACCGTTCCTGTTTTCTGGCGTGCTACCTTGTTACAGACCAACGCGTCACCTGCGAACAGCCTTAGAGAGCATCGGACGCTTTCTACTAGATCACACACACACACACACTATATATATATATATATATATATATATATATATATATTGTAAACAATTCCTTGAGGTACAGCAAAAATTAGCTTTACATCTGTCGATTTTGCTCCTTGAAGGGTGACGTGTTGAGTTCTGTCTGCAAGGAAGTCCTGAATCCAGCCTCAAATCTGATCCGATACTCTATAAGGTCGTATTTTTTTTTCACTACACGGTAGTGCGGCACGGTGTCAAATGCCTTTCTGAAGTCAAGGAAGACGGCATCAACGTAAGAGCCATTGTCTATACGGCACGCTGGATCTCATGGAGGAACAGAGGGAGCTGAGTTTCGCAGAGTCCCTGTTTGCGGAATCCATGTTTATTTTTAAAGAGGAGAGCGTTATGGAAATGCTCTGTGAACCCAAATGGGAATTCCTGGGGCGAGCACGACGTCGTTCCGCGAAACCTTGTTGAGAAAATTTAGAGAACCTGCATTTGCAATTAACAAGGGAATGGTTCAGTCCGAAACGTCGAAAGATGCGCTGAAATTTTTTTAGCTAGGAAGAATACACCGAAAGAAAGGCTCTGTCAAAATTTTAGCTGCTAAGACGCGCTGCAAGTATTTTAAAAAGTGTTGAAAATTTCCAAATTAGTAGCTCGCCACGCCACAGAACTGTACTCCCCTATCGGAGCCGTAGCAGACTGTGCATGCTCAGCAAGGCAGGCGCATATCCTTGGTTGACGGCGCAACAGATAACACGACTCAGCGCAGCTGTAATTTGTAAAAAGATTTTCAGTTTTCGTTGATAGCTTTTCTGAAACAGTTGTCTGCGGTTACTGTTCGCTGAGATCTGCAGCTCATTTAATATCCCTAATAAATACCAGTTGCTCTTGTGGTAGTGTGTTAACAGGGGAGCTAATATTCATTGTGTTTAACACTTAATGTTAATCAATATGAAAACCTGATTTTCCTTCTTAAACTCTGACCGTGATCTGTATAAACGGAAGAAAGACAAGAAGTAATAAATACCCGCCAAAATGAAACTCACAAAACTATTCGAGAGATCTATAGTATAGGGTGACCACAGTGTCCTGTTAACCCCATTAATGACCAACATAAACTATAAACTTGAAGAAATAAAACGAACAACAGTTCTCTAGAGGGGTTTCCTTAAGATGTGTGCAATGTAGGGAGGCAACGCTGCGTTACCGAAAGAGTTTTATGAGACTGGAGCCTCCGAATCGCATTTCAGATGAACATTACTGATTTCAAGTCTCTGGTTTAGTAGACCGAAGAAATCATACCGCACAGCGAGTCGCAAAACAACGAAGTTTACTTCAAGTAAAAGTGTAGAGGGGACGCCATTAATTCGTAGGTGGCATGAAGACGAAGCTTGCTGATAACCCCGCATCCGCTGTGTCTAACGCCGACCAGTCAGGTTTCGTGAGAGAACTGCGAGCAAACCGCACTTTATCATTTCGAGGTGAAAACAGAGAGTCCGTTGTGCAATCGATCAATGCTATGACAGATTCGTAGACTACAATGACAGTGATAAAATGTGAGTTGATTACTGCTTCCGCAGTTTTATATGTGTCATCAGGGATCCCAAGGCATTTTAGGACCAAAAAATAAAACAAGACTGTTTAGTGGTAAAAATCTTACAATAGACCTATCAAAATCTGGAAAAACAGATAAGAATAATCTTTAACATTTCATTAAAGACTGTTTCTAAATAGTTGCAGAAATTAATTCATTGCTTTTGTTGAACTCTTCGTCTGGACATAACGTTACCTCGCTCTTTCACGAGGACGACGAAAAGACTGTTGATGTAACTCAGATTCCATCCAAAACAACTGTCTCTTCGATATCGATTTTTTTGGACTGTGGAAGATATTTTTATGGGAATTGCCGGACAGTTTAATTTCCGATTCCTCCATGCCATTTGAGGTTTAGCAGGAGACCAATATTCCTCAATTTCAGTCATTAGTGCATTATCAGTTTGGACTGCTACAATTTACAAATTGCTTTAAGTATGCTCGGTATTCAGCATAACATGCAGAGCAACGGCCAGGACCATTTCTTACTCCACAGAAATTCTGTCCAATAAAACTAGTAATTACTGTGACGTACCTGAAAGCATTAATTTCTTCTTTCGTCAGATGTGCCTGGTGTAAGGAAAATGCCTGTTTTCGTAGTTCAAATGACACTTCGCTTTATTCTTTTCCGTTTCATTGTTACTAAAATATATATTATTCAAAATTAACGCAAGAACTTTGCTACAGGAGTTATTATGAAATGATATATGTGTAAGAAATATTTCATTTCAAAAAATTAAAGTTACAGTTGATGGAAGTCATCTGTAATATACCATCAAATACTGCCTTGATTTATTTTCCTCTGCTAGTTACCTTTCTAAGAATTACAAACACAAGTTTTCAGCTGTCGAAACCAACTGCCCTGTATTCCAAACATTAATGATCGGTGATATTTTTTATATGATTCAGATGCTTCAAGGCGCTACAGTCTGGAACCGCGCGACCGCTACGGTCGCAGGTTCGAATCCTGCCTCGGGCATGGATGTGTGTGATGTCCTTAGGTTAGTTAGGTTTAAGCAGTTCTAAGTTCTAGGGGACTGATGACCTCAGAAGTTAAGTCCCATAGTGCTCAGAGCAATTTGAACCATTTTTCAGTTGCTTCAAATTCGCTTGCATCACACCGAATATTGAAACTACGCGGCGCTACGCTCTCTTGCAACGGCCTACTACGCTCTAGGCAGGAATGGCTGTTCAGACCGCTGTCATAAGCGATTCTTCGTGAAACAAAAATGAGTAACTTCAACAGTTTTTAAAAAATACTTGCAATGCGTCGTAGCAGCTAAAATTTTCGCAGTGCATTTCTTTCTATGAATTCTTCCTGCACGAAGAAACTTCAGGGTATATTTCAACATGTCAGGTTGGACCAGTCCCATGTTCTGCAGATCGATTCTACCGCAGCCAACGTTTATTTCGTGTAAGGGCAGCGAAGGTAAGATAAGAGTAATTAGGGCTCGTACGGAAAGGTATAGACGGTCGTTTTGTCGTTTTCCCCTCGCTCCAGTTGCGATTGGGACAGGAAAGGAAATGATTGGTAGTGGTACAAGATGCTCTCCGCCATGCACCGTGTGATGGCTTGCGGGCTGTGTACACAGATGTAGACTGTTTACCAGTCGTACGATAACTGTACACAGTAACTGTTTTCACATACATTGATAATTAATCATTAGGCTATTATCTATGCCTATAACAATGTTATATTATGAGCAGACAACATTTGTCAACACGTTCCTAACATCGTGTCTGCGTGCCGCTAGACTGACAACCCAATGGCGTTATACAAACTCACGTCAAGCTCGAAAGGCGTTTCGGATGTAGTAAGTTGAACATTAATGGAGAATTTTTTTGTCAGTGCCATTTAACTTTCGTAGCAGCGCAGTTCAAAATAAATTATGTAACAATCTAAGGAACACTGTTTTTCATCCACATTTGTCGTATTATGGCATACTGGAAAAGTATTTCCAAGATGAATTCCAATATTTTGAACTTAGTTAAATTAGCTCGAATTCCGGAAATTTAGATTATTGTTTCCGTAAGGACTAAATATGTGATGAGACTAAGAAGTGGCGGTTAACGACAACCGTACACTACTGCTGCTAGATGTATTGCTTGTTCTTTGTGCTTTGCTGTAACTTTTTTTGTTGGTCACCTGTCATCTGACTGGTTTCATGCGGCCCGCCACAACTTCCTCTTCCCGCCAATCCTATGAAGATCTCAATATAGCAATTATACCGGATGTCCTCAGTTATTTGTTGGAAATATCCCTACAGTGTTTACATCTGCAACTACCTCTACACGACTACTATGCAATTCACACTTAAGTGCCCGGTAGAGGGTTAATCGAACCACCTTCCGACTCTTTCTCCATCATTCCACTCTCGAACAGTGCACGGAAAAAACGAACCACTCTGATTTATTTTATTATGATAACTACTTCTGTCTGTGTAGGTGGGCGCCAACAAGATATTTTCGCATTCGGAGGAGGAGGCTAGTATATGAGAATTCGTGAAAAGATCTCGCCACAACGAGAAATGATTGCCACCGCAACTCGTGTATCAAATCCGTGTGGCCTCTATAAGCGTTGACCTCACCATATTGCAGGGCCACACCCACCTTTCTGGACAATTAGCGATCGCGGTCGCACTTCGAACCTAGTCGCGCTGGGCTCTCGTGTCATTCTCATTAAGCACTATTAGTTTGGGCTCAGATTTCACCACATCGTAAGTTTTCGCCCTAGGATTACTCATTTGAACTTTGTTAGTCTGCCGTTCTATTCACACTCGGTTAACCGTTATTGACAGGCCCTGGCTGTGTTGCCCAGTCTCTGCTGGCTCTTTGAGCCATTCCCAGTCTCTGCTGGCTCTTTGAGCCATTCCCAGTCCTTGTCACTATAGTTTGCAACAATTAAAAAAAAAATCTTATAGAAATTCATACAAAATTAATTTTCTTCTTAAATATATTTTTATGAAAATAATAATTGAATAGATTGATATGTTATTAGTGGTTAGGTATAACACTGTTCTATTTCAGATATGATCAGGTGAAAAGACATTGAAATAAAACTGAAATCTAACACGCCTCTCTCAAAATCTCATGAAAACGTTTAAAATCCATCCAGAAATTTTTCCTACACTAGACTAGAAAGCAGAAAAGGTTATTTAAATAAAAATAGATAACACGTTTTAAATCAGACTAAAAATGTTAAAACACTTTCTATTCCATATAGATTCCAAAGCCCGTACAGATCGTTCCAAGAACTTCTGACTGAGAATTTTTAATAGCTTTAAAAATACTTGTAAGATTTATAATGAAAAATGGGGGGGTACATACAGCAGATAATAGGTAGGAGGTGAACTGTTTATGGATCAATTATATACTGCCTGCACTCCAGGTTTTCGATTATAAATCTTACAAGTAATTTCACAGCTATGAAAAGTTTCACATCACAAATTTTCAGGCATATCTGTATGGGCTTAGGAATCTGTAAGGGGCTGGAGAAATTATTTCATATTTTTTAGTCAAATCTAAAAATGTGTGACGTTAAAATGTTATTTTTGTTTCAATAATTAAATTAGTGTCTGTTGGTCCTGAAAATGAGGACGCCCACTCTGTGACGAGTAAGTTATTTCCAACCAGCGTAGGGCAGATTGTTCCGACAGGCTAGCTCTTCCTCTACGGAGAGATCCAGCGGCAGCTTACCCTTCCATCTGATGACGCATTTGGACGCCAGAGTTCTCTCCAGTGGTTGACTCCTAGTGATGATGTTCTTTGTAGTTTCAGTCAAAGAATTACAGTCTGATGATCGTTCCGTCCTCTCCAGATTGGCAGCAACAGCCGTTCTGATGGATGAGGGTGCTCTGGCAACGATTGGGCAGAGTTTATCGATTGGATTTGGCTTCATATAACACGATAACTTTCGGACATTTTTATTGACTGCAGTGTCAATCTGCCTGGTGTGAGGAGATTCACTATACTCACGTGAGTAGCACTCTGCAGCTAACAAACACACACACACACACACACACACACACACACACACACACACACACACAAGAGCAGAAATCTCAGGTTGTGAGGGGTGCCTCCCCATGTGGTTGCTGCGAGCTTCATCAAAATATCCTTCCTTGCACAAATCTTCAGCCTGACGCTATACAATATTTCTCGAAAGACAATGTATGGTCAAGAGTAACACACGGGTAGAGAGGTGTTGGACAATATTGAAGCCGTTTGCCTTGTCTTTTGACGTCCAATCCGCGACTAGTTTCTCTGGTCCTTAAGTAAAATACGTAAATATGGGCATTGTTGGGATTGGGCCTTAGATGACTGACGTCATAGCATCCCTTATGGGTACTACGCTGCAGAATAGAAGATTCCAAGTATTTCTGCAGGTTAAGAAGAGCAGATCTCGCGTACAGAAGATTGGCCTATCTCAAGGCATTGCGAAAGGTCCCAACTGAGATATGAATCCAAGCCTTCCGACTGCTATAAGGATCTGCAACAGCTGGGCTACTGAGATGCACGTTGCTTCCTAAAGCACTCAGATACTGAATTAAGAAATGTGCACAATAGATTTAACGATAGCTAAGGGGTGGCTGTGGTAATGAGTTCTGGTGTTAGAGTTGGCAAAAAATCGGTGAGGTTATATGTGTTGATTGGTTGATTTGGGGGAGGGGACCAAACGGCGAAGTCATCGGGCCCATCGTATTAGGGAAAGATACAGAAGGAAGTCGGCCGTGCCCTTTCAAAGGAACCATACTGACACTTGCTTGAAGCGATTTAGGGAAATCACGGAAAACCTAAATCACAATGGCCGGACGCGGGTTTGAACCGTCGTCCTCCAGAATGCATATAACTCGGAAAAAGGGATTCACTGACTACTGAAATAATTTTGGCCCAAATGAATCTAAGTTTAACTCATTTTCAGGGTGCACACTTCAGATATAACATTTGCATAAGTTTTAGTTGGGCACATGACAAAAGTAACTTAATTAGAAGAAATAAATAAGACATAATAAGCAACAGACAACCTGGCAAAGTTCTCAGAAAAGGAATTGGGAATTTCAGTACTAACTGATGTCCTAAAAAGTTAACTGTGGGAAACATGACCTCTGGTGGTTACACAGCGATTGTAAGATGGCACCCAACAGAGAATGGAAAACAACCATGTAACTAGTCACGTTCGCTTGCTCATGGATGAGCACAGATGAATTTAACTTAGTGATGAAAACACGTAACTTGACTCGTTAACCAGCCGATGCCGCTATATAATCTCCCTGATGTGTAGAGCTGCAAGCTCGTGTGAATGCCTCTCAGAGCAGAAGTTTCTCTCGCTGCTGCATCTCGTCGTTCACGCCCCTAAATCTCCAGTCCTAACTTCGAAGGACCGTACTCTTCGAAATCTTAGGACCAAATCTTCTTCTCGCGGTCCTAGCTCAAAGAAAGTCTCCAACGTGCCTACTGTCCCCGCTCTGAGTAGAGACCGCACCAAAAAACTCAATCCTCCAATGAAAAAAGCTGCGTCAAATTCTGCGCAGTTAGGTGATTGTTAAGGTGCTGTCTGTTCTCCGACCAAAAAGTCAGGGGAAAAGGTTCTCTACCAGCTGGCGTCCCACCGACGCCATTTCTAGAACATTCCAATCAGCCATCCTACATCATCGATTTCTTTTTTAAGTCCGCCGATTCTTGGTTTACCCGCGTTCGAAATTTCCATAAAATCAGCTCTTAGTCTCCTAACCTCGAGTATTTTTGAAGAAACGCCAAATAAGAACATTCACCGGCTTTTGGTGGAAGAAATCCTCAAACTACCGAGAATGGCGTCAGACCGACGCAGCTTGCTTTCGCCTGGAGACTGAAAACACACTAAATAAGGCAGAAAAGCGTCGCTTCTGTCGGAGCAGCATTAGATAGGAATCTGTTCAAACGTTTTCCATTCCACCTTCTTTTCGAGAGATAATTGGACTGAGTACAATGCCCTCTGCGAAGCTTGTGTTGACCAACTAGGGCTCCGGCTGTGAAACAGACATTTCCTTATTATGAGTGACACTCTTCATTGTTCATTATCCTCTCGTTTTTAGCCGGACCCTTGCGGCCTCTTGGTGTCTTCCTGTAGTTCATGAGAAAAAAATTGTGGGCGCACCAGGACAGCTCCTAGCAGAATACCTGTACCCCAGCTGAACACAGCTATTACCCCACCTTCTGTTGGTACGAGTCCCAGATGTCTGCCCCTATCTTTTTGACCGTACCTCTGCACGAATCTCAGCCGACAGCCCCAGCTGTGGCAAACTGCTGACTCCCCAGACCAAGTATCACAAGTGGCATTTACTGTTCTGCATACAAAAGTTCCCAGTCGAATAGGGAATATTTATTTTATAGAAAAAGATGGTTTCTCCTTCACAGTCAGTGACATCGTTAACTATAATTAGCATCCATTATAAATGGAACAGTAGAAACATGACTGTAATTGTGACTAGTGGACCATTTATTCTGATGATAAGCTCATTGTAGAACACTCCAGGCCTTTCATCTGTGCCGATGTTACAGCAGTGGCTGCCCAAGGGGAGACGCTTGAGGAGTTGACTCCATTACCCACTGATTAGCCATATTAAACTGTGCCTCTAAATTTTCTACAACACTGTGAATGTATGATGTCCATAAATAATGCCTTCGATCCTGCTCCATCAACCAATGGATTTGCTAACTCAAGAAATTAGAGTTACATCTAGGCTTGTAAATTAATGGAGTCCTGAATGGTGGGTGACTACCTCAAAATATCTGGAACACCTCGACGTACGTTACAATAGGTATTTATTTTTTTCTTCACTCATACGTGGTGAAGTGCAGATCTTAAAGTAAACATTTCGGCTCTGCGGCTTGCATCTTTATCATGAACATTCTGTTTCCGGGAAACATCTCTCAGACACGTTGAAATAATTTTGCCATCCGACCAGTGTTTGAGGAACGATCTACCATCAGACAATAAAACGTGTTATTTATTAGAGTTTGCATTATTTCGCCACGCTATATTGATCCGGCGTTTGTATAGTAAGCTGAATCGGGGATATGCAATAAAATAATTAAAATGTAAAAAACATGTTTCATTTCCTGGCAACGGTCTGACCCTCAACACCAGTGGGGTAACGAAATTATTTCAGTGAGTGTGAGAGCTATGTATTTCGAAATAACAAGTCAGTTTTTGAAAACCTGGCACTTTCTGAGTACGTTTTTTGTGCGATTCTTCACACTTACTTGGAAAAATACCAGTTAGGTGACCAAATTTCACCGCGCATGCTCTAGTTAGAAACGTTCACAACACTAGTTGCATTTTAACATAATTTACTTGTTTCACCATGAAAATTTTCAGAAAGTTTTTCTGGGCTAAAACAGAGAGTACATTTATTTCGTCTCTATAATCATTCTTATCGACTATAGTCATTTTTATCGACAAGAATTTAGCTTGCGAGTATTAAATGCGTTGTTACGACGTATCTAGTTACACAAAATTCATGGAAAATCAGATTCACCTCTGCCAACGTTCTGCTGTTGTCTCAGTCTAGTACGGGGTTGCAGTTGGACCCCTCCAACTACAAATCGACTTCAGCGTGCTTTGCAACAAAAGAGGCTTTACTCCTCCAACTTTCGCAGCACTCGTGAAGTAGATTTGTGGAATCGAATTACGGGACAACGGCGGAGTTGGTCGTACAGGAGAAGTTCTCAATCCTTTCACGCTATGGAGATGCCCTGGTAGGTCTTGCGTTGTAAAAATCGACCTTTTTTGCGAGGGTTTATTACACGGCCTGAGGCAAGCTTGCTTCTTCCATTCCTTTACCCACTGTTCCGCATCGCTAGCGTATGAACTACAGCAGTGAAACTCCAAGAGCCCTGGGACTCCGCAATACCTCTGCGACGGCTCCACCAAAATGCTATCAACGTAAAGAACAAAGCACATAAGGGCTCCGCCAAAATACTATCAACCTGAAGAACAAAGCATATGAAGTCTTCTCACACAAATTATTATAAATATCTCATCAATGTTGGTTTTATAAAAATTATTATTCTCTCAGCGTGTAATAGCTGATATGAGCGATATGCAGCATAATAAATTTACAATAATGCTATGGTCAAAAACTATAAACAAAATAATTTCGCTTATTAGAGTAGGTATGGGGCGGCATATTAAATCTATAATACTGCTATGATTAAAAACTACAGACACACTCGTGAAGTAGATTTGTGGATTCGAATTACTGGACAATAGCGGGGTTGGTCGTACAGGAGAAGTTCTCAATCCTTTCACGCTATGGAGATGCCCTGGTATGAGGTGGCCATTTTGCCCGATATACAATACAAAATTTAAACTGAATTTGTATACTAAATGAAAGTGTATTTTCAAAATAAAAACATTATTACCATCGTAGAAGAAGAAAGTTTCACACTGTGTTTATTTACAAACGTCACAAATAGAGTCATTGTCTTCTTCTTCACACCCGGCACAAGCGTCATGTGCCCATCGTAAACAGACCAAACACCTTATCCATCCTTCATCGTCCCTTGACTTGGAATATAAGTCCCAGCAGAAAAGGCAATCAGCATCTCAAGTCACTGTCCAAGTCATTAAACAAAGCACACTTCGCTGATTTTGATTTCGTTTTCAGCTTTCCTTTAACTTTTTCTTTGTTTCCTTCATCCCTCTTCTTACTCTGTTTTTCTTTTTTCAGTTCCAGCTTTATTTTCTTAAGTCTTTCCTTTTCTTATTTTTCTGCTTTTGCGGCTACTAGTTTCACCTTGAAAGAACTTGAGGTCAAAACTACAGCTGTTCCTTTTTTTCGTTGATTTTCTCGTTTGATAATATTTGCTTTAGGGATTGGAACAACATCCTGTGGGCTTACAGCATAAGTATAGGGCCTATTGGTCTTGGAGATGCTGATTAAATCACATGAAGAACTGCAATGAGGCAGTGGGCTTGGTTGGCATTTTGAAGTAGACCTACTTGGCTTTGGCGTGTCTTTAGAGATTAGAACAAATGTAGAGTTTGGATCTCCAGATCCTACAGTGACATTTTGTCTGTGGTCATTGGAAAACATAGGAAATGCAGCTTTGGATGCAGAGGTTGCTGGTCAGCAGTCTATCTCTCCAGAAGGCGGTTTATCTTTACTTGCAGGTGGTGCCTTTTGACGTTGAGCAATCTTGTGTTGCGAATCTACACCACAGTAGAAGTCTTCAACCCCTACTTCTTGATTTTCAGCTTCTTGAAGAGACAGACGTGGCTACTTTGCCCTCTTCGCCGCCATTACATAAATGCTACTCTACCGGCTTAACGAATCGAGCAATGCGTTACACAGACACATCATTTTGTAGCCTAAATACAGCTCTTTTAAGACGTTACTATCAGTTGCCTTTATTATGAATGAAAGTTTGGTTATAATAATTAATTAAATACACTTACCTTACACCAGGACGTTGAAAAACACGAAAATATTCAATAACTTTTAAACAAGTGATCAGAACAGCTTCCACCTTCAACACATTTAAGATGGCGTACTAATGGAATAGTTGACGTGTCCGCCGCTGTGTTGCAGCACCGTACAGTGCAGTAACAGCCAGTGGTCACTATGCCCACCCTTCCCCTACGTAACTGCTCGATACTCGTCACTACACCCACCCACCCACCCACCCACCCACACACACACACACACACACAAACACACACACACGAGGCCCTCGAGAAAGACAGGTTATGGCGTGTACGTCACAGCACGTGACACTGCAGTTCTTATGAGTGCCAGCAGCCGTCACCGCCGGGGAGCGATTAACTGTTTCAGACGAGTTTGATAATTCTTGACCATGCGTTTAAATGCCTGCAAGTTCTCGATAGCACACAACAAGATTATAATCTTTATTCGGTACCTTTTCAATTAAATACTGATTGCCTGTGGGCCCAGCGCTGAGCTGGGAAGCGGAAGAGCCTGGTAGTGTGACGTCACAATATTGTTGCATGGCCCATATCGCACGCAGCGACCATGCTGACGCTTTCTCTCTTTCCCTGCCATCCCCCCCCCCCCCCCCCCGTCTCGCTCCCGCTATGTGCTGTCTCATCTACACATGCTGCAAACATTCCAACATTCCGCTATGCTCTTTCCATCTCTCTGTTCTCTCTGTCACCCACAAAAACCGCGAACAGTGTTGAAGTATATCTTTGCTTCATGTCACCTCCCGATGGTATATACACTGATAAGCCAAAACATTATGAACTTCCAGCATTCTAGAGTAACTCGGGTCAGCAATTTCTGTTAATTATTAGAACGAAAAACCAGTTCAAGTTGCAAATATTTTATTTTTCATTCGATGAAAATTGGTGGTCATCGAATGAAAAATAAAATATTTGCGACTTGAACTGGTTTTTCGTTCTATTGCAAAAAATTATGACCACCTGCTTAATAGCTTGTTTGTCCGTCTTTGGAAGGAAATACGTCACTGATTCTGCATATCAGGAAACCGACAGTTTGTTGGTAGGTTTTTGGAGATACGTGGCATTAGATGTCTACGCACAGGTCATGTAATTCGCGTAAATAACGGCCCGCTGATTTGCGTACGCGGTGCGCGATGATGGCGCCCGATAGAGTCCCAGATGGATTCCTTAGAATTTACATCAGACGAATTCGCTCACCGAGGCATCAACGTGAGTTCACTATAAAACTCCTCAAATCACTGTAGCACAGATACGGACAATCATACTGTTGAATGATGGCATCGTCGTCGAAGACATCAAGCATGAAGGGATGCACGTGGTTCGCAGCTGTCAGCGTGTCTTCGACTACTACCACAGGTCCCACGCAAGCGCAGGAGAATGTTTCCCATAGCATAATGCTGCCCCCACCAGCCTGCGTCCGTGGCGCGCTGCGTATTTCGAGCCGCCGCTTACCTCGATGACGGTGTTAGTGGAGACTTAGTCTATGAAAAATGTGATTCAACCGAAGAGCCGACACATTTCCATTGATCGACAGACGAATCCCTATGATCCCCTACCCACTGAAACCGTAAATGATGTCGCTGGTTCAACACGTGTACACATAGTGGTGGGCTGTTGCGGAGTGCCAAGATCAACAATGTACGACGAACAGCGTGTTCCGTAAAACTTGTGCGTGCACCAGCATTGTGCTCTTTCAGCAGAGATGCCACAGACCACCATCTATCCTACTTTACAGAGCTGGCAAGTCTCGACCTCAGACTGCGAAGATCGTGGACATCCAACCATTTAGAGCCTAGTGGTAGTTTCACTGTCCTTCTACCTCTTTCTATAGATGCTCATGACAGTAGCACGTGAACATTTGACCAGTTTCGTAGTTTTCAAGATACTGGTTCACAGGCCGCTTGACAAAGTCTCTTATCTCAATGGATTTCCACATTTGTAGCCCATATCTTCGCTAGGGTGATCCACCGTAATTCTGTGTCAACTCCCAACGTTTCGTCTCCGACTGCGGGAGACATCTTCAAGGGGGTCCGTAGCTCGATGGAAGGTCCAACACACCCACTGGATCGCTACTGACTGCGAGCCAGTGGGTGTGTTGGACCTTCCATCGAGCTATGGACCCCCTTGAAGATGTCTCCCGCAGTCGGAGACGAAACGTTGGGAGTTGACACAGAATTCATCAACCGACCACGACATAACAGCCCGGATAATTATAATGGACATGATATCCCCGGCCGTGAAAGTCTACATTTTAGTATTACATACTTCTGTTACCGCGACACGTGCCCAGAACTCCACCATCGGCACCCAACGTTGCCGTGGGCAGTGCTCATTACGTTTGGGCTTATCAGTGTAAACCTGCGCCGGCCGAAGTGGCCTAGCGGTTCTAGGCGTTACAGTCTGGAGCCGCGCGACCGCTACGGTCGCAGGTTCGAATCCTGCCTCGGGCAGGTTAGTTAGATTTAAGTAGTTAGGTTTAAGTAGTTCTAGAGCTCTGATGACCTCAGAAGGTAAGTTCCATAGTGCTCAGAGCCATTTGAACCATTTTGTAAACCTGCACCGCGCAACATGAAGTGCAGTTTCTACACCGAGCGAGGTGGCACAGTGATCAGCTCACTGGACTTGTACTCGGGAGGACGACGGTTCAAAACTGCGTCCGGCCGTCCTCATTTAGGTTGCTCGTGATTTACATAAATCGCTTCCGGCAAATGCCGTGTTGGTTCCTTTGGAAGGGTACGACCGACTTCCTTTCCCTTCCTTCGCTAATCCGATGGGTCGATGACCTCGCTATTTGGTCCCCTCCCACAAATCAACCAACCACCCAGCAGTTCCTACTCGAATTTTTGATTGAAACGCACAGTCCAGTTCGGAATGTGCGCACTGTTCACAGACCGCAGTGTACTCGATTCGTGTTTTTCGTTGACTACAGTAGTAAAATTCAATACCTCTATTATTCTATGTTAGTCATGTTGTAAAATTAAACTGTTGATTTCAAAATACAGAATGGCACGTCGGCTTTGCTTTGAAAGTTCGAAGGTGGTTCGCCAGGACGGTGCGGATTGAACCTCAAAGATTTCCAATCAAGAATATGAGATTCAAGAAGGTAATGTAACGATTTCAAGCTCCATGTTTTCAAGCAGTAAGATGCCTAACGACTCCCATACTCTGAGGAGCGTAGAGAACGATGCGGGAGACGCGCACCGCTGACTAGGCAAGGTCCTAGCGGAGGTGGTTTGCCGTTGCCTTCCTCCACCCGTAATGGTGATGAATGATGATGATGATGACGACACAACACCACCCAGTCATCTCGAGGCAGGGAAAATCCCTGATCCCTCCGGGAATCGAACCCGGGACCCCGTGCGCGGAAAGCGAGAACGCTACCCCAAGACCACGAACGGCGGACTAACGACTCACTAAAGGCGAAAAAAAAAAAGTATGACGAATTTTACATCAATCTCAAATTAGTTGATCCTGACGGCTCATCTGTCTGCTTGCTGTGTAGGAAGCTACCTACATTGCACCTGCTAAGATGTGCCGACATTCAGAATCTACACACCCAGATTGCAAAGACAAGATGGAGAGTTTTCATGCATAAGAACAATTATTAAGAAGTCAAAAAACCATGAAGTTTACTACCAAAATTGTGAATGAGAAAGCCAGGGATGCATCGCATTTGGTTAGCTGTCTCGTTGCACAAGCAGGCAAAGCGCACACTGTTGCTGAGAATTTCATAAAACCGCGTGTACCAGATACAGCACAATGTATGCTAGATGAAAAATCTGCAACGAATCTTTCTGCAGTGGCACTTTCCGACGACATTGTTTTGTGTCGAACGAACGATCTCGCAGGCTATATCAAACAAGAACTAGTTGGTCGCTTTCAACAAACTGGCCATTTTCTGATAATTGTACAATATCCATATAAACATTCACTCGAAGACTCGCTTATGTGCGATCGCTGCAAACTAAAACTACAAGGAAATAGGTTTTTAACATGATTAACATTTTTAAAAAAATATACCGTCTCAATTGGAACGATTCTATTGATATTTGTACCGATGGGGCCAAGGTAATAACCGTTAAGTCGGCAGGAGTGATATCACTAATAAAAAGTAAAGCGCCAAACTGTAGTTCCAACCATTGTATGCTGCATAGACAAGCACCCGAGATAAAGAAGATGCATATAAATCTACAATTGGTCCTTGATGAAGCAGTAAAATAATCAGTTACGTTCAATCATACCCTCTTCAGTTCTGATTGTTTCTAATATTGAGTGAAGATTATGGGAGCGGACATAATACGCTATTGCTCCACATCCAGGTTAGTTGGTTGTCTCAGGGCAGGCCCTTAACAAGACTATTCGAACTAAGAGCCGAAATACAAGCGTTTGTGACTGACATTTAAATTAAAAGACCGTTTAAGCAATGCGACTTGGTTGTTCAGAACAGCTTTTTCCGCACAGTTATTTCGAAAAATTAATGAATTAAATATGTCTTTACCAGGTGACAGACAAAAATTTTTGAAACCAACAACAAAATAACCGCCTTCAAAAAAATTAAATTTTTTGATTGTTTGTGTGGGCAAAAGAGAACTAGAAAGCTTTCTAACATTGAATGCGTTCGTTGGTGGGACATGAAACTTACTAAATGAAGTATCTGAAGAACTGGTCCAAAGTATACAAGATATTTTCGCCTCTTTTCAGAAACATTTTCCTAAGGAGCAAAATACAAAGGTGAAAATGAATTCATGGGTTCAGAATTCTTTTTTACCGGATTTACAGAAGCCAAAAAATATGTCGAACGAAACTTATGAGTGCTTTTGAGAAATAACGTCCGATTCAAGCGTGGAATCATTGTTCAAAACAATGTCACTCGACTGTTGGTGCAGGGTTCTTGATGAACGTCCACAACTTGTCACACAGGCTCTGACTCTGCTTCTCCTGTGCCCAACAACATACTTGTGTGAAACAGGATACTCAGGATATGGAGCTACAAAGACAAAATACCGCAGTAGACTGGACGCTGAACGTTACATGCGTGGTTGAGGTGTGGTTCACTTATTGTGTTCAAGGAAACACTAAATGCGGATGAATATGAACACAGTTTATAGCATTGTATATTGCATACAGTACAAGAACAATTCGGAGGCGATGACTGGGTCAGCATTTGGGAAATAACAATCCTGAAGTTGATGGCTGCCCAGAGTTACGAAACGAATCAAATGGAACACCTTTGGGATGACTTAGAACACTGACTGCGCTCTGGAGCCCAGCGTAGAACATCACTACCTTAGCTGCTTTCGCCTGTTCAGGAAGAATGGGTTGCTATTTCTCCACTGACATTTAGACACCTCTGAAAGTCACTCCAGCAGAGTTCAGCCGGAAGGGAGGAAGACTGGATTTAGCGTTCCGTCGAGATCGAGATTGTTAGAGACGGAACAAAAGGTCAGGTTGCATCAAGGACTGGGAAGGAAATTGGCCGTGCTCTTGCAAAGGAAACATCCCGGCATTTGCCTTGAGCTATTTAGGGAAATCACGGGAAACTTAAACCTGGATAGCCGGATGCGGATTTGAATCGTCGTTCTCCCGAATGCGAGGCCAGTGTGGTAACTGCTGCGTCTGTTCGCTCGTTGAGTTACGAGAAACAGCGATCGTATGAGACCCAAATCGCTTTATTTGGTCATGAGACCCAGAAAATATTAGTTACAGGCTCCCAGGTAGATGCCATTTTCCTTGACTTCCGGTTGGCGTTCGATACAGTTCCGCACTGTCGCCTGATCAACGATGTAAGAGCCTACGGAATCTCAGACCAGCTGTGTGGCTGGATTGAAGAGTTTTCAGCAAACAGAACACAGCATGTTGTTCTCAATGGAGAGACGTCTACAGACGTTAAACTCTGGCGTGCCATAGGGGAGTGTTATGGGACCATTGCTCTTCAAAATATATATAAATGACCTAGTAGATAGTGTCGGAAGTTCCATGCGGCTTTTCGCGGATGATGCTGTAGTATACAGAGAAGTTGCAGCATTAGAAAATTGCAGCGAAATGCAGGAATATCTGCAGTGGTTAGGCACTTGGTGCAGGGAGTGGCAACTGACCATTAACATAGACAAATGTAATGTATTGCGAATACATAGAAAGAAGGATCCTTTATTGCATGATTATATGATAGCGGAACAAACACTGGTAGCAGTTACTTCTGTAAAATATCTGGAAAGGCGGGTGCCAGGTTGAGATTCATTGGGAGAGTCCTTTGAAAATGTAGTCCATCAACAAAGGAGGTGGCTTACAAAACACTCATTCGACCTATACTTGAGTATTGCTCATCAGTGTGGGATCCGTACCAAGTCGGGTTGACAGAGGAGATAGAGAAGATCCAAAGAAGAGCGGCGCGTTTCGTCACAGGGTTATTTGGTAAGCGTGATAGCGTTGCGGAGATGTTTAGCAAACTCAAGTGGCAAACTCTGCAAGAGAGGCGCTCTGCATCGCGGTGTAGCTTGCTGTCCAAGTTTCGAGAGGGTGCGTTTCTGGATGAGGTATCGAATATATTGCTTCCCCCTGCTTATACATCCCGAGGGGATCACGAATGTAAAATTAGAGAGATTCGAACGCGCACGGAGGCTATCCGGCAGTCGTTCTTCCCGCGAATCATACGCGACTGGAACAGGAAAGGGAGTTAACGACAGTGGCACGTAAAGTGCCCTCCGCCACACACCGTTGGGTGGCTTGCGGAGTATAAATGTAGATGTAGATGTAGGTGTCCGGGTACCTCTGATCAGGTAGTGCAGTTAACTTGTGAATCTAGGTAAGCAGGCAGTCTATTCCGTGCAACAGCTTCATTTGTCAGTTATACCTACTGTCACCATAAATGCTTCGTTGTTTATGAATTTTTGCATTAGTTGTTTTCCTTACACTTTTTTTCCTTTTGAAACTTTCTCTCCCTTCCGTCAGTACTTTTTCGCGATACAAGTTAAACGTCATCGGCAGTAAACTATTATTGCTCTACGCATTGCTGATATATAAAGTCTTTCTGAACTTTCCGCATGAAGGAAACTACAGAGATTTGTAATTTTCAGTCCGACATTTCCACTTTCACTCAGCGGCAGAGTGTTCCTCGGTCGGAGGCGCAGCAGACGCGCGGCTGCTTTTAGTGGGTGTCAGAGACGGCGGCTAATGGCTCCGTCCGCCAACGCCGGCCGATCGATGGCCGCCTCTTGTGGATCGAGTTGCTGCATCAGGATTAGGCCCGGCGCCAGCGTATTTCTCAGTCTCGTCCTTGCTGCAGCCATCCGTCTTCGTTACATTCAGCGTCTGCCGTACGTTAATCACGCACGTACGAGGTGCATTCAAGTTCTGAGGCCTCCGATTTTTTTTCTCCGGACTGGAAAGAGATAGAAACATGCGCATTGTTTTCAACTGAGGCCGCGTTCATTGTCAATACGTCCCAGAGATGGCAGCACCGTACAGCAGATCGAATTTCACCGCCAGCGGCGAGAACGAGAACTGTTTTAAATACTTAAAATGGCGACGTTTTCCTTACTTGAACAGCGTGCAATCATTCGTTTTCTGAATTTGCGTGGTGCGAAACCAATTGAAATTCATCGACAGTTGAAGGAGACATGCGGTGATGGAGTTATGGATGTGTCGAAAGTGCGTTCGTGGGTGCGACAGTTTAATGAAGGCAGAACATCGTGTGACAACAAACTGAAACATCCTCGGGCTCACACAAGCTGGTCTGACGACATGATCGAGAAAGTGGAGAGAATTGTTTTGGGGGATCGCCAAATAACTGTTGAACAGATCGCCTCCAGAGTTGGCATTTCTGTGGGTTCTGTGCACACAATCCTGCATGACGACCTGAAAATGCGAAAAGTGTCATACAGGTGGGTGCCACGAATGCTGACGGATGACCACATGGCTGCCCGTGTGGCATGTTGCCGAGCAATGTTGACGCGCAACGACAGCATGAATGGGACTTTCTTTTCGTCGGTTGTGACAATGGATGAGACGTGGGTGCCATTTTTCAATCCAGAAATAAAGCGCCAGTCAGCTCAATGGAAGCACACAGATTGACCGCCACCAAAAAACTTTCGGATAACCGCCAGTGCTGAAAAAATGATGGTGTCCATGTTCTGGGACAGCGAGGGCGTAATCCTTACCCATTGCGTTCCAAAGGGCACTATGGTAACAGGTGCATCCTACGAAAATGTTTTGAAGAACAAATTCCTTCCTGCACTGCAACAAAAACGTCCGGGAAGGGCTGCGCGTGTGCTGTTTCACCAAGACAATGCACCCGCACATCGAGCTAACGTTACGCAACAGTTTCTTCGTGATAACAACTTTGAAGTGATTCCTCATGCTCCCTACTCACCTGACCTGGCTCCTAGTGACTTTTGGCTTTTTCTAACAATGAAAGACACTCTCCGTGGCCGCACATTCACCAGCCGTGCTGCTATTGCCTCAGCGATTTTCCAGTGGTCAAAACAGACTCCTAAAGAAGCCTTCGCCGCTGCCATGGAATCATGGCGTCAGCGTTGTGAAAAATGTGCACGTCTGCAGGGCGACTACGTCGAGAAGTAACGCCAGTTTCATCGATTTCGGGTGAGTAGATAATTAGAAAAAAAATCGGAGGCCTTAGAACTTGAATGCACCTCGTACTGCAAGTTGCTTACGGCGGCTACTGACCCGCATCTGTTGGGTTGGCGCATAAGTTCGTGGCGTTTTTCCAGAACTTTAATAAACACGACATAAACACATAACAGAGATTTAATCACCAAAAATGTAGTCTCCTTCACTATTTGCAACAGTCTGCCAATGCTGGGTTACTTTCCCGAGTCCGCGACTGTAGAAATCAAGTGATTTTGAAGCGAAGAACTCGTCGAACCTTGTTCGGAGCGCATTTTCATCCGGAAAGGATGTTCGATAGAGAGTGGAAAAGGTGAAAATCTGAGGGCGCAAGATCGGGTGAATAAGGTGGGTGCGGAATTACTTCCCAACCCAGCTCCTCTACGGTGATTTTCTTTCGGTCTAGCAGAATACGGGCGTGCTTTATCGTGGAGTAGCATCAATTCAGGCAGTCTTCCTGGTTATTGTTCTTGAACTGCGTCTGCCAGATGTCTCAGTTGTTGACAGTGGATGTTGTGAGTGATGGTTACACCTTGGGGAAGCAATTCGTAGTACACCACACCGTCGCTGTTGCACTAGACGCATAACATTCTTTTGTGGATGCGCGCAAGTCTTTATACGGGGGATTGCTTCATTTTGAGCGCAATCATTCCTTTCTTTTCCTTGTGATGGCATAAAAACGCCATTTCTCGTTACCAGTAACGACGCAAGACACAAGTGGTCGGCATTGTTTACGAGCCAGTTGATGACGAGCAAGCAGAGATCCACATATGCCGCGCGGGGGGTTAGCCGAGCGGTCGGCCGGCACGGTAGCTCAGCGTGTTCGGTCACAGGGTTAGCTGCCCTCTGTAATAAAAAAAAACCGAGTTCATCGATCAACAACGAACCGAAACGGAAACGGGTGTCTTACGACATCCGCCCCAAGCAGATACAACGAACGACAGAGAACAAAATGAGATTAAAAAAAAAAAAAGCTGTAAAAGGCGCTGCAGTCATGGACTGTATGGCTGGTCCCGGCGGGGCTCGAGTCCTCCCTCGGGCATGGGTGTGTGTGTGTGTGTGTGTGTGTGTGTGTGTGTGTGTGTTTGTTTGTCCTTAGGATAATTTAGGTTAAGTAGTGTGTAAGCTTGGGGACTGATGACTTTAGCAGATAAGTCCCGTAAGAAATGGCTCTGAGCACTATGGGACTCAACATCTGTGGTCTTAAGCCCTTAGAACTTAGAACTACTTAAACCTAACTAACCTGAGGACATCACACACATCCATGCCCGAGGCAGGATTCGAACCTGCGACCGTAGCGGTCACGCGGTTCTAGACTGACGCGCCTTTAACTGCACGGCCACACCGGCCGGCAGTCCCATAAGATTTCACACACATTTGAACATTTTTTGATCCATCTATGGCCACAGGCTGATTTTTGTGATTTTGACGCAGAGCATGCCGTACCCATACCCCCAATTTTTGAATCTTCTCCATTGCATGGAAATGTCGCATGAAGGCTGCCTCCACTGCTGTTATCCCTCTATTGAACTTAAAGAAAAGAAAAAGTCGGAAATGTTCCGATTTCTCCAATGAGCTCCACTCACTGTTACCAGATGACAAAATGACAATACGTAAACTCAAACAACAACAGTGAACTACAAATAAAAAACGGAAATCCATAAATAGGCCCATAGCAGTCGATATACCAACATGTGAAACAAAAACGCTACGAACTTACACACCAACCTAATATAACAAAGGAGCCATAGAGAACGTTCTTTTGTCAATATGCGGCAAAATTCTAAAATGTAGTCCGATGAGTGACTCCGAAAATTTGAAGCCATAAACAATGTGGGAGAAGATTTACCATAGGGTTGGGGTAAAAAGAAATGAAATTTGAGAGGTGCAGAGGGGTGGGAGGGGGGGGGGCGGCGGCGGCGGAGGAAGAGAAGTAGGGAGAGGGAATTCTTGTTAGTTTTGCGGTGAAGGGAGAAATAATTTTGAGATCTCATGACTTTTGGTTCCGGGTACACTTGCTGCTGGTCAGTATCCAAAGCGCGTTCCACGCTTCTTAAAACTGATACTGTGTTTTGATACATCTGTCTGTGTGATGGGACAGCATGTGAGTTTCGGTTAGTGAAGATCATTTATTTTCTGTAGGGACAGGAACTGCTGCCACCCCATTCACTTCTCGTTTCCTTTCGGGTACTCCCCATGGGCCATGTCATAAGGTCCTCATTTTCAGGGATTGTTTTCTGATCTGTCTATAGCACAGTGACAGTGGCCACCAGACCCAAATGGGAGTAATAAAAGTGGAAGGGCAATGAAGACGTTCCTGCTAAAAATTGTGTAAGTAAGGGTAGCAGCTTATGAGGACTGTTATCTTTGTGCGTCGAAGAAGCAATGAAGGAAATGAAAAAAATAAAACAGCAATAAAAGTTGAAGAGAATATATCAGTGCTAAGGATTGCAGCCGACATCGTCCTTCTAGTGGCAAGTACGCCAGATTTAGAAGACGGGCTTAAAGGACTAGACAACATATTTAACACAGAATGTGGCTTAAGGTTAAAGATAGCAAAGACGAACGTCATGAAAATTAGTGGAAAAGAGAATGACGACTTGACTGATATCAAAATAGGGAATGGCGCATTAGTGGAAGAAGTAAATGATTTTTCATAATTAAGGAGCACGTTTAAACAGAATGGTCCAATAAGTAAAATATCAGGATTGGAGTAGGCGAAGAAAAGTTTCTTCAGCAATAGCTCATCTGGTATGAGACATTACTATGGAACTGAAGGAGAAATTCCAATCAGGACTGTACAGGTGTGAACTGTGATCATCGGACTTCCGAGAAGAAGAAATCGGGAATTATGGAAATTTGGCGGTATAGAAGAAAGTTAAAAATTAAGTGGACAGATGAAGTATGAAATGAAGTCCTACAAAAATAAATGGGTGAGGGAAAGCTTATGGAAGATCCATACCAAGGACAGTAACCAATATAAAAAGTATTTCGCACGCAATGAAGACAATTTTACAATCATTGTTTCCTGATCAAGCAACGGAAATGACTTGCCTTTGGCTCTGCATTAAAAAGATAACACCTGCACTACTTTGAAGTGTTCGACTGTCTGAAAATACTTGGAGAGTGAGGGCTATAAGTGAGCAGTCTGCAATACTTGGAAAGATGTCAAAACCTATTGGAGTTTCCAATCGAATCTGAGAACAACAGTGTACCAGGACTTATGGATGTGTTTGTACAAAATGATATCAGCTGAAGAGCTTGGTAAGACCCTGGTGTATGCATCCAGGTGTTCTGCAAGTACACTGCCTAGCAAAAAAAAGTGAGGCAGCCAGAGGATGAGGAGGAAGCGAAATGAAACTTCAAGGGTTGAGAGCGTATATTTTTTGATTTCAGTGATTACAAAATCGAGTCAAATTTAGAAATAACTTGGCAATATGAGTCCACTTATCGGTATAATCGGGCACCATGTCTGGTATGGATGCATACACACAGATAGTCTGCAAAAATCAGCAGAGTCCTCAAGCTGGGGAGTCAGTAAGAATGGTGTCCCACAGGGTTCAGTCTTGGGTCCCTTATTGTTCTTAAAATGCAGGGTGGAGAAAAATTGTGTCACGCAATTTTAACCCTGGATAGCTGATGCCAGTAGGAACCAAAACTACTAATGTTGTGTAGGTCGACAAGGCACAATTTTTAAACTATGGAAACTTGGCTCCACGCACTCCGATTGGTGGGGAAGTCGGGATCTCGAGCAACACGTAGCAGAAACCATCGGCAAAACCCTGGCCTACGTTCATGGTCCGCCACAAGATTTAGGCCATGGACTGGGTGGAAACTAAATGGATGCTGGCCGTCATCCCTCGAAACCTCCCAGACTAACCGATAGTGACCCCCATGTTGTGTCCAACCGCTCCAGTACTTGTCATAGGTGCTTCCTCGAAGCGCTCGAGAACAGTCTCTTCAAATGCAGCATCACGTAGTGTCCGAGGTCTTCTAGCATCATCATGATATCCTGCTAACGAGCCTGTTTCACCAAGTCGCCGTGAGTTGCTGTAAACGTTTGGGGGTGTGAGCGGCGTCTTGTTGGGTACAGTTCCTCATACAACCGTCGAGCTTCGTGCGCATTACCGTCGGCTAGTCCATAAACAAAAACCATATCTCGTTGTTCTTCAGACGAATACTGTGCCGCCGTGCGTACTGTATGACTAAATCGCAGGTGACGTGTGTGTGCTCCTAAGCGAAGCTTACGCGTGAATGCCTCTGGCCTGAGGTGGAGACAAACAGCAAGACCTATTCGATACGTGTGCGTATCACATTGCGGCAGTGACGGGGCGAGGGACGTTTGTATGTGTGAACCGAAAACCATACCGCTGCCCGTCAACCGTCTAAAAGCAACAGGGCAATCCCGCCGTCAATCGAAGGGCGTGGCACCAAGTTTCCATAGTTTAAAAATGGTGCGTTGTCAATCTAGATAACATTAGTAATTTTAGTTCCTACTGGCAGCAGCTATCCAGGGTTAAAATTTCGTGACACCATTTTTATCCACACTGTATATTAATAACTTTCCACTCTATGTTCGTGAAGATGAAAAGCCATTTCTTTTGGCTGATAAATAAACAAAATAAACAAAATTAGCTGAGGAAATTGTAAATAATGTCTTTCAGAAAATTGTGAAGTGGTTCTCTGCAGACAGACTCTCGATAAATTTTGAGAAAACACAGTATAATCAGTTCTGTACAGCAAATGGCATAACACCATTGATAGATGCAGATTGTAAACAGAAGTCTGTTGCCAAGGCAGAGTATTCAAAATTTCTGGGTGTGTGCACTGATGAGAAATTGATTGGAAGAAACACATTGATGCTCTGCTGAAACGGTTAGGTTCAGCTACTTATGCTATTACTATCAATGAAAATTTTGGTGAGAAGTAATCAGTACATTAGCGTACTATGCCTGTTTTCATTCATTGCCTTCATATGGCGTCATGTTCTGGAGTAATTCATCATTAAGAGAAAGCGTGTATTGTAGATGGAGCCCACCCAAGGTCACTTTGCAGACATTTATTTAAGTAACGCGGGTTATTCACAGTACCTTCGCAATAAGTATGTTCATTTATGAAATTAGTTACTAATAACCCATCCCAGTTAAAAAATAATAGCGAAGTTTGTAGCTACAGCACTAGAAGAAAGGATGATCTTCACCGTTCTGGGTTAAATCAGACTTTGCCACAGAAAGAGGTGAATTGTGCTGCCATAAAAATCTTTGATCATTTTCCAAATAGCATAACATTAAAAGTCTGACAGATAACCAAACAACGTTTAAAAACAAGTTAAAAGAATTTCTGAACGACATCTCCTTCTGCTCAATAGATGAATTTTTAGATGTGAAGTAGTAATCATAAGTATCATGTAAGCAAACTTGTGTTAAACTGACGAGATCCACACCATTACGAAATTTCATATTCATGATCCATGGAACAAGTATTAATGTAATGTAATCCACTGATACATGTGGAATTGATGTCAGAAAGCCTTTGTATTCTCTCCTGAGGCAAGCTGGTCCACAACTGTTGTAACTGGTCCTGGGACAGAGTTGACATCCAGGCTGGACAAAGAGATATTCTATCGGCAGATATTTCTGACCACGGGAGTGCAGCAGCATCGCACAGACATTTCATAGAGACACGAGACACGTGTAGAAGAGTAACCTCCTGTTGAAAAATGGTCCCACGATACTGCCGCGTAAGTTGCAACCCCTAAGGACGCAGGGTGTCCGTGACGTAGTATTGCGGAGTCGGAAATCCCTCAACCACTACCAGCCGCCATCTCAAGTCACACTCGGTGGAGACCCACAATATGACGTCAGAAGTGACACTGCCATGACTCTCCCAAACATTGGAAGAATAGGACCTCTCCCCAGGTCAACGCCATACCCGCCGACGATGGTTGTCCCGGGTAGTGCAGAACCGTGCAGTTCTTTGATAAATACGGTGCGGCGAGGGTCAGCAGCATCCATGTATCCCGGTCGCAGAACCACTCGAAAGCAGTCATTTGTTGTTGTGGTGTTAGGGAATGCGAAATCATAGACACCTTTGGTGCCAAATGATATAGAGTATTGCAGAGAGTCCATTACTTGTTAGCAAATGGTAGGCGCAGATGTGAGGGTATGACGATGTAGCGATCTTTCTCTGCGGAACCTTGACAACTTTACGTTCCCCTGCAGTCCAACATCGGGACACCGTCGCTTTTGAATGTTTCGCAAAGCTGGATATTGCACGATTCTACCAATTGGCCAAATGGGGATCTACAATGACGCCCCTTTCAATCTCTGTTAGGCACTTGCTTGTTAGTGTACGCCAACAATAGACCACCATTTGATAAGTGGTTAGTCGGTGCAGACGCTTCCAGTGTAGTCAAACAAGTCCCAACGAAATGGCAGACTGTCTTTCTGCGAGGAAACGGCGATCGCTATAGAAGTGGAATCCCTGGTGCTGGTAGAGCGAAATCAGTCATGAGTCAGTTTTCAAAATCTTTCACGACATTTTGAATATTGTGAATGTAGCTCGTGAGGGACTCACGACTCCTCACACCCATTCAAAAAACCCGCCGAACCGAGCAGGAAAGAGAATCCGAATGACATCTTTAGCTGCGTTGTCATTACGGGAGAGAGCTGGGTGTATTAGTAGGACTTCGAGAGAAGGGGCTTCGCCATGATTCCTATCATTAGTAGTCGCTGCGAACTGTCAGTCCGCATTTAGAAAAATATAAATTTATAAGCAAAAGCAACAAAGTAATTGTGAATATATAATTTACCATATTAAAATTTTGAATAGCAGCTCGGACTTCCATGTCTCTTGAAACAAGCTGATGAGAGAACAGGTGCAGAAAATCTCTTCGTTTTGTGCAGCTGTTTGGGTTGTTAGCAGCGTGAGTTACTAAGGCATTGATATCTCCGTCATTCAGCAGGCAATAAAATATGAACGTAAGCAGTCAGTGAGAGTGTCTTGCGCAGTTGTAGACAGCATACAACTGTCAAACGTGTCTACACATCCTTTCGCATTGTCGTAGGTTTCTGCTTTGTCCGTCTCTTCATCACACTTCTGCCTTCGGAATAAATGGTACCAGAGTGCAAGATTTTCTGAATTCAAATTTGAACTCTTACTTGGCTTCTTGAATTGAAGTGGCAATTCCATTCCGCAAAAGTATATAAATAGAAGAATTAAATGACCGGTCGCTAACAAAACAAGGTAACTAACGGAAAGTAATGACGCACTAATAAGAAACCCCTTGAGAAAAGAGTATAATATGGCAATATTTGCTCCCTCTTTTACTATTGCTCGCAAAGTCAACAATGCAAGTTATATCGGATGCCACTGCTTACGCGAGTTTGTCAGTTCTTGAACTGACCGTTTCACCACCGCTGCTCTAGTCAAAACGAAACAAAGGAGTAATTTAGTACTGCTGATTACAGAAAGGTACACGGATCATGTGATTTCTGGATCCAAAGGGATGAGAAGGAAGGAAAAAAAATATATTCGCGCGGATTGTCAATCTCCGTGCGACTACTGCAACCGGCCCATTTTATCCGCACCATCGCTGCTCGCCCCACTACTCCCTAAGATCCTAGCCAGGAGATGATATCAAGCTGGTATGTGTTACCATCGCCGTATGTCCTGAAACGTGAGCTATGATTGACTGCTTCAAGCTCACTCCTGCAGTGCCGTGTTTGATTGCCAATCGTTGCGCGCGGTTACTCGGAGCCTATACGAAGATTGTATTGTTTCTTGCGAGCTGTGGAGACAATTCAATAACGACAAAAAAGAGTGACGATTATAAACAGACACTTATTTCAGCTGTTCTGGCTATCGAAACAAAAAAACGGAGTTAAACTTAGCCTTGGTTTGATTACATTAATTTCCTTTACTATTCGTAAGAGCTACGCACAGTTCTTTGAAAGGACTGAAACGAAAGAAATAAATGAATTCTGTCCGTCACCATCTTCCATAACGTCAGATTAGAAGTCACCCGATTATCTGCTGCTCTGCAGACTATGATGGCGTCGAATTCTTCTTCACGCACTACAGGGGTGTCGATTGCTAATTGAAATTAATTGGTTAATGACGAGAACAGGCGGAGATTACAGACCAGTAACGGAGAGCTAAGAGAAAAGCAGATGCAGTGTATCTCGTAAACACATTGAAATGAGAGGCTGCCTCGACATAAGTAGGTGGTAACTAGCCAGTGCACACTTTCGGACTAAACAACCAAGCCACAATTACATGGAAAGACACTAAATGCGAACAAAGATAAGGACAACTATTCCAATCGCTAGAGAGCGTTTTACTGAAGCTTTACAAAGATGAATTCCAGAATACGAATCACAAATTATGGTAAAAAGCCACTAGTGGAAACACATTGCGAAGACACGGACGGGAGCAGCAGGACAAAGACTACCGAATTAACTTTGACAAAAGCGGGAGGGCGATCTCTCGCAGTTCAAGCCGAATATTTACACCTTAAACCTAGCTATGAGCGTTCTACCGTGAATGACTCAATCAAAACTGAGCGTAATGGTGCCTCGTTGCTTCCATGACGGTGGAAAAGAATACTTGCAGCGCAAAATAAAATATACTGCCGCACGATTGCTGAACACGAAATAAAACCTAAAATGTACTTCAGCGAACTACCAAGCACTGCCACGAACCGAGCCTGAGATGGAGACTCTCAGTTGTTTGTTAGTTTCCAGTCCTCGTACACTGTATGCTTCCTCCTACAGCAAAAGGTCCTGCCTCGGGCATGAATGTGTGTGATGTCCTTAGGTTAGTTAGGTTTAAGTAGCTCTAATTTCTAGGGGACTGATGACCACAGATGTTAAGTCCCATAGTGCTCAGAGCCATTTGAACCATTTGAGAACTAATGAGGACACTAGCGACGAAGAAAACAATGAAGAGAACAGGGCATTTGAAAAATTACGTCGCCTATCCGGGCACATGAACCCTAAAACGGTATAAGAAGGATGATGAGATCAAACAGCCGAATGTTATAAGTGTATATTGCACAAGTATTCATAGCTAGTCCGATTTATCTCGAGTTTTGTACGGAATTCTTGAGCATTTGCTAATTTCGAATATGATAAATTTACTTGAGCGAGAAAAGATAAGTACAAATGAACACCTATTTTGAAAGCATTGCTCTTGCGAAGCACAGTTTACCCTTTTCTCGCACACCAACCTGTGAACCGCTGATTAAAGGTATCGAGGAGATTCCATAATACCAGAATTCCGGAAAGCACAGTTACCCAGTACGTACTGGCAACGAAGGTCCGAGATTACTGAATAAGCGGTCAGATACGTGAGTGGCTCGAAGGCTTTTTAAGTGTTGAAAACAAGCACGTTGTTTTGGACTGCAAGTGTTCATCAAAGAGAAAGGTACCTTCAGGAATGCCCCAGGGAAGTGTGGTAGGGCAGCACTTGTTCTCTAAATAGGTAAACGATTGGGTGAGCAGCAATGTGCGATTGTTTGCTGAAGACGGCGTAGTGTACGGGAAAGGCCGCGTCCGGTGAGCGATGTAGGGTACAGGACTGTTGATATTTTTAAAAAATATTGGGAATCAGATATACCGATATTTAAAAAGATATCAAAATGATTCAAATGGCTCTGAGCACTATGGGACTTAACTTCTGAGGTCATTAGGCCCCTAGAACATAGAACTACTTAAATCTAACAAACCCAAGGACATCACACACATCCATGCCCGAGGCAGGATTCGAACCTGCGACCGAAGCGGTCGCGTGGTTCCAGACTGTAGCGCCTAGTACCGCTCGGCCACTCCTGCCGGCAAAAAGATATCATTATCGGCGCTCCATATATCGAGAAAAAGTATCGATGTATAAAGTAACGACGTACCGGTCTATAAAAATATCGGCTGCTCATTGTAAATACACTGCCGGTGTTAGATCTGTATATTTAAGCATTGATCTATTATTAGATTTTTTGTACGTCACCATACTAGCGGCCTACTTATCCCCCTTAGAGCAAGAATTGAAAGGAAAACGATGCACGATCACGCTTGGCGATAACCACTTTGCTAACACTGGTAACTGCATGTAACTGGAACACTTCATGCCGAGTTTCCTGTTTTTTACATTTCCGCAAATTCCATCGACCTAGCAGTTGCCAAAATTGCGTGATGAAGTTAAACACTGCAATTTCTGTTCGTAGCGCTGAGCACCGATTGCGTTAGCATATCCCTCACACGTCTCCGCCCACCGAAAAAACCAGTCTCGTCAGTTAGATTATGGTCATCTTCTTAAGCAACTATTTCTGAAGAATGCCAAAACGAAGAAATAGCACACTACTTGCGTTAAAAATTGTTTTTTAACACAACTGGTGTGATATTTCTCCACATCGGAAATCTTGTTATTTCATTCCAACCCAACCCCCCGCCCCCAGTGCAATCGGACTTCTTCTTTGTGCCACCTCTACTTGCTTTACACAGCCGAAGAGAAAGACTGGAGATGATGGGAGGTCAAAAAGTAGTAAGTCTTTCACACAGTGAAAGTAAAATTATGTTCTACTACAATTTCAAAAGAACAATTTCACACATTTACCCAAAATTGCGATGAAATATAATGTAAAATAAAAATATCGGCACTCGATATTGCCATCTCTGTGTAAATGTTGCGATATATAGAGGACAAAGTACTGCCGATGTACATCAATATCTTTCTGAAACAATATCGATATATCGATATTTTATCAACAGCCGTTATTGGGTACAAGATGACTTGGAGAGAATTTCTATGATTTGATGAATGGCGCGAAGTACATTAAAGTGGAAAATACTTAATTTCGTGTTTGAGTACTACCACACGAACTAGGACTCCGTGAATCCAGCGGAAAGCAACATTAAGTAATATCGACAGTTGTCTAAGTGACATGAATAATCAACAACTGAATTACGATGTCTTCAAACAGGAATTTTAAATAGAAATAATATTAACCTTTCTCGCCTTTTCTTTTCATCTCAAAATGGTCGAACCTGTAAAGTGGTAGCGTACACCTTACCGTACACGATCTAAGTAAAGTTCAAATACATCCAGGCATTACAACGTCGTAACATGTAATTTTCTCTACATGTAATACCACTACGATTGCACGGCCATTACTGTTCCATAACACTATTGGTGATAAATCATTGTTGTCAGTGACAAACCATAAAATACCTAGGAGTAACCTTCCGGAATGATCTGAAGTGGACCAGACAAAAATAGTTGTAGGAAAAGCAAACGGTACGCTGAGGGTTCAGTGGAAGAATGTCAAGGAAATGTATTTCGATTACGAAATAAGTGGTTTACAGAACTTTTGCTCGGCAGATTCCTGAATATTGCTTGGCAGTCTGGGATTCTTACCAGATTGGACTGAAAGAAGAGATAGAGATGAGCTAATGGAAACAAGCAAATCGTTTCGTCATATGATCGTTACTGAGGGTGAAGGTGTAACGGAGATGCTCGACAAGTCCAATGGTACACGTTACCAGGGAGAAGTTTAGAACCAAATGCCGAGATCGTACGTGCCAAGTAAAATGCCCTCACAGGTGTCTCGCAAAATATCAACGAGAAAGACAAAGAAATTAGAGCTCATACGGAAGCTTATCGACACTTGTTCGTCCCACGGAGCACTCGCAAATGGATCTGGGCAGGGTAAGGTGGCTTGTCGAGTGTAGATATAGTTGTATGATGTGCATTGTAGTTGTACACGCTGAAGTAAGAGTCGAAGTGAAAATTTACTTGAAGACAGAATACACTACTAACTAATTGCTCCAAAAACATCACATTTATAATGCGGCACATCGAACTGAGGAAAAAAAAATGCTAATAACAAGTACTTCAGCGACGCTGGCCAGTGAAAACGGAGAACCGAGTCGTGTGTAGTTTTTGTAGCACGGATAACTAAGCACGGCTATAAAAAAAGGAAGCTCTTCGTTTACTAAAGGGAAAGAGGCTTTGAATAAGTTAAGCAGAAAAACAAAGACAGGAAAGCCCCATTTAATTACGTCTAAAAATGGTGGCGGAAGTTCCTGCCTTTAGAGTTTCGGCTGCCAACGTTGCATTTTTCCATCATCACGATGAGGGGGCAGGAGAAAATAATGCTGCAGCTAAGCGATGTTTTGTTTTACTCTTTGTGTATACTTTCGTCACCCAATAGCAGCGCAGCGGGCAATCTGATGCCGTGTCGGCGCAAAGAAGCTTATAAAAAGGGGAGCGGCAAGGAGGGAGATAAGCGTAGCGCGACTGACATTCTCACTCGCGAAAATGTCGCACACGTGCAAAAGGTTATTCTCGTCTTACTTTTATCGCTGAGTCCATTTCGGTTATTGACCCTCAGTGCGAATAACGCCGTAGTACTGTCTCACGTCGCCGCTGACGTCTGCTGGAAATAATGTTCATGCGCTGCGGTGGTGAATAGATAAGCTCATACACAAATCGTTCCTTTTTGTTTCCCATTTCACAACCGTTCATGTAGGCCATCTGATTTGAAAATGTAGACATCCTGTCGATCTCTAGATCCCTTTGTTTAGTTTCTTAATGGTGAGAATAGGAAACACTATTTTTAAGTAACCACTCCAGAATACGCTTGACGCTCTCGTGTGCCTCTATACGCGCACCAGTGCCTTTTACTCTCACGTCATTATGGGGGATACCTGGTAAAGTATATTTCATACAGTCTAGGTCGAATAAAGATCTTCAGATTTATTGAACGTCGTTTCGCGAGAAAAAAGTAGTCTTTTTTCGAACAATTTTCACATAATTTCGCAGATAAACTGAGTCACATTTTAGCGTCTCGAAATTCTTTTGTTTTCTTCCGCTATGCTAGATAAATAAAATTCCCCAATGCCCCACGTCGAAGAAGAGTATCGCCAGGAAGAAAATGAAAGATACTGTTTACAGCTGTTTGTAATGCTGAATAGGTAGAGCGGTATTCTTCGTAAGATGTTTTAAGAAATATCACTGTTAGCATTAACGTATTATAGAATGCGAGTGAGGTACTCCATCTCAATTTTTAACGTTTTCGATTTCATAATTCATTTCCTTTCTAATTATAAAAGAGAAAGGAAGAAACAGCACCCCTGATAGGTCATATCTGTCACTTACCTGTTTCCAAGACAACAATTCCGACTGAGCCGTGTCGTCTATCGTTGCGTTTGATAATCGATTTCCTGTGTCAGATAAGGAAAATTGCTAGACGTACCAATAGCGAGGTAACGACGTGCCATTTCTTTTGCCATGTAAACGTAGCATAACGGCTAAGAAGAAGAAGAAAATAATCGTGACTAAGGATGAGGACTTACTTAACTCATAATTGGTACAGAATATTTGGTCCAATGAACATCCACAACTGAAGAACATATTCGTAGAATAAAAATCCACTTGAGTGGCCAGTAATTGCTTAATCTATTGCACGCGAAGCATGGAATTTCATCTTCAGGTGCCACCAGTTGTCGTGCTTTCCAGGTGGGCGCTACGGTTCCTGGCCCTACACTCCCAAGCGTTTGTTTGATGTGGGTGTGACCCCCCATGACTGTCACGACCGCCACACATTTATTATCCCATAATTATTTGGTGCCACCTGAAGATAAAGCTTTGTGGTTCGAAACTGGTCGTGGAATAAATTAAGATATTACTGTCAACTGAAGCGGATTTATACCCTATAAATTTATTCTATAAAAATCAAAATTGCGGAAAGTGGTGTTTCGAGCACAACATTGTATGGATGTGAAACGTGGAATGTCGGAGTACCAGAGAAGAAGAAACTGGATGGATTTAAAATGTGGTGGAATTGAAGAATGTTAAAAGTTGAGAGGGCAGATACAGAACGATGTCAACAAATAGTACAAAGAATAGATGAGAAAAGGAGTCTATGGAAGGTTCTTGTTAGAAGGAGAGAGAGGTTAGTGGAACTTGGTGGTTTGAGGACTGGTACATGGAAAATAAATAGGAATGACAGATAGACTAGATTGTAAAAGAAGAGGGTTGATAATAGGTGTAGCAATTACGGATACATGAAAAAATCGCAGATTCGGAAAAGATGGAGGACAGTATCAAACTAGATGAAAGTCTGATGAAACAAGTCCACACACACACACACACACACACACACACACACACACACACACACACACAAAATTTTTGACTGACACTAGTGGTGATGATAGACGGTGTTCTATCATATGATGGATATTGTTTTAGAGATGCTGCCGAAAATGTCGCCCATCTACTTTGATGGACATATTGCATCTGCTTGCTAATGATTTGCCTCAAACAGGCAAAAGAGATACACTCCAGAAGAGCTAACTACACGATTAGATGAAGCTGCAGCCATCAGTCTTGAAACACTTAGTTGCTTTGCGGGTACTAGACAATCATCAGCACACAGATACGGAAGTTTGAACACCGTCTCTGAGAAAACATGACTAAAATCAAAACTTTCAATGACCGGTAGCGGGAGAAGACTACCCAATACTCCAGTAGAGACTCATCAGATGCAGCTGCATGGCGGTAGCTCTCAGCGCGGTCCAAGGTGGTGCTGAAGTAGTTAATCTTCTTGTTTTACTGTCCCTGTTAACACGTATCCATAAAACTAATATCGCGCTAGACTAATTTGGGATCACTCTAGCTAATGGACTCACGAAATAAACCGCAACTGATTCTCCCAACTTCATTAATAACTTATGTACTGGCATTAACTTCGTTTTTTAAATGTCAGACATGTATGAAACATATTCAGTGATACCTCGATACCTTTTATAGATATAGCGTGAACTCACGGTGTGAAAATACATTGAATAGAGGGATTATTGTGCTGTTGCAGCGGGCTTTGAATGGTGCAGCATCTATAAATTTACGAGTCTCGAAAGTAACTATCTCCGCCGAAATGTCATGCTTATGCCTTAGATTTTACAAAGTTTCAAACACGTTTCGTTCCAATCATTATGTTATTTCGCAGGAAAATCATTCAACCTGCATTAAGATGAGATGGGTAACTGTTTTTATTTTTATTTACCTCCCACAATGTTCATCAATAGTCAAATATCCATGAGATATTGAAAGGTGGCTACACTGAGTCACAGCGCCAGAGATTGCGCCAAAGATTATTATTCCGCCGCCTCCACTGGCAGTAGTAGTTCAGAGGATGTCGAGGGCAGTTGTTGTTCAGTTGGGCGAGAGAGTAGACGCTGTTCGGTTGGTGCAATGTATAGATGGAAGAAGTTGCAATTGTCAGAATATATTTGAGAAAGGAGATGGGCTTTTGATTTATGATGCTGGTGTAATGGAATATTTTCGTCAATATATAATGAGCTAAAGAGGTATAACAGTTTTCTTTAATGACAATCCGTCTTGCTCACAGGTACAGTCAACAAAGCATCTGGCTCGCGTTCATTTATTAGAATTGTAATTCTGGTTTCTATGTGCAATTATCGTATTTCTGGTTTTTCAATTAGTTCATTGTAAATGGTGTTTAAAATATTTAGTCGTATTGAGAAAGAACCGAGCCAGATACATGTACGTTGAGTCACACTACCGCACACAGAACAGTTACACTTGTGCTTTGCTGTTTCGTAGCTTTTATAGTAAATTCCTTGTCATTCTTTATTTTTATTTTATGCAGTCAGATTGCGTGCTAATACTAGTCAGGGCCAACCGGTTACGAGACTTCGTAACCGGTCACATAGGTACTAAAATAATTGCATTTATTCATTAATATTAGTCCTTTCTTTTTAATCAAGCCCCCATGCAATATTGCGTACTTCGTACCTATCCAAAAAAGTTGTATGACATCCAGCATACGTGGGAAACGAGCCATTTCTCTTTGAAGAACACCAGTTCGTCTCCCCTGTGCGACACCCCTTCCTTTAGAGACCGTCTGTTCGCGACGACAAACGAAGCTAATAAAATGTAAGCTCCTACACTTGCTTGGCATGAACTTTTCACAGGCCAAAACTTTGTCCATTTCCGATCTTCATATCCCCATTATCCCTTGCCTTCATAGGTACATAACATCAACCAAAGCAAATGAACGGATTGGAATGAACGTAGCGATCACACCATCACGTATCTTGTTAATGGAAAGGTATTACTAGTGACACCTGTTTGTGGTGACAATTTTTGTCCGATTTTGTCCTTTTTAAAAAGTTATTTCGGTATATTTTTCGTTAGTTTTTTTCCATTGCGTCAAAAATTTCGCTAAATTTTATTTCCATTTTTCATCAGTAAAAGGTAAAGGAAATACATTTGTGGCACATTTGCAGTGAAAAATCTTTTATTTTACATAAATTGAAAAAGCATAAAAATTATAAAACTTATTAAAATACAAATACCAAATCATGAAAGTTTGGAAAACATCTATACTGTCCTAGTCTATGTACACAACACACAAGTCAGTCTGAGAAAGACAAGGATACCGCGACTTCCATATTACTGGGAGTCAGAGATGTTCTCCTGTCAGACATTATATTGCAATATCTAGAAAATGATCTCTCACTGTCAGCATTACTGACTGGGCTCCACAAAGCCTTCACTGCAGCTTCCACAAAACGTCCATACTCTGCTTTCAGGGAGAGAAGAATGCCAATCACATCAACATCTTTACCTTCTCTACAAGAACTAGCCACTAAATCCATAAACCATGTGTATGGTACAAGAAATTCTGACGTTGGAATTTCTAGTAGAATCGGAATTTTCTTTATCAGCTCGAGTAGTCGATAAAATGAATTCTTCTTTATCATTTTTCGCTCGTTTTGCCGCTGCACTGAGTTCCGTGAGCGTAGCTTGTCTTTTTATACAAGTAGTTGTTAGCGCCTTCTCCTTGTTCTTCTTATGGAAAGAACTGTTATTAAGGTGTTTCAGGCACATGTCTTTCCTCAGCCACTCAATACGCACATTGCAGTATTTGCACATAAGTATCTTCCTACTTTTGTCGAAAACGTAAAATCCTTGTGACGAAAGTTCCTTTTCTCGGTCGAAAACTGTCACTACCATATTTATCATCTGCAGCAAGAAAACAAAACACAAAATACCACACTCAATGCACCGGCGATCCACAACGATTTCCAACAGGCAATACTGAATACACTGCCAGAACATTGTAGAATGTTTCCAGAATGAGATTTTCACTCTGCAGCGGAGTGTGAGCTGATATGAAACTTCCTTGCAGATTAAAACTGTGTGCCGGACAGAGACTCGAACTCGGGACCTTTGCCTTTCGCGGGCAAGTGCTCTACCAACTGAGCTACTCAAACACGACTCACACCACCTCCTCACAGCTTTACTTCTGCCTGTGTCTTGTCTCCTACCTTCCAAACTTTACAGAAGCTCTCCTGCGAACCTTTCAGAACCAGCACTCCTGAAAGGAAGGATATTGCGGAGACATGGCTTAGCCACAGCCTGGGGGATGTTTCCAGAATGAGATTTACACACTGCAGCGGAGTGTGCGCTGATATGAAACTTCCTGGCAGATTAAAACTGTGTGCCGGACCGAGACTCGAACTCGGGACCTTTGCCTCTCGCAGGCAAGTGCTCTACCAGCTGAGCTACCCAAGCAGGAGAGCTTCCGTACAGTTTGGAAGATAGGAGACGAGATACTGGCAGAAGTAAAGCTGTGAGGACGGGGCGTGAGTCGTGCTTGGGTAGCTCAGTTGGTAGAGCACTTGCCCGCGAAAGGCAAAGGTCCCGAGTTCGAGTCTCGGTCCGGTACACAGTTTTAATCTGCCAGGAAGTTTCGTTGTAGAATGTCTTTGGAATACTCGATATATCATATATATCGAAATGGCGTACAATCGATATCCGGATTGTATTACCATAACTCCAATCGAATTTCCGCAGTTAAGTTCAAATGACGAGATTTTGCCAAGTTTCGTCAATTATTTCGCGATTTGGCTTAAAAGTTAATAGTTTCGCTTTTTCAGCAAAATGTGTAAAATTTCGTGAAATTTCGCGATTTCGCGCTTTGCGAAAAACAGGTGCCTCTAGGTGTTACGCATAACGAATGCAAGCGACGATTTTACTCAAGTACATTCTATCACTGCATTTCCAGTTACATTACAACAGTGACAGCAAGCGAGCAAATGAACTTAGCGATCGCGGCATCCAATCTGCTGTTAATGCGGCGTCCCTGGGTACGGTGTGAGTGGAGGTGGCAGTTTTAATTGCCGGACAACAGTTTAGCGGGCGCGCCGAGTTGATAGGACGGCGCCACCGTTTGGCTGGGCAGTGTGCGCCGGGACCGATTGCGGTCTGCCACAGGGGCCGGCGAAGTGCGCATGCGCGACCCGCCGGGTCGATGGGCCGAGAGGCGGCGTACACGCCCCAATCCGCCGTTCCTCAACCCCTCTCAAGTCCTCACCGCGCCACTGAACACTTTGGCTTGCTCTACAACTACCCGAATGCAGTCGCATGTAATGCAGTTGCGTCGACGTTGCCTTTTGCAACGTACTAACTGCCCCTACCTACGGGTCTTACGCAACCCGCAACCCGTCCAAATACCATGTGGAAAATTTTCATATTCTTTTGCTCTCTACGACCTATTATTCCTGCAGGAAAAGTGAACAGGAACTTTTTGTAGGAAATTTAGTGTAGTTAAATTTTGTGCTAGGATATGCTTTCGCTAGAGGCTGTAATTTTCGAATTATTCAAGAAAAAGTGTAAAAGTGACCTTCAGGCGGGTTTTCCTTGACTAATACGAAAAACGGTGGCCTCCAGCCAAAACGTATCCCAGTATAAAAATTAACTACATTAAATTTTCTACAAAAAGGTCCTGTTTGTTTTCTTGTATAGGACTAATAGTTCGTGCGAAGTGAGCGAGAGGACATGGAAATCTCGCTCGTTGTTTTCGAAGGCATTGCAGGTTGCATAAAACCTATTCCTACGGATAGCTGAACGATGGTCGAAGTAGAGAGAATATAAAACGTAGACTGGCAATGGCAAGGAAAGCGTTTCTGAAGAAGAGAAATTGGTTAACATCGAGTATAGATTTAAGTGCCGGGAAGTCATTTCTGAAAGTATTTGTATGGAGTGTAGCCACGTATGGAAGTGAAACATGGACGATAAATAGTTTGGACAAGAAGGGAATAGATGCTTTCGAAATGTGGTGCTACAGAAGAACGCTGAAGATTAGATGGGTAGATCACATAACTAATGAGGAGGTATTGAATAGAATTGGGGAGAAGAGAAATTTGTGGCACAACTTGTTAGAAGAAGGGATGGGTTGGTAGGACATGTTCTGAGGCACCAAGGGATCACCAATTTAGTATTATAGGGCAGCGTGGAGGGTAAAAATTGTAGAGAGAGACCAAGAAATGAATACACTAATCAGATTCAGAAGGATGTAGGTTGCGGTAGGTACTGGGAGATGAAGAAGCTTGCACAGGATAGAGTAGCATGGAGAGCTGCATCAAACCAGTCTCTGGACTGAAGACCATAACAACAACAACAACGGATAGCTGAATCAGTCTGTACAGAGATCTTTGATCATCGTCTGCAAAGACACCTCCTTTCCCGCTCATAGCTCTGGTGCGAGGTCATTTGTCCCACTCTCGAGATACTATGCGCCAGTACTATATTTTTCCGGACGTTTTTGGGACTTCACACACTCAGTGACCAGTAGTATACCCCTCCATCTGCTTTCTGAGGGACGTGCTCATACTATCTGAACCGGATCACATCAACTTTCAAGCAAAGTGTGGGCAATTGCTTTGTAAGGGAATGCGAAATGTGGAACAATAATTAAAACGATGTAGGAAGGGTGAAAATTTTAGGGCCAGGAATGGAGCTTGTAGTCTACCAGAATAGGGCAGTGTAAAACGCAGAATACGATTCCCAAACATGGTCGAGACACTGACACTGTCACGCCATCATTAAACGAAGTTATATACATGTAGAAGATTAAATTGTAACATTGCTAGTTTACTGTATCTGTAAAATCCAATTAACTTACGATGAAATCAAGTCAGTAGTGTTCAGTTATACTCAATGGTACTATACACAAAAATACGAGGGGCGTTCGGTGTGTAATAAACTCATTTTGCTCAGCCAATTTTGAAGAAACGCGGAATTTCTGGTGGGACGTCGTAGAATATTCCCGCTTCAGCACCTACAGTTTCATGAAGTTCCGATAGGTGGCAGCACTATACATGGCCTTCGAAATAATGTCTGTAAGGCTGGTATTACACTATCAAATTTCTTTGTCCAATATGTTTGTCAAATATCTTTGTCAAAGAAATTTGATGGTGTAATAGGGAACTTTGTCAAATGTCGTCAAATATTTGATCAAATCTAGGGCCTCGCTGCAGATTTGATCAAAGAAGTCGTTTGTCTTCTGTTCACTGCAATGTGATTTGTTACCACGTGGAGGGCTGGCATCTCTGCAGCATTCTGTCATCTGTAGTGTTTTTACAAACATTGCTGGTAAATACAATTGGTGTGTACCAACAACTACAACATTAATAGAGATGTATGAAGCTGATGAGGCGCTTTACAACGTGAGGCACCCTCGATACAAAAATAGATTAAGAACGGAGACCTGACCTAACCTAACCTAATCTAACCTAACTCTCTCCTGCATCAAGGAATCGGAGCGTTACAATGAGCCTGTCTTCTGCAGATATAGCAGTTCTTAAGTGGGTATTGTGCATTGTGATATGAGGATACACTTCACTGAGCACATGCAGAAATGTATGCACAATGTATTCACATCATTCTTATGTAACTGATTTGCGACTTGACATCCTATACTATAAGCTCACATAATGAGTTTTGTTGAATGCTTTCATCGTCTATTCGTAAAACCCACGGCTTCACCCAGTTACGTTTCCTTTTTTCCCCCGCTTCTCTTCCGCATGCGCACACAGTGCAACTGTGGTGCATGTAACTGCTGCGGTTAATAACAAGTTGTTGTTGTCAGCCATCTTGAACTTTGGAGAAAAATATGATGACAGTGTAATACCCCTTTTTAGCGCCACGTCAAAGATCTTTGTCAAATATATTTGACGAATATTTGATCACATCTTTGATCAAATCTTTGACAAAGAAATGTGATAGTGTAATACCGACCTAACAGAAGTGCGTTCCATGCAGAGAGCTGTCATTGAGTTTCTTTTGCTGGAAAGCCACAGCATCGCAGATATTCGTAGGCGCTTGTACAATAACCACGGAGGCCTGACAATGAACAAAAGCACGATGAGTCGTAGGACGAAGCGGCTGTCATCGTCGCAACAAAGTCGCAGAAACCTATCCAGTCTCTCGCCTACCGGCCGCCTCACGTAGCTGTGACTCCTGCGGTGTTCGAACGTGCCGACACTCTCATTCGAGGTGATCGACGGATCATAATCAAACACTTCACTGCACAACTGGACGTCTCTGTTGCTAGCGCTGACACACCTGTCCAACAGTTGGGGCATCAAAGGTATGTGCCCGTTAGCACCTCACTGCCTAGCAAAAGTCCATAAAGAGCGACGAAGCACTATCTGTGTGCTCCAAAATGTTCAAATGTTTGTGAAATCTTATGGGACTTAACTGCTAAGGTCATCAGTTCCTAAGCTTACACACTACTTAACCTAAATTATCCTAAGGGAAAACAAACACATACCCATGCCCGAGGGAGGACTCGAACCTCCGCCGGGACCAGCCGCACAGTTCATGACTGCAGCGCTTGAGACCGCTCGACTAATCCCGCGCGGCTTATCTGTGTGCAATTGCTTGCACGTTACGAGGCTGATCTTGACAATCTTTTGTCGAAGATTGTCAGAGGTGATGAGACATGGGTTCATCACAACGAACCGGAAACGAAACGGCAATCCATAGAGTGGCGCCACCCCATCTCTCCTCCGAAGAAAATGTTTAAAGCTGCACTTTCGGCCTGTAACGTCACGGCGGCGGTCTTATGGTACTCATCTGTTTGACCCAATGAAGGATGCACTCCGCGGGAAGCAGCATGTGGATGATAGGGAGCCGCGCGGGATTAGTCGAGCGGTCTCAAGCGCTGCAGTCATGAACTGTGCGGCTGGTCCCGGGGGAAATTCGAGTCCTCCCTCGGGCATGGGTGCGTGTGTTTTCCCTTAGGATAATTTAGGTTAAGTGGTGTGTAAGCTTAGGGACTGATGACCTTAGCAGTTAAGTGCCATAAGATTTCACACACATTTGAACATTTTTTTTTTGATGGTAGGGACGTTATTGATGCAGCAAGATGTTGGCTCCGAGATCGACTAGTAGAGTGGCACCATCCGGGCATAAAGGCCCTCCGAGTAACGTCGTGTAAGGCCATCACATCGAACGGAGATAATATTGAAAAATAGGGTTTTGTAGCTATAAGAGTGGGGAATAATGTAGTGTATTAGAGTCCCGAATGAAACCAACTCGCATTCAGAAAAAAATGTGTTTTATTGCTCACTGAACGCCCCTTGTATGTTAAGCCAAGTGTAATCACGGATTGGAAGCATCCTTCGTGGAACTGGTACACAAAAGAATAATACCAATAACGATAGAACTCACTGAAAAGACACCGGATTCATGTTGGGACTAAAAGTTATGATGCAATCGTGAATTGCTTAACAAAAATAATCAAAATACGTTTATCAATGCATATTTCATGACACATTAATGAAAACCCTGTTATTTCAACATACTAATTATATCAGTGATGATATCAACATTGTGAAGCCAAAATCTGTAACCAGTTTTATGAAAGGACATAAATTTCAACTGTAATTTTAATTATGCACAATTCAAGCAAAAAGTAGATAGCTTCTGTAAAGGTTCACTGTTATATAAGGATCTGAGATGGTACCCACAGTGTGTTAGTCTCGCCGCAGTATTACGCCAGTTTTCGGCAGTTAGGGATTTCTTTGTATCACGTCAATTTTGGGATCGGATGAGATGTTGGTGTATGTGACCGTAGAAATAAATTAGAGAAAGAGTAATTCAAGCATATTGACTGCATCATTTTAATAAATAGTGTACCGCAAAAAACCGTCTTTGCATGCTGATTGAATCACATGACATACATTATATGGGATGGTCTATTTACTAAATACATAGTTACATCACCCATTCATTCGCAGAACTAGCGAAACATTATAAGTTCCAATGACAATGGCGTCATTCAGATCGGCATGTTAGCTGTTTCGCCGGCCGGGTTGGCCGAGCGGTTCTAGGAGCAACAGTCTGCAACCGCGCGACCGCTACTGTCGCAGGTTCGAATCCTGCCTCGGGCATGGATGTGTGTGATATCCTTAGGTTAGTTAGGTTTAAGTATTTCTAAGTTCTAGGGGACTGATGACCTTAGAAGTTAAGTGCCATAGTGCTCAGAGCCATTTGAACCATTTTTTTGTTAGCTGTTTCATGTCCCGTGGATCACGTTAATTGTACTGATGTAGAACGAGTCATTTTACATTCAAATTATACATTCTGGACTACATGTTGTCCACTTACAAGGAGTCTTAAAACAAGAAATATTCGTTACCAATTTCTACCCATTGCATTCTACACCTTACAAAAACACAAATTCTACTACAGAATAAAAGGAGTTATCAATGAGAAGCTTTTTCAGTATGTTTTCAAATTTAACGGTGCTGTCTGTCAGAAATTTTATATAATTGGGTAAGTGATCAAAAATTTTGGTGGCAGCACTGTACGCCACTTTTTGCACTGAAGACAACATTAACGTGTCGAAAGGATGACTTTTCTCCTATGTTGTTGTAGTTATGTACGTCGTTTTTCCTCTTGAACTGCAGTAAACTTTTTACAGCTAACTTCCTGATGAAATCAATATGCTGTGAAGCAGTAGTTAAAATGCCTAACTCCTTAAACAAATGCCCATAGGATGATCGTGGGTGAGCACCACATATTATACTTGCAGTACGCTTTTTGAACAATGAACATTTTCTTACACCACAACATTATTCCCGATGACATAATTGAATGAAAATACTCAAAATACGTCAACTTACTGATTTTTCTCCCCCCAGGATTTGCAATAACTCGAAGTGCAAATGTGGCTGGACTAAGTTATTTTAGGAGCTGCAAAACGCGTTTTTCCCGGTTTAAATTCTCATAAATATGACACCTAATAGTTTTGAAATTCTCGCCCTATTTGTTATTTTCTCACCATGTAGTATACATATTAATGGCGTAGAACCTCTAGATGCCCAGGATTGATATTTTTTTGTCTTTTTGTAATTGAGAAGTAGACAATTGAAAAAAAAGTCGCTCAGTAAGACTTATAAGAACAATATTAGCCATTTCCTCTTTTGCTGTGTGTTTGTTTGCGCTGATTATAATACTAATGTCTCCTGCAAAAAGAACTAGTTCTGTATGTTATCTATCAGATGAAAATTCGTTACCTATATGAGAAACAATGTTAGACCTAAGACTGAGCCCTCTGGAAACACATAAGTGATTTCTTACCAGTTAGAAAAATCTCCCCTACTTACGTTGGTTGATTGTTAAGTGATTTCCTTCTTGTTACAAAAATCTCCCCTGCTTACGTTGGTTGGGTTGTTAAGTATAACTTTCTATACCATCAATTCCATAAAACCTCAGTTTATCCAGCAGAATACTGTGAGTAACACAGTCATATACCTTACGTAGATCACAGAAAATGCTAGCTGGTGGTATTATGCTGTTTGTGCTTGCAAAATTTGGTGACTAAGTGTGTAAAAAAAGATTCTCAGTTGAGCAATTCGTCTGGAATCAAATTTTTGATTCACTGAGGATATTATGATTTATCAGCTGGGATACTATTCTAGAATACATCACCTTCTCAAAAGTTTAAAAGTGATTTCAGTAGGGAAAAGCGTCGGTAATTATTGACATTTCTCCTACCACATTTCTTATGGAGAAATTTAACGATGGCGTGTTTCTGTCTTTCTGGAAAAATACTTTGGCGCATAACGTATTTAAGGTAAGATAGTGCTATACAGGAAGTCTTTAGTGCTCTGCTGAGAACATCATCAAATCCCGACGAGCTTTTATTTTTGTTAGAATATATGCTGTTCTTAATTTCAGGAGGAGAAGTGGTTGAGACATCCGTATTATTGAATTTCTTATAAGTTGCTTGTTCAACATTATCTTTTTATTTTTCTACTGAATTGTTCATCACTATATTTTCTACCACACTTCAGACGGTGGCCGTACGGTTCTAGGCGCTGCAGTCCGGAAACGCGGGACTGCTACGGTCGCAGGTTCGAATGCCGCCTCGGGCATGGATGTGTGTGATGGCCTTAGGTTAGTTAGGTTTAAGTAGTTCTAAGACCTAGGGGACTGATGACCTAAGATGTTAAGTCCCATAGTGCTCAGAGCCTTTTGAACCACACTTCAGAAATAATTATTAAACATATCTCTTACCTGCGCCTCCTCATCTACAGCCTCACAGTTTAAATTGATGGTAATGTTATGCTATTTTGTGGCTTGTTCCCCTAGCTATCGTTTTATTAAAGTTCACGTAGCCTTATAGAAATTACTGATTTCAGATGAAATGTGCATGTTCCCTGGCTTTTTACCAATTTTTCTTCCACAGGATACTTTAATCTCTCTAATGATCCGTGAGTTTCAACATGGCAGTTTGGCATTTGAGATTAACTTACGTGGAAAGATATTTTCAAATAATAGTGTGAATTCATCAATGAATAAATTAAATTTTATGTCAGCATCTAAGTCATTAAATATTTCGTCTTAGGTTAGCTCTTATAAATTATTCTGAGACTTGCTTGCTCTGGAATCGTTAATTACTATAGCTGATTTACACTAAGATGTAGCTATACTATAAGTCACTGTCTTATTTAGCCTAACTGTGCATTATGATCACAGAGAGCATTTGTTATTGGATATACCGTTATTCCCCAACTCAGAGTTTTTTCAAACAGAACATTATCAGTTACCGTCCTGCTGTGTTTATCCACCCGTGTTTTAAAGTTAACTACTCAGATCGAATTGTAGGATCGAAATAAAGTTTCCAGATTTTTTTTTCTGTCACAATCCTTCAGAAAATCTACATCAAAATCCCCATAAACTGTTACTTTCTATTGGCTGACAGCAGAATAAGGAATCTACATTCGCGGAAACACTTCAAAATTTCCCTGTGGACATCTACACACAGTTGCAATTAAAAATTAACAGCAGTCACTTCTATGCGCTGATCACTACAAAATCTACTTAGATACTGACGCTGCTATCCTTTCTGGCAAAACCAACAGGCTTGAGACTGAAGAGAACGTATGAGATGTGGATAAAGCGAGACATGGGAAAAGTGTTCAGTAATTCCCACTTATTCGGCTACGGTGCTGAAGTATTTCGTAGGCTCACTGCATTTCTGCAGATGAGACTGAAGCCAGCTAAACCAGCGTAAGTCACAGATTTAATCGGCAGGATTTAAAGTAAGCACCTCAAAATTTTGTATGATTCAAGTGAAGATTCTCCGGAGTGTGCCGTTCTGAGAATAGTTTCTGGGCGGGACGGGAAAAACAGTTTCTTGCCACACGGTGATTTTAAATTTAGTGGAGCATTAAGGTGGAATAATTGTGTGTACCGGTATTTGCGAAGTCCGTATGTATTGTGAAAAAGGAACTCAGTATAAAATTAATGAATATCTGTTTCGGATTGTCACATACAGATTTAACTAAGCTATTCATTTTGAAAATACGCTGTGTGACTAAGTATATCGGAATATGCATCATACGAGCGTATCCGTTTTTCCCGTTGGTAGCTTACTATGTAGGTCTGAGTAAAATTCTAGCAAGATGGCGCAACTGTATACTGGCAACGAAGCATCCGCGCTGTCGTCTTTTGAGTCTTCCATGGCACTGGATCTAATAAACGAGTCCCCCACACCCATCCCCCCACTGCCACTTCCACACCCGTCTCCTTCCGTATTCTCTGCAATGAAAACTGACCATATTACTATACTTTGTCGAGAATAAAACATGTTGCAAGAAGCCAACAGCCAAAGACGTCTTGCGAAGAGATGGACATTTACCTCTTAATTCATTACGTGAAGACGCCTAGCCACAGGAGAAGCGTCAAGGAAAGCTAAATTTTATAATTTACTATTTACGCACAGCGTTAATCACTAGCCCTATTAAGTGTTCATCCCTAATGACTGAGATACGCGACACTACGAATGGTCTCATAATAAAGAAAAAATAATAAGAAGAATAAGAAAGTTTATATGTTTATGTTATTTTGAGGAAGAACATACGACTTAAAAAGAGAAAGGCACATCGAAACTTTGCTCTAAAATAACAGATGGATATGTCGTGGACTATTTGTCAGTGTAAATTTATATCTACTGGGGAAACGAATGCTAATCAAGTGGTATTCCAACTCATGTCCTTTACTAAATATATGGTTATCAACTTAGTTTTGTTAGTTAAAATACGAGCACATACAGAACAAAGTTTATATAGTCGCAGACAGGTGGCGCACAAGTTCTCCCCCCCCCCCCCCCCCCCCCCTCCCTCCGCGAATAACTGAAGGCTGCGGCGACAGCAAGGGCATCCGGCCGCAGAGTTAGAGAAAAAATAAACTTGAGTACAGCGGAGCCCGTAACTGAAACGAGGTAAACACTAACTAACGGACGAATAATTGTCAATTTGGTTTAGTGATTATATCCGTGAGTGCCTTTATATGTCTGAATCCTGTTCAAATTGTATTTCTGTGGAAACGGCACAAAGTGTTTACATATGGCTCTAAAATACCAGCCATTTCTGTTGGGGCTGCATTCATTGAATGAAGTAGACGTGAAGCGACCGGTTCTTGTTGCTACCTGCAGAAATGTGCGTTGTATTAGCTGAGTTACATGCTGCCTTATAAGCTATACAACATGCAACAGAGATAAAAGCTGACAGAGTTCTGCTACGTACACATTCCACGAATGTTCTGTCGTCCCTTCCAATAGCGGCTTCGCCAAAATCTGCAATCCAGCGTCGGGCGTCCTAAGCCATGCTACAAGACGGGAAGAACACCATAACTCGATCTGTTTCCATATCCACAAAGAGAGCAACGAACGCACTGAAACGTTTCATTAACGTTTTGCCCTAATTTTTATTCTCATAATTGCTGATGTAATCATGTTTAATAAATGTAAGGAAGTCACGATTTTGGTATATGTTCAAAGACTGCATTTAACGTGCCGTAACTTCCAGAAGATGTGAAAGTGATGAATGCAAAGCCACAGTTAATATATGAAAGAGCGCTGTTTTATCTTCTTCTGTTATCAGCTTTTGTCGTTTGGAGCTCGAGTTGAACAAATGTAAGTGTATTAGTTGTAATTATATTTGTTCGATACATTTTATTTAAATATATGTGTTGTGTCGGCTCCGTTATTTCCTCAAGCTATTACCTCGTCTTTTAGTCATTTACGTTAAGATTTCTGAATATTACAGCAAAAAAAAAAAAAAAAAAATGGGGGGGGGGGGGGGGGAGGGTTTGGCGGCAGATTGCTCGGACACGAACGATCGGACATAATCAGTGTCCTTTCGTTAATAACTTTTCAACCGAGGTCTTCACCTCTTCACCTCCGAGGTCTTTATTCCGATCATTTCTAGTAGCAGGCATGCAGTGTTTCGCAATTAAAACTGCGCGGATCTACCAGCGTACTCAATGGCCAATACAACGCAGATCTGCAAATAAATTGCAAGATTGGTGGATTTGTATAAGGTAAATTGGGCTAGAAAAGCGAAGACCTTTTCCTGTGACGCGCTATATTGTATACTTCTTAGTAAAATTATCTTATCATCAATGAGGGTTGACTCCATGTTGCGGCTATTGTATTGTTCTAAATCGCGCCGTTCGTAAAAATGTTAAATTCCTACTGCAACCTTTGAGAACCATCTTATCTGGAATAACGTCACAGCGCCTATCAGCTTATAAGAAAAAGCGTGTATAAATTAACACCCATTTTAACATATCTTTCCCACTCTGATTACCATCGACGAATGATAATGAAGGCAAAGGTAGCCTGGTCAACGATATGTAGTGAAGTTAAATTTAGAATTGGGTATTAGGATATCCAACAGCCCTGTCGTCATACGCCATGGTTTACTAATTCTAGGATTACGCTTAAGCAAGTAGTCATCATGACCAGATTAAGAGCAGGTCCACGTGGCTGCCAACAAAACGAATTCCGTGTTAAAGTTAATACCCTGTCAGAACTGCGGTTACTCTACAACTGAAGATCGCGTTCTGCATTTTAATGGTATGTGTAAAAGATGAACAGAAGGGGAGGAAATATTGCACAAAGAATTCAAAATTGTTGATTACTTTTAAAGTATTGGACTAACCGAACTAGTAACATTATTTACATATTCGTTAGGTTTGTTACCTGCTTGGTTCTACGATTTAATTAGTTTATGTCAGAACTTACTTTGGATCTCAAATGTTCAGTGGTCTTTATGTCCACGATAGCAAATAACTTATAAATTTAATTTTGTTTAATTTCGTGTCATTGGTCTCCGAAATTTTTACTTGGTTGTATGAGTAATTTGCAAGAGTGAAACAAAAATAAAAGAAACACCACATGACATGTGAGTTTGGAACAGAAAACAGCTATATTGGCACAGCTTCTGGAATTAATTCGTATCATAATTTTTGACAAGAGATTCTTAAAGTTTTCCCTAAGCTTGCGTTTTTATCGTTTCAGTAAACAGAACGCTTACGGCACTATCTACTATCATTTCACTGAGCGTATATAATGACGTAACAAGTCAGTCGTTTCCTATTATCATCAGATGTACTATGTGTGTCTGCAGCTGTGCCAACGTTCAACTTAAACGTAAGTTATGGTGACGGTTTTTATTATACACTCTTTTGTTGGTATGAATGAGACTATTTCCACGTTTTTACGGCGTACCCTAAATTTAGTTGTCTCGTAAAGTACTTTTTCTTTCAGGGATTATCTTCTTCCAGCAAACTTGCCTCGGCGCTCCGTAAATCACAGCGTGACGTTAGGTTCTGCAGCACGCGACGAAACTAGACAACCTCATTAATTCACCGTACCATAAACGTAATTTGTTGTGCACTGCCAAAATTTCCTAACACCAATTACTTTATTTAGACTCTTAATGTTACTGTACCATTATTCGGCGCGCTAATTATAAGTTACGGCAACCGCTTACTTTAGACTGTCCACTGTGCTGGACCCCTAGTTGGGGGACTAGGCGGCGCTTGCGAGGTAGGAAGATGGTGCTACATTGAGGAACGGACAGCGGTGCGCTGGCGAGAGGACGACTATTTCTCTGGCCGTAGCAACTACTTTGCCGTGGACGGCTGTCTTGGTGTGGGCGGGGCAAACTGTCCAAAGACACAGCGGACGACTGGGTAGTGCTGTGGGGGTGTGGCGTGCATGCGAGCGACCCCTGATCCGGACAGTGTATTTCGTTTTATAGAGTGATTAATACTATCTGTCATTCGTACACTATTGCTTTAACTGATCTGACCTGTTTGTACACAGGATGGTTCAGCTGCCCCTACCGATGTCGTTTATGCAACCCCACATGACAGAACAACGTAGCTGGCCAGTTCGCAGTGAAGATGTTGAAGCACACTGCCAAACCGTTGCAGACTAACTGGTAAACTATACGAAGATGTCTTAGACCTATTGTACAAATTTTATTTATGGAACTACTTTAGCACGTTAACACCGCGAGTCAAATATTAATGTTTTCATTGTGTTATACACCAGAAAGTTGTTACTTTCACTTCGAGAACTCCTGTAATTTAGTTGTTTCGGATGGCGAAACACACTCTTTAAGATAACGTTTCCGAAACATTTACAAAAGATGAAGTACTATAAACGGAACAAACCTCAGAGCGTTCCAAAATCTTTATGGCTACGCCGTTAATTACACAAATAAAGATTGTAGACATTTGGATAAGTAAAGCAGAAGCAAGGCCTTTGTCGGTCCAAATATACCGTGTAACTCATGACCAACACTCACTTGTATTTTTTACGGTGTGACTTGTTTCCAGCAATGGACGGATCCTCTGAGAGGGAACTTATACTGAAAAGTCACGGGATAGCGATATATATATATATATATATATATATATATATATATATATATATATATATATATATATATGGCGTTAGTATCCCGTACACAAGGTATAAAAAGGAAGTGCATTTGCGGAGCTGTCACTAGTACTAAGATGATTCTCGTAAATACTTTTCCGATGTCATTATGTTCGTACTATTGGAATTAACAGACATTAATAGACTTTGAACGCGGAATGGTAGTTGGAGCTAGAAGCAAGTCCTTACGGAATTGCCGGCCGCGGTGGTCTCGCGGTTCTAGGCGCGCAGTCCGGAACCGTGCGACTGCTACGGTCGCAGGTTCGAATCCTGCCTTGGGCGTGGATGTGTGTGATGTCCTTAAGTTAGTTAGGTTTAAGTAGTTCTAAGTTCTAGGGGACTGATGACCACAGCTGTTAAGTCCCATAGTGCTCAGAGCCATTTGAACCAATCCTTAGGGAATTGAATATTCCGCGATCCACAGTGTCAGCTGTGTGCTGAGAATGCCAAATTTCAGGCACTACCTCTCATCATCGAGAACGCAGTGTCCAACGGCCTTCGCTTAACGACCAAGAGCAGCGGCGTTTGCGTGGAGTTGTGAGTGCTAACAGACAAGCAACACTGAGTAAAATAACCGCCCAAATCAATCTGAGACGTACGACGAACGTGACCGTTGAGACAGTGTCGCGAAATCTGGCGTTAATGGGCTTTGGCAGGAGACGACTGACGCAAGTGCCTTTGCTAACAGCTCTGCTGTGCTCGAGACCTTCTCGGTTGGATCATAGACTATTGGAAAACTTTGGCCTTGTTAGGTAAGGCCTAATATCAGCAGGTATGAACTGGTGACGAGTGCAATATAGGCCCCACGAAGCCATGGACCCAAGTTGTCAACAAAGCACTGCACATGCTGGTGGTGGTTCCATAACGGCGTAGGCTGTGTTTATGTGGAATGGTCTGTGTTCGCTGGTCAAACTGAACCGATCATTGACTGGAAATGGTTATTTTCGGCTATTTGGAGACCGCTTGCAGCCATTCATGAACGTTGTGTTGCAAAAAAACGATGGAACTTTTATGGATGACAATGCACCATTTCCCCACGCCACAATAGCTCGCGATTGGTTTGAAGAACATTCTAGACAATTCGAGCGAGTGATTTGCCCACCAAGATCGCCCGACATGAATCCCATCCAACATTTATTGGACGTAATCGGGATGTCAATTCGTGCAGAAAATCCTGCAGCGGTAACACTTTCGCAATTATGCGCGACTATAGAGGCAGCATGGCTCAATATTTCTGCAGGAGATTTAACAAAGACTTGACTCTATACCACGTCGAATTGCTGCACTATGCCGGTACAGAAGAGATCCGACACAATATTAGGATGTATCCCGTGACCTTTGTCACCTCTGTGTTCGATTATGCATCTGTCGTCTGCCTGTATACTGTTTCTGACAAGACGTAGAGCGGGTTGCATCAATAGGAGCAGCGGAATCACTTTGTATATTGTTTTGTGGTGTTCTTTTATATCCTTTCTGACGTCGTCAATTTATTGCAAAGCGAAGTGGTTGTAAGTTTAAAATTTGGCAGACGTTATTGAGAAACATCTGTTCTAATATTACTGTGCTTTATTAGTTCTTATGAAATTGTTAAAATTCTGTTTGAGAGGCTTCTCTTGTACATAAAGTTGTCTAATCGTTCAACAAATAGGCTCGGTCACGACCAAACCTAGGCTTACATACCTCATTCTGACTAGGTGGCCTTGTTAAATACTGGTAAATATCCGGAAAACTAGCAGGAATTCTGTCGGGTGACATCACCGACAACAGCTGATATCTCAACGGTTGCACACCCAGTTACTTTCAAGGCACAGCTGTCACGAGAGACCTCTGTGCAGGAAGGTGTAAAAACTTTGGTGTGTAGGGCATATGCAGAAACACAGCACGATGCGAGCGCGCGCGCCCACACACACACACACACACACACACTCATCTAGAAACACGAAATGATATTTTACGGATAAGTGGTGTTTGTGAGAGATAGAATAATCCATCACTGTATATTAAAAACTTTTTCTATAAGTTATAGCGGATTCAAACGCGATTCCCTTTTAAGCCTACTCCTTTTCAACATTCCCAAGGGGCATGGCGAAATTAACGTCCCCATTCGAGGCATTAATCACCATCAACAATCTCACTGTCCCTTACGAAACAATGCGGAGCGGTTTAGAAATTGTTCAGTGACTTTGAAGTAAAGCCTGATGACCAGTAACTTTATGCCACAACCTCACCTCCCTACGCCACTGTTGTTGCTGGCACCAGTTGATGAAATTTTGTGCAGATGTGTGGACAGTGATTTTCATAATGATCGTGATGTGCAGATGTTTCGTAGAATGAAAGTGTATAAAATATTATAAGCGGATTACATTTGGGCAAGCGTTCGGTTTTCTCTTTCTGCCGAAATGAATCAAGGAATACTAGGGTTTAAAGTTTCGTCAATGATGAGGTCATCGGAGACAGAACGCAGGCACTTGGTGGGGAAGCATAGAGAACGAAACCGACTGCGCAGTTTCAAAGGCAGCATCCCGGAATTCTCCATAAGCGATTTAAGAAAAGCACGGAAAACTATATCTGAGTGATCGGAGGGGTGGATTTGAACTGATGCCATAGCGAATACAAGTGTCTTACCATTCCGCCACCTTTTTCGTTCCACTGAACAGAAGTTTCGCTCACTGCAGGTTACATGACATGTGGTCACTAGACGTAATTTTGTCTTGTACTTCTAGATGTCTGCCATCATAACTAATTACTTCATTGCTGTTGACATAGGATGCCAAGGAATAGATTGGGACATGTCTTCATGAAATCTACGTTCGAGAAAAAAGTTGTAAACAATGCAGTTGATACGAATAGCAAAAGGTCATTGCCAGGGACCAGAAAGTAAAATATGTCATCTGTTTTTGTTTGAAATAAGACATTTCGTTTGTCCGTGAATGTGAAGCGCTCATATGCTACGAGAGCTTTATGTTCGGAAAAGAGAATTTTATTGCCGCCTGTATAGAGAAAGATGCCTTAAGGAATAAACATTTGGAATATCATTCAATAAGAGGTGAATTTTTCAGTGGTCTTTCAGTGTCGTCCTCGAGTTCGCAGAAAACGTGAAAACGTCATAAAATGCTGGATTCTGTAATATTTTAAGATGCTTTGAAGTGGGATAGTCTGAAAGATATAGAACCGGGCGCTGATGACCTCAAATGTTAAGTCCCGTAGTGCTTAGAGCCATTTGAACCATTTTGAAAGATATAGAGTCTGGCTCAGAAACTAAAGTGCCGCGAAAACGAATCGCAGTAATCTAAGTGGTGAGACTGAGATAAAGGGAACATGACAGACGCAAGTAATGGAGTGAGGAGCAAAGAAAGTAGCTTTATGACTGTGAAAAGAGAAAGAAGGTTAACTCGGAGAAGATTGGAGCGTTTGCTTCATTGTTTGACTGAGGGGAAATTGGCCATATATACCAGTTTTTTAGGGAAAGGTAGTGAGGGTGAGAAGAAATAGTTTTTCAGATTTGACAACCTTTGTGTTAGTTTTGCTGATGTATATTACACACTGTGTACAAAGTATGCCGTCCATTCCACTCAGCACGACTCCTTATTTCTTATTTTCGGTCATAAGCTCCATCTTCTCTGCCAACGTTAGCAGTGGTATCACTAATTCATCCTCTAAAATAATATTTCACTTCATTCATTGAGTCTAGTTTAAAAATGGCGCTGGTGAGATGCTACTCTACCTTGCAGCTCTCTTGGCAAGCAAAATTTTTTAAAAAAATTTTATTCTATTAATTTATTTTTTACTGTGTTCCGTCGTAATAGGACGGACCGGAGCGTTGATGATTGCTGGCGGTGTAGTCAGCGACTGCTGGCTCTTACTCGAGGAACTTCATCGATACCGTGTAACCTTCCTCCATCCGTTCACACGAAAAGCGACTTAGCTCATAGTCTGCTTCAATGAAGCCGCGTGGTGCTTGAAACCCCGTAAGTGCCGGGCGAGTGTGGAAAGGCGAAAACGGACCGATTCCAGCAACAAGGGGCCACTGTTGCTTATGTCTTCTTCCAAGGCACATTACGCATTGAAAATAAACAGTTTCCTAATGAAATGTAAAGAGAATAGCACTGAAGTATAGTACTGTGACCAGGCAAATCATGTGAATGATTGATTTATTGCACCGTAACTACTTTCATGCCTAGACAAATCGTCAGGCAGCTTGTCTTGTGGAAAACTTTTACTTTATATAACGTAGAGCTCTGTTCCATTGATATGTGACTTGCTAAACCATGAGGAAGACTCGGGAAAATATCCATACAGCACACGGAGGCAAGAATTTGAATTTAATGAAACCTCAGTCCAAAGTGGCAAATTTTACTTCTTTTTATTAACTCGATGACTAGTTTTTTAATAAAAAAAAGTAAAATTTGCAACTGGTTTTTCGTTGTACGATTAACAGAAGTTGCTGACCCACAGCTATTCCAGCATGCTGGAAGTCCGTAAGGTTTTGGATAATTTGTGTACTGAATTCACTCACCAAAAAATGATTTATCCATCGAGAGAATAACTAGGGACTATAAGCCGAAACAAAGACCGTCTCTTGAACAAGATGGATATCATTATGCAAACTTTCTTCAACTTCTGTGGATGGAGAATCCTCTGTTAGGTAGCTTTTTTACACATCGGCTACAACTTTGGACCTTTTTCGACTACGAAAGGCTTTAGAGTGCCAGATTTCTCGCCAGTGTGCTCTTATTTATGTACTGGAGCAAACCGTACGCACGACACATTGCGAGAAAGTCTTGCAGTGACCATCAGCCTCGCAACTGCTTTTTGCAGTACAAGCATTGTGTCTCCGCCAAACGTTCAAAAGAATTTGATAAAACAATCATTTTCGCCGCAGTGGCATCGCTACGGCACGCTTTAATAAAACTACCTGTGGAGTACACTATCTGATCAAATGTGTCCGGACGCAAGTTAGTGGATATTAATATGCGGTGTGTCCACCTTTCGCCCTTTTGGCGGTTTGAACTCTATCTGCGAGACTTTTCGGGAGGTGTTCAATGGTTCAAATGGCTCTGAGCACTATGGGACTCAACTGCTGAGGTCATTAGTCCCCTAGAACTTAGAACTAGTTAAACCTAACTAACCTAAGGACATCACAAACATCCATGCCCGAGGCAGGATTCGAACCTGCGACCGTAGCGGTCTTGCGGTTCCAGACTGCAGCGCCTTTAACCGCACGGCCACTTCGGCCGGCCCGGGAGGTGTCTGAATGTCTTTGGAGGAATGGCAGCAACTAATTCTTCCTCAAGAGCTGAAACCAGAGAAGGTGGTGATGTTGCACGGTGACAATTATTGGACCATATGAAATAGAATCGTCATAACTTCTGAACAGTTTGCGTTAGGACATTCAAACTGCGCGGTTGGCAGTGGGGCATGATGGGTATTAGTATGTGAATATTTGGGAGGGTTCGTGAATAAGCAAAACTGGCGCATATGGGGTACTGAGAATCCGCATTTCGCGATCAAGAAATCTCTTCGCCGTCTACGGTTGACTGTGTGGTGTGCAATGACCAGTCAAGGAGTAATCAGTGCAATATTCCTTGATTGCACGTTGACTACCGGACGGTACGTGAAGATTTTGGAAGACTGTTTCATTCCCATTGTCCAAGGTGATCCTGATTTCGACATGATGTGGTTCAGGTAAGACGGAACTCGACACCATCGAAGCAGGAAAGTGAGTTCCGGAGGAGCATTTTGGGCACCCAGAGGCCAGCGGCATCAGCCTCGATTGGCCACCATACTCTCCGTACCTGAACGCATGCGACTCCTTTTTGTGGGGCTATATTGAAGACTAGGTGTACAGAAATAACCTCAAAACCATTGCTGAGCTGAAAACAGCCATTCACAAGGTCGTACAGCATCGATGATCCGACACTTCAGCTGATCATGCGGAGTTCCGCTATTCGTTAGCGTCACATCATCACCATGATTGCAGGCACATCGAAAATGTCATAACCTAACTCCGAATATTTGTAGTGACGCTTACGTGTTGAACAAATTGTGTGCGCCCCGTAGCTTGTAACTAACTTACGTTTTTTTCATACAGTTCAATAATTGTCACCCTGTAACTGGCTCGTGTTCTTTGTAGGAGGTAACAAGTTTGATTGCAGGCACATCGAAAATGTCATAACCTAATTCCGAATATTTGTAGTGACGTTTACGTGTTGAATAAAGTGTATGCACCCCGTAGCTTGTAACTACGCTACTGGTCATTAAAATTGCTACACCAAGAAGAAATGAAAATGGTAAACGGGTATTCATTGGTCAAATATATTATACTAGACTGACATGTGATTCCATTTTCACGCAATTTGGGTGCATAGGTCCTGAGAAATCAGGACGCAGAACAGCCACCTCTGGCCGTAATAACGGCCTTGATACGCCTGGGCATTGAGTCAAACAGAGCTTGATGGCGTGTACAGGTACAGCTGCGCATGCAGATTCAACACGATACCACAGTTCATCAAGAGTAGTGACTGGCGCATTGTGACGAGCCAGTTGCTCGGCCACCATTGACCAGAGATCTGGAGAATGTCCTGGCCATGGCAGCAGTCGAACATTTTCTGTGTCCAGAAAGACTCGTACAGGACGTCCAACATGCGGTTGTGCATTGTCCTGCTGAAATGTAGGGTTTCGCCGGGATCGAATGAAGGGTAGAGCCACGGGTTGTAACACATGTGAAATGTAACGTCCACTGTTCAAACTGCCGTCAATGCGAACAAGAGGTGACCGAGACATGTAACCAATGGCACCCCATACCATCACGCCGGGTGACACGCCAGTATGGCGATGACGAATACACGCTTCCAATGTGCGTTCACCGCGATGTCGCCAATCACGAATGGGACCATCATGATGCTGTAAAGAGAACCTGGATTCATCCGAAAAAGTGACGTTTTGCATTCGTGCACCCAGGTTCGTCGTTGAGTACACCATCGCAGGCGCTCCTGTCTGTGATGCAGCGTCAAGGGTAACCGTAGCCATGATCTCCGAGCTGATAGTCCATGCTGCTGCAAACGTCGTCGAACTGTTCGTGCAGATGGTTGTTGCCTTGCAAACGTCCCCGTCTATTGACTCAGGGATCGAGACGTGGCTGCACGATCCGTTACAGCCATGCGGATAAGATGCCTGTCATCTCGACTGCTAGTGATACGAGGCCGTTGGGATCCACCACGGCGTTCCATATTACCCTCCTGAACCCACCGATTCCATTTTCTGCTAAGAGTCATTGGATATCGACCAACGCGAGCAGCAATGTCGCGACACGATAAACCGCAATCGCGATAGGCTACTATCCAACCTTTATCAAACTCGGAAACGTGATGGTACGCGTTTCTCCTCCTTACACGAGGCATCACAGCAACGTTTCACCAGGCAACGCCGGTCAACTGCTCTTAGTGTTCGAGAAATCGGTTGGAAACTTTCGTCATGTCAGCACGTTGTAGGTGTCGCCACCTTCGCCAACCTAGTGTGAATGCTCTGAAAAGCTAATCATTTGCATGTCACAGCATCTTCTTCCTGTCGGTTAAATTTCGCGTCTGTAGAACGTCATCTTCGTGGTGTAGCAATTTTAATGACCAGTAGTGTAATTTATGTTTTCTCGATACAGTTCAATAATTGTCACCCTGTAACTGGCTCGTGTTCTTTGTAGGAGGTAGCGAATTGGTGTCGGGGCAGTAGTTGAGTACGCTTTTCGTTATTACACAGAGAAGGGCAGCAGAGCACCTACGGCGCAGGTGGTGCTGCTGAGAACGCGCTGGGCCCCGTTATGAGGCTACCGGCTACTGGCTAGTGGCTAGCGGCTAGTGGCTACTGCACCGCCGGCTACCCTCCCGCCGAGTCGCTAGTGCGCAATTCCCTTATTACGGCCAGCCGCTGCTGCCCTGCCTGCCACTCTGGAAGCGCTTTGTTCCCTCGTCGCCTTGCCCCCCCCCCCTCCCTCCCTCCTCCTCCTCTGCACCACTCGACCCTTCTCTCGCTGGCTGTCTCTGTTCCTTCATCTGCTTGCATTCCCTCTGTCCGCGTACCTAGTGTGAGTGTAAGAGAAATGTCCGAAAATATCGCGAATACAAATGCAATGTGTGAGCTGGCAGTGCAGGGCATTTCGTTCCCATATTTATCACTCACTTCTCACCAGCTGCTAAGAACGAGAACTTAACTATCGAACGGAGCACGTAACTAACGTACGCGCCCCCTTCTCTGTTGTTATCATTGACCATTCTCGGTATGAACCACGATGGCAGTGTGAACATGCTGCAGCTCGTACCGCGTTATAATGTGAGAAACTGTTGCTTGAGAATCCAATGTTTCGGACAGAATTACGTGGCCTTTTCCTGGGTACAGACCCGGCCGGTGTGGTCGAGCGGTTGTAGGCACTTCAGTCCGGAGCCGCGCTGCTGCTACGATCGCAGGTTCGAATCCTGCATCGGGCATGGATGTGTGTGATGTCCTTAGGTTAGTTAGGTTTAAGTAGTTCAAAGTTCTAGGGGAATGATGACCTCAGATGTTAAGTCCCATAGTGCTCAGAGCCAAGCCAATCTACTGGGTATAGAGGTGTTCAAATGTTCAAATGTGTGTGAAGTCTTACGGGACTCAACTGCCAAGGTCAACAGTCCCTGAGCTTACACACTACTTAACCTAAATTATCCTATGGACAAACCCGCACACCCATGCCCGAGGGTGGACTCGAACACCCGCCGGGCCCAGCCGTACAGTCCATGACTGCTGCGCCTGAGACCGCTCGGCTAATCCCACGCGGCTGGTATAGAGGTGTGTTGCAGAGTCTTACATGGGTTGTTCAAAAAGTCTCTCCGCAGTGCCGTATGATTGTTAGCCGCGCGTGCCGTGTGATTGTTCGCCTGCCTGGGATTTTCAACGAAACAAATAAAATCACAACGATACTGCAGTGATATTCTGTACCCATTCATAGGAGAACTTGTGTTAAGTGGAATACTGAACGGTTATTTTCAACAAGATGGTGCAACCGTGCATACAGCTCGCGTTTCAATGTCACCACTGCTTGCTGATGTTTTTGGTGATGGCATAATTTCACAGGGACTTTGACCTCCACGATCGTCTGACCTTACACCACCTGACTTTTTCTCCTGGGGTGCAGAGAAAGGAACTGTCTATAAAAATCGCCCAAAATCCATCGATGAATTGAAAACTGCAATATCCAGTTTCACTGCTTCTGTTACAGAAGAAATGTTACAGCTTGTGTTTGGAAACATGATTAGACGAATTGAATTGTGTATTCAATAACGGTGGGGACACTTTCAACATTTAATGTGAAAATTTGTAAGTAAAAATGAATGTTCAATAAATTAATAACTTGTATTTCACTGAATTTCATTTCGGTATATTCACTGCGGCTTACGGCACGCGCGGCTAACAGTCATACGGCACTGCGGAGAGACGTTTTGAACACCCCGTATTTTGCCATTATTGCTCACTGAGTATGACATTAAGTCACAATTTTAAAAGATGGTTGTTGTAATTCGTCTCTTGAGGCGAAAGAAGTGTACACTTTATTGTAACACAGTTTTGAACATTGCTGTTACTCAGCAACTGTGTAGTAATTTCAACATAGGATAAAACAGCCAACTGGTTGCACATTGACCTAGGTTTCGACACCTACTATGGCTATCTTCATCAGAATGAAACGTTGCTAAATCATTGCTAAACAAGCAATAGTCCGAATTTGGAGCAGCTATGCGGCGGAGGGTGTGGGGATCTGTTGTTGTCTATTGCTTCTGGCATTGAGTGCCTTGGTTGGTGGTCAACGGCGAAATGGGCTGTAGTTTTCCTCCTGCGCGGCGGCAGTTAAGGTGGGTCCACAAGGCGCCTTTTTGTATTCAACTTTGCTCATGAGCATCAATTTCCAACACCACAACTAAGCATGCGGATTTGTGCATGCGTAATTTCCTGAAAGTGGAGGCTGTGAGCATTTTTACCCGCGTTCGATGGGAATCTTTGCGCTATTTTGCAGACGACAGGCAGCAGGGAACCGTATGTGTTTGATTGTGTGGTGTGTTCAGATTATACCGTGAAGCGATTTGTGTGCTGTGATGTCTGTTGACTCTTACGGAAGCACGCTGAAGTTTCTATATGATTACAGACAAACAAAAAAAGTCATGTGCACTACCGCTACTGAAGATTATTTGAACAAAAATCCGAGAAGTGTTACCCTGTGCGTCACGTACTAGATAATAAGTCTCCGATCATATTTCAGTAACGAATAAAATACCGTAAGTTTCGAAGTAGGAAAACTAAGAAGAATACGCCAAAAATTTATGAAAAGTGTATATGATAACTGTCGACGAATATTCGTGTTATGGCGACTTAAGAGCACATCCGAGGAGCCTAGACTCTGAACAAAAGAAGTGATGGTGTGTGTGTGTAGCTCCTCTGCAAACTACTAAAAATACAAAAGAAGTACACTGATGACGCAAAAAATGTGAAACTTAAAAACACAACCACCATCCTAGTGCATTCTGGGGTCTATGAAATTCCCAAATTTGTCGAGTGCGAGGACGTTACTCTACATATACACTACTGGCCATTAAAATTGCTACACCACGAAGATGACGTGCTACAGACGCGAAATTAAACCGACAGGAAGAAGATGCTGTGATATGCAAATGATTAGCTTTTGAGAGCTTTCACTCAAGATTGGCGCCGGTGGCGACACCTACAACGTGCTGACATGAGGAAAGTTACCAACCGATTTCTCATACACTAACAGCAGTTGACCGGCGTTGCCTGGTGAAATGTTGTTGTGATGCCTCGTGTAAAGGAGGAGAAATGCGTACCATCGCGTTTCTGACTTTGAAAAAAGTCGGATTGTAGCCTATGGCGATTGCGGTTTATCGTATCGCGACATTATTGCTCGCGTTGGTTCAAATGGCTCTGAGCACTATGGGACTTAACAGCTGAGGTCATCAGTCCCCTGGAACTTACAACTAGTTAAACCTAACTAACCTAAGGACATCACACACATCGATGCCCGAGGCAGGATGCGAACCTGCGGCCATAACGGCCGCTCGGTTCCGGACTGGAGCGCCTAGAACCGCTCGGCCACCGCGGCCGGCTGCTGGCGTTGGTCGAGATCCAATGACTGTTAGCAGAATACGGAATCGGTGGGTTCAGGAGGGTAATACGGAATGCCGAGCTGGATCTCAACGGTCTCGTATCACTAGCAGTCGAGATGACGGGCATCTTATCTGCATGGCTGTAACGGATCGTGCAGCCACGTCTCGATCCCTGAGTCAACAGATGGGGACGTTTGCAAGACAACAACCATCTGCACGAACAGTTCGACGACTTTTGCAGCAGCATGGACTATCAGATCGGAACCACGCCTGCGGTTACCCTTGACGGTGCATCGCAGACAGGGGCGCCTCCGATGGTGTACTCAACGACGAACCTGGGTGCACGAATGGCAAAACGTCATTTTTTCGGATGAATCCAGATTCTGTTTACAGCATCATGGTGGTCGCATCCGTGTTTGCGCGACATCGCGGTGAACGCACATTCGTCATCACCATACTGGCGTATCACCCGGCGTGATGGTATGGGGTGCCAATGGTTACACGTCTCGGTCACCTCTTGTTCGCACTGACGGCACTTTGAACAGTGGACGTTACATTTCACATGTGTTACGACCCGTGGCTCTACCCTTCATTCGATCCCTGCGAAATCCTACATTTCAGCAGGATAACGCACGACCGCATGTTGCAGGTCCTGTACGGGTCTTTCTGGACACAGAAAATGTTCGACTGCTGCCCTGGCCAGCACATTCTCCAGATTTCTCACCAACTGATAATGTCTGGTCAATGGTGGCCGAGCAACTGGCTCGTCACAATATGCCAGTCACTACGCTTGATGAACTGTGGTATCGTGTTGAAGCTGCATGGGCAGCCGTACCTGTACACGCCATCCAAGCTCTGTTTGACTCAATGCCCAGTCGTATCAAGGCCGTTATTACGGCCTGAGGTAGTTGTTCTGGGTAATGATTTCTCAGGATCTATGCACCCAAACTGCGTGAAAATGCAATTACATGTCAGTTCTAGTATAACATATTTGTCCAGTGAATACCCGTTTATCATCTGCATTTCTTCTTGGTGTAGCAATTTTAATGGCCAGTAGGGTGATGTATCATGATTAAGTACAAATGACGCGTTGAAGAAAAATTAACCTTCACATAAAGACTAAGAATCTCACCTTAAGTACTTCTCAATTTCAGGAGTAATCAGATTTATTTTTATTTATTTATTCATGTTCCGTTGATACGATATGCAAGAGAATTGTATGGATATTGAACGAATTATAATCGTGCATGAGAACAATACTTGCAGATGTTAATACACACAAATTGTAATATTATATAGGAACAAAATATGCTAATAACTGCAGGGTTAGACATTTCTTAGAGTGAAAAGAGGTATAAAATGTCCAAATAATAAGTAACAATTATTCTACGTTATAAGTTAAAATTTTTGTAGAACAGAAATGCTTTGTTTTGAAATGAAGAAAAAATAATTCAAACGAGTATATATGACAGTTACTTGCTTACAAAATTTTGTTGTCGACCTTACCGCTGCAGTTTCCCAAGCAGAAAATCTAAAATCTCATTGTGACCTCCTGAATTTTGCGGACAAAACGTTATCATCACTATGTATTTCTCATATATCTGTTGTTTACATACTGCTTTACCTACAGTCGCTTTTGCGTTTTCTTTCGCTGTCGTCTTTTCACCCAATAAACGCAACATAAGCTCCCAAGCAAATGAGGAGATTCATAGCAGAATGCTTGCGCAATGAGCCATCGTGTGGACACGAGAACGCACATGGATACATGGGTTATTTGCACAGATTTATGTGCATGCCCTTTTATTCCCGTGCTTCTGCGACTGCGCACGACGAAAAAGGCATCGTGTGGACATAACTTTTCTCTCCCATCCTGGCTGCAAGCCCTGAGAGTCCAACAGGCCGCACCAAGTGACGCGAAGTCTACCGGCGATCAGCTGCTGCCGCGCGGCCTTCATCCAGCAGTAGGAAAACACACTTCTTTCGCCTTTGACCATTGACCAAGGCACACAATGCCAGAAGCGATAGACAACAGCAGATCCCCGCTCCCTCCACCGCTGTAACCTATTACAATATTCACTCCTTTGGCCTAGACTATCTCCTAAACAACTATCTTCTCCGTGAGAAGTAATGACAAAATGTAAGCGACTCTGCACAGCTCAAACACACTTGTACAACCAGAACAAGGCTACTGCAACTGTGGTCGAAACATTGGCATCTCCACAAACAATTTCTTACGTTCTAAGACCTAAGAGACCTTTGGAGAAAAGAGAACCAACTGTATGAATTTCAAGAGTGTTGAAAGGTGCAATCGCCATCCCCGAATTGCTCTTCAACAGTGGGAAGCAAGTAGGTGCTTAAAACATCAATGTAGGCCTTCGCTGTGATAGTGCCACGCAAAACAACAAGGGGTACAAGCCCCCACCATGAAAAACACGACCACACCATAACACCACCGCCTCCGAATTTTACTGTTGGCACTGCACACGCTGGCAGATGTCGTTCACCGGGCCTTTACCATACCCACAACCTGCCATCGGATCGCCGCATTGTGTACTGTGATTCGTCACTCCAAATAATGTTTTTCCACTGTTTAATCGTCCAATGTTTACGCTTCTTACAACAAGCGAGGCGTCGTTTGGCATTTACTGGCGTGATGTGTGGCTTACGAGCAGCCGCTCGACCATGAGATACAAGTTTTCTCACCTCCCGCCTAACTGTCATAGTACTTGCAGTGGATCCTGATGCAGTTTGGAATTCCTGTGTGATGGTCTGGATAGATGTCTGCCTAGTACACATTATGACGCTCTTCAACTGCCGGCGGTCTCCGTCAGTCAACAGACTAGGTTGGCCTGTACGCTTTCGGCCGCGTAGTAGGTCTTAGGCGTTTTGTCACGGTCCGCGCGGCTCCTTCCGTCGGATGTTGCAGTCCTCCCTCGGGCATGGGTGTGTGTGTTGTCCTTAGCGTAAGTTAGTTTAAGTTAGATTAAGTAGTGCGTAAGCTTATGGAGCGATGACCTCAGCAGTTTGAAGCCCGTACCACAAGTTTCCTGTACACTTTTGTGCTGTACGTGTCCCTTCCGTTTCCACTTCACTATAACATCGGAAACAGTGGATCTAGGGATGTATAGGGGTGTGGAAATGTACCGTACAGACGTATGACACAAGTGACACCCAATCACCCGACCATGTTCGAAGTCCGTGAGTTCCGTGGAGGGCCCCATTCTGCTTTCTCACGATGTCTAATGACTACTGAGATCGCTGATGTGGAGTACCTGGCAGCAGAATACACGTAATATGAAAAACGTATGTTTTTGTGGGTGTCCGGATACTTTTGATCACATAGTGTAGCTCTTCCAAAATGTGAGAAAAAAGAAAAAAATCGAATCATATGACTCTCAGCGATCTTCTAATTCACCTTCCTCTCTCTTCCACCTTTTCTGCCCGCCTTCCCTGTCCATCACAACATTATATGTGTGGTTGGTGGATTTTATCGCTTCAGTATTTCTTGACAGATTGTAAGTAATATGTGCACCATGTTTGGATGAAGTAGATCCAGGGTCTTAGGGGGACATTTTGAACATATGCGTGTGTGACATAAACTGATCAACCAAAACATTATGACCATCTGTTTAATAGCTTGTTTGTCTGTCTTTACATCACTGATTCTGCGTATCAGGGATACAACAGTTTGTTGGTAAGTTTGTGGAGATATGTCGCGTTAGATGTCACGCAAAGGTCATGTAATTCGCCTAAACAACGAGCCGCTGATTTACGCATGCGGTGACGGCGCCCGATAGCGACCAAGATGAGTTCCATAGGATTTACATCAGGAGTATTTGGTCGCCGACACATTGACATGAGTTCACTGTAGTGCTTCTCAAACCACTGGCTCCGAGACACGGACAATTATACTGCTGAAATATTACATTGCCTTCGGGGAAGACATAAATCTTTAAGGGATGCAGTTGATTCGAAGCTGTCAGCGTGTCTTCGATCACTACCACACGGCCGGCCGCTGTGGTTGAGCGGTTCTAGGCGCTTCAGTCCGGAGCTGTGCTGCTGCTACGGTCGCAGGTTCGAATCCTGCCTCGGGCGTGGATATGTGTGATGTCCTTAGGTTAGTTAGGTTTAAGTAGTTCTAGGTGACTGATGGCCTCAGATGTTAAATCCCATAGTCCTTAGAGCCATTTGAACAATTTTTTGAACTGCCACATGCAAGGCTGTGGGTAATAGGGAGGGGTGGTGATGTGCTTGATGCAGCAGCAAAAAAACGCTTAAAATCCCTGGAAATAAAGGTGGATGCGTTATCACTTGCTAATGCACTATGAGGGCCCAACAGAGAATATATCTCAGTTGGTTGATAATTAAAGGTGCCGTCATCGCCTGAGTAGGAAGCAGCCAAAGAAAACGGGACCAGGCATCCACGAAGACCAGAATGTAACGCTTCTCGGCCTTATTACGGGATAGTAGGCCAACGTAATCAATAAGCAGCTTATCCAGGGTTTGAGAATAGGTCTTGGCGTGAGTTGTGGTTAGGTTTGGTGATTTACGAAGTTTGGTTCAAATGGCTCTGAGCACTATGGGACTCAACTTCTGAGGTCATTAGTCCCCTAGAACTTAGAACTAGTTAAACCTAACTAATCTAAGGACATCACAAACATCCATGCCCGAGGCAGGATTCGAACCTGCGACCGTAGCGGTCTTGCGGTTCCAGACTGCAGCGCCTTTAACCGCACGGTCACTTCGGCCGGCAATTTACGAAGTTTACACACCTCCAGTAGACAGCGAACATCCCTGGAAAGACTGGGCCAAATGCCATGGTGGCGAATCTTCACTACGTTTTGTGGATGCCTAAGTGGCCTCCCGTCAAAGAACCATGGTAGTAACGAAAAATTGACCGAACGAGCTAGACAGGCAAACAAATTTTGGTTTGGAAGTGCGTACCCATTTCTTGCGAAAGGATTCTCTCTTGCGAGGTACAGCCGGTACCGAAATACCAGCCAAGAGGTGCCTACAAATGGAGGGTAAGTCGGGGTTTTGATTTTGTTTACCCTTAAAATCACTAGGAAGGTGGGGAACCTCAGTAGGAATGCTGCCCACAAGAACCTCTGCATGAGAAGAAGGTTAGAGAATTGGCTCATTATCTTTCACAAATAGTCGAGTAAGTGCGTCAGAAATTATCAGACCCTCTAACATGCTACACTTGAGAAAGGAAGGTGCGAATGCGGAAAGCCTACCTACCAATTCTCCCTGTCTCTCGCGTCGAGCAAGGACCTAACAAAGGGCTTGGTTGTCGGTCTAGAGATCTGACTCTGGTAGGCAAAGATGCAAGAACAAAATCGAGCTGACACGGCTTAGAGGTGGGACTGTCTTTTAGGAAGTCATCAAGCGAAATTTTATGTGTCTTCGTAAACGGATATATGCAAGCGCAGGAGAATGTCTCCCATAGCATAATACGAGGTGCATTCAAGTTCTAAGGCCTCCGATTTTTTTTCTCCGTACTGGAAAGAGATAGAAACATGCACATTGTTTTAAAATGAGGCCGCGTTTATTGTCAATACGTCCCATAGATGGCAGAACTGTACGGCAGATGGAATTTTACCGCCAGCGGCGAGAATGACAACTGTTTTAAATACTTAAAATGGCGACGTTTTCCTTACTTGAACAGCGTGCAATCATTCGTTTTCTGAATTTGCGTGGTGTGAAACCAAATGAAATTCATCGACAGTTGAAGGAGACATGTGATGATGGAGTTATGATGTGTCGAAAGTGCGTTCGTGGGTGCGACAGTTTAATGAAGGCAGAACATTGTGTGACAACAAACCGAAACAACCTCGGGCTCGCACAAGCCGGTCTGTTGACATGATCGAGAAAGTGGAGAGAATTGTTTTGGGGGATCGCCGAATGACTGTTGAACAGATCGCCTCCAGAGTTGGCATTTCTGTGGGTTCTGTGCACACAATCCTGCATGACGACCTGAAAATGCGAAAAGTGTCATCCAGGTGGGTGCCACGAATGCTGACGGACGACCACATGGCTGCCCGTGTGGCATGTTGCCAAGCAATGTTGACGCGCAACGACAGCATGAATGGGACTTTCTTTTCGTCGGTTGTGATAATGGATGAGACGATGCCATTTTTCAATCCAGAAATAAAGCGCCAGTCAGCTCAATGGAAGCACACAGATTCACCGCCAACAAAAAAGTTTCGGGTAAGCGCCAGTGCTGAAAAAATGATGGTGTCCATGTTCTGGGACAGCGAGGGCGCAATCCTTACCCTTTGCGTACCAAAGGGCACTACGGTAACAGGTGCATCCTACGAATATGTTTTGAAGAACAAATTCCTTCCTGCACTGCAACGAAAACGTCCGGGAAGGGCTGCGCATGTGCTGTTTCACCAAGACAACGCACCCGCACATCGAGCTAACGTTACGCAACAGTTTCTTCGTGATAACAACTTTGAAGTGATTCCTCATGCTCCCTACTCACCTGACCTTGCTCCTAGTGACTTTTGGCTTTTTCCAACAATGAAAGACACTCTCCGTGGCCGCACATTCACCAGCCGTGCGGCTATTGCCTCAGCGATTTTCCAGTGGTCAAAACAGACTCCTAAAGAAGCCTTCGCCGCTGCCATGGAATCATGGAGTCAGCGTTGTGAAAAATGTGTACGTCTGCAGGGCGATTACGTCGGGAAGTAATTAGAAAAAAATTCGGAGACCTTAGAACTTGAATGCACCTCGTACTGCTTCCACCAAACTGCGTCCGTGGCGCGCTGCGCATTACGGGCCGCCTTCCACCTTGATGACGGAATTTGTGGAGACCACTATCGTCCTAGTGTAGCAAAAATGTGATTCACCCGAAGAAACGACTCGGTTCCATTGATCGACGGTCGAATGCCATCGTAATCGACAATGTCGTTGGGCTAAACGTGAACACGTAGGAATGATCAGGAGCTCCATGTGCTTCAATGTCCGATGAACGGTGTGCTCCGAAAGACTTGTACGTGCATCAGCATTATGCTCTTTCGGCGGAGATGCCACAGATCATCTTCTATCCTACTTTACAGAGCAGATGAGCCTCCGAACCCCATATTCTGTGAAGAGTCGTGGACGTCGAACCATTTAGCGCCTACTGATAGTTTCGCTCTCCTGCGTCTTTCCGTAGATACGACGGTAGCAAGTGAACATTTGGCCAGCCTCGCCGTTTTCGAGATACTCGTTCCCAGGCTCTGCGTAATAATAATCTGTCCTTTGTCAAAGTTGCTCGTGTCATTGTATTTCCCCATTTGCACGCCATATCCTGGCTAGGGTGATCCCCTGTCCGTGTCTCCTCTGCTCACGTACTTTTGTTACCACATCACGTTCCTGCAACGCTACCAGGCGGTAACCGACGTCGTGGTTGGCAGTGCTCATAATGTTTTGGGTTATCAGTGTATATTACACACAAATATGTCTGCTGCCCTACCGCTTTACACGAGACGACTCCAGAGAAGACAACAAATTTATCTGTGTTATTCAGCCGTGTCTCTTTTATGGTTCAAATGGCTCTGAGCACAATGCGACTTAACTTCTGATGTCATCAGTGGCCTAGAACTTAGAACTAATTAAACCTAACTAACCGAAGGACATCACACACATCCATGCCCGAGGCAGGATTCGAACCTGCGACCGTAGCGGTAGCCCGGTTCCAGACTGTAGCGCCTACAAGCGCACGGCCACTGCGGCCGGCTTAGAGCTTAGAAATACTTACAGCTAACATAAGGACATCCATGCCCGAGGCCCAGCTTGCAGTTCCTGCTGCCTGCTCAATGTAGGTTCAGAGATGAATTTATTATCAGAATCATGTCCTATGGATTTATGATCTTGCACAATACCTTTTACTTTTACTAGCTCTCTTTTTACTTTGTGTATTTGTTACTACACAGTATTCTTCAATGCCGATTTACACTACTGGCCATTAAAATTGCTACACCACGAAGATGACGCGCTACAGACGCGAAATTTAACCGACAGGAAGAAGATGCTTTGTTTTGCAAATGATTAGCTTTTCAGAGCATTCACTAAAGGTTGGCGCCGGTGGTGACACCTACAACGTGCTGACATGGGGAAAGTTTCCAACCGATTTCTCATATGCAACAGCAGTTGACCGGCGTTGCCTGATGAAACGTTGTTGTGATGCCTCGTGTAAAGAGGAAAATGCGTACCATCACGTTTCCGGATTGTAGCCTATCGCGATTGGGGTTTATCGTATCGCGACATTGCTGTTCGCGTTGGTCGAGATCTAATGACTGTTAGCAGAATATGGAATCGGTGAGTTCAGGAGGGTAATACGGAACGCCGTGCTGGATCCCAACGGCCTCGTATCACTAGCAGTCGAGATGACAGGCATCTTATACGCATGGCTGTAACGGATCGTGCAGCCACGTCTCGATCCCTGAGTCAACAGATGGGGACGTTAGCAAGACAACAACCATCTGCACCAACAGTTCTACGACGTTTGCAGCAGCATGGACTATCAGCTCGGAGACCATGACTGCGGTTACCCTTGACGCAGCATCACAGACAGGAGCGTCTGCGATGGCGTACTCAACGACGAACCTGGGTGCACAAATGGCAAAACGTCATTTTTTCGGATGAATCCAGGTTCTGTTTACAGCATCATGATGGTCGCATCCGTGTTTGGCGACATCGCGGTGAACGCACATAGGAAGCGTGTATTCGCATCGCCATACTGGCGTGTCACCCGGCGTGATGGTATGGGGTGCCACTGGTTACACGTCTCGGTCACCTCTTGTTCGCATTGACGGTACTTTGAACAGTGGACGTTACATTTCAGATGTGTTACGACCCGTGGCTCTACCCTTTGTTCGATCCCTACGAAACCCTAGATTTCAGCAGGACAAAGCGCGACCGCATGTTGCAGGTCCTGTACGGATCTTTCTGGATACAGAAAGTCTTCGACTGCTGCCCTGGCCAGCACATTGTCCAAATCTCTCACCAATTGGAAACGTCTGGTCAATGGTGGCCGAGCAGCTGGCTTGTCACAATACGCCAGCCACTACTCTTGATGAATTGTGGTATCGTGTTGAAGTTGCGACCGTAGTGGTCGCGCGGTCTCTTTTATCCTAGGTTCGGAGACACGTGGACAAAATGATGACTGGCTGTAGTGCTAATTCTAGTGGCCTGGCTGAACCACGGAGCAGCACAAATAGGAGACCAATCACACTCCATAGATTTAAAAGTAATGTAAATCAACTGAACACGTGTTCCCATGTTTCGCCATATTAACGTTCAGTAATGTCGAACCTGATCGTTTTGGTGGTCCACATCTAAGGTTTGAGAAGGTATGATGTTTCAGTGGCGAACTGAGCTCCAAAAGTTTGAACATGGTACGCTCAGAAGTCAACGTTATTGTGACACTGTAATCCTTCTGCATGTGTGTATTTTCAGGGGTGCACTTGGCTATGACTTCATTTTTATGGAGGACAGTGGGCGACTGCATCGATCAGCGCAGGTGGAGGGGCTCTTGGAACGAGAGGATATTCGGTGAATTCACTGGCCTGCCAGTTTATCTGACTTAAATGCCATCGAGCACGTGTGGGGACGTATTGCGACATGTCCGCCTGCAGCAACGACCATCCAACGGTTGTAAACTTTGCTGGTGGAGGAATCGGACGAACCTTGTGCGTAGGATTGGAGCACGCTGCACAGCATGAATGTTTCACTACGCCCTATTAAGAACGACTTCACGTCTTTTGTAATGTCCAGGTGACTTACGTGCAGTTACTGTCTCTGAATGAAGTTATTTCTGTTCGTCTCTTGACGTATTCCATTGTTACCTGCTATGATGTGCTTTGCTGTACTGTAGCAGTTGTTTCTGTGTATGCTCCAAGTTTCATCGAAATCTGTCGCTTCGCAACGTCATATCGCGCGAAAGTTTTGCACACCATTGTATATATGCCATGCGACTAGGGCCTCCAGTCGGGTAGATCGTTCGCCTGGCGCAAGTCTTTCGATTTGACGCCACCTCGGCGACTTGCGCGTCTGTGGGGATGGAAGTCCCTGAGCTGAGAAAATCTCCGACCCAGCCTGGAATCGAACCCGGGCCCTTAGGATTGACATTCTGTCGTGCTGACCACTCAGGTACCGGGGGCTGACACCATTGTATATAGATATATATAGACGTTTTATATTTAGGGCAGTGGACATTAATCGCCGAAGAGTTGGATCTCTGCCAGGAATATTGACGGAAAAATCGCAGTTCGGGACTAGTGTATTAGGGTCTGTTGGCGTGGTCGTTGGAAGTCGCTGACGTTGTCCCCCGCTCCTCTCCCTGCCCCTACAGTGATAGCGATGCAGTCACGCTAGAGGTAGATCAATGCGACACGCCTTTACACTCCCTTGCTCTGAGGTGACCGTTTCTAGCCCCTTTGTTACGTAGTTGTTATGCCGTTAAGGCCTTCCACAACAAACAGTTATGTTCGGTAATTGCTTCATATCATATTCATCAGTTCCTTTTCGAGCCCCCTCTCCTCTGTTTCGAGGAAACAGTATTTAAATCCAGAAATTCGTCTTTCTCAAAGTATTTAATATTATCATCATTCGGGATTATCGATGTGAATTACACAAGATGTTTTCGATATCCATGGGCAGATACTAGGTATAGGAAACGGCAACATTACGTGCTAGGTCGACATACGCGCAATAAATTTCTATGAAAGAGCTGGAACTATTTTTAACATCGGGCACTGCAGGTAAGCACGGTTCTTGAATCGCTTTTGCTGGAAATAATGATGTTCAGCTGTTTACAGCCATCTCAAGTTAGTAATGCGACGGACGAAGTAGTATTTATCAGATAAATTATTGGACATTTTAATTCGAGAGGCTCGTCTGATGCCTAGGTGAAAACTATTGCTGATGAAACTCACGAGTACTCTGAACCACACTTGTATCAGTACTGCGCAAGCCACAGTAATGTGTGTGTGGCAGCCGGCCGGGGTGGCCGAGCGGTTCTAGGCGCTACAGTCTGGAACCGCGCGACCGCTACGGTCGCAGGTTCGAATCCTGGCTTGGGCATGGATGTGTGTGATGTCCTTAGGTTAGTTAGGTTTAAGTAGTTATAAGTTCTAGGGGACTGATGACCTCAGCAGTTAAGTCCCATAGTGCTCAGAGCCATTTTTTTGTGTGTGTGGCAGAGGCTACATTAAAACCTCTCCCCACACTTCTGTATGGACTCTAATTTCTGTAATTTTAGCGCCATCCGAAACTTGGTTAAACTTGGTTATTACTAGCTTGCTACATAAAAATTGTATGTATATCTCTCAGAAATAATAACGTCAATAACTCTCTGAAGATGGCACGACTGTGGTGGAGCGTGGTTGGGGATTAAACAAGACAAGAAAACTGTGTTCCTGAAAGAAGCCGGTTCTCTCTAACTCATAATTACTTACCTGCTAGATAGGAGACTTCTTAAAACCTATTGGTACTCAGTCATTCGAAGTTTTGATGGTCTTCAGTCATTTATTAACTACTGAAGTCGCTATTTTCATTAGTACTAACCATATTTCTTTTTATATTAAATCGTATTCACGTCATTCCTTACAATTTGAATGTTTGAACGACAGCGGAGATGAGCATGAAACCTACATTCCATCTTTTTAGCACACTTTTCTTTTCCTTGACCTTTCTATTTTGTTCATAGGATTTTTCCAGTCTGTCTATAGATTAATAGTAACCAGAGAAGATAAAGAAGGGCGTGCAACAGATGTATGACAAAAATGAGAATGGAAGCTGAACTGAAAACGTCAGTAGATACCAGAAGAGGCCATTTCGAATTGGAGTCGAAGTTCTACTACTCACGAAGGAGTGGAAGATAAGAAGTGAAAGAGCGAGCACATTCTCAGGAGAAAACAAGAGACTGACAAAACAGGCTAGAATTCCACACTGTGTATAATTGGCTAAAATAGGATAAGAAGAAGAAAAAAAATATTACGATTTGTGTTTTACGTGTAATTATTCGTCAGTGTACATTATTCCTACTCATTTATGAATTGTGAATATCAGCAGATGTGCCATTAATTTATTACATCTTTCTGTAATGATTCTCCATGTATTTTTTTCGCTTGCTCCTTTTGGTACATCTTCCATTCTTACTCAGGCTATCCTCTTTAACTTTTAATACATTTGTATAGCCCCACATTGCATACTCGTCCAATTTCTTTTCTGGATTTCTCCCGATTCACTTCACTGTATCAGGTAATTCTTTTCTCCACACATAAGCTTTCAAAAAGTGTTTTAATTCCATAGCAATATTCTCTGCTAGTAGAGCAGTTTTACTGAAGGAAACCATTTTCGTCTGTGCCTATTTACTTCTCAGATTGGTATTCCGTGGTGCATTCTGCGTTACGTTGCTTTCTGGATAGCTATCTGAATACTTTCACTTCTTGTACACCCTTTCCGGGCAATTTTACTGTGAAGTAAGACGATATTCTTTTCTCAACTAGTCTATAGTCGGCAATCATAAAACTTGCGACAAGTAGTCATGCCAGTTTGATGCATGATTAATTGTCCTAAGTTTTGTGTTTGCCCACCATATTCTGGTGGCTCAATAAGTTGGTGGTCTGTCCTCGAGCAGGTTAACTACCACTTGACAGTGATGTAACAGCTGAAACAGGATAACAGAGGAAAGGATACCACAACTACGACCGATGCCGGAAATGATTTCATTTCAGAAATTTTTTAAGACTGTGATACCTGCCCAGAGGAAAGTAATAGATGCAAGAATGCTTTACTTCCAACGTCAAATATTTGTCACGACAACGCCTCGATATACTTCTGCTCAGCAGGCAAGCAGTGATGTGTCCATTCTGCAGAAATTTTTCTCTTGTTTAAGACACTTGCCGGAATTCGGGATACTGTCGTTGATAGAATCCCTGTGGTCTCAGAAAACTGTTCACCCTTACACGCCGACGCCCTTCAGGAGCATCCGGCAGAAGCCTTACTTTCTGATCGTTAATTAATGTTGTAGGCTTAAGTGGTCTTGGACCATCGTTTATGCTCACAGAGCTGGCACGAAAATGACCAGACCCGCAAAAATAAGTAAATAAATAAAAATAAAAAACGTACGTAATGCTCGTTATTGTAGCGCCATCTACTTCTCACACTCACCAACTTTCGCATATTTTTTTAGGTTATCTTCGTATTTATAATATACATTACCTGACCAAAAGGGAAGCATTCGGAAGACGGAGTCGGATGTCAACACTCGTATACGTATACGGTATCGTTGGGTAGGTAAATGGTTAGAGTGGCAATTCTCTGTATCGTATACGACAACTCCGTATTATCAACTCCTGGGCATTCATGTTAATGCCAATCTTGATTAAAATATATGCTATAAACTGACTGTATTATACGTTAATATACAAATAGAAATAAGACACCATATCACTTGTAGTTTTTCCTCGTAGTAATTCATTTATTTACTTATTTTATTTTGTGCTCTCATGTTATCGCCAGTCCGATTACAATATTTGCCCTTATAACGACCTTAATACATGTAAAAAAGAACAAATTACATCTCTGCGCAAAGTAGGCCTATGCCATATCTTTTTGTCAACATCTTTGTTACAAGCAACAGTTATACAGCACATATCGGATGCTGGCAAAGTTTCGCTGTCAGAGTGTAAATTAATATATATTGTGTTAAAGTGTGCGAAGTGGTATACTAACTAACCACCAAAATGGAAGCAGACAGATGGACACTAAAGAGAAAAGCCGCCCATACTGTCGCAGTAAGTAAAAAACTAAATTTACATCCATATCGTCAGATAAACTATAGACAGGGCGATACATTAAAGCGTGTTCCATCTTGTTATCACAGAGCCAGCACCAGCATTATGCTAAAAATATTAATGTAACGTCCAGAAGCCGGCCGCAGTGGCCGAGCGGTTCTAGGCGCTACAGTCTGGAACCGCGCGACCGCTACTGTCGAAGGTTCGAATCCTGCCTCGGGCATGAACGTGTGTGTTGTCCTTAGGTTAGTTAGGTTTAAGTAGTTCTAATTTCCAGGGGACTGATGACCTAAGAAGTTGAGTCCCATAGCGCTCAGAGCCATTGGACCATAACCTCCAGAAATAATCTGAAGATGAACCTGAAAAGGTTCTAAAACTGGTTTATGGAATAAAGCATAATTATTCAAAAAAGTCACTGGTTGCTGTTTTATGTAACTTATTTACATTTATAGCGTCTTCCTGAACCGAATCAGTACATGCATAAAGGCTAGAGTGAGAGTAACATCTTACTGATAAGTGGGCTCCTTGTGCTAATTGTAATCGCTGGAATAACATCACATAGCCTCCCGAACTGTGAAGCTTTATTCCGTCTCCTCCTTCCCGTTCTGGGTGCTTCACTTTTGCCAGTCAGTGTATTTAGAATACATCAAGCCCTTGCACTACATCTACTGTTGAAAAGTCTTATCCAGTTGGACGTAAACGCAATTTATTGTCTTCCTTTGCACTCAAGCCACGCAAGGCACATTTTATGAATGCAGTGCAGACACTGCCTGTGTGGAATGCGAGCTGTCTGCTTACTTTCCTGTCCAGCGGATAGCTTGTTTACTTCTTTCAGAGAAAGACCACTTCGCTCATCGCAGTTAGAATCAACTGTGACGTGCTGGACTTACGTAAGTCGATATGCACTTGCTACTGAGACGGGAAGGGTTTTCACACACAGACGCGCACACACACGCACACACACACACACACACACATACACACGCACACACACACACACACACACACACACACACACACACACACACACACACACACACACAAATACACACACGTCTGTTTGACGCCTCAGATAGCGATCGATGGTCTAGTACATTTGCTTTGGTCACTGTACAGTAGCCGCGCGGAATTAGCCGAGCGGTCTGGGGCGCTGCAGTCATGGACTGTGCGGCTGGTGCCGGCGGAGGTTCGAGTCCTCCCTCGGGCATGGGTGTGTGTGTTTGTCCTTAGGATAATTTAGGTTAAGTAGTGTGTAAGCGTAGGGACTGATGGCCTTAGCAGGTAAGCCCCATAAGATTTCACACACATTTGAACACATTTTGAACTGTACAGTAGAAATGCCATCAGACCATTGCAAGGAATAATTACAAGATTTGGGCTGGTTCGCAGCTGATATGGTCTTGGAGAATGCATTCGACTAGATAACAATGCATTCTAAATATCGATGCGAAGGCATTGAAGCACATGGACGCTTGAACAATCTACAAATCTCAGCTGCAGTAATGACAGAGGCAGATGAAGCTACGAAAGCCATGAGGCTTGCTTTCATCGTATTGCCACCAGTTGTTAACTTTATATCAGATGTTAACTGCTTGTTACTTTTTAGAAAAGCCGTTCTTGTTATAAGGAACCTCCATCAGGGGTGGATTAATGAAGAGCCGGCCGCTGTGGCAGGTCGTAGGTTCGAATCCTGCCTCGGGTATGGATGTGTGTGATGTCCTTAGGTTAGTTAGGTTTAAGTAGTTCTAAGTCCTAGGGGACTGATGACCACAGATGTTAAGTCCCATAGTGCTCAGAGCCATTTGAAGCTTACCGTAAGTTGTCATCGCGTTTTCACCCAATTTAACGCAAAAGGAAATGGCATACCGCTGCTCAATATTATGCGGTTCCATTTCCGTGACAAGATACACAAAAACGTGTTAACGTATTACAGCACAACTCACGACTGAGCAGTTGCATCGATGTGCCGCTTGGACTAGAAGCAGCTTATAGACCACGGTCAAAGGTATTGTGCCTAGGGAAGGCTGGAGGGCTGCCACATCTTGCAAAGAAAATCAGTCTCATTACTTTATTGTCACACCTCATATCTTAGTTCTTAATCCAGTGCCACAAAATCATTTGATTTAATTCGACTACATTCCATTACCCTTGTTTTACTATTACCGATGTTCGTATTATTCTTTGTTTTCAACATACTATCCATTCCTTTCAACTCATCTTACAGGTCCGTTGTTGTCTCCGACAGAATTAGAATGTAATGGTAAATCTTAAAGTTCTTATTCATTCGTCTTGGAGTTAAATTCGTTTCCCAAATTTCTCTCGGTTTCGTGTACTGTTTGATCTATTTCCATATTTAATAAGGGGTTAGGCTACAACAATCTCATTTTATTTCATGTCCTTCGACTCTTAACCCTTTCGGCGAATTCGTCCCCTATAGTGGATGATTTTATTTGCAGGCGGTATACGCACTCTACAAGCATTGTAAGGCACTGGGCATAGCGTACTTTGTCGTGGACATTCTCTTCTACGAGTCTACTTGCCAGTGTCTTCTGTTGACCGGTTTCTGAACTTCCACTGCATGCACAGAGCGTCACCTGAACAAAGACTGCGGCTGAGTGTGAATTCTAAGCTTTTATAATTGTACATATTTTTATAAATGTTCAAAGAAGTTCTGGCATTTTTCCACTTGAAAGAGGTGCCTATAATTTCAAAACTAGTTACAAAGATAAGTTAGTGGAGTTACGGTTACAATAGCAATGTTTCAAAAAATCTTCGACGACAGTGGACAAAGTAACTACAGCCATCCTAATTTTTGGTTTTCAGAGACAATTCACGTTTTGCGCGTGTGCTAGTTCTAAGTGTTTGCTCTCAGTTTTACAACAGTTTGTTGCTAGTAACTGATTGAAATTATTTCTTCATTGATCAGGAATTATAAAAAAAAAACTGTGTGAAATAGATTTTAGAAATTCCGGAAAATATGAAATTGAATATAATGACAATTTTTCTTCAGTGGTTGATAGCAATGATGAGCTTCCCCAGACAATGGATTATCTGGAGGAGGAACATTTAGATGAAGGTAATATGAGAGTCAGCCTGATGTTGATCTACTGATGCAAACATAACGAGAAACGGACCATGAGGATTCATGCGGGAGGTTATCAGCAATGACGGTGCTGTAATACTCACAAAGTGCTTTGACAACAGCACAGTGACTTCGGGTTGAAACTTCAAAGGCATTTAAGCCAAGGATATCTGCAGATGTTGGAATAAAAAGAATAAATTGTACGTCGATTATCCGAGATATGAGGCTGTGAAAGTGTACAACATGGCCATGGGTAGTGTTGGCAAGTATGAGTTTTTGATTTCAAGTTATAGCAACTTTATTCGATCACAAAAGTGGACACACCGCATGCTTTCTCATGTCACTGATATGGGGGCAGCCCTGGAGTTTTTGGGTGAGGCTAAAGGTCTTGCGCTTCCTAAAAAGAAAACTTTGGAACTACCCAGTTATCGTCAATACATTGCAGAATCGTGGATTATGGCACGAAAACGGACCATAAATAGGGGAGGCAAACTTTGAAATGAAACTGCCCCAGCATAATCATATGTGCCTGCAAAACGAAGAAATGATCTGAAACGGTTAGAGGATATGAGGTATGATTCTGTGGACCATTTACCATGCTTTGATCAGCAGAAATCGGCGTCTAGATGCAATAATCCTGGGTGCAAAACTAAAATGCACATGTGGTGTGCCAAATGCAAGCTTCATCTTTGTATGGTGAGAGGGTACAACTACTTTCTACAGTTCTACAGAAAATAAAATTTACATGAAAAAACAACGTCAGCAGCATCATTTCGCCTTTGTAAAGTCTTTTCTAATAAATGTCCATAAATATTTGTCAAGACTATTATTTAAGTGTTCCATTCCTCTAAAAACAGATGTCACAATTAGTTTAAAGATTAAAAGTACACAATAAAAATTCTGGAAACTATGAAGAATTTCACCTTTAAGTAACAGATTCCTCTGTAGTGGGCGGTCCATAAAATGAATAGTCCAGTTTTGGTTTCTGCTGTATGAAAAATTTTTAAAAGTTAGTTCTTCTTGGATATCAAATCATAAAATTTTCATCCCAGAAGTGATAAAGAATGACTGAAAGGGTTAAAACTGCATTCTGTTTTCTGGATAACTTGTAGCTAACCTTTCGAAGCCTTTATTGCGGTGTTCTGTGTGAAAAGATTGTCTAAATCGACAAATTCTGTAAATGCGGGTTTGCCTTTCTTCATCCACAGGTAATCAGTAAAATCAGAATTGCTTTGCACGTTGTTAGCTATTTCCAGTACCCCAGTGTTTATGTCTTCGTAGGTAGCTAGTAAATAGACATCAATGGTAAACAAATTAATATAATGTGGTCAAAGCGTATATGCAACGAAATACAGCAATAAATAATTAAATAATGTTTGCAGTCGACGCAAGTGTGTAGAGCGATGTGATGTCGCTAGGACATAGTTAGGAAAGAGACTCGCATGTGATTAGTGGCTGAAGTAATAATGACTTCAGCCGGTCGGAGAGGCCGAGCGGTTCTAGGCGCTACAGTCTGAAACCGAGCGACCGCTACGGTCGAAGGTTCGAATCCTGCCTCGGGCATGGATGTGTGTGATGTCCTTAGGTTAGTTAGGTTTAAGTAGTTCTAAGTTCTAGGGGACTGATGACCTAAGAAGTTAAGTCCCATAGTGCTCAGAGCCATTTGAACTATTTTTTTGAATAATGACTTTAACATAAATAAACCTGAAGTGACGCGCATTAATAGACAAAAAGTGAAACGACCACATAAACCTTGACTTGGGAGATGCTGGACTTGGGTTTATTCGACGACTTCTTGGCGACTGTAATCCAGACACGAATGATGTTGCTTACATAACCCTCGTTCTACTAATTGTTGTTATTCGAAGTTTTAGGATTCTCACCTGGTTGGAATAACGGAAGTGATGGAGAATATCAAAGAAAGCACGCTTCGTCGTGGGTCGTTCAGGCAGGATCAAAAATGGAAATGAGCGTTTGGAATCGTTGGCCGGGAGGACCCTATTCGGGGATGTTCGGCCGCCAAGTTCAAGTCTTATCCCTTTCGACGCCACGTTGGGCGAATCGCACGCCGCTAATGAGGATGAAATGATGATGACGACAACACAACACCCAGTCCACCAGCGGAGAAAAATCTCCAACCCGGCGCGGAATCGAACCGGGCCCATTGCATGGGACGCAAGCACGTTACCACCCAGCTTTCATTTTTTTCTTTTTCTTTTCTTTTTAATACGTATTCACAACAACAACAAATATGTCGGCAGAAAACAAAAGTGGCATTATGAATTTGGCAGTGCCGTTAGGTTTTTCGCTCTGACACTAAGGGTTACTAAAAGTTGCAAGACGAATTTAGCTAGAGCGTTGTCTTACCATTCCCTTATTGAATTTGTATCTGCCTGCTTGTAGTTCTGCTACAAAAGAATTAAAAGTCTTGCATTCAGCGAGTCTCGAAAGGCGAACAAAGGCAGCGTGCACGTGACACGCAAGCGCGTTACCCTTTTTTTGTATTGTTTTATTTCGATAAATAAAATTTAAGAGAGCTCAGTGCATTTGTTTTTGTCATTTGTTATCAGAAATTGTCCCTATACTTCACATCATCGCTCTCGCCATTTCAAAATTATTGCACGTTCCTGGACGCGAACCAACGACAGTTAGCGCTGTAGGTTTGTATTCCGTCACCAAACACGCTTTTTTGTTTTGTGTGTGTGAGATGGATCAGGTTAGTGGGATGGTGGAGGCAAGGTGGGTAGGGATCGCAACCCGAGGCCTGGCCACGATGTCTCCTCCGTCCCATCCTGGGGATGTGGTACAAGGGATGCAATGGGTGTATTACTGTGAATTTTTTTATTTTATTTATTCATTTATTTATTTTTAATTTTTTTTATTTTTTTTTAACAGTAAGGAACTGAAAAGTAGTAAGTGCACTCGTTGCGTCGAGTTGGGGACGCACATAACTAAAAACATGCTAATGGTTGTAGAAAAGGCATAAAGAAAGAGAGCAAAGTGCGGGGCTAAGGAAACCATGAAACAAAACTGAAGGGTGGAACCCATACCACCATTAACCAGTGCTACATCTTGCACCGGATGGGAAACAAAAACTGCGAAGACCTTTTCGCACCGGGGACAAAAAGAGGAAATGGGGCAAATACTGCTACAGAGTGTGAGGGTTCACGACGAAACTCTCCATCTGCTGTATCATCCAGGTATGACTTCTCGTAATGACCAACGTAGATCCCACGTTGTACCGTGTAGTGTTCTATCATCGTCTTGTAATTTTAGCGTCTCTTACCCGTGATGTACTAACTACGTGGAGGGTCGTGGAACGCACTCCACAAATAATTGGAAAAATATTGTCGATGCTTTGGGTTACGGAGGATCTTGCAATGTCGTTCCTGCAAATAGTTCCAAAAGTCGAAAGTGTCCTTAGTGCAGTAAAACGGGCTGCGGCTTCTCCACACTTGTTGCCGCCGCAGGGTGACGGCACAAATGTAAGCTGAGTGGTTCGAGAAGGCTGCAGGCCACAGTTCCGCATCCTGTGTTCCAGCGGCGAGAGAGCGTGAGACATAAATCCGATCGATACGACTGGAAGAGTGACTCGTGAAGTGTGTGAATCCCGGTCGGTGGCCGTGAAGATGTTCCCAAGTGTCCACCATCTGCAGGTCTCGAATTAGCGTCTCGAGTTCCGGGCACGGATTATGTCGGTGGGAGTTGGTCTCTGGGCGCCAGTACGCAATTGTAGTCACCTCCAAACACCAGATGGTCGTGGCGGCCTTGGAAGAGCGGGGCGACGTCTTCCGCAAAGAATCGTGAACGTTCGCGGCGTTTGTCCGTCCCGGAAGGTGCGTAGATATTGGTAAGGCGGACACCCAGTACTGTGAGTGCCATCCCTCTTGCCCCAGGCAGAAACAGGATATCGTCCGCCACTATCCCTTCCCGAAGAAGTACAGCGACACCGCTGCCTGTAGGGGAAGCTGGAGAGACGCAAGCATCGTAACCATACATGCCTGGGAAGTCGTCGACATACACTTCCTGGAGAAGGGCTGTATCTATGGAAGCAGAGTTCAACGTATCCTGAAGCAAGGATAACTTAGTATAGTGTTGATGTTTATAGTTTGAGGTCTATACATAGCACCCGTGTTGGCCATCAATACCCTTGTAAGGCTGTCTCATCACTGTATCTGATGGCGGAAAAGGATCAACACTGGTGGGGTAAATTTCCCCGCGTGTCGTCCGACACGATGGGCAAGGAGTTTTCCTCACCGTCGTCCGCCCAGTCGCCATGAAATCCCATTGGTGGCTGTTAGTGACTGCTGTGGTACTCGTTGCTGACTCCAACGGCTCTACTGGCTGGGAATCGGCAGCGGCTGTCTGTTTGTGATCCTGCTGTTCTGTGGGGTCGGAGGGGCTGAAGCCGTCACCACGGCGAACTGTTGAGTTTGATGTTACAGCGGCCTCTGTACCGCTGGTACCGTCGTCGGAGTGTCCACAGTCCATGTCAGACGATCGCTGCAAACACTCGTCCGATGGGGCACGCCGCCGTCTCTTGTGCTATCGCGGGGAACGCTATTTACGGACGTGTGTTTCAGTATCTGAATGTGGGTGGATTTCTTCAGCTGCTCCGGTGTCTGAAAGAAAAGCCGCTGTCGGCACAACCCGTGGGTCAATGTCCATCCCGGCATCCACGCCTTCTTGCAAGGTCGGTCGGTGATTATCTTCAGGTGGGGGTGCCGTTGTAGAGGCCGGATCCGGTACTGCAGAATCCATCCTGGTCTCGCTATCGGGGGCGGCTATCGGACTAATGTCGTCAGCATCGGAAAGGGTTGCAACTTCGGCGTAATTGAGAGGAAGGGTCGTCACCGTAGAGGAGTCATAGATTCACCGTCGTTGGAGACAATCCGCCCGGACGTGCCCTTCTTGGCTACAACCAGAGCAAGTGCGTGGCTGACTGTCATACATAATGATCGCCCTACATCCGCCGATGACAAGATATGATGGTACATGTTTGGTCAGTTAAATTTTGATCTGTCCTATCCCGTTAAGAACGGGTGCGTTGTAAAGATGGTCCATTTTTCGGCCGTATGGCTGATCACTCTCCCGTGGCGCTGGAAAGCCGCGGTGACTACGTCCGGTGGTACTACGAAAGGGAGTTCGAAGACACGTAACGTACGGAGGCCAAGCCCGGAATGATCGATAGAGAGCGTTCCAATCTGGCCATCGGGATGTTTGGATTTAAGATCGTTCGCATGTGCGCGCATGATTCTGTTGCACACCTCGTCACTTACCAACTTGACGTAGACAACACTCCTCGTGATGGAGAGATGGATACCAATTATGTCTCGCGGTTCAATTTTAACGACGTCACGTAGAAAACGTTCCACTTCAAAAGCTCGCGGCCGTGCCTGATCGGGTTGAAAACTGATCTTGATGGTGGTTTGTCTGTATGAATGTGCCATGTTGCGTCGGTAGTGATGGACTCTAAACTAGCGGCAACGCAGTAGTAAACAACTACGGGTACTCGCGACCGCGCGGACGGGACGTAAACAAGACGCCCTCGCCGCAGCGCTGCGGAAAGCAGACTGAAACTGCGGAGGAAAGTGTTGCAGCAGAAAGGACCCTGAGCATTGTAGGGAGTCTTAACAACTACATTATGAGACGTCGCTTTCCGAAACGAGTCAAGAAATATGTCAGTTTCTGCTGCACATGTATCGGCGTAACGATCAAAAAAGTTAAACAATTCGGTGTTATAGAGAGCACTGTCGACAATTTTCTTCCCGCACACCACCCACTGATGGTACAGGGCGGATAAAACAAGACTGGACAGGAAAATATTTATTATACTGTAAGTTAAGCAACTCAGCTTAAATTGTGCGCCGCGCGGGATCAGCCGAGCGGTCTAGGGCACTGCATCCTGGACTGTGCGGCTGGTCCCGGCAGAGGTTCGAGTACTCCCTCGGGTATGGGTGTGGTGTGTGTCCTTAGGATAATTTAGGTTAAGTAGTGTGTAAGCTTAAGGACTGATGACCTTAGCAGTTAAGTCCCATAAGATTTCACACATACACTCCTGGAAATTGAAATAAGAACACCGTGAATTCATTGTCCCAGGAAGGGGAAACTTTATTGACACATTCCTGGGGTCAGATACATCACATGATCACACTGACAGAACCCCAGGCACATAGACACAGGCAACAGAGCATGCACAATGTCGGCACTAGTACAGTGTATATCCACCTTTCGCAGCAATGCAGGCTGCTATTCTCCCATGGAGACGATCGTAGAGATGCTGGATGTAGTCCTGTGGAACGGCTTGCCATGCCATTTCCACCTGGCGCCTCAGTTGGACCAGCGTTCGTGCTGGACGTGGAGACCTCGTGAAACGACGCTTCATCCAGTCCCAAACATGCTCAATGGGGGACAGATCCGGAGATCTTGCTGGCCAGGGTAGTTGACTTACACCTTCTAGAGCACGTTGGGTGGTACGGGATACATGCGGACGTGCATTGTCCTGTTGGAACAGCAAGTTCCCTTGCCGGTCTAGGAATGGTAGAACGATGGGTTCGATGACGGTTTGGATGTACCGTGCACTATTCAGTGTCCCCTCGACGATCACCAGTGGTGTACGGCCAGTGTAGGAGATCGCTCCCCACACCATGATGCCGGGTGTTGGCCCTGTGTGCCTCGGTCGTATGCAGTCCTGATTGTGGCGCTTACCTGCACGGCGCCAAACACGCATACGACCATCATTGGCACCAAGGCAGAAGCGACTCTCATCGCTGAAGACGACACGTCTCCATTCGTCCCTCCATTCACGCCTGTCGCGACACCACTGGAGGCGGGCTGCACGATGTTGGGGCGTTAGCGGAAGACGGCCTAACGGTGTGCGGGACCGTAGCCCAGCTTCATGGAGACGGTTGCGAATGGTCCTCGCCGATACCCCAGGAGCAACAGTGTCCCTAATTTGCTGGGAAGTGGCGGTGCGGTCCCCTACGGCACTGCGTAGGATCCTACGGTCTTGGCGTGCATCCGTGCGTCGCTGCGGTCCGGTCCCAGGTCGACGGGCACGTGCACCTACCGCCGACCACTGGCGACAACATCGATGTACTGTGGAGACCTCACGCCCCACGTGTTGAGCAATTCGGCGGTACGTCCACCCGGCCTCCCGCATGCCCATTATACGCCCTCGCTCAAAGTCCGTCAACTGCACATACGGTTCACGTCCACGCTGTCGCGGCATGCTACCAGTGTTAAAGACTGCGATGGAGCTCCGTATGCCACGGCAAACTGGCTGACACTGACGGCGGCGGTGCACAAATGCTGCGCAGCTAGCGCCATTCGACGGCCAACACCGCGGTTCCTGGTGTGTCCGCTGTGCCGTGCGTGTGATCATTGCTTGTACAGCCCTCTCGCAGTGTCCGGAGCAAGTATGGTGGGTCTGACACACCGGTGTCAATGTGTTCTTTTTTCCATTTCCAGGAGTGTATTTTTTTTTTAAATCATGCTTCCCAGGTGTTGAAGGTCTAAGATGACTTGGCTGTCTCAAGGCGCATGAAATGTAAGGGGGGATCGAAAAATTTCCGTTGAAGCTGTTGCTGCAGCCCGGTGCAACTCCGAGGCGGGTACATAAATATAGATATAAAGGCAAGGGACAGCTGTGACATTCGTGTCTTTCCAAAGTGCGTGCTGTACGTGCGGTAACGTGAACTATGGCGACTTTATTACCAAATGCGTCCAAACAGGACCAACGTTCAGTCGTTCATCGGAGAACGAAGAATTTGTATGGGGTAGCACGTGTGTCGAAAAGCACCGTTGTGGAATGCACCAAGTTCCGAGCTAGTTCCGATTCGGCACAACACGTCTCAGCTAGGAGACTGTACATCTACAGCTACATTTATACTCCGCAAGCCACCCAACGGTGTGTGGCGGAGGGCACTTTACGTGCCACTGTCATTGCCTCCCTTTCCTCTCCCAATCGCGTATGGTTCGCGGGAAGAACGACTGCCGGAAAGCCTCCGTGCACGCTCGAATCTCTCTAATTTTACATTCGTGATCTCCTCGGGAGGTATAAGGAGGGGGAAGCAATATATTCGATACCTCATCCAGAAACGCACCCTCTCGAAACCTGGACAGCAAGGTACACCGCGATGCAGAGCGTCTCTCCTGCAGAGTCTGCCACTAGAGTTTGCTAAACATCTCCGTAACGCTATCACGGTTACCAAATAATCCTGTGACGAAACGCGCTGCTCTTCTTTGGATCTTCTCTATCTCCTCTGTCAACCCGACCTGGTACGGATCCCACACTGACGAGCAATACTCAAGTATAGGTCGAACGAGTGTTTTGTAAGTCACCTCCTTTGTTGATGGACTACATTTTCTAAGGACTCTCCCAATGAAGCTCAACCTGGCCCATGCCTTACCAACAATTAATTTTATATGATCATTCGACTTCAAATCGTTGCGCACGCATACTCCCAGATATTTTACAGAAGTAACTGCTACCAAGGTTTGTTCTGCTATCATACGAGTATAATCACTCAGTAAAGGATCCTTCTTTCTATGTATTCGTAGTGCATTACTTTTGTCTATGTTAAGGGTCAGTTGCCACTCCCTACATCAACTGCCTATCCGCTGCAGATCTTCCTGCATTTCGCTGCAATTTTCTAATGCTGAAACTTCTCTGTATACTACAGCATGATCCGCGAAAAGCCGCATGGAACTTCCGACACAATCTACTAGGTCATTTATATATACTCAAGTGGGAGATACTCGCCCTAAAATCACAATCCCTCCTCGATGTTCGGGAGGACGACAGTTCAATCCCGCGTCCGGCCATCCTGATTTAGGTTTTCCGTGATTTCCCTAAATCGCTCCAGGCAAATGCCGGGATGGTTCCTTTGACAGAGCACGGCCGACTTCCTTCCCTAGTCCGATGAGACCGATGACCTCGCTGTCTGGTCTCCTTCCACAAAACCAACCAACCAACCTCCCCGATGCGAATATCGCGCCTTCGGTCCTTAAAAAAGGCCTCGAATGATTACAGATTCCAGTCGGATGAGGATGTGCAGCAGGCAGCTACGGACTTTTCCACGCGGCAATATGTGGTGTTTTACCAAACGGGTGTCATCAACTTGGTACGTCGGTGGTATGATTGACTCAGTGCTTACGGGTATTTTTGCCGACTGGCATATCGATTCTCTATTGTACGGCCTTCGAAAGGAAACTGTTTGGCTGCCCCTTTAATTTTAAGAGTCAGATTATTTTGCCCTCCATGTATAAGCAGGGGCAAATAATTCTTTTACAGTATGTACTTTCTTCTGCACACCGTACAGTGTACACTCTAAGACATAAAAAAAGACGTACCACTGAGTTAGGCAGGTAGGTTACAAAAGGCATCGAAGAAAAATGCATAACTGTCAACTGCGGCGGCCGATGGATGAGTGTGTGATACTGCTGCGTAATTTCACCGCGCAGCTGGCAAGGGTAATAAATAGGAGACAAGTCCATAACAGGACATAAAATATTCGTTAATTTCATTCCATGTACTGAGATGAACAGTAATTATGCTTCGCAGACAAGCGCGTGAACAATATACGTTCAAAGTGTGTGTGTGTGTGTGTGTGTGTGTGTGTGTGTGTGTGTGTGTGTGTGTGTGTGTGTGTGTGTTGGGGCTTACGGGCGCTCAACGTCGAGGTCATCAGCGCCCTGACACACATTGAGAGAAACGAATGTGGACAGACTTAGCAAAACCTAAGGAAACGCGCAAAGAAATCAGGAAAAGAAGGAAAATGCTGCATGAGATAGTAAAACGTAAGGAAAACGAAAACGGAGCTTCAAGAGTGCCACAGGAATCGTCATTGGCTGGCCACTTACATAAAATATGGGCGAGCTTGTCACCCTGTGAACAAATTAAGACCCTCTCCCTAAAGTCTTGGTAAAAACATTGGACAAGTCACAGAACTTTAAAACTTTAACCACATCCGTTCGAGTATTTCCTAAAAGAGATGGCAGATCCGCCGGCAAGTCAGCCGCGGCCTCGCTGGTCAGAAAATAAAACGCAATCCAATAAAACGTGGCGCGCAGTGACCTGGACGCCGCAAGCACCAGACACTGGAGGGTCCTCTCGCCGGAGCAGGAAGCCATGCGTCATAGGACTGTGGCCTTTCGGAAGCCGAGTGAGGAAGAGCTCGTCCCGTCAACGTGGCTGGAAGGAAGTACACCACACACGCGTTGTGGGCTTGACTAAACGGAGCTTATTGTCAGTCATTTCCAGCCACTCATCTTCCCACCGACGCATGACTCGTGAGCTCAGCAGCGAGGTGAGTGCGTGCAGGAGGATAGCATACTAAAATACTTGCGGATCGAGACACGCCTCCTTGGCTGCGAAATCTGCCCTTTCGTTCCCAGCAAAGCCGACGTGCCCTGGAACCCAGCAGAAAGCCGCTTGCAGTAATCGGTGAATCTCTCGATATTTGAATAGTAGTGATGCCACTATTCGACGATATTGGCAGGAATGGGTGAATCATGACCGAAGAGAGCGTCAAGAAGGAAGTGGGCGACACAGAGAGACGACAGAGCCCGAGGACAGAGCAACCATAAGACACGCATTCAGAGCCTCGGATTCACTTTTATCAACCATTCGAAATGCAGTTGGTGCTTCACTGACTACAAAGGTAACACTTGGCTCATAGAAAGGGGGCTGAGCTCACAGCGCTCCTTGCGCCTAATACCATTGACCTCCGTACACCAACAAGCCCGGCTGCAATGGTGTCCGCCACATTCGACTTAGAATCTCATTGAGTAGAGTATAACTGTCATCAGTGATGAATCCCGCTTCGAACTGAGCCAAAATGACCAGCAAAGAAACGCCCCAGAGAGCTGTGGGATAGGAGTCTGAGTATCGTCCACTATACGGCCTGACAACCTGGAATGATGGCCTGGGCAAGGGCGTCCATGTGAGCAAGAGGGGGAGCGAGGGGGAGAGGCGCTTTCAGGGAAAGGAAAAAATATAGTGCTTTCAGCTTTTTTATTCCACGAAAACGATTTAAGTCAGTATTACACAGGTTTTTAACATGACATTTCCATGTCTACTTACAAGTCACCATTCGTCTTGAAAATATTGAAAATATACTGCACCCCAAGTCTAGCCCCCTCCCCCCCCCCCTTCCCACAGACTATTGTATGAGCACCCTTGGTCTTGGGTGGCATTTCTTTTCATAGGACGCCTTTGCTTGACATCTGCGGCACCCTTACAGCACACTGGTACGTAGATGATAATCTTCGCCAACCTTACAGCACAGTGGTACGTCGATGATAATCTCCGTCGCCCTTACAGAACAGTGGTATGTCTATAATTTCCACCACCCTTACAGCACACTGTTACGTCGATGATAATCTCCACCACCCTTACAGCACAGTGGTACGTCGATGATAATCTCCGCCACCCTTACAGCACAGTGGTACATCGATGATAATCTCCGCCACCTTTACAGCACAGTGGTACGTCGATGATAATCTCCGCCACCATCACAGCACAGTGGTACGTCGATGAACAGTGATACGTTGATGATAATCTCCACTGCCCTTACAGCACAGTGGTACATCAATGATAAACTCTGCCACCCTTACAGCACAGTGGTATGTCGATGGTAATCTCCGCCACCCTTACAGCACAGTGGTACGTCGATGATAATCTCCGCCACCCTTACAGCACAGTGGTACATCGATGATAATCTCCGCCACCTTTACAGCACAGTGGTACGTCGATGATAATCTCTGCCACCATCACAGCACAGTGGTACGTCGATGAACAGTGATACGTTGATGATAATCTCCACTGCCCTTACAGCACAGTGGTACATCAATGATAAACTCTGCCACCCTTACAGCACAGTGGTATGTCGATGGTAATCTCCGCCACCCTTACAGCACAGTGGTACGTCGATGATAATCTCCGCCACCCTTACAGCACAGTGGTACGTCGATGATAATCTCCGCCACCCTTACAGCACAGTGGTACGTCGATGATAATCTCCGCCACCCTTACAGCACAGTGGTACGTCGATGATAATCTCCGCCACCCTTACAGCACAGTGGTACGTCGATGATAATCTCCGCCACCCTTACAGCACAGTGGTACGTCGATGATAATCTCCGCCACCCTTACAGCTCAGTGGTACGTCGATGATAATCTCCGCCACCCTTAGAGCACAGTGGGATGTCGATGATAATCTCCGCCACCCTTACAGCACAGTGGTACGTCGATGGTAATCTCCGTGACTCTTACAGCACAGTGGTACGTCGATGATAATATCTGCCACCCTTAGAGCACAGTGGTACGTCGATGATATTCTATGCTCCAAACACTTTAACATTACTCAACAATGAGTCGCACAAGCAATCTACATGAGGTCTGCTTTATGTACGAGTACACTTTCCTAGAATTCTCCCCATAAACCGAAATCGACCACTCGCGTTCCCTCCTACCGAAATCACGTGCTTGTTCCATTTGACATCACTTTGCAAAGTTATAGACATATAATCGACGTGACTGTCAGAAAGCACAACAGTAATATCGTATTCTAAAATTGCAACATTGATTCTCGTACACGTCTGCGTTAACATACATTTATCTACTTTCAGTGGAATCCGCCTTTCATGACACTAAATAGAAATTCTATTCAAGTCATCCTGTACCCTCCAGCAGTCATTCAACGACGATACTTTCGCGTACACTAGGACGTCATGAGCAAGCAGTTTCAGATAGCTGTTGATCTATCATATCTTTTATCTACAGGATATTTGCAGACTGTGGTGCCACACAACGTGCAACTACAGAAAACTGGCGCTAATAGCATAGGCACATAGAGAACACACACGACACAGATCTGTAAGTCTACGGTATTGGTGATAAGTTGAGAAAACCGTCCCGAAACACATGTGCTACAAAACGCCACTGTTCCCTGCGCATGTACCCACATCAATATGGGATATGATCACCATGCACACGTACACAGGCCGCACAACGGGTTGGCATACTCTGGGTCAGATAGTCAAGCAGCTGCCGGGGTATACCCTCCCATTCTTGCACCGGTACCTGTCGGAGCTCCTGAAGTGTCGTAGAGGTTTGAAGACATGCAGCGGTACGTCGACCGAGAGCATTCCAGACGTGCTCGATGGGGTCTAGGTCTGGGGAACAGCCAGGCCACTCCATTCGCCTGATATCTTCTGTTTCAAGGTACTCCTCCACGATGGACGCTCGGTGGGGTCTTGCGTTATCATCCATCAGGGGAAGGTGGGACCCACTGCACCCTGAAAAGGCGGACATAGTGGTGCAAAATGACGTCCCGATGCACCTGACCTGTTACAGTTCCTCCGTCAAAGACATGCAGGGGTGTACGATCACCAATCATAATCCCACCCCACACCATCAAACCACGACCTCCATACATGTCTCTTTCAAGGACATTAGGGGATTGGTATCTGGTTCCTGGTTCACGCCAGATGAAAACCCGGCGAGAATCACTGTTCAGACTATACCTGGACTCGTCCGTGAACATAACCTGGGACCATTGCTCCAATGACCATGTACTCTGTTCTTGACACCAGGCTTTACGGGCTATCCTGTCACCAGGGGTCAGTGGAATGCACCTTGCAGGTCTCCGGGAGAATAAACCATGTCTGTTCAGTCGTCTGTAGTCTGTGTGTCTGGAGACAACTGTTCCAGTGGCTGCGGTAAGGTCCCGAGCAAGGCTACCTGCAGTACTCCGTGGCCGTCTGCGGGTTCTGGTGGTGAGATATCGGTCTTCTTGTGGTGTTGTACGCTGTGGACGTCCCGTAGTGTAGCGCCCGGACACGTTTCCTGTCTGCTGGAATCGTTGTCATAATCTTGAGATCACACTTTGTGACACACGGAGGGCCCGTGCTACGACCTGCAGTGTTTGACCAGCCTCCAGTCGCCCTACTATTATACCCCTCATAACGTCATCAATATGCGTTCTTTGATCCATTTTCAACATACAGTCACCATTAGCCCGTCTTAAACCGTCTGCACACTTCCTCGCTGCACCGTACTCTGACATGCACCAACACACCTCGTGGACTGCTGCCAGCGCCACCGTGCGACGACCGCAGATCAAATGCACCGCATGACCATACCCCGATGTGATTTAAACCCACAAACCGGCCACCAGAGCGTTGTTTCACCATGTATCAGCATTATCCTTAATTTACGAGCATGAGTGTAGAGAACAACAGCCGCACTGTCACTCTTCCCTGGGGCACTGCTGACGATTCGCCTATCGAGAACTGCGTGATGAGTTCCATTACTTCAGAAATCTTCGAGACACTCTCATATCTGGGAGCCTACGAGTATTCCGTATGCTCGAACCTTCGCTAACTGTCTACATTCCCGAAATGTAGGGAAGAGGAAGCCGAAGTCAGTCATGAAAGGGTTTTAGCACTGCTGCGAAGGTATGTTGAATTCGAAGTTTTTGACAGATTAAAAGCATGTGTTGCACAGGGATTCGAATACGAATGTTTTCTTTCCTCTTAACATTTGAGCTATTCCGGCACGCAGTTGTCATTTATCAGCAAGTTTCAGTTCGGCATACATTCCGTTTCAGGGCTGTGATGAAGCGATCTGCGAATTAAAGTAGTCCAACGATAAATGCGGAAGGGCCACTTTGGATGTTAGGAAGCAGCAGAGAGGTACTGTCTGTTAACTCAGTACCTGATTCCATGACTCGTGCTTGGATAACTCGGATGGTATTGGTGTTTCCAGCGGAATATGACTTCGGTTTTGAATTCCGTCTGGGACGTCATTTTAACCTATCAAGAAATTTCAGAGACCATCCGTAAGGTTCGTATTAGTATTGTCCTGCTAGACGAGATGTATTTTAGTTTTCCCTGGTGTGCGAAGAAAACTTTCAAAACCTCGCGGAACTGAGATATAGATTACTCTCGTGAAGGTCACGAAAACCTCTTGCCTACAGCACGAGTAGTTGCTTCGCGTGCTGTGGGCGAACTTTGCTTGTCGGTTCCAAACTTCTTCGTGGGACAAGATATGACAGTAACTTGACATGGGGGTCGATATTACATTATGGCACAGAAGTTTCTGCGATGGAGATTCTTAGCATTTCCGGAGAAGTCTACACTTCTCCCGTTAACCCTTGGATTTTAAGATAAATGATCTATAGCCATCTGATTTCTATGCATGTAATGCGGCGTACCACGTTTGATCTGAAACCGTGCATATTAGTTTTTGGACATACTTAAAATCTACACACATGCCCCTAGAATTCTTAAACAACTATTCGTTTTCTTATTTAAGTGAGCTGCACAAAGTAAATAAATCCATATTAATAAATAATTTCATGTTGTAGTGCTAAACACTTAAGAGGAGTAAAATTATTGTTCATATTAAAAAGTTACAAAGAAAGACAGAAATGATAAAGATTGCATGTTAAAATTTCAGAGGGAAGAAGCATAAATACACTTCAGCACACCTTTCGTGAATTGTGGAAGGTAAACTACTTATTATATCTCCCTTTTACTGTTTCGAGCGAGAATGATGTATAGTAAAATCGACACTTGATAGTTTCTCTTATTTCACTGTCGCAGTCACTACCTGAGATATATGTGGACGGATATAATACACAGGATGGGGGAAACAAAGCGGGCCCAGTAAATATTTTATGCTCCATCAAACACGCAACCCGAGTTATATCATCTGTTCTGGATGCAGATGATGTAAGTTGGGTTGCCTGTTTGAAGGAGCATAAAATATTTACTGGACCTGTTATCTCTTTCCCACCAGTCCTGTACTACCTGACGCGCTCTCAGAATTTTAATAGTAAACCTCTTCGTGTTGCAAATTTCTGTAATATCTGTCACTGTGGACGGATGAATAGGGTCTACCTGAAGTTGGACGAGTATCTAGTTGACAGTCTTGTGGTGACAAAAAAGGAACCTATCTCAAGAGTCTTTCCTCTGAATCTTCCTGTATCTTTTAGTCCTACCTGATAATGCTCCCAGAATGACGAGGAATAGCAGAAAAAAAAGATCAAACGAATGTATTGTACCTCCCTCACAGATCACTTTAATTTCCACCTGCCTTGCCTACAGCTATTTTTGTGCTGTTTTTATTTTGCATTATCAAAGGACCATAGATCTCAGTATGTGACATAAATTTCAAATTAATACACCCGTACTCGTTTCTGAGAAAAAAGGGGTCTTTACAGACGGAGTGACAGGCGAACAGACAGAGAAAAATTCGTGTGACATAATAAAATGACAATAATTTTGGATTTTCCCTTGACTTACCTGTGACGCCTTTCTTCTTGCCAAATTTGACGATTCTAGACCAACGGGAAGTATGAGTTTGCTAGTGTCAAAATATATTACGTAAAGGGCCGTATCTTTTGAGTGCATTAACTTCGAAGCGTCAATTTCTTACACCGGCAAGGGACCGTATACCATATCAAGTGACTTAAATTTCAACTTGTACGTCTACGTGTTCGTGAGAAAAATGTGTTTTTAACAGTCAGTCAGACAGACGGACAGACAGACAACAAAATGATTCTATAAGGTTCTGTTTTTACCGATCAGAGTGTGGAACTCTAATAACTGCTCGAAAACGTTGAAAACAGGCCCATCAACTTCCTTCCAAGCTAAATAAATTGCCAGCTATGCATATTGGAAGTGATAGTGTTGGTGTACCCGGTGGAGATCCATAAGATCAAGCCCGGCATTGGGCCGGTATGACAATGACGAATGCAGGCTGGCAATGTCCGCTTTCCTTGGAGCCTACACTCAGTGATACGTCTATTGTGACGTTGTACGCAAAACTGGGACTCGTTTAAGACGACTCCTTGTGTCCAGAGCGCACCCTCTCTGCTGCCACACTAACAAAAGCTGCAACAGTGGTAGTTGTACTGAAAATCTGTAGTGCTGCAGACGTCGTCGCACTGTCCATGGGGTTACTTGCATTCCTGCCAATAAGCTCGTTTGGTGACGTGGCTGTGCGATCCTGCACGGCCGAACAAATTATACTTTAGCCCTCTCAGGGGCTAGTCGCGTAGCTAAGCCACAGCTTGGATAGGCCACGATTCTGCTACTGTCAAACTGCGAAAGGTACTGCTGGATATTTCTCCTCCTTACACGAGACGTGATCAGATCTCATAGACAATGAACTTTCAGATCAGATTTATGAACGAGAAACCCGCTGCACGGTCTTTGTTTGTATACAGAATGCAGGTGACGTTAGTTTTACTTCTAGCTGCATTGTGCGGTTGTGGTGAAATGAAAATCATTTACATTTTTAAGTGACTAGCACACCTCATGGCGAGTTGACCTTTGTTGCATGCAGCCTTCGTGGTATGGTAATTTTAATGGCAGGAGTGCATAAAGGAATTGATATTTGTTTCTTCATTTCACAGAATGTTTGTTGCCCTTCATAATATGACTTTTTCGTAGTTCCCTCATGTAGCATTAAAAATTTTATGTGGTGTAACCAAAAGAAAGTCGAAGATTTGTATAGCAAAGTGTATTGTATTTTCCTGTTGTGGAAATGTCCTAGATTTTAACATACTGTAGAGCGATGAAACATCTGCGTATCAAGTCAACGGATGAGTAAAGTATGACAGACGCTAAGGCGGTACCCAGCCTGCTTTGATATTCTTGCAAGTAGGCAGAAAATATTCATGGGAAGCTCTTCGCAGCAAAACAGTGCAAGGCGGTCGGCGTTCCGACTTGCAAATGAGTGCTGGCACTGCAGGAATGAGAGTCGGCAGCTTAAAACTGAGATAGCCGTGGAAGGAAAGCGCAGACTGCAGACAACGGCAGCGAATCCCTGTGCGCTCTGGGAAGCCAGTGACGTTCGCACTTACGCCTTATCTCGGCTGGGCGACGCCCTATTTCAATAAAGTTTACCAAATGACTTCATTTTGCAAAGAAAGCGGTAAACAGCAGAAGTATCTAGCTCATGAAACGCACTATGAGTATCTCGATTCTCCAGAGACCGTCCTCAGAGACAACTACATCGTGTCCACTATCTCGGATTGTAACAGCAGAGGCCGGCCGGAGTGGCCGTGCGGTTCTAGGCGCTACAGTCTGGAACCGCGTGACCGCTACGGTCTCAGGTTCGAATCCTGCCTTGGGCATGGATGTGTGTGATGTCCTTAGGTTAGTTAGGTTCGAGGAGTTCTAAGTTCTATGGGACTGACGACCTCGGAAGTTCTGTCCCATAGTGCTCAGAGCCATTTTTTGCGACAGCAGATAGAGAGCGCCAGTTTAAACCTGGAACGCATGGCGTGAACACTCGTACCACATATAGCCTCTGTGGCGGACTGAAGCGCATCTTGATGAAATCTTCTCGTATTATCAGCCGAGTCGTGGTGTCGTGTCACTGCAACGTTTCGACGAGCTTCCTACTCGTCATCTTCAGGACAAGCGTAGGGTTCTTGTCCAATTCGTTACCCACAGCCCCTGGACCGAAGACTCCGAAGGGCTGAACGGGTGAGCCAGTCGTCTGCTTAAAGGAGAGATATGGCGGCCATGTTGGGCCTGGGGGGGGGGGGTACCGAGGGGGGAGGAGTGGGGGGGGGGGAGGTGCGGCAGACGTTGAGTTGTGATGCTGCCTGTCTATTCCGCCCGTTGTCTTGGACACTTCCACGTCACAGCGTTCCTGATTCTGAAGAAGTGGGCGGAATAGATAGTTACCACCCACAGGACTCAATGCCCAGATCCCCCTCCATTACCAGTGCTCCCCCTCACCTCCTCATCGTTGAAATTCGCCGAGAAAGCCTCTATTTCCATGAAGTATATCTTTTCTTAGTGCACCTCGACGGCGCCATTGGATGCTGCAGGACTAACTAGTCGCGATACATGTTAGCGCAAACAAATTGCAGTGCGTATGTGCATCGATACCACATAGGACGATGCACGTAGCATGACAGCAAGACGCGTTCAGAGAGGTTCTCTTCTGGTATAGGGGATGTTTAAAAGTTGTGATCGAAAGCACCGGGAAATTTGTAATTTAGTCTGTAATATTAGCCCGATTTGCGCGTTGCTTCTGTTGTGTTGTTAAACGTGTCTGTAAAGGTTATGTTGAGGATTTGTGGGTGAGGGCACTAAACAGCGGACTCACCAGCGCCCTTCTGAAAGGTATGTGCACAGTGTTAGTTAAGTCGGGTATTCAGTCTATTTTCAGCTGTCGAAAAGTTTACATGTGTTTTGGTAGACCTGGTGATAATTTAAATTGCACAAAAATGGAAAGGAGCATTTATACTAAGAATGGAATAAATGTAATAAAGTATGGAAATGTTAAGTATTGCTTGAGAAATCTGTTATGAGTCGAACAAGGATTTATGAGTAGTATAGCCGTTTCGAAGAACTCCGTGAAGACATTGAAGATGATGGGCGCCCGGGACGCCATAGCACTTCATCAGCCGATGAAATCGAGGAAAAAGTGTAAGAAATGATATGAACGATCGCTGAATCACAATGGCAAAAGTCGCTGATGTTAACATGTCCACTTGCTCATCTGGAAACAAAATTTATTCCAAAATTGTTGAATTTCTAACGAAAGCAACTGCGAATTCAAATCAGTCAGCAGTCGCTAGACGAAATGAAAACACAACGCAAAGCTATTGAGACGTGTCGTAACAGGTAATGAAAATGGTTTTACGGAGGCAACGTCGAAACTAAGACTGAATCGTGGGAGCATTCTGAACCGCCATGACCGACAAAAGATCGGCCAGTGCGGTCAAATGTGAAGGTTATGCTTACAACGATCTCCGATTTAACGGTTTAATACACCGTGAAGTAATGCTATAAGGTCGAACGATCAACTAGGAGTACTACAGACAAGTTCAACGCTGTTTATGTGAAGCAATACGGAAACTATTCACGGCCTTCCACACCACGATAATGCAGTTGCTCGTTCGTGAGCTTTTCGGCCAAAGTCAATACTGTAATGCTGCCCCAGTCTCCATATTCACAAGACTTCGTCCCGTGTTACTTGTCACTGTTTTCTGTCCGCAACAACAAAGAAAACCTTAGAGGGCCGTCGATATGCAAACACAGATGAGACTAAAAACGCATAGCTGAGAAAGCTAAAACGTATCTCAAAGATCGAGTTCCTGAAGTGCTTCGGGGAGTCGAAAAAGCTGTGTCTACTATTTCGGAGAAGGTAACATTGATGGAGAGAAATAAACAAAGTTCTGTCGAAGTAAAAGTAATAGCCCTGTTGCTGTTTGACCACACATAGCACATAGTATATGGGACGAAATGGGACTTCATCATCGCGAAATATGGGAGAGAGAGTCACAGAAATAATACAGGATTTGGGCTGAAAATTATTAAAAGAAAGGCGTTTTTCTTTGCGACGGAATCTTCACACTAAATTCCAATCACCAACTTTCTCCTCTGAATGCGAAAATAATTTGTTGACACCGACCTATATAGGGAGGAACGATCACCACGATAGAATAAGGGAAATCAGAGTTCGTACGGAGAGATATAGGTGTTCATTCTTTCCGTGCGCTATACGAGATTGGAATAATGGAGAATTGTGAAGGTGATTCGATGAACCTTCTGCCAGGCACTTAAATGTGATTTGCAAAGTATCCATGTAGAAGAAGATGTAGACTACCACACGTCTGCCATCATCACGTAGCATCGAACGATACAGGAAACAACTGTCTTACAACGTGTGCTTTTTTTCAGCTCCAATAGCACGCAAGCAACCTGTACACTCAGAAAGGTTATTAAAAGAAAGGCGTTTTTCTTTGCGACGGAATCTTCACACTAAATTCCAATCACCAACTTTCTCCTCTGAATGCGAAAATAATTTGTTGACACCGACCTATATAGGGAGGAACGATCACCACGATAGAATAAGGGAAATCAGAGTTCGTACGGAGAGATATAGGTGTTCATTCTTTCCGTGCGCTATACGAGATTGGAATAATGGAGAATTGTGAAGGTGATTCGATGAACCTTCTGCCAGGCACTTAAATGTGATTTGCAAAGTATCCATGTAGAAGAAGATGTAGACTACCACACGTCTGCCATCATCACGTAGCATCGAACGATACAGGAAACAACTGTCTTACAACGTGTGCTTTTTTTCAGCTCCAATAGCACGCAAGCAACCTGTACACTCAGAAAGGCAAGATATCACTCTCTCGTCGGAACCATGTTATAGTAAACTTTCTGGCAGATTAAAACTGTGTGCTGGACCGAGACTCGAACTCGGGACCTCTGCCTTTCGCGGGAATGTGCTCTGCAATCTGAGCTACCCAAGCACGACTCACGACCCGTCCTCACAGTTTCAATTCTGCCAGTACCTCGTCCCCTACTTTCCAAACTTCACAGAAGCTCGTCTGCGAACCTTGCAGAACTAGCACCCCTGGAAGACAGGATATTGAGGAGACATGGCTTAGCCACAGGCTGGAGGATGTTTCCAGAATGAGAATTTCACTGTGCAGCAGAGTGTGCGCTGATATGAAACTTCCTGGCAGATTAAAACTGTGTGCCGGACCGAGACTCGAACTCGGGAAGCACTTGCCCGCGAAAGGCAAAGGTTCCGAGTTCGAGTCTCGGTCCGGCACACAGTTTTAATCTGCCAGGAAGTTTCATATCAGCGCACACTCCGCTGCAGAGTGAAAATCTCATTCATGTTATAGTAGTTTGAGGAATCGTTCACCTAATGTCACTTGGCGTAAATCTATCTCACGACGTACCGTTGCCAAAACCAAGACACGAGGGACTTAGTAAACGCTACATGCTAGATGGATTTGTTTAATTTACTTGATCAAGTGCCAGGACTTACTATTGGCATGGGCACTCAAGCAAATTAATTTGAAGAATATAGTTTTGGCAATTAGGACGCGTCGAAGCTAAACATAGCGAACAAGCTAGTACATAATCGACGTGCACACAGTCTGTGGAGCGGGCCCTGTCTTGGAAACTATACTCCTCTGTTCCGAGAATCATCAATCCTACATACCCTACCATTTCGGTTACCACGTAACAATCGGATAATGTATATAGTGAAGAGCAATTCCCGGAACTGACGAGGGAAACTCCCCATAGCGCCCCCCCCCCCCCCCGCCCCCAGATAAAGTGGTAAGATGGCTAGTGGACAGCCCGTCAAAAACTGAACACAGGTCAAGCATGAAAATGGGAAGAACGTGTACTGAACTGTGAAGAAAAATCAAAATAGAAACATTGACCGGTCCAAGCTCAGGATGTGCAACACTGAAATGCAACAACGACGGCGTCGTGATTGTGTGTCAAAATGGAAAATTCGTGTTCAAATCTCCCTTGTATACCATTATTTTTACAAAGTTATGAACGTTCCGTCCGGTCATTGATGTGTTTGTCGTCCTTTTGTAGTCCTGCCAATCGTCATACTATACACTGGTTAAAGAATATGAGTCATGTGCTAAGAATATATTACTGTCGCCAGTAAACGCAACGAACAGTGAGAGCGTCTACATCTACGTGGATACTCTGCAAATCACATTTAACTGTCTGGCAGAGGGTTCATCGAACCACCTTCACAATTGTCTATTATTCCAAAGAACGAACACCTATATCTTTCCGTACGAGCTCTGATTTCCCTTATTTTATCGTCGTGATCGTTTCTCCCTATGTAGGTTGCTGTCGACAAAATATTTTCGCATTCGGAGGAGAAAGTTGGTGATTGGAATTTCGTGAGAAGATTCTGTCGCAACGAAAAACGCCTTTCTTTTAATGATGTCCAGCCCATATCCTGTATAATTTCAGTTACACACTCTCCCATATATCGCGATAATACAAAACGAGCTGCCCTTCTATGAACTTTTTCGATGTACTCCGTCAGTCCTATCTGGTATGGGTCCTACACCGAGCAGTAGTATTCTAAAAGGGGACGGACAAGTGTAATGTAGGCAGTCTCCTTAGTAGATCAGTGTCCTGTCAATAAAACGCAGTCTTTGGTTATCCTTCCCCACAACATTTTCCATGTGTTCCTTCCAATTTAAGTTGTTCGTAATTGTAATTCCTAGGTATTTAGTTGAATTTACGGTCTTGATATTTGACTGATTTATCGTGTAACCGTGGCTTAATGGATTCCTTTTAGCACTCATGTGGAGTGCGAGATGCCACACGGAACTGTCAAAGAAATTAAAACAACAAATAAAGGGGTGTGCACTATGTAACAACAACGGTATTCAAGAGTCAAAAATTCCAAAATGGAATGCAAGAGTCATAACATGTGGTACATGTAGAACTAATAGGATGTACGTACGTCTGGAGGTCCGTTCCTTACACCTCGACCGTGCGGTTCTCGGCGCTTCAGTCTGGAGCCGAGCGACCGCTACGGTCGCAGGTTCGAATCCTGCCTCGGGCATGGATGTGTGTGATGTCCTTAGGTTAGTTAGGTTTAAGTAGTTCTAAGCTCTAGGTGACTGATGACCTCAGAAGTTAAGTCGCATAGTGCTCAGAGCCATTTGAACCTTACACCTCGCTGTTGCTAACGGACGTTACACCATGACACAGACACAAATCTAAATACAGCGAACAGACACGTCAATGACTGGACGGACAGTTCATGATTTTGTGAAAAAGATATACAGAGCACAAGGGAGATTTGAACACTGATTCCCCCTCTTGAGTCCAACACTGTGACCGTACAACCACGACGCTGTGGTTCTTCAAGTTTGACCGATATTACACACCTACAACTTGACCGTTCACTGATCCGATTTTACTTCTTTTTCACAGTTCAGTACACCTTCTTCCTATTTCCATGCTTGATCTATGTTTAGTTTTTTCAGGCAATCCACCCAGCCATCTTACTACTAAAGCTGAGGCGGGTGCGAACGGAATTTCCCTTGTCAGCAGTTCAGTTACTCTCAAGAGATTTCCTGCCCCTGCCGAAACACTTTCATAGCTGTTTTCAGTATTTTATAATGACGTGTCCTAATACCCAAAATCAATAATTGCTGTGTAAGTGTAAGAGTTTATGTAAGCAGGTTATTTGTTTCCTCCGGGGATCACCCATCACCGTATTAGTTACACTGTTTGTCACGTTGACTATCATACTACGGGGGATATATTTAGGAACGACTGAGCTGACATTCTATGCTGTATGGGATGAGGGAGCAGCTATAGCTTAAATATCGTATGATGATAAATTCAGACTGGGCTCCTTTCCAGACAGTCTCATTTAGACTTCTAGCTTCTGCAAAGAAATTTAGGCGTATGTTGGGTTGGCTTCTTATGGAAATACGCGCAAGATGTTCTTCACGATGCTTCAACCCAAGCTTGTGTTCCTACGCTAAGGGTCTCTAAGTCGACGATTGGTTGAAGTTTTACTTTCCTTCATATCGCACGCTGGCCTAATTTGACGATTTCGCTGTAGTCTAAATGTCGATGTATCACCGAAAGACCCCGAATGCGCCCAGTTTATTGCATCGTCCCAACGTCCCGTTTCTGATTGTGTTTGGACGGTCGTCAATGCTTGGTAGACGAGTGCCTGTGTTTGACGTCACCTACCAAATTCTCCAAAGCAGGAATCTCTTGGCCCCACTTCCGGTTAACTGGGACTACTAAAATCTGTAACGAACCGCTATATACCTCAGCCCCCTAACCCATATGCTAACTTCTAAGATATCGAGATTGGTGGAGACAACGGACGAAGTCGTTAACGTCATTTTCTCAACATAAAAAAGACAAACATAGGAAGAAATTACACCTACCAATCTCAACCGCCCTCCTCCCAGCCGTGCACAGACGTGAAAGTGATAGGAGACGTATAAGCTTAAATGTGTATGACGATGTGCTTGCAGGTGAAACTACTGCTGTGAAAGATTGGGACATGAACTGAGAGAAGTGGTGTGTTAGAGAAGATGCGTATGCGTCCATAATTACAGCAAGACACATGGACGAATTCACATTATTGTTATGTTTGCTACTGTTAACTTGGTGCTCAGATACAACTTTGCTATTAGTTACCTAATATAACGAGTTCGCCGCGCGGTCTTATGCGTCTTGTCAAGGTACGCGCGGTTCCCCCGTCGGAGGTTCGAGTCCTCCCTCGGGCATGGTTGTATGTGTTGTCCATAGCGTATGGTAGTTTAAGGCAGATTAAGTAGTGTGTAAGCTTAGGGACCGATGACGTAAGCAGTTTGGTCCCATAAGATCTTACCACAATTTTCTTTATAACGTGTTCTAAGAATGTAGTAAAGACGACCCACTGCATAAACATAGACAATAAATCTAAAGATAGCAAGAAATAAATGACTCACAACATAAACATCAACTGCATCTACACTTCACAAGCCACCTTACACAATGTGGCTGAGGATACTTTACGTACCAATGTCGCTTTTCTCCACCCTCCCCCATATACATACTACTTTTCATGCCCCAGTTGCGAATGTTTCCAGGGAAGAACGATTGTTGGTAAGCCTCTGTGTGTAATCGAATCTCTCTAACTTACACTACTGGCCATTAAAATTTCTACACCAAGAAGAAACGCAGATGATAAACGGGTATTTATTGGACAAATATATTATACTGGAACTAGAATTTGATTACATTTTCAAGCAATTTGGGTCCATAGATCCTGAGAAATCAGTACCCAGAACAACCACCTCTGGCCGTAATAACGGCCGTTATACGCCTGGGCATTGAGTCAAACAGAGCTTGGATGGCGTGTACCGGTACAGCTGCCCATGCAGCTTCAACACGATACCACAGTTCATCAAGAGTAGTGACTGGCGTATTGTGACGAACCAGTTGCTTGGCCACCATTCCCCAGACGTTTTCAGTTGGTGAGAGATCTGGAGAATGTACTGGCCAGGGCAGCAGTCGAACATTTTCTGTATCCAGAAAGCCCCGTACAGGACCTGCAACATGCGGTCGTGCATTATCCTGCTGAAATGTAGAGTTTCGCAGGGATCGAATGAAGGGTAGAGCCACGGGTCGTAACACATCTGAAATGTAACGTACACTGTTCAAAGTGCCGTCAATACGAACAGGAGGTGACCGAGACGAGTAACCAATGGCACCCCATACCATCACGCCGCGTGATACGCCAGTATGACGATGACGAATACACGCTTCCAATGTGCGTTCACGTTGACCGCGATGTCGCCAAACACGGATGCGACCATCATGATGCTGTAAGCAGAACCTGGATTCATCCGAAAAATGACGTTTTGCCATTCGTGGACCCAGGTTCGTCGTTGAGAACACCATCGCAGGCGCTCCGGTGTGTGATGCAGCGTCAAAGGCAACCGCAGCCGTGCTTTCCGAGCTGATAGTCCATGCTGCTGCAAACGTCGTCGAACTGTTCGTGCATGTGGTTGTTTTCTTGCAAACGTCCCCATCTGTTGACTCAGGGATCGAGACGTGACTGCACGTTACGTTACAGTCATGCGGATGAGATGCCTGTCATCTCGACTGCTAGTGATACGAGGCCGTTGGGATCCAGCACGGCGTTCCGTATTACCCTCCTGAACCCACCGATTCCATATTCTGCTAACAGTCATTGGATCTCAACCAACGCGAGCAGCAGTGTCGCGATACGATAAACCGCAATCGCGATAGGCTACAATCCGACCTTTATCAAAGTCGGAAACGTGATGGTACTCATTTCTCCTCCTTACACGAGGCATCACAACAACGTTTCACCAGGCAACGCTGGTCAACTGATGTTTGTGTATGAGAAATAGGTTGGAAACTTTCCTCATGTCAGCACATTTTAGGTGTTGCCACCGGCGCCAACCTTGTGTGAATGCTTTCAAAAGCTAATCATTTTTATATCACAGCATCTTCTTCTTGTCGGTTAAATTTCGCGTCTGTGGCACGTCATCTTCGTGGTGTAGCAATTTTAATGGCCAGTAGTGTATATCTGGATGAACTTTCTGAGGAATAAAGAGAAACCGATACACTGGTTGGCTTTTCTAGGAACATAAGCCGTCTGAATTTTAACAGAAAACCACGTCGTGATACACAACGCTTCTTTTGCGGCGTTTGCCACTGGAGTTCGATGAGCAGCATTCACTATTATTACATGTACAACGAAACGCGCTGCTCTTCTTTGGATCTAGTCTGATTCCTCTATCAATCCCATTCGGCGCGGATCCCAAACTGACGGACAACATTCAAGTATTGATCGAACGACGGTTTTGTAAGCTACCTCCTTCGAGGGTGAACGATACATTTCCTGAGCACTCCACAGCCTGGCACCTGTGTTATAAAGAGAGGTCCAGAAAAATGTAGACACTCTTTGCTAATCAACATTAATGGAGCAAAATTACATACCGTGACAATTCTTGCACGGTGAGAATGCTATTTTACGTGTTCAAAGTGACCCATATTAGCAACCAAACAACGTCGGTGCCGCTGAACCGTTGACCGAACTATGGCTGTCAGTGTTTGCAGTGTGATAGCCGCACAGGACACCTCAATGGTTTCTCGTAGCTCGTTCAGTGTAGCTGACTTCTGTTGATAAACTACATTTTTCAAGGTCCCTCACAGGTAGAAGCCAAGAGGTGTATTGTCTGGTGATCGTGGTGGGTACTCAACAGCTCCTCTTCGATCTATCCATGGTTCAGGTAGATTTTCATCCAATTAGACCCTGACATATTTGTGGGAGTGAGACTGAGCGCCAACTTGTTGCAAGTAAAATTGTAAGTAGGCTGTTTATGTTTTCTCTATGTAAGTAGGCTGTTTATGTTTTCTCTATGTAAGTAGGCTGTTTATGTTTTCTTATTGGCAACGTTACGTAGCGCTCAATATGAAAATCACTGGCTGTGCTGTGTGCAGTCTGTGGCTGCTTTGCATTGTTGTAATACTCGCCATTGTAGTGTTAGGCAGCTGGCTGTGAACAGCGCGTAGCGTTGCGCAGTTGGAGGTGAGCCGCCAGCAGTGGTGGATGTGGGGAGAGAGATGGCGGAACACGCTTACTTTGTGTACCATGTGTGTGGCAACCACAAGGAACCCTAGCTAATATGGTATTTGCTTATACAACTTTACACATCGGTACCATATTTCTCCAACACATAATTACACAGCTATCTGATCATTTAACTGAGACAGACAAACGTTTTTACTATATCAGTGACAGATGTTTACGTAATTACACAGCTGGATAACTTCACACTTATGAAACTGTATTTTGTCTGTACTTTGTGAAACTGTTCATATTTTTTTGGAACCATTGTGATACTATGAGAGCTTTGAATGATGTATTTGGTATGGATTCATGATTTTTAAAGTACGTTTGAGGTAGATGACATTATTTAAATGAGCAGAGAATTCTTTTTAGGCTTAGAAATTATTGGAGGAAGTTACGACGATTTTGAGATTTGACTGAAGTTTTATGATATTATTACGACGATGATGTGTATTATGTTGTTGAGGAATGTTTATTATGCTACGTATTTCTCACGATGAAATATTGAAGAAGTGTCGACGAATATGTATATGTATAATGAGGTAAGGAGTAATGAATAGTGGGTAGGGACTCTTGACTTGTGAAAAAGGATGTTGGAGACCAAGAATCGTACTTTAAGAGTTATGACATGTGTGAATCATGTGTGAATGTATCACAATGCCACTGAACATTTTTTGGACACTGTTATATTCATAGGATTTTGTTTCTACAGATTTGCAACGCTAATTCTTGACCTGTGAAGTATTTTTATGTGAGGTAAGTGATTTGTGAAAGGTATAGTTTAATGTTAGTCAGGGCCATTCTTTTGTAGGGAATTTTGAAAGTCAGATTGTGTTGCGCTAAAAATATTGTATGTCAGTTTAAGGACAGTCATGTAAGAATTGTTCAAAGGGTACGTTTCATACTTCTTCAAGACTGCATGGAAATCCACTACTTCTGTGTGCAATTTCTTTTACTAATGAGACTTTGTGAAAAAAAACCTGTAATTACTGTTATGATGTACGATTAGGACTGCCTTATGGACTGTGAGACAATTTTAGCTTTTGACCAACATAATATCAATAAGTGTGTGCATTTGATTTCTTTGTTATTGTAATTATGAAAAATTTTTTCAAATCTGTATTGGCCACTGCCCCATCCAATTTGTAAAAATTTTTGTGGGGAGCATGGGGGCTATGTAAGTAGGCTGTTTATGTTTTCTCTATGTAAGTAGGCTGTTTATGTTTTCTCTATGTAAGTAGGCTGTTTATGTTTTCTTATTGGCAACGTTACGTAGCGCTCAATATGAAAATCACTGGCTGTGCTGTGTGCAGTCTGTGGCTGCTTTGCATTGTTGTAATACTCGCCATTGTAGTGTTAGGCAGCTGGCTGTGAACAGCGCGTAGCGTTGCGCAGTTGGAGGTGAGCCGCCAGCAGTGGTGGATGTGGGGAGAGAGATGGCGGAGTTTTGAAATTTGTCATGAACTGCTATATTTATATGTGATGATATTAAGGTAAATACATTGTTTGCTCTCTATTAATATCTTTCATTTGCTAACTACCCCTATCAGTAGTTAGTGCCTTCAGTAGTTTGAATCTTTTATTTAGCTGGCAGTAGTGGCGCTCGCTGTATTGCAGTAGCTTGAGCAGCGAAGATTTTTGTGAGGTAAGTGATTTGTGAAAGGTATAGTTTAATGTTTGTCAGGGCCATTCTTTAGTAGGGAGTTTTGAAAGTCAGATTGCGTTGCGCTAAAAATATTGTGTGTCAGGTTAAGCACAGTCATGTAAAATTGTTCAAAGGGGACGTTTCAAAATCTTTCATTTCCAAACACCTCTCCGGTGTCAGGTGAAACAGATGTTTGCAGCATATGGCGCCGCACCTCACCAGCTACGATACCTACAAAGAAGAATGGGTCAATCCAATCGCGTGATGACAGGCCAAAGCACACATTAATAACCGATAGATTAACACGTTTGACAACGTGAACACGAGTACTTTCAGGAGCCTCGTACACGCAGATGTGGCGGTTTAAAGTACCGTTCTGTTTGAATTGCGCCTCGGCAGACTAGATAACCATCCCTGAAAACTGTTCATCGTCCCAAAGCCTGCCTTCAGACCACTCGTAGTACTCCATCATTCGATCCGGGTCATCCTCGTTCATAGCGTGCAGCGATCTTGGAATGTACACTTCTCACTTTGCAGCCTTCAGAATACGTCGTACGCTTGATCAGCTTACTTTGCTTTCACGTACACCCCGCTTCACACACTTTTGAGGTGACCTAGTAAAACGTTCCAACACAGCAGCGCTGGAAGCTGGACATGTTGACGTTTTTGGTCGACCAGATGTTTCCTCATGCGACCTCGACTTCAAATTTATCCCGAAACGCTAAATTGTTGTACGTATGGGAGACTGAGTTTCTTACACTTTACGACACTGGCGTTATACCTATGTTCTCGTACTTCGTTCCAACGACAATCATATTTCACTCATTACTGCACTGTCATCTGCTGGAAAATGCGAGCCAAGACCTGCTGACAAAACAGTGCACAATACTACCGCGCAAAATTCCAACGATATGCCATTTTGTTGCAAAGATATGAACCATCAAAGATTGTCTACATTTTTCTAGACTCCTCTGTATGTATATGTACGGCAATCAAGTAGCTGTTGTTAACAAGATGCTCAGGGTTTGGTAAGCAGATAGGATGGCGCCAGGAGTCTGTTCATACGACTGCGGTGGCAAGAAAGAAAGATGTTTGATTTTTCTCGTCGTAATACTGAGGAGTGATCTGTTTTAATTGTTAAAAAAAACCATTCAAGCCAAGATCGCACAAAATATTTTTTATTCAAGACAACCGGTTTCAACAGTCTTATCTGTCATCTCCAGATCTTAAACATTTTTTTTTAGTAAAACATGTTCATTTACGCTGAACCTCATGCATAAGATGTCAAGTGCATAAAACTCAGCCATTACAAACGTTTATCTTCGCTAAAATATTTAAAACACACAGCACCTTGTCCAGGAGGTTATGTCCACATAAATACCGCTCACAGATACTTAATACCACATGCCTGTTACATGATACAAATACGGTACAAACATCTGTGACCAATTTGTATATGGACGTGACCTTTTGGACAAGGTGCTGCGTGTTTTTAAATATTTTAGCGATGACAAACGTTTACAACGTGCTGAGTTTTATTCACTTGACATCTAGTGCATGAGGTTCAGCGTAAAGTGAACTAAAAGCAAAATGCTTAAGACCTGATGATGACAGCTAAGACTGTTGAAACCGACAGCCTTGAATAAAAATATTTTGTGCGATCTTAGCTTTTGAATGGTTTTCAAGAAGAAAATTGTTTATTTTACTTGAACGACATTCTCGGATTGCCAAGGGAAGACATTGCCATATTCAATGACCTTAAAACATGCGAGTCAATAGAATATTCATCTTCGAGTGCGTAAAAAAGTAGGTCGTGAACGTACGACTTTAAATGCTAGTAAGTGAGCATTTTCCACGAAACAAACATGAGGTGTAATATGAAAAGGGTACCGTAAAGCTCGTGTTTAAACTTTCTGACCTTGGATAGAAGGAAGTGGAGCGCAAGCCACTTGGCAGACGGTTCCTGTAAGGGACGAAACAGCCTTTCTGCTCGATAATCAATAGCCACGATAGTGCAAGGCGATGTTCCAAGTGAGAAACACGTAGTCGCATTGCGGAGCTCGTCGGCAGGAGGACTGGGCAGAGCGCCCATTTCATCTCGCGAAACGTCGATACAGCGGCCGCTGGGATGTGGGCCAACGGGGACCCTCAACACGGCCGCAGCACACAGCAAACACCCTCCACCCAACTCTGCTCCCCTAGTGCGCCTGCCGCTGGCAGCCTGCCGCACGGCGGTGCTGTTTGGCCAGCCTACCTACAAGGAGCAGGCCTGTTCCGTAACGGCACATTTCACCTGAGCAGGATTTTTCCCTCCTTCTCTCTCTTTCTTAGGAATACGTTCGATGAACGTGGTACAGCGAATCTCAGGTACTTTAACATAGACTAAAATATTCGCAGTTCGAAGAAAAAAAGTTGTAAGGAACTGAGACTGACAAGTAATCTGTAATGCTGGGTGCACACAAAACAGCTTGACCTGTCTCTGGGCAGTCGCCTCGTTAGAGGATGGAACAAAGGTGGTGGTGCGGACTACGCTGTGAATGGCTGCTGCGCGAAAAGGGAGATGCAGTTCGACAGATGAAGCCTATGCGCAAACGCCGATATCGCACACTTGCAAGCAAGCTACAGCTGAGTGTGGATGGAGAGGTGGTTTCTGGAAGGAGAGGTGTCACACTTTCTACGCCCCCCTCCTCCAAAATAATTTTCTGGCACTTCCACTTTTAATATTTAACAGATGCACAGAATCCTGTTAACAAAAATACGAATCTACTGTATATGAGGAGCGTACAGTAAGTAATGAAAGACTTTTTTAAAGCAGGCTGGTTTACTATATCATTCGCCTATTTTTCAACATAGTCTCAGTTCAATGCAACCATCTTGCATCACCTTATGAGAAGGGCCTGTATTCCCGCTTGGTACCACTCTACTGTGGCAACGTCTTTCTGCATCGATAACTCCCCATTATCCACATATTGTTTCTGATGTAGTGCATCTTCCATTGGGTCAGAGAGATGGAAGTCGGAACGCGCCAGATCCGGACTGTAGAGTGAACAAGGAACAGTCCAATGAAGTTTTGAGAGCTCCCCTGAGGTGCGCATACTTGTATGGGGCCTTGCTTTGTCATGGAGAAGGAGAAGTTAGTTCACATTTTTATGTCGACGAACACGTTGAAGTCGTTCCCGAGAGTAGTGCAGTACACTACAGAGTTGAGAGTTGCGCCGGGCGGGAGGACATCAAACAGAATAACACCTCAGAATTCCAGACGAATGTCATCATGACATTACTGACGGTGCGGCTTTGAACTTTTTCTTCGGAGGAGAGGTGTTGTTGCGCTTCCCCATGGATTGCCGTTTTGTTTCCGATTCGAAGTGATGAACCCGCCTGTCGGGGAGTTCGACAAAAATTGGCACGGTCTGCCACGTATCGCACAAATGGTCCTTCGTTGCTTTTTGTGGTCTTCTGTTAGCCGACGAGGAACTCATCTTTGAATACCCCGACTGGCGGGAGTGTCAACACTACCAATAAAGACGTCCAGTTGAGCAGCCAGATATTTGGCTGTGATCCGTCGATCATGTCGAATGAGAGTGTCCGCACGTTCCAACATTTCTGGAGACACTGCTGTGAGCCGCTGGGAGATTGGACAGGTCTGTGCGATTTTGTGGCGTTGATGACAGACGCCTCGCCCAACGACTCACAGAGCTTTTGTTTACTGCAATGTCTCCATAGACATTCTGCAAGCGCCTCATTTTCCGCTAAAAGGAACTCAATGACAGCTTGGTTCAAATTGCTCTGAGCACTATGGGACTTAACTTCTAAGGTCATCAGTCCCCTAGAACTTAGAACTACTCAAACCTAACTAACCTAAGGACATCACAAACATCCATGCCCGAGGCAGGATTCGAACCTGCGACCGTAGCGGTCCCGCGGTTCCAGACTGTAGCGCCTAGAGCCGCACGGCCACCCCGGCCGGCCAATGACAGCTCTCTGCTTGTGCCGCACCTCCGTTACAGACGCCATTTTGAAGGCGACGTACAGCGCCGTCACCAATCAGAGCTTCACGAAACTGTAGGAGCTAAAGCGGGAATATTCCACGATGTCCCGCAGCAAATTCCGCATTTTTTCAACTGAACTTGGCCAAGAAAAGAAGTGTTACATTACTTATTGGAGGCTCTCCTAAAAATCAAAATTTATCCAATGCTGATGAAATTTTATTGACTTGTTGTGTAGACACCTGTCAAGGTTTCTGTGGCGGTACGAAGGAAATACCACATAAAGTGGTTGGGGGTCAAAAGAGGGAGACATAGAAGCTTGATGCAGGGAAATCTGTGGCAGTTTCAATAAAATTTTGGGGATACATTGATCATTAATTGTATACGGATATTGTAGGGTAATATACCCCAATGACCCCTACGGGTGGGGATGGGGGTGAGAAGACGTGAAATGTAAAAATATTCAATGGCAACCGATGTTAGCATCAAATCCATAGTTTTCTGTGTCGCTAGACATGTTGGTGGCAGTCACAATGACGTTTCACCTCTAGAGTTGCGGTTATGAGAGGGGACTCAAAGGCCTCGACATCAACCAATCTCTGTAAGACCTAAATAAATTTACACCAAAACTGGCATAAGTATCACTTTCTAAACGGAAAATTTATTGTGACAGTAAGAAACACGTAGACCCCTACGGCTGAGAGCAGGGGTCAAATAGCGTCAGGTAAAAGTGTTCCCGAACGTCTGGAGCAACTTAAACTAAATTTGGCATATAGATGGCACATTATCTCCAAAAATTGCTGTTGGTTTAATGTACCTCTAGTACCGCAAGGGGTTGGGGTGACGATGAAAAGGGGGTGACATGTAGAATACCTGTTAGTATATTTTCCCTGTAATTAGTTCAAATGGTTCAAATGGCTCTAAGCACTATGGAACTTAACATCTGAGGTCATCAGTCCCCTAGACATAGAACTACTAAAACCTAACTAACCTAAGGACATCACACACATCCACGCCCGAGGCAGGATTCGAACCTGCGACCGTAGCAGCAGCGTGGTTCCGGACTGAAGCGCCTAGAACCGCTCGGCCACAGCGGCCGGCTGTAATTAGTTGACTTCGAATAGTTTAAAAGTATGAAGGGGAATCTCTCTTTTATTTGCTTTGTTCAGTGCACCAACTGCATCGTGAGCCAATAGTCTTTCCAGCCCATTTTGGGGTCAACGCTCATGCCACATGCGTCAATACGACAGTCATTTTGATGTCCTCTCTAGAGTCGCGTGGCCTAAAACAGCGGAGAATCAGACAGGTGACAGTAACAGTCATTTTTCTCGAAACGACAATCAGTTGCTGGCAGAATTATAAGTTTCTTTAGAATTTCGATTAAACTGCAGGGCAAATTGCGCCAGAGATACAAATACAATACGTCTACAGATATATGTGGAATATTAACTAGATTTTTCGTCGGTGCTTGGCAGAACATTATAATAGTATTAAATGGTAAAATACTTTCTAATCTTCTCCAAAATTATATTTATTTGGTAACTAAACGGGTATAAAAATTATGTGCGACTCACAGACTTAACATCTGAGGTCATCAGTCCCCTAGACTTAGAACTACTTAAACCTAACTAACCTAAGGACATCACACACATCCATGCCCGAGGGAGGATTGGTTCAAATGGCTCTGAACACTATGGGACTTAACATCTGAGGTCTTCAGTCCCCTACAACTTAGAACTACTTAAACCTAACCAACCTAAGGATATCACACAAATCCATGCCCGAGGCAGGATTCGAACCTGCGACCGTAGCGGTCGCGCGGTTCCATACTGAAGCGCCTAGAACCGCTTGGCCACTGCGGCCGGCCACAGAGATATTATTTGTGCAGAAGGTACAAACATGACATAGAGTGTTCATATAGGGAAGTCTTACGTTTTTTGGCACAGAAATAATCACACTAACTAGAAAAAGGGGGACGGGGTGGTAAAAAGGTTTTATATGGAGATATATTTAAACGTTGATGAGAAGTAAGTTGAATTTACAGTTTGAATCTAATATTTGTAACGAAAACTTAATTTAAGAAAGGGGAAAAAGTAAACTGAATCTGATAATTTAATACTAAGCTGTTATTCTGGGTCACGTGTTTGTTGATTACTAGTACTTTCAGTGGGGTAACATTTTTCCTTTCTTAATAGACTGTAAAACATCACATTGTACATAATATGAACAGCCTTCTGTTAAAAAATGGTCAAGAAAGATTGAATTTTTCCTCCTTAATCTAGAGCTTTTTTCATGCACAGTTGACGTAACTGCCACAGCTCTGCCAGACTCACCTATGTATACATTAGTATCCTAATTGCATGTGATTTTATACACACCACTACGTGCCTAAGATTGTAGTTTTCTTTACTATTCAATAAAAATTTTGATGTGCTGTTGGTATTACTAAATGCAGGTACTTAGCTCCGAAACTTTAACTTTTTTGCAAGGTTATCAGAATGGTATCGTTCTGTCTGGGTAGCATACCGAAATGATGCACTTCTACACATTTTCTTTTTTCGCTGTGTATTATCAATCAGGGCAGAGCTACGGGCGTTGTTGCAAGCGATATGTTTGATGATCTGTCGTTCTGTTTGAAAGGCAGACTCAGATAATGGCACAGATATGAGGCGATGCACCGTCGAATGGAAAGCTGCAGGTTTGTGGCTGTGTGGATGCTGGAAGTTTTCAGGTATCACTGTATCTGCAGCAATTATTTTTCTGCAAATTATATTATTAATGTTTAAAATCTTACAAAGCGAAGTAGGTGATGCTGAGACAATTAATTTAATATAATACAGATGGTCGCAGCTGATAATCCCAACCCAAGTCAACGACTTTAGTGTGTGGGGCTCAAAATTCGCTTCTTGCATCTGTAAGGCAGTAATTTTTCCATTGCGCTAGACAACTATGTGTTTACACTGAGATAAGATTTATCATTTTATTTACCGGCCTCGATGTCTCCACTGGTCTATTGCAAAGTACAGTACAACAAAATCCTACCGTACTGCGCCACAAGTAAATAAGCTTCCAAACTGCGTCGTTACAAGTAGATGAACTACGGTTTTATTCACTAAATAATGTTTGTAAACAAAAACGAAGTAGACAAAGGGAAATAAACTCAAAATAAGAACAAATATTGTTTGGTTACGGAGAGGACACTACTTTTGTAACTTCTACTTTTACAACAGATCACTTTTACAATATATGTTCGAAATTTGGTCCGTTTGTCCGAATGAAAGTATTATATCGCTCAATCACCCCTTCACGACAAAGCCCAACCGTTCCACGGCTAGTTACTTCGTCTGGTGACGTCACGTGTCCAACATTGCTAATCCAGTTTTGGGGTATTTCCCGATATTTGCGACCCAGTGTGTCTTATGTTAAATTACTTCTCTCTCTCTCTCTCTCTCTCTCTCTCTAATTTTGGATAATGAATAACGAAATAACCGATTTCAGCCGTTGTGAGCCATCTTCTGACAATATTACAGCAAAATATTTACTGCGGATAGCGCTGCACAGCTTCAATGTATTTAAAGAACGGCGTCATAAAGGCACCAAAAGCTGCTGTAATGTATATTTCTTCACAGAAAACCATTTGCGGTCAACTGATCACCTTCAGGTCACTGATTAACACTACATCGGAGCAAAGGATGGTTCCTTGCTGTGAAATACAATCAGGACATAGCCGTACTTCTACTGTACATATTTCGCCAAGTCATCAAGATCAAAAGTCGACAGTCCATTGCAGTGTTCGGCCTGCTGTCTGGCCACACTCGTATAATTACGTTGCGGCTTCTGCAAGGCGGTATGCTGAACGCGATGGTCTTGTTGACTTATCAAACATGAACGAGGTGGATAAAATGAAACTTGCCTGGACAATATTTAATGCACATTAAGATAGGCAACCCAACTTACATCATCCGCCCCAGAAGCAGATGATGTAAGGTGCACTAAATATTTCGCAAGTGTTTAAATTTGTCCACCATGTATGACATAATAAATGCAGGAATACGTGACTAATGAAATTAAAAAAAAAAAAAATACGTATTCGATGGCGTGGACAGGAACCCAGGGTCGAAACGTCATACAACGACACTACAGGGTAATAATTTTTAGGGGACAATATCCGCTGCGAGCCCAGTATTGTCATTAAGATTCGTATGAAGAAGATTTTTTTAGTTTCTGAAATACCTCAACACGTTGGTATAGGCACGACGTTCGCTGAGTGATAGCTAATTCGTCTTGCACAATTAGTTAGCTGGTACACGATAGCAATCATACATGATAAACATCATATATGGGAGCCACTGAATGCAAATTCTTGGCTACGGAGTATTTCACGTGTCAGCATACGTCACACATTGCATTCGCGTGGAGGGCAATATTGCAAATAACTGGAAATTTATTCGACCGTTTCCGTGCGCACTTCATGCAGCTATATTGCTGCCTTCAGAGAGTGCTCTGGTCTTGGCAGTTTGAACGAAATATTTTCTGGCATTAGTGACTTTCACTCACTTCTAAATTAAATTACCCTGTTCTGTCTTTTACAAAGCTATGGAAAGCAATTCAGCTGATATCAAATGACATTTAATTTAATGGGTCTGTTTATTTGATTATTATATTATATTTTCACAATAAAGGAACACGAAAACCCAATTATAAGTCTGCAAAACTCTACTGACAATTTAAAAACCACTTACCAATGAGAAGTAATATCATTTATAACCCATCACTTTATATCAATGCATATACTTTGACTTCGTCACAGAGTACCGGTAAAGTTAATTTGCACAGTGATATGCAATGAATAATTTTTGGCGTTTTATTTCTTGCCATAAATGTTTGGCTCCAAATATGTTAATTTGGTAACCACTTGATATTGGGCTTCAGTATATATACAAGGCGTAATGGGTATATGTGCAGATATTTATATTGATGTACTGAACAACATTACATCAGTATTTTCGTCATTTGCTGCCTAATAACTATAACTATTAGGAATAGTATGTTTTTAGGTTGTTTAGTACCTCCACGTAGACTTGGTAAGAGCAAGCTATTTATATTTATTCTCCCCTGAACAGCAGGTCAGGTGTTGAATTGTGGTGACGTGGATGCAGAGCCGCATTTATGACAGTGCAGAAACATCGGGTAGTAAATTATGTGACGTGTCTGTGGGACGACTGTTAGACACAGGAAAGAAAACAACCAACACACTGATGTGTATGAATGTTAAAGTCATCAACATCATCATCATCATCATAATCATTTAAGACTGATTATGCCTTTCAGCGTTCAGTCTGGAGCATAGTCCCCCTTATAAAATTCCTCCATGATCCCCTATTCAGTGCTAACATTGGTGCCTCTTCTGATGTTAAGCCTATTACTTCAAACTCATTCTTAACCGAATCCTGGTACCTTCTCCTTGGTCTACCCCGACTCCTCCTACCCTCTACTGCTGAACCCATGAGTCTCTTGGGTAACCTTGCTTCTCCCATGCGTGTAGCATGGCCCCACCATCTAAGCCTGTTCGCCCTGACTGCTACATCTACAGAGTTCATTCCCAGCTTTTCTTTGATTTCCTCATTGTGGACACCCTCCTGCCATTGTTCCCATCTACTAGTACCTGCAATCATCCTAGCTACTTTCATATCCGTAACCTCAACCTTGTTGATAAGGTAACCTGAATCCACCCAGCTTTCGCTCCCATACAACAAAGTTGGTCGAAAGATTGAACGGTGCACAGATAACTTAGTCTTGGTACTGACTCCCTTCTTCCAGAAGAGAGTAGATCGTAGCTGAGAGCTCACTGCATTAGCTTTGCTACACCTCGCTTCCAGTTCTTTCACTATGTTGCCATCCTGTGAGAATAAGCATCCTAAGTACTTGAAACAGTCAACCTGTTCTAACTTTGTTCCTCCTATTTGGCACTCAATCCGTTTATATCTCTTTCCCACTGACATTACTTTCGTTTTGGAGATGCTAATCTTCATACCATAGTCCCTACATTTTTGATCTAGCTCTGAAATATTACTTTGCAAACTTTCAATCGAATCTGCCATCACAACTAACCTAAGGACATCACACACATCCATGCCCGAGGTAGGATTCGAACCTGCGACCGTAGCAGCAGCGCGATTCCGAATTGAAGCGCTTAGAACCGCTCGGAGAGACTGGTCTCTTTGTGGCCGCACATTCTCGTGACCACCGCTGTAAGCAGTCATGTAGAGTGGCTACATTCAACAAAGTCTTTCAGCAATATCGCAGAAGGAACTACAGTTGTCATAGCTCTATTACACGACCACGTTCATACTTTCTGAGGTGTTGATAATAGCGTCTTTGCGCGTTAAAGGCATTTTCAAATTACATCAACTCACCAAGTCCAATCTCAAAGATAACTAATGCTCCCGATCGTTACCGCATGTATTTAAAGCAAACCTGATTTGCATCCTCATTGTAGTGCTATTAGCGCAAATCTTATCCGAATGGTGCAAAATTTGAAGAGACATCGTTTATGTCGCTTAATTCCTTCTCCGTGTTGCGATTTTTTTTCCGTCAGTGTAAATACAACTCAAGGACATCTCGTCGAATGTTACAAGGCAAAACATGTTTGCAGACTATGTGCCCGACATAAGTGAAAAATGAAAACAAAATGTAGGATAAAGACAATTTTTTTCACAAATTTTAGGTGTTCAAAATCAATGTATCCGTTTTAGAACGCCGCAGGCTAGACAGATATTGCGTGTTGCTACCTGGCATCACGTATTTAGCACCCGAAGCGATGCATTAGGCTCGAAAACAATAAATTGTCTTTACACATTCAATGCTGGAACATTTACATTTTGTATTCACATGGTCGGTTTTGAGATTATCAATCTCATTATCAAATGTTTCTATTACTGTCAAGATGGTGTTTATTGTTTATTAGCGAGTGTTTTGATACCTCATCACTGAAAATATGACGGGAAACAAAAACACGTAGTTCATGATTACCACATCCCTGTTTTGCCACTTCGCTTCGTTGTCAGATCTTGAGGTTTTGAAGCTATTCGTACGATCAACAAATAACTTTATCAGGTACTTCATGTAACATATTTAATTATTTATCACCTTCGTACAAAAATTGTTTTTAAAACGAACATAAGCTCTAAAGCCAAAAGTTTAAAATCAGTACTGCGAGCATAAAAATTGTCATGTAACTAACTGTCAGCTGCACGCAACATGTGAGACAAAATTTATGTCTCTATCTATTATTATGACGCACTAACTTCCATTGACGTACATTCTTTTAACGTGTCCTCGTAACGCCGTAATTACGATAGGAGATATAACTCGATCTTTTGTTGTTATCTTGTTAATTTTCACTGAAGACTAATTTATCATTGGTCTAGTGTTTGACAGTACAAGATGGAGACGCACTCGGCAGTGGCTCTTGATGCATAGAAATCTTCTTTAACAAGATACTGACTGAAACGAGTTGACATAAGAATAGAAACACGAAGATCAAAATTTTTCATAATACTGAAAATAGTAATGGAATAGAATGGAAAGTTATATTTACGCATATCAGAAAATAAGATTTGATCTAGGGGATATTTATCTGGAATATTATTTTAGCCGAGCGAATTATACATATTAGTAATTTATATTTCTTATGCCCATATGTCAATTTATATTACTAAAAATATTCTAGCGACTTGTGAATTATGTACCGGGTCGAGATACAAAGAAAAAAGTTTACCGGCAATGTGAAAACGTTCAAGACGAAAAACACTAGATAATAAAGCGGTCTTAATAAAAAACCACGTAATTCATAGTTTTTTTCTTTTAGCGTGGAAGAAACATCGTATTACTAGGAAAGATTTCACTTCTCGGACGAGCAGCTTTACCTGCTTCCCGCAGTTGTTACGTCATTCAGGAGGTTTGTTTGCTCATTTGTTTTCGCTAGACGGGACAAGCAAAGAAATAGTTCCTACAGTTGCTACATTAACAATTATCTTGTGGTACTGCCATTATCAAAACACTTTGCCAGTTCGAAGTGTGTGATGGGTGTCATAGTCGGTAGATTACCTGTCGCCATAAAGTTCAAAATCGTTTCATCTGTTTTGGTTTTAAATATAGACACATTAATTATTTATAAGCAATGGGAGAGAAATTGAATTGGAAACAAACCGCTGTTTTGTTTAAAATGTGAAAACATCAGCTTTTCTGTAGAGGACCTAGCAGGATGGTCCAGAACTAACACCAGATATAATTTTAATAACGCCTTTCTGTATTCCGAAAACATTATTCTTGTAAACTGAGATTCAGCAAAAAATGAAATTGGCAGTAATGGCCGAACGGAAACATGCGGAATAAGCTAATTTTTAATCCGACAATGGGAGTAATCACACATACTACAACCGTAGCTCAATTGAGGTACTTCACTAGTTCTACTGGGTGAGTTTTCCACAAATTGTGATATGTTTGGAGTCCCAAACGCTTAACGCTATGTAGGTCTCGTCTTCATTGTGTGAGTAGACAATTTTTACAGCGTGTGCAGTTGTGTGAGAAGTAATCGAGTGTCCGTACAGAGTCTTGTCAAAATGTAACGGTAATCTATTTGGCAAGAACTATATGTAGGTGTTTGCACAACATTGTCTGCCTTTCTAGTAAGAGAACTGGTAAAACACTCTCTCTCATACACACACTCACTTTAGCTATTGTAAAATTCTTCTTTCATTTTCAAAATGTCAGAATCGTCCAACAGCAAATTTAAGTAATCGCGGCGACGCAGATTATTGCAGTATTCAACTAGCCACATTCTGTGCCAGAGTTATGTAATGAGTTGAAAGAGTTGAAAGCTAGAGATCATTTTCCCTCTAATGTCGATTTTATTGTGGGCTATTATTTTTTCGCGTTCGTTTTTAACAGTACAATGGCAGTAAAGGCATTCTGACTCTGTTGATTACGTACCTAGCTAGTTACGTAAACAGTTGTTCAAAGCACGCTTGAAGACGTACGCGAAGTAACACTCTTGTCAGTTGCACGTTCTGGGCCGCTGGGAAGCAATTACCGAGCTAAAGGCGGTCGATGAGTGACTGGGTTGCCGCAGTATGTGGAACGCGCTGCTAACGGATAGCTGTCCTTTGCCGCGCACAGGAGCTAGGTCAAACACAAGTGGTTTTCACAATTTAACTACGCAAAAACAAACAGTGGGAAGGGAGAATCACATGCACGAGTTACGAAAAATTAAGTAACTAAACTCTCCTATCTAATAGATATCAGAATACATTACCTGAAACCTTAACTACAATCCTTACAAAGAACAGTTATGAGGCACTCATCATGTCATTACAACACCGGACTACAGTTATAACTACTAGCACTTCACCTCTCAGAACGATAGCACCATAAACGACTGTGTATAATATTAGTACGACCATTAACTCATTTCTTGTACTTGATCGAGGAACTGAGCCCTTCCTATCCTAATCCTGTAATGTTAAGTTCCAAAGGTAGTTCGAATTTCAATTATCACAGGATGATAAGGCCCGTAGACTAAGGTTCAAAAATTTAGCATCTACCCTGGAATAATGTAAACAATACCGTTAGCTTACGTGATTATTGTCTTCGATTATCACATTCTCTATTTTATTGTGCAGATAATGATTAAGTCATTTTTGGTCACATGTTCGCGCGGAGCGAAAACAAGATACCCCGGAAAGTACGCAATGGAGTTTTGTCCAAATTTTGCTAGGCAAACAAGGAGTGGGAAACGAAAAAATAGGCTACCAAGTTGAACAGCGTGTGGTATAGTTTTGCAAAAAAGGCTTCAGTAAATTGAAAATAATCGCGATAATTAAGAAAAATTCAACCTGTGATTTGAGGGAAAATTGAAATGTTTCATTTCTGCTGCTGCTAGAAAATGAACTGTCAAAAAGCTCACTTCATCAAGCCCTAGCTATTTTGCTCGTAAAAAGTCACAATGGTGTGAAATTTAACTATAAACAAACCTTTTTCCTAACAAAACATGAAAAATTAAAAAAAGAAAGAAAACAGTCAGATGCAAAAGGAAAGCTATAGATTAGAGAAATATTTAAAGCGCCTTCGAATGATGCTCCAAATGATGTGTATGTCAAGGCCACACAAAAACAGACTGCACGGTCTACATAGTTCAACACGAAGTACCTCTTGTACTTTTTGAAATTCTAAGTTAAACAATCAATTTTGATTCCGCATTCGGCGCTTCATTTGCTGCACATTATTTCGAGCACGTCCCAAAGGCTCGTGAATTTTTTCTCTAATGTATATTACTTTCTTTTCTACTTTTAGACTAAGTTGTTCACAAAAGATTTGACCGATTCTTGTACAGTTTTTTTTTAGATGTCTTTACCTTTTACTAACATGTTACTATCCCGCGTCCGGCCATCCTGATTTAGGTTTTCCGTGATTTCCCTAAATCACTCCAGGCAAATGCCGGGATGATTCCTCTGAAAGGGCACGGCCGACTTCCTTCCCCATCCTTCCCTAATTCGATAAGACCGATGACCACGCTGTCTGGTCTCCTTCCCCAAACAACCAACCAACCAACATGTTACTACTCACAAAAGCTTGGATTAAAATTTAAGAGGTTTCAGTGGGTCACTTATACAAATTTTCTCGTCTAATGTTTTTACTTTTGCAACTCATTCGTTTGTTATGTGTTCGCGCTTTTGGCTGTTTGCTAGATGTTGTAAGAATGTTAATTTCGAAGAACAAAATTATATGTAGAAGATTATTTAACATATTTCAGACTTACACTTATTTGCATTATTCCGCTATAAAGTATGTAGTTGTAAGTTCTGGAGCAGCACGTGAAGAACAGGCAAAAATAAATATTGGGCCTGACCTACCGTGCCAGGCCGTTGTTTACGGCAAACGTTGGTTTGGAGCTTTCTAGCGTAACGTTTAAGGACGAACTAATCTGCTGGCTACCTGAGAACAAGAAGCGAACAATTTTCATTGTTACAGTAGTACAAAAGTAGTATGACTGATTAGTGATTATTAACAGTAAACATGTTTTCCTCGAAACTACATGTTTCTTTCCCGGAACAAATGGTATTTTCCAGCTATACAAACTACGGGAGCAAAATCACCGGATATCACAATCACATGCACGTCTTGGAATGTCATAGAGCCACGGCGAAGAGTCAGCGCACCCCCACCTCGGAACGTAGAGTAAAAAATGTCTCGCATGTTTCAGTAAAATCTGTTGTAGATTTGTTACTGCGTCATGTTACAAAGAGCTCCAGAGTTTCTCTTAACGACGCAAGTAGTCTTCATGAGGGAAGTAGTGCACGCTATTTATTTGATGACTGTACACATCTCTGCACATCCTCATACAACATTACGCAACTGTACCATCTCAGCGACCTTCCACCTTTCCTTATACTACCGTTAATCAGTCACTAAAAAAATCTGTAACATCTTCATTACGAGGTTTCTAGTGGAAACGAGAGGCACCAACATACCAGTGTTTGCCGATAAAAACCAGCTACAACAGTATGAAAATGGTATCTGTTTTTCGGATATGTTCGAAAGAACAGATAGCATCGGTGAACATGCAGCTCTCTTAGAATGAAATGATAATTAAATCAAGAAGCTAAGCTGTGGACAGGCGTTGATATACATCAACGTGGCCAGTTGAAAACGTGTGCCCCGACCGGAACTCGAACCCGGTATCTCCTGCTTCGCGGGATTAGCCGAGCGGTCTAGGGCGCTGCAGTCATGGACTGTGCGGCTGGTCCCGGCGGAGGTTAGAATCCTCCCTCGGTCATGGGTGTGTGTGTTTATCCTTAGGATAATTTTGGTTAAGTAGTGTGTAAGCTTAGGGACTGATGACCTTAGCAGTTAAGTCCCATAAGATTTCACACACACATCTCCTGCTTACATGTCAGACACTATATCCATCTGAGCCACCCCTCGGTGGCACAGAGGACAGTGCGACTGCAGGGATTTATCCCTTGCACGCTCCCCGTGAGACCCACATTCCGAACTTAACGTCCACACACTACATTCGTAGTGCCCCTGCCCATTACACCTGTTACTCGCGACAGACAATCTTACCGAGTCCCGTAAGAGTTCGGGCAATGCGTGTGCATCCAGCACAGAAGAAGGAGGTCAATGGCAGATTAGCCTTAACTATATTGAGATGGTATCTGTTCTTTCGGACTTACGGGACTCGGTAAAACTGAATAAAGATATACAAAAGGGCCGAGTAGCCTATAGACCACTTTTTTCTACATGCTTATTACTTAAGAATAGGCAGTATTTCTTGCGAAACTGAGACTGTGAAGGTTTAATTCAGGTGTTATAGGAAAATTGCTGATTTGTAAGTTAAACAGAGGGATGTTGTAAAAAATGGTTCAAATGGCTCTGAGCACTATGGGACTCAACTGCTGTGGTCATAAGTCCCCTAGAACTTAGAACTACTTAAACCTAACTAACCTAAGGACATCACACACATCCATGCCCAAGGCAGGATTCGAACCTGCGACCGTAGCGGTCGTGCGGTTCCAGACTGTAGCGCCTTTAACCGCTCGGCCACTTCGGCCGGCAGGGATGTTGTAGTTAAAGTAAATAAAACGACGTTGATTTATCATATGGCGCAAGAAAACGCATATTTCCTTAGTAAAATGATAAAATAAAAAAAACCGCAAAACAAAAATATTTCAAACATCACTTCGGTAATTCGTTGCACTTATATATACCATGTTTCTGTTATTCATAACAAATTTCTCATTTATCAACAACAATATAAAACTCTTGCCCTTGCTCATGATAAGGAAAGTGCTATTGAGTACAAAATAATGTAAATTGTATTTGCATGAAAAGTAATTGCTTTGGTTATATAACAGCGCAGAAGTTACGCGATCAACTAATTTTTTCACATAAAACGCAATTTATATTCTGTAAGGTTATAAAATACATAATGGACTAACCCTGAATAATATCAGTTTCTCATTATGTGAAAAAAAAAAAGAAACAGAGAGAAGTCGTCGGCTCCCGTTATCTCTCTTGCACATACATTTTTGTTTCTTTCCCTGCAATTCTACCAATGCTACCGGTAATCCTACCATTCACTACTTCATTTATGTAGTCCATCAAGGCTATCGGACCGTAGTTTTGGTAGGGCGCAACTATGAGTACGGGTAATATGCGCGCCTTGAGTTGCGCTGCCCAAAGACATGTGCACTGTTTGTAGTTGTAATATTTGTCTTACTGCGTTGAACCTTTCACGCAAGACTACAGAGTGCGGAGCTTAAATCCGGACAAATTTCAATTTGAATTTCTCGCCGTATCGTAATTCCGCCAGAGGTCGCGATTGGTTTCTTGAAAGCTATAGGCATCCAGTAAACAATCAGAGCCTCAAAATGGCCGAGATGTTACGTACAAGTGCGGAGTACAACCGAAGAGCCGCGACTATCGAAAATCTTCTCGTTGGGCGTTCACCCATTGAAATTGTTCGATTCTTGGGTACCCAAGATCTAATGTTTAATATTGTGGCCAAGTATAATGCTTTGGAGAAGTCTGAGGAAGGTTACGAAAACTCGGCGAGGAAACCTCATTCGAGGAAACGCGTGTCACCAACTGCGACAGTCATCGAAAAGGTTCAGGCGCTGATTTCGGAGGATCCGGAGCAATCGCTGAGGTGCCTGGCGTCAGTATTGAATGTCAGCGAGCGAACAATGCGTGGGATGGCTGAGGAGGGCCTCTTACGAGCCGTTTAGTCGAAAACTGACTCTCGGATAACGTTGATATGTTCTGGTCACCGAATAGCCCAAATTTGAGCCCACATTACTACTATGTGTGAAAGAGTTACCACTAAGATGAGGCACCGTAATGTCGCATCTCTATGCACAGCTATCGAAGCAGCATTCGCGAATATGGACAGCAATCGCTTCAGGACAAGATTGGAGGCGGTTACTGCGGCTAAAGAGAGTTACATCGAGTAATGTTACTCTTGAAAGATACCACTACTGATATGTAAAAGGGTTTTCATTTTCGTTTGCATTTTGTTGTAATAAGTTTGCTTCTTTCAAAAGTTTCATTTGTCCAGGTTTAAACGCTGCACCCTGTATACCTATTAGTGAGTAGATTCTGACAGTTTTTTAAATGTGGGCAGTAATTATATGAAATGTTGAAAATAAAGTTTTGTTGCCGCTGGAAGCCCTAAGATACCACCGGTTTAGCCTTTTGGCAGTATACAGGGTGTTACAAAAAGGTACGGCCAAACCTTTAGGAAACATTCCTCACACACAAATAAAGAAAATATGTTATGTGGACATGTGTCCGGAAACGATTACTTTCCATGTTAGAGCTCATTTTATTACTTCTCTTCAAATCACATTAATCATGGAATGGCAACACACAGCAACAGAACGTACCAGCGTGACTTCAAACACTTTGTTACAGGGAATGTTCAAAATGTCCTCCGTTAGCGAGGATACATGCATCCACCCTCCGTCGCATGAAATCCCTGATGCGCTGATGCAGCCCTGGAGAATGGCGCATTGTATCACAGCCGTCCCCCATAAATGAAAGTCAAGAGGGTTGAGATCAGGAGAGCGTGGAGGCCATGGAATTAGTCCGCCTCTACCAATCAATCGGTCACAGAATCTGTTGTTGAGAAGCGTACGAACACTTCGACTGAAATGTGCAGGAGCTCCATCGTGCATGAACCACATCTTGTGTCGTACTTGTAAAGGCACATGCTCTAGCAGCACAGGTAGAGTATCCCGTATGAAATCATGATAACGTGCTCCATTGAGCGTAGGTGGAATCAAGACATCACCAACAATGCCTGCCCAAACGTTCACAGATGTCAACACAAGCACCGAAGTCAACATTACCTTCCTTCAATTGGGCCAACTGGCGGTGAATCGAGGAAGTACAGTACATACTGACGAAACTAAAATGAGCTCTAACATGGAAATTAAGCGTTTCCGGACACATTTCCACATAACATCTTTTCTTTATTTATGTGTGAGGAATGTTTCCTGAAAGTTTGACGGTACCTTTTTGTAACACCCTGTAGATGCTATTCCGCTAAGGAGTTCACAGTGCTCGAAAGTCAACCACTGCACTGCAAATAACGAGTGGAGGAGTTTTAAAGCTACTAAATCTGCCCCCTCAGAGGCAGACAGCAGAGGATTTCTTCCCAGCCACTACAGAGAAGGCAGATAGCTGTTGAATGATTCATGACGGAATACCTGCTCGCGCGACCGTCTCGCGTGCTGGCTGGCTGGTAACAGCGGGCTGGCGGTCGATACCCGCAGATTTCGAGCGCCGACGCTAGCGTTTAATTCTGTCATATTTGCCTTCCGAGACAGCGCGGAAATAGCCCGGGGTGCAGTGTTGTCGTACTGAGGCGAGCTAAAGGCCAAGGTCAAGGATAAAGAAAGGGCTGTATTTCTCAGAACGCCGATGCAACATTAATTCCTGTAAGTGGTGCAGGTGAATGGCTACGTATTGAGTCGCTGACAGTCACTGTAAATGAACTGTAGGCAGTAATTGTACTGTGGCCGTGAAGGTCAAAGAGCAACTGCGGAGAACAGATAACATTCGAAACTTCTTGCATTTGTCACGCGGCATGGACATTTATAGCCGAAGTAGGTGGTCGCAATGATAAAGTCACTCAACGTACATTCGATATAATGGTGAACCAAATCCAGGATTTAGGTTTTCTGAGATTTTTGCTAAATAGCTTAAGATAATTACTGTTGTCGTTCCGTTGAAAAGGTCACAGATGCTTCCACTCGAACTCCTTCCGCATTACAAGGTTGCGCTCCACCTCTAATGACCTAGTCATCGACGGAACGTAGAACTTCCCCTTCCTCCTTCTCTCCCTTCCAATTTGAGAAGATAAGGAACTAATGACCGCAAATGATTATTGATATGGAACTTATATTTCATAGCGACAATTTAAGCTGACTACTACTGTTCACAGTGAGGTCCTAACCGAAGTTCGTAATATGTGATTGACAAATAAAACCCTCACTTCACTTCGGGTTAAGCGTGGATGTCAAGTAATGTAAATCATAACCGAACAGTCTGATAATGTAACTGACGCATATGTTAACTGTTTACATACAGGGTGTCCCAGGATGCCAGTATTTAGGGACATCATAGTAAGCCTAGTCAACACGGTCTCTTAAGAGCTAAGAGTACTTGTTCGTCTTCGACACTGCGAAGCAAATCTATTATACTGCAAGTTATTCCTTTCCATATTTTGAGAGGAGGTAGTATAGACGAAAACAAGGAAAGATTGTCAAGTAAACATGGACTCCAAAATTCGTTATTGAGAGCTATGAGAACTAGTTCCGGAGAAGAGATGTGTTTCACAGTAGCAAAGATGAACAAGCGCCCATAGCTATTAAGGCATGCATTTTACAGCTCATGTTTACTAGACTTCTTCGTTCCGTATTAGCGTTCCTTTCACGTCCGTGAATATTAATAGTTCCCTCTGAGACCCCTGTATATTGAGAACATTATCAGCCCTGCCGCTCGTCCTTGGGGTAAATGTAATGTTTTCTTTTCTTTAGCATATTCGCTGTCTTACGTAATAGAGGAACAAGTATTACATTCTGCCTTTGACAGAGCTGTGGAAGATTTGAGATCAAATTAGGTAGAAGGGGTAAACATTCTTTCCGAATTGCTAAATTTATTTAAGAAATGTAAATCAAACGACTGTTCAAATTGGTGTGTGCAACATATGAGACTGGGGACAGACCCTTAGACTTTCGAAAAAATTTCATCCGCACAATCGTGATAATGGCGAGGGCAGATAAATACGAGAACCATCGCATAATCACTCTAACTGCCCGTGGTTCCAAGTTGTTGCAAAGAAAAACATACAGAAGAACAGAAAAGGAAGTTGAGAATCTGTTAGATGACGATCATTTTGGCTTTAGGAAAGGTAAAGACACCAGAGAGGTAGTTCCAACATACCGTCTGACAATGGAAACAAGACTTGAGAAAAATCGAAGCACCTCCATAGGATTAGTCGGCCCAGAAAAAGCTTTAGAGAATGTAATATGATCATCAATGTTCGATGAACTGTGAAAAGTGGGAGTAAACTGTAGGGGAAGACAGGCAGTATTATACAGTACGTACAAGAACCTAAAGGAAACAGTAAGACTAGTAGACCAAGAACGAAGTGCTCGGATTAAAACTGGCGTAAGGCAGGAATGTAGTCTTTCGTCCCTACTCTTCGGTCTTTGTATCGAAAGAGTAATGACGGTAAAAAGTAAGGTTCAACAGTGGGCTTAAAAGTCAGATGAAAGGATATCAGTTTTAAGATTCGTTTACGATGTTACTATCGTCAATGAAACTGAAGAAGATTTAGAGGAACTATTCAATCCAATGAACAGTCTACTTAGCGCAAAACAATTATTGAGAGTGAACCGGAGTGCGACGCCGGCCGATGTGGCCGAGCGGTTCTAGGCGCTTCAGTCTGGAACCGCGCGACCGCTACGGTCGCAGGTTCGAATCCTGCCTCGGGCATGGATGTGTGTGATGTCCTTAGGCTAGTTAGGTTTAAGTGGTTCTAAGTTCTAGGGGACTGATGACCTCAGATGTTAAGTCCCATAGTGCTCAGAGCCATTTTTTTGGAGTGCGACGAAAGTAATGAGAAGTAGAAATGTGATTAGTGGTACACTTACCATCAAAGTTGGGGAACACGAAACAGACGAATGAAAGAACTCTGCTGTCTTGAAGCAAAGTAACACGTCACGGACGGAGCGAGGATGACATAAAAAGCACACTAGCGTAGGCAAATAGGGTACGCCCGGCCAAGAGAAGTCTGCTAGTATCAAACTACGCCTTATTAATTTGCGGAATAAATATCTGGGAATAATCGCTTGGAGCACAGCGTTATGCGGTTGTTCGTCATGGACTGGAGAAAATCGGAACAGAAAAGAAAGCGTTTGAGTTGTAGTACTATAGAAGGGTGCTGAAGAGTAGATGAACGGATAATATAAAAGACGAGGAGGTTCTCTGCGGAATCGGTGAGACGCAGTAAACCTGGTAAATATTCACAAGAAGGAACAGGATGATAGGTCGTGTGGTAAGTCACTGAGAAATAACGTCCATGGATGTAGTGGGAGCTGTAGAGAGAGAGAGAGAAAAAAAAAACTACAAGGGGAGACGGAGATTGGAATAGATCAAACAAAGAATTGAGCATGTAGGGTTCATAAGGAGAGGGGAATTCCTAGCGGGCAACCTCAGACCAATTGGATGACGGAAGCCCCCCCTGCCCCCAACCCCCCCCCCCTCCTACAAAAAAAAAACAACAAAAAAAAGCACACTTCGTTTGTTCAGTCAGGGGTCACTGTATTGTCACTCGTATCGTTTGCGAGTGCGCTGTGATACGACACTAGCATCTGGGAGAACGGCGTTCCAGATACTCGTCTCGCAATCGAGATTTAAATTTTCCGTGGTTACCCTAAATCACTTAATTGGAAATGCTTGGATGATTCCTTTGAAAGACATACAGCCGATTTCCTTTCTCGTTCTTCCCCAACGTTAGCTTGTGTTCCAGTGACTTGTGGGTTAAATCCCAGTCTTCCCTGCTGCATAGAGACGAAAGGTTGGTGTGACCTTGCATTCAGGACGTGACGTCGAAGCTGTGAGAACCGTATGCATTGCCTTGTCGGTACTCTCTACAGGATTAACGCGAAGATTTTCCCCGTAAACTGCACCTATCGCTGTTTGCTGTAAGCCGGAAGCGATCGGCCGTGTTTGTCCGTCGGCTTCCGTGGACGGTGCGTTGTTTGGTGGGGCGCCATGTAGCTGAGAGTTCGATCGCCGTTGATAACGATCGGTCCGGTGTGCGTCTGTCTACATGGCAAACTCATTAGCTGCTTTCAGCAGTAATGCGTCGCCTGTCCCGTACTCCGTCCGTGCTTATCTTCAGCTCACGCGGCAACCGTGTGTTGTTGTACGATCCGTCGGTGAGCAAAAGGAAAACCACAGCGCCTATTCTGCAATTTTTGTGTCTGTAAACCTGGAAACAGTGTTCGACAGAGTAGGGTGGAAAGAAATTAAAGCCTCCACAACAGTATTGTGCTCGATCACTATGCAGGGTGGTCGGAAATTCCCGCTACAGACTTCTAGGACTTGTAGACGTGAGTGAGTACATCGTATTTTGAATAGGAACCCATGTCCGGAAACGTCATCCAACGAGACTACAGAACGTCAAAGTTATAGGCGCGGGCGTGTGTAAATGTACGTATACACGGGGAGATTCCGTGATGATGTTACAGACTTTCTAGGATGATGGAGAACGATAAATGTATTAATATGAAGTAAGGATCCCTGTACCGGAAACGAACGATTCGAAAGTTATAAACGAAAACCGCTCTGATACCTCTGAGAGTTGAATACATGTACCGGTTCTTGTGTTGCGAAGGGTGTAGGGCTGGTAACTTTCAATGGTGGTAGTATGGACAAAAACAAGAAAAAATTTCCAATGAACGTGGGCTCTAAACTGCGTACCTTAACAGGTATGAACACTTGCTCAGTAGAGCAGATGTGTTTCACATTAGCGAAGATGAACGAATGGTCACAGCTCCTCAGGTATGCAATTTAGAGCCCATGTTTATTGGACATTTTTTCTCGTTTATGTCCACACTACCACCACTGAAAGTTACCAGCCCTACACACTTCGCAACACAAGAACCCGTACAGGTGTTCGACTGTCAGAGGTATCAGAACAGTTTTCGTTTATAACTTTCGACTCTTTCGTTTCCGATACAGGGATCCTTACTTCAAATTAATACATTTATCGTTCTCCATCATTCCAGAAAGCCTGTAACATCTTCACAGAATCACCCTGTGGATCTGTGCATTTACAGACGCCCGCGCCCATAACTTTGACGGTCTGTAGTCTCGTCGGATGAAGTTTCCGGACATGTGTCCCTATTCAAAATACGATGTACTCACTCCCCTCTACACGTCCTAGAAGTCTGTAATGGGAATTTCCGACCACCCTGTGTATCGGTACTGCACACGGTCGCGTTGGAAGTGGTACAGTACTGTCTTCCACCAATATGTCATGAGACTTTTCACGGTGATGCTGTTGTATACAGAGGAGCTGCAACGCCAGAAAATGATAGCGAAGTGCAGACAGACCTCTAGATGATCGAGATGTAGTGACTAGGAACTAGTAGTTGACCCTCAGCAAAAACAAATGTAGGATTATAGCAGGTAAGGCAGATATTAGACTGAGATTCACTGGAAGAATACTCAGGAAACTTTGTCCTCTAGCCAAGGACGTAGCTTAAAAAATTCTAGTTCGACCACTACGTGAATATTCTTCGTCAGTCTGTGGTAAGTACCAGATAAGACAGAGGATATACAGATCTAAAGAAGGACAACACTTTTCGTTACAGGTTCATTTAGCAAGAGCTAAAACCACACGGAGGTGCTCAGCCAATTCCAGTAGCAGATGCTGCAAGAGAGGCGTTTTGCATCGCAGTGCGGTTTACTGTTCAAGTTTAGAAAGGCTACGCTCGTAGAAATGGTTCAAATGGCTCTCAGCTCTATGGGACTTAACATCTGAGGTCATCAGTCCCCTAGAACTTAGAATTATTTAAACCGAACTAACCTAAGGACATCACACACATCCATGCCCGATGCAGGATTCGAACCTGCGACCGTAGCGGTCGCGCGGTTCCAGACTGTAGCGCCTAGAACCGCTCGGCCACACCGACCGGCTAGAGAAGTTCGAGCTCACACGCATGCTTACCACGAATTGTTCTTCCTGTGCACCATACGCGAGTGGAACAGGAAAAGGGGGAAATGATAGTGCTACACAAAGTACTTCCGCCAGTCGCAGTGGGGTGGTTTTTGCAGTATTCATGTAGAAGCAGACGCAGAAGAAGCGCACCCAAGTGGTCAAAAGCAAAGTCAGAGTAAAAATTTGGAAGGACAAGAAGTACAGGCTCGTGTCAAGACAGAGGTAAGACAGTCTCTGTATGTCCATCTTTTTAGAGATGGATGCGGGACTGTTCGATACAGGATGTCAAATTAAACACCTTTGAGCCGTCTAGTACGCAACCTTATTCTATTTGGCAGCCAGTTTCAGCGTTTTACTACGCCATCTTTGATCATAACCGAGCTAGCATCTTCCTACACGTCGGGCCCTGAAGATGTCGTAGTAACACGCTGAAACTGGTTGCCAAATAAAATAAGGTTGGAAACTAAACGGCTGTAAGGTGTTTAATTTGATGTCCTGAGATAAGACAGAGTTACAGCTTTTAATTCTTATCGTTCAGTTTGTGCGTCAAAGAAGAATAATGAAACTGAAAGAAAATTTTGGAAAAGGAGTAAAGTTGGAGGCGGACTGTTATGAATGTTCAGCTTTGTAGACGACATGAGCCGCCTGTCCACAAATAAAGAAGAGTTACGAGAGCAGTGGAAAAGAATGAAGAGAATTGTGGATTAAGGGTAAACAAAGCAAAGACGAAGCTGATTGGTGTGATTAAATGGCCGCGTGTGAGTCTTTCAATTAGATGCCACTCCGGTGACTTGCGTGTCCTTAATCTATCCGTGTTACGCAACCAGGGAAAGGGGAGCTAAGTTTAACGTTCAGTCCTCGTATATTTGAGAAGTGAAAGCTAGATTAAAAGCAAACTGAAACTTCCCTGATGCGACCGGCTTTCGATCACGCTTTGTCTTGAATTCCAGACAGGCACTTTACCGGTCGACCACCGAGCCCGACACGAAGGTAACAAGAAGTAGCGGAAGGAGAATAACGACTCCTTAAAACAAGACTGAACGACCAAGTAATACAGGAAAGGTAAGGATTCTGCAATATAGGAAGGACGAATACTGCTCAATAGAGCCAAAACAAGGGCGGTATTACAAGTAGACCATCACAGGCGAAGAAATGTATTTTCAGTCAAAGAACTCCGCTCCTATCAGTTCCTAAAAGTGTGCAACTGGAGCAAAGTATCCAAACAAGAACAAATTAAAAGCATTTGGTGTGGATGGTGTAAAGTGAGATACCTGTCTTACGGTGCATGAAATATTTTTCGGACCGTTTTTATTTCGACCACAGTGTAGCCTATATAAAGAGATCGAAGACAGTAAGAGGATATTAGTGTTTAACTACCTGTCGACAACGAGGTCATTAGAGACGGAGTTCGAGCTCGGATAGTGGAAAGATGGAGAAGTAAATCGGCCCTGCCCTTTCAGTGGAACAAACCTGGCAAACGTCTGAAACGATTTAGCGAAATCAGGGGAAACCTAAGTTTAGATGTCCGACTACTCTGATTTCTGACACTGTTACATAAGTTTTGAAATGTGACGAAGGTTTGTCTTTTTATGAAGTATACATCTGTGAAGTATAAACGTGTACCGTCAGTGTATGGATGTGTATTAGTTCATAATCTATCATGTGACAGTCATCGCGGTTCCAAACTGAAGCGCCTAGAACTGCTCAGCCACCCCGGCTGGCGCTTCAGTCCGGAACCGCGCTGCTGCTACGGTCGCAGGTTCGAATCCTGCCCCGGACATGGATGTATGTGATGTCCTTAGGTCAGTTAGGTGTAAGTAGTTCCTAGTCTAGGGGACTGGTGAACTCAGATGTTAAGTCCCATAGTGCTTAGAGCTATTTTGAACACCTGTGCACTCTTACGCAATTCATCATCTAACAGACATCAGTGGAATGTTGTGTGTGTGGACACCTTAGTTACACAAGGCGCTTTTTAATTTGTTATTTTATTTGTGACAAACCGGTTTTTTAACAAACCTGTGTGGAAAGTGCTGCACACTGCCCTCTATAATGTCAGCATGGTATGTATGATATAATCAAAATGGAACAGTAAGACTAATAACAAGTTCTTTAAGACAAGTTCTTTAAGTCTTAACTGTTGAACCGATCATAAGGAATCAATACTACTGAATGAGACCTTAGCTATTAAAAGTTTCTTCAGAATAAAACTTCTAGCTGGTGCGACGAATGACAACTTGCTGTAAATGTAGAAAAATATAAGTTAATGCAGATGAGAAAGAATCCCGTAATGTCCGAATACAGCATTAGCGGTGTGTTGCTTGACATACGACCTCGATTAAATATCTAAGGTGTAACGTTGCAAAGTGGAATGAAACAGAGCAAGCATATAAGGATTGTACAGTGGAAGGCGAATGGTCAACTTCGGTTCATTGGGAGAATTTAGGAAAGTGTGGTTCACCTGGAAAGGAGACTGCTTATACAAGACTAGAGCGACCCATTCTTAAGTACTGCTCGAGTGGCTTCTGTCTCGGGTTCTTCGGCCGACGTTCATCTAATGATTTTACTGACGTTTCGCCAGCACGAGTGGCTGACATTGTCAAAGCTTCACCCTCCATTGCCGGTGGTGAACTGGAGCCGAGCTCGCGACCGCAGACTATATGCACCTGGCGCGCCAACGTCCGAGGGCTTCTCCGCGGTCATTTCCGGTGCGGTTCTCCTCTTGCTACCTGCGATGGTCGTTCGCTGCAGTACGGGAAGCCAGGATTCGTTTACCTTAAGGCTTTCCTCTTTCTTGTTGAAACTGTTCGCTTGTTTTTTGTATTTCTACAGCTTCTCTGAACAAGCGCGTATGATAATGCTTCTCTACAGCCAGAACTTCGGTGTCGGCGAATGTTATTACGTGGTCGGTCTCACTCAGTGCGTGCTCCGCCACGGCCGATTTCTCCATCTGCCCCAACCGGCAATGTCGCTTATGTTCTTTGATCCTGATGTTGATTGATCGTCCAGTTATTACAACAAAAACTTTTCCGCATGCGCATGGTATACGGTATATTCCCGACATTGCAAGCGGGTCCCTTTTCTCCTCTGCCGATCTAAGACACTCTTTGATCTTCGTTGTCGGTTTGAAAATCGTCTTTACGCCATGTTTGCGCAATATGCGGCCGATTCTGTCCGTCACTCCTGGGAATGTATGGCAGAAAGGCCGTACCCGACATTTCTTTTTCTGATTCCTTACTTCGCCGAGTGTTTGGCTCTGTTACACTTCTAATATAACTTGTGGAGTACCCATTGCTCCTCAGAACACTTTCCAGGTGTTGCATTTCGCGTCTGAGGTGCTGCGGCTCACATATTCGTCCTGCTCGTGTTACGAGCGCATTAATCATGCCTCTTTTCTGGCTCGGGTGGTGGTTTGATAGTTTTTGCAGGTATCGGTCCGTGTCTATCGCTTTTCGATACACGCTGTGTCCCAAGTTTTCACCATCCCTTGTGACCAGCACATCTAGAAATGGCAGTTTTTTGTCCTTTTTTAATTCCACGATAAATTTTATGTTGGCATGGAACCCGAGACAGAAGCCAATAGGCAGTTTGTCAACAAGTGGCCACGAAAGCCTTAACAATTTTGTACTGCTCGAGTATCTGGGATCCGCACCAGGGCGGATTGAAGGAAGACACCGAAGCATTTCAGAGGCGAGCTGCTAGATTTATCATCGGTAGGTTTTATCAACACACAGATATTACGGAGATACTTCGGGAACTCAAATGGGAATCTCCGGAAAGAAAGCGACGTTCTTTTGGAGGAACGCTACTGAGAAAACTTAGAGATCCAGCGTTTCAAGCTGACTGCAGAACGATTCTACTACCGTCGACGTACATATCGCATAAGGACCACGAAGATAACAGAAATTAGGGCTCGTATGGAGGTATGTAGACAGTCGTCTTTCCCTCGCTCTATTTGCGAGGAGAACGGAAAACGAAAGCCCACTAGCGGTAAAAGGTACCTCCCGCCAGACACCGTACGGTGGCTTGAGGAGTATGTACGTAACGGTGGATGTAGAACAGGTTCCAAACTGCATTGCTCCAACTTGAGGAAACAGATAATTTAGTTACCAGAAGGACGTAACTTTTCGTAATTTTCAATAAATTCATTTTAAAATCAGATAAGGTGAAGGAGAACAATGAATTTAATCACACAGATTTCTAAAATCATCAAGAACTGACGTGGCAGTACAGGTCCAATATTTCCAGATGTATTCGTTTAGGAAAGATGAATATAAGATTTGACATATATCTGCAGCATTGCGATGTTCCAGACCCTTGATAGACTACATAGGCATTCAAACGACGAAATTTCTTTTTCACGACGAATATAATCGTTATTACTGCTTGTGTAATTCACAAAATCACTGCTTGACGTTACATCACAAAATTCAATGTTGTAAGAGGACTATTCGGAAAGTAAGGTCCGATCGGTTACGAAATGAAAACCACTGTGAAAATATTTTCTGTGCATCGTTAGCTACGCCTTCCAGCTTCTTCTCTACGGAGGTGCCGCTTCGACATTTTTCGTTGCGCTGTACCACCTTTCCAGTACCCTCGTCACAGAAGGCTGTGCTTTCTGGAAATTCTCTTCGCTGGTCGCGAGCTCATTGTATGTGCCAAAAAGTTGTCTTCATAGCCAGCGGTTCATGTGAGCAGAGATGAAACTCAGGGGGAGCCAATTACGGGCTGTATTGTGGGTGATCAAACAATTCCCATCGAAAACGCTGCAGGAGCATCTTCATTGCCCCTGCAGAGTGCGGCCGAGATATGTCGTGAAGGAGGAAACGCATGATAGTTATGTGGGCTGCATGACATCAGGCGAAATTGCTCATCATTCCCACTTACTTGGTGGGAGAGACTATTTCCTGGGCATCTTTGCGTGCTCACTGTGCGCTCAGAACTGAAATAGCGACGTGGCGGGCATACTAGAGACACAATGGAACACATCCGTGCAACGCTTCGTAGCATTTTTGCTGTGGTTTCCATTTCATGCCCGATCAGGACCTACTTTCCGAATAGCCCTCGTAGAAGTGCACATGTGTCAAGAAAAATCGACGTTGTGGTCCTGATATACACAAACATCCCACAGATGACAATGGCTGTTGAAACCAACCACAAAACATATTTTGGAAACGTGCGCGAGATTCTGCCGCTTTCACTGTGTCTATTACAAAACTAGTCGGCAGCAGTTACTATAGGAAGAGAGTCCTTCTCGGTTTAGACTGAGATATAAAGCAGGCTGATGACTATCTGTGCCTCCACAGGAAGAAAAACGCCAGGAGATTTATGAACGCAGGCCTCCAGTCGGTACAATGATTTCCAGCCTAGGCGTGGTCGAGACAATCGATGCCTATCATTTCGGCTTCGTACAAGGGTAATCAACGTACGAGTGTGATATTGTCTTCATGCCTGGTAACGGAAGAAAGACTAAGAAATTAAAACAGTCGCAGAAATAATTCCTTTGACATTGCGTATTGGAATGTGATATTCTACGCATTTCGTTAAGAAAGGAATTAAGAACTGAAATACGCACTCTCTCCAGCAATCAGTTCTATGTTACACCTGCTGAAGCTACCGAACAGGCTTTGTTACATTAGGGTAAGTTTTTAACTGATCTGAAGGTAGTCGTCACTGACGGAAAGAAGTAGAATGACGACAATGTTTGTGATCATCGACTCCAATTAAAGAAAGAATATCAAGAAGTAATAATGTGAACGGGAAGTCATAGTAATTACCCTCAAGAATCAGCTAGCAACAGTAAAGATGAATATAAAAACGAGCAACGCATATTAAAAGAAACATGAATCACAATTGCTGTTTACGGCGACTGTTGTGCAAATTGAACGCCAGAAAAATAATAGAGAATATGAAAGAAAATTTTGATCAGAAGTATTAAGGTTACAAAATAGTAGTGTCCCTCCACAAAAAGCCAGTAACGTTCAGAAAAAGAGGTACCGAAATGGCTGACTGGAGTAAGGTATAAATAAAACAAAGAAAAATTAATAAAAAGTTCAGAAACAGGAGTATTAAATCCACTCAGAGGAATAATTTTAAAGAAAGAGAGATGAAAATTCCCATCTGCGGCAGCAGCTGTGTGTATTGAGGTTTCATCTTCCTATTCTTCTTCTTTCATTCTATTCTTGTTATGGAAGCTACAGTTTTCTTAAGCTGAAGTTTCATGTGCGTGAGTACTATATAAAAAATGAGAGTGGCTGTAGGCGTTATTGTCTTTGGGGCATTCAGTCCGAAGACTGATTTGAAGCAGCTCTCCCTGCCAGCCTGCCTTGTACAAGAAACAAAACTCGTCTATTAAATTAAGGCCTCAATACTTTATCTGATTCCTTCTGCGTCGCCTGACGTAATTCAGCTAGACTCCATTACCCTTGCTTCACTTTTGTTAACATTTGTCGTATAATCATTTCTCGAGACACTGTCTGTTCCGTTTAACTTTGCCGCCTCTGAATCAGTATGATACAAAATACACAATAGTAAAGTTCGTCATTAGTTATATTGTTAAATAGACGCTGCAAGAACTGATTTTATACCTTAACCGAGATCGAGTTCAACCTTCTCTTAACATCACTACTGTACTTTTCTATATGCCTGAAAGTGATCCTTGGGGCAGGTCATATGTCAAATACAAATTGTTAGGGTCGGGATTAAAAATAGATAAATAATTATTATTAAGACCGCTGTTTCTTCGCTGTACATAACGCATAGAACTACGTGCTTTAACTATGAGGTCTAAAGAAAGCACACAAAACATCAAGAAACATTAGGCTGGTATGTCGAATCACTGAGAAAGTGTTGGGTATTCTTGGTAGACCTTGTACCATGTTTATAGCGAGCTTACATCGAACGAATTTGTATCTACGGCCGGATAAATCGACTGAGACGGTTTCTTTAGCCTGACCGATGGAATCGGCATAGGAGAGGGTTTGTCGCTAAATTTGAAGATAAAATTTTGCGATTAACCAGAGCACCGCAGCAGAATTACAGCCTGACGCTCTACACGCCAGTTTATACACTCTAGTCTCCGTTGCAGTGAGATAAACATTCTCTTGACTGAGTTTATGTGTAAAAGCACAGCTGATTACTGGCGCGACGACGTATTAAAAAGTTATTTTAGCACGTATGTACAATGTATGCCTGCAATCTTTACTCTGATTACTTTAGTAATCTGACACAAATGCGAGACTAAGGAAAGAGAACAAGGCACAACACTTATTACATCACCAAGGTCCTATTTTTGGTGCCATATTAGAGCGCACCTTGTTTGAGATCTCAAACTATATTCTTGCGCATTGAATGTTCTTCCACGACCACCGAATAAACCAATTTTTACGAATTTTGACATAGTGTACAGACACATTTCCGGTCTAAAACAGTTACATGCCAATAACTTACACCATCTCCTTTACATTTTGTTGCTGAATATCAACTGGAAAGAAGAGACTGTCCATCTGTTTATACTTCTTTAGCGGTAATTAAGGGGTTAATGTAAGGCCTATACCCTCTGCATTATCTCTTGGGATAGCTAGCTATGACAAAACTGTTCCACCCAGTGTGCAACATATATATGAGGCAGGCGATATACTCTCAGACATCAAGAAAAATGTAAAAATTTCTACTCCAAAGAACGCACATCGTCAGGTGTGAATATTACTGAATCATCAGTTTACTAAGCCAAGGCTGCAAATACTGACACAAATAACTTGCCGAAGAATGGGAAAGCTGGTAGAAGCCGACCTCTTTTGGGAAGATGAGATTGAGTTCCGAAGAAATACACAAAGCAATACTGATCCTGGGACTTACCCTGCGAAACAGGTTGAAGAAAGGAAAACCTATAGCGTTTGTAGGATTACGGTAAGCTTTCGAAAATGTTGACTGGAATAAACTCTTTGAAATTCTGAAGGTAGCAGGGATAAAATACAGGGAGCGAACAGTTGGCTACAACTTGTGCAGAAACCAGATTGCTGTTACAAGTGTCGAAGGGCATGAAATGGAAGCAGCATTTCAGAAGAGACGGAAGAGGGATGTAGACTCTTCCCAATCTTATTTTATCAGTACAATGAGTAAACAGTATATGGAACTAAGGAGATATTTGTAAAGGAAATTAAAGTTCAGAAAGACGAAATAAAACCTTTGAGAATTGCTGACGGCATTATAATACTGTCAAAAACAGAAAAGGGCGTGGAAGAATAGCTGAATGGAATTGATAGCATCTATTAATGAGATTATAACATCAACATTAGAAAAGGTAAAACGAGGTGAATAGAATGTTGTCGAATTAAATCAGGTGATGAAGGAAGATTGAAATTAGGAAATGAAGCACCAAAAGTGGTTTATGAGTTTTGTTATTTGGGTAGCAAAATGACGATGGCCAAAGTAGAGAGGATGTAGAATGCAGATTGGCAGTAGAGAGAAAATCATTTCGGAAAAAGAGAAAGTTGTTAACGTGGATTATGACTTTAAATGTTAGGAAGTATTTTCTGAAGATGCTTATGTAGTGTACAGCGTATAGCCTTGTGCGGAAGTGAAACGTGGATGAGAAACTGCGCACACAGGAAGTGATGCAAAGTATTCTAAATGTGTTGCTATAGAAGAATACTGAAGGTTACAAGCGTGGAACGAGTAAATGAGGAGGTACTGAGTCGATAGGTGGAAGAAATAAATTTATGGCTCGACTTCACTAAAAGGAGGCATCGGTGGATTGGACACATCCCAGGCATCAAGAAATCGTCTGTTTGGTAGTGGAACATTGGGTGGGATATTAGAGGGAGATCATGGTTCAAGTAAAGTAAGCGGTTGGAAACGTACGTAGGTTGTAATAGTTATGCAGGTGTGAAGAGACTCGCACGGAATAACGTAGACATTGCATCAAACTTTTCGATCTGAAGCCCCTCAACAACAACAATGACAGAGGGAGCTATCCAAAGAGAGAATAAACTTGAGAAAAATAACGTTTGCTAGACTTTATTTACACAAACAATGTTATCTACATCTACATCTACATCCATACTCCGCAAGCCACCTGACGGTGTGCGGCGGAGGGTACCTTGAGTACCTCTATCGGTTCTCCCTTCTATTCCATTCTCGTATTGTTCGTGGAAAGAAGGATTGTCGGTATGCCTCTGTGTGGGCTCTAATCTCTCTGATTTTATCCTCATGGCCTCTTCGCAAGATATACGTAGGAGGGAGCAATATACTGCTTGACTCTTCGGTGAAGGTATGTTCTCGAAACTTTGACAAAAGCCCGTACCGAGCTACTGAGCGTCTCTCCTGCAGAGTCTTCGACTGGAGTTTATCTATCATCTCCGTAACGCTTTCCCGATTACTAAATGATCCTGTAACGAAGCGCGCTGGTCTCCGTTGGATCTTCTCTATATCTTCTATCAACCCTATCTGGTACGGATCCCACACTGCTGAGCAGTATTCAAGCAGTGGGCGAACAAGCGTACTGTAACCTACTTCCTTTGTTTTCGGATTGCATTTCCTTAGGATTCTTCCAATGAATCTCAGTCTGGCATCTGCTTTACCGACGATCAACATTATATGATCATTCCATTTTAAATCACTCCTAATGCGTACTCGCAGATAATTTATGGTATTAACTGCTTCCAGTTGCTGACCTGCTATTTTGTAGCTAAATGATAAAGGATCTATCTTTCTGTGTATTCGCAGCACATTACACTTGTCTACATTGAGATTCAATTGCCATTCCCTGCACCATGCGTCAATTCGCTGCAGATCCTCCTGCATTTCAGTACAATTTTCCATTGTTACAACCTCTCGATACACCACAGCATCATCCGCAAAAAACCTCAGTGAACTTCCGATGCCATCCACAAGGTCATTTATGTATATTGTGAATAGCAACGGTCCTATGACACTCCCCTGCGGCACTCCTGAAATCACTCTTACTTCGGAAGACTTCTCTCCATTGAGAATGACATGCTGCGTCCTGTTATCTAGGAACTCCTCAATCCAATCACACAATTGGTCTGATAGTCCATATGCTCTTACTTTGTTCATTAAACGACTGTGGGGAACTGTATTGAACGCCTTGCGGAAGTCAAGAAACACGGCATCTACCTGTGAACCCGTATCTATGGTCCTCTGAGTCTCGTGGACGAATAGCGCGAGCTGGGTTTCACATGACCGTCTTTTTCGAAACCCATGCTGATTCCTACAGAGTAGATTTCTCGTCTCCAGAAAAGTCATTATACTCGAACACAATACGTGTTCCAAAATTGATATTCAGTTTCTTGAGTTCAGTGTCTCATCCACATACTGAAGATAACTGCAAAATACAAGAAACTGAAACATAATAATTATTTTTTATACTTTTTTCAACACAACTTGTCAGCAGATTAAACCATTGCTGCAAATAAATAAGTCCGATGCACAGTCCTCAAAACATTTGAGAAGTGTGGAAAATGCAAGTAATGTGTTCAATATTAAATTTATTGATCAATTTAATTGAGATCTACTATTTGAAGGTGTTAAGCTGTCATAAAAAAGATTGGTAAACTGATGAGATGAAATAGTTCATTGAAAACAGGTCCCGTAGTTTCAGTGTAAGAATGCGCCTCCCTTCCTGAATGAGTCTGAAGGAGCACAGCCATTGGCGGTATAAGAAATTATAGCCTTAGGATCTCTTCTTCGTTTAATAATTCCACTTTTCTTAGTAAAAGCTTTATACAGCCGCAACTGCATAAATTCTTCCCTGTTTTTGACAACCGGCTTCGACAGATAGAACTATTGTCTGCTGATCTTCAAACAATATTTCTTGCACAACATTTTCATTGTAAGTCAGAACCTCATGCCATGTTGTCATAATAGTGGGTAAAATGTAGCACATGATGCAGAAGTATGTCAGAAATAAAACATTTGTAATTAAACAGCCCTTAAGCACGTGGCCATGTCCGTATACGTAGGGCTCACAGGTGATTTTTAAGTCTTAAAAATCACAATATACAGTAAAATGCTCATATGCACATCCGGTTACCTTTGCGTGACATGTTCCATACATTGATGGTCCACTTCAGATGAATTTAAACCATATTCCTAATCTAAGTTGGATCGTCAGTGTATGGAACATGTCACGCAAACGTCAACAGCTTGCAGACATGCATTTTCCTGTATATTGTGATTTTTAAGACTCAAAAACCGTCTTTGAGCGCCACGTATTTGTACATAGCCATATGCACAAGATGATTCTTAATTGTAAATGTTTCATTTCTGACAAACCTTTGCATAATGTGCTCCATTTTATCCATCATTATGACAACATGGAATGAGGTTCTAATCGCAATGAACACCTTTTGTAACAAAAAATGTTTGAAGACCAGAAGACGGCAGTTATATCTGTCGAAACCGGTTGTCAAAAATAGAGAAGAATTTATGCAAACTTGGCTATAGACAATTTTTTTACCAAGGAAAGTGGAATTATTAAACGAAGAAAAGATCCTAAGGCTATAATTTCTTATAGCGCTAATTGCTGTGCTAGCATCGTTGATTGAGGAAGGGAGGCGTATTCTTACACTGAAACTACGAGTCCTATAGTCAATGAAATTTTTCAATTCACCATTCTTTTTATGATGACTTAAAGCCATCAAATACAAGATAACAATTAAAATGGCCAATAAATTTAACACTGGACACATTACTTTTATTTTCAGAACCAGAAGATGACAGTTATATCTGTCGAAATCCACTGTCAAAAACAAAGAACAATTTATGCGATCTTGGATACAGAAATTTTTTTACAAAGTAAAACAGACCGCTCTTTCTAACTTGTCAACATGAGAACATTCAATTCAGTTGTCTTCATTTGTCCAGCTCCGACGTGACATGTTCCTACAATAATGCTATGCAACTTCCTCAAGACGGTTCCTTACATTTTAGTTTGTTCCCTGTAGCATTTTCCTTCATTTTCTCTTCATAACGATGTCAGATTAGGGGTTCATTAGTTTCATAATAATGATATTCATTAAATAATTTCATGAACAAGAGGGTGTAACCTACAGAGTGTATTTCAGTATCGAAGAATTCGAAATAAGAAGCTTAAAACGTCATTGTAATGGCATTAAACACAATTAAAAACCATCGACCTTCAGAAGTGAATACCTGCGGCTGCAAATGAGTCTTATCACACTGAAATAGGTGGCTTTGTGGAAACTGCTGGCGAAGTGGAACATACCACTTGCTAGAGATTTTAACACTTGTTGGAATCAACAAGCTTCCATACACAATAACTCAGTTTCCTCACAGTGTGAACTAGCTCCCTCAATCTGGGGCGGATGTTGTAAGTTTGGACTGGCCATCTTAAGGCCAGGCTACTTTTATTTTATCCATCCCCTACAAGAAAGTTTTTTGTCTAGATATATCCGTATTGTTTACGATACCTTTGGGTTCGGAGTGTCCGACAAGGATCGTAATTGTCTTTTGCATAAGAATGCAATTATGTGATTCGTTGGACGTGTACATAAGCGCTAGCCAGAAAGCTTGATAGTGGGTGATGCGCATGAGTGATAAGGTCCTTATGGCAGATAGTGAAATGATTTGTCGGCCACAGAACAACGAACATTCCAAACGAAGCTACGAACACGTGCACTATTATAATAGCTGTGGTAGCAGCGGATGTACCAGAACACTGGTCTTGTCCAGTTTATCCTGCCCTTTAGCTAATCCGTCCAGCCATCACGGCTGACCCAGTGTTTCAAGATGGCGAGGCCCTGAGGGTCTACTCAAACAAGGCTTCATAGCAGATAAGCCTGATAAAAGTGCAGTTACGTCGCTCAATATCTTTGAAAATTTAATGGCATAGATTATTATTTGGAAAGTTTTCTATGATTAACTGGAAAAAATGCTACAGATATACAATTAATTGTAGCGCACTTTTGTATGATAGTTTAGGAAAAATAAGTGTCTCAGAATGGATCATTCTCCGGCAGGGAAAAGACGATGCTCACGTTATGACAGAAAAACCTCTTACTTAGCTATGTAAAAATCGTATCTCATAACCGAGTAGATGAAGTAAACACAAATATTGCAAAGCACTTTTTAGCTGTGGGACGATGGAAATGAAGATAATTGAAATGTTGAAAGAACAACGAATCACTTTCGTTAGAAAGGGACCTCCGCGTCTTTATTAAATAAATGTTCACTGGTGTGGCACCGGAAAAACTTGCAAAACAGAACAAAACATATCTTCTCATCTAGCAGGGAGAATTGGGGATTAGGGTGGAGGGAAGGAATAAAGAAGCCCGATAATGCGAGTAGTTAATTATGTATATAGATGATTAATCTGTTGGTTTTGATGAGTCAGGTTTCGAGTATCGAAATATGTGACATAAATGACTGTACGTTTTGATTGCATTGACTTACAAGTCTGAAAGTTATACAGCGTCAAGGGAGTGTACACGCTAGTATTTCAAATATATTTCAACTTGATACCTCTACCCATTCCTGAGAAAAAGGTCTGTAAACAGACAGACGTAAAGAAGGACAACAAAGTAATCCAATAAGGGTTTCGTTTTTACCGACTGAAGCACGTAACCCTAAAAATGGACGTAATTGTGGCTGGTACATCATTCCGGAGCGAGACGCTAAATATAAAGAATGACTGAACCTGTCAGTTCAACAGCCAGAGCACTACGGCCCACGCGAAAATTCATTATGTGAGGAAGAACATTGCGTGTAAAGTTCTGTAGCAGTCGCTCGGTGAGCAGATATTGTGTCACATACGTCCGGTACAAATTAATCATGGTGTTGAATGCACAGCACGGAAGATTATACCAGGGTAATCCCAAAAGTAAGGTCTCCTACTTTTTTATAAGTACATAGACCTGTTTATTTCTACAATGGTTTACGTCAGCTTACAGCTTGAACATTTAGCTATTTTTCGACATAATCACCATTTCTGTCGATGCATTTTTGTAGACGCTGTGGCAGTTTTTGTATGCCCATGTCATACTAGCTCGCCGCCATGTTGTTCAGAAAGTTATCAACCTCTTCTTTCACCTCATCGTCGGAGCTGAATCGTTGGGACCACAATTAACGCTGACAGGTACTGTGAGACTCTGAAAAAATTCAAACGGGCAATTCAGAACCGGAGAAGAGGAATGTTGAGCAAGGGCGTACACATTCTCCATGACAACGCTCGCACACACATCGCTCCGCAAACCGTTGCTCTCCTGCAACAGTTTCAGTGGAACATCCATCCTATAGTCCTGACTTGGCGCCCAGTCACTATCACCTGTTCCCTAGGCTAAAAGAACATTTGGCCGGAAAGTGATTCAGATCCGACAACGAGGTGAAAGAAGAGGTTCATAACTTTCTGAACAGCATGGCGGCGAGCTGGTATGACATGGGCATACAAAAACTGCCACATCGCCTACAATAATGCAGCGACAGAAATGGTGATTATGTCGAAAAACAGCTAAATGTTCAAGCTGTAAACTGATGTAAACCATTGTAGAAATAAACAGGTCTATGTACTAATAAAAAAAATAGGATACTTTACTTTTCGGATTACCCTCGTAATACTGCTGTGTCACTCTAGAGACCAGAAGCCTGAGCGTTTGCATTGATAGTAAACTGGCCGTGAGGACATGCAGGAGGTTCAATGAATCGATGGATGGAGAGTGAGGGTTAATGTTCTGATGGGGCTCAACAACTTGGTTTTTATTGACCTTGCAAGAAAATAGGCAAGAAGTATTAACTTTGTGCTCTAAAACAAGGAACTGTTAGATTTATATTAAAATAGTAGTGATCGAATGCCGTGTCGCAAGGTAAACTCCGTTCACAGGACCTAGCGTGTTCATCGGTATCGACCGACCGCCGTGTCACCTCCTTATGGCGTCATTGGATGCGATATGGAAAGCCGTGGTGTCATCACACCGCTCTCTCGTTGTCAGCTGTGGTGACCTGGAGTAGCTACCATTCGGCTCCTCCATTGGCCGCGCTAGGCAGAGTGGGCCTCGTTCCGGTCTTCCAAACAAGGAAAAGTTTCTAGTAACACCGGGAATCGAACCCGGGTCCACCCATGGCAGTCACCCGTACTGACCATTCACCTTTGGAGAAGGACTAATGCTACGTCGTAAGAAATTATAACTTTTTTCCTCTTCTATTGTTTAAAGAAGCAAATAGAAATCAGCTAAAGACTGTAGTAATGCTTTTGAATCCCTTGAGTCGAAGCGATTTCTACCGTCTCACTCGGTACCAGCACAGGAATTTTGTTATCGATGTATATTACTCTCGGTGGAAGCTCGGAACATGGAACTGGAAGGGTTCTTTAATTCCTGTACATAAATGCCTGTAATTTCGCGACTACTACCAAGACATTTTTAGGTACAGGAGCATTGATTATGTCAATAAATCTCACAGTTTACGAATGGTTTTTTATAGCAGTTACAGAAGTATAAGGTGGGGCACAGCTCGGTACCAGATAAAACATAATAGCCAAAGTAGGCGCATGTTAGAAAGAGTCGCTGTACGCTTTGATCATAAGGATTAAAGAAATTTGACAGGAGTTACCGATTTAAATGCACAGGAAGTTAACCATCTTTGGAGTAATGACTTTCGGTAAGCGGCAAAGGAATCAGAAATCAATAGCGTACGCAAGCGCTGCCGGACGCAGCCGAGTCGGCGTATCGCAAGAAGGCGAACTCGTCTGGTTTGCTGCAATTTGTATTTCTTATTTACAGCATAGCTGTCGTGTATTCCAGTCACAGGGGTTACTGAGGCAGCGAAACACACAATTAACAGAAAAAAAGTCATGGGTCTGATTTTCCAGATTGACGGCGCACTCTCAGAAATTGGCTGTATCTTGCAGTATATTACTGAAGTAATTGCCATACCGTTAAAGTGGGTATTGTAACTATAGTTAGCGCTTATAATTACTATTTCCTTCCACCTTCAACTAAATCAGAACGCATTAGTTGTGAGTTTTGCTATCAATACGTTGTCAAACAAAAATTAAGAAATTTTCATACTGATTTTTGATGATTTCACACAACTGTTCTTTTGGAATGTTGCTTTTAGTGTCGTCTATACTTTCATCATGGCCTATAATACCTTTTATAGGTGAGATGTTTAGATCTGACATGTGATGAAAAATTGAAGCATACGAAACGTATCGCTTAAATTACACGCAAAGCTGTCGACACTGTGGTTAACATCAAATGGGAAAACACTGCGACAATGTTCTTAAAATGCATCAAAATTTATCATTCTCTGTAGAGACAGTAAATTTTGTACTTACTAGTTTAGATTGCTCATTAGCCATTTTCAGATCAAAGTGTATAATCGTTGCACATTTAACATGTCAGTAATAATTGTGATGACTTGCGTTGTTATAAATTGCACTGTTAACGTCGTACAAAACTGATACGTAGCTGCTGCGTTTAACGCGTTATTGAGTCATTTATTCATGTTGTTTCTGAACAAGTTAGGAGAGAGATTTCTTTGACGCAGGACATGTGTAATGAACATGAATCTGAGTTTTTAAATTGCTAGTGAGTAGTGGAAACTTAGAAGTGTAGAAGTTACGAAATTTGTGAAACAGTACGGTATAAAAAGTATATTTCGCCCTTAGGGAGTAACGGGTACTGTGGTGTCGCATAGGTCTATAAAATACGCCTATAAAGTGTTAAGGTGACTCATATATGATGAGCTTATTTCAATAGTGGTACTAGTCCATTTTTGTTCATATTGAGACACAGAGTCCTAAAGTTAAATGAGAGCTGAAAAATCTGAAAAATCTGTAGTTAAGATACCAGAAATATTCAAGCACATGGTTCTTGCTAGAGATGAACCTTTCTTTCTGTTTGTTTGGCTCATTAATTTCACAAGCATTATAGACAGAAAAGTGCAGGTAATGGACTTGTACCACTATTGAAATAAGCCCTTCATATTTCCCTTAGTGGAGTAGTGTCAAAAATTTCTGGGTACAGCCACCATACTGTTCATTTTCTGCGATAAATGCTTCCGTGTCGTACTTGAAATTCTTATATCTACGATTCGTCTATGCACGTGAAGATCATGAGTTTTGTTGAGTTTTATTCGGAGACGCACGAGCGAGCAAAAGTAGGTGGCGTGGGCGACATTGTGCTTTACGCAAATGTGGAGAGATACTGAGATGACTTTCATAATATACATCGATTTCTTCCAGTCCCGACGGAGATCGTAACTTACGTGATAATTAACCTTCTTAGAATCTATGTTTGTATTTATTACATATTTAACACGTCAAAAATGTTCGTGAGTGGATTAAGGTAGGGAGTGAGTATCCGATACCGTATTACTGCGAAGGCGATTGTGCTGTAACGCGATGTAAAATAATTTTCGTTTCGCAGGTAAGTAATGTCTAGATGCTATTTTGTATTTCTGCAAGATACGCCTGTAAAATGATTAGGGGTTTTATACAGCTCCGTTAGTGCGTTAGAGTATTGGAAATTTCTGGATACAGGCGCCATGCTCTACATTCTCTGTAACGTGCCCATTAATATGAGATTTAGTGGGCGATATTTATTTTATGTTGCCTGATAAATGAGTTTCTTGTGTGTACGCGCTAATCAAGAGTTTTGCTGAGTTACGGGCAAGTGAAGTAGGCGACGTCGGCGGTAGTAGTTTGAGAGTCTTTACTTATTAAGTGATATGTGGCGACACTGGCAAAGCAGGAGAACCAAGTCCGGTTTCGCCAAGAAACATGGCGGACACATCGAAGAAAAGGAGTGGTACGGGCTCACACGGAATAAGCTGAGCGGCATTTCGCTAGAGGTGAGCGCCAATGGGCGGGGTGGCGGAACGCAAGCGGAGGACGTGGGACCCACCTGGAGAAGTGACCGCGGGCTCAGGCCTGAGGGTGTTCCGTCAGCCCCGCCGCCTCCGCCGCCGTCGTCGTGTTCGCAGGCGCCGCGTCCGCCGCCGCCGTCGCCGTCGCGGGAGAGAGCCTCAGGGGGGAGCGGTCCGGCCGCCGAGTACAGTGGAGTACAGAGGAGCAGGTGGCAGCCAGAGGCCAGCTATCGCATCACTGCCCGGCTCCGTCGCCCCCGCTGCCCCGCGCTGCGATCGGGCAGGGCAAGATGGCGCCAGCTGTGCGTGCCGCGCCGTGCGCACTGGCAGCGACGATCGATACGACGCCCGCCGCCGCGACGCTGGATGGCGGTGGGGGGTGGGGGAGGGAGGGCGCCGGCGTAGCTGTAGCTGTAGCTACGGCGGTGGCGGCGGCGGCCTAGTTGCTCCCCAGCCGCCCACTGCAGCCGGCTGGAGGGGTCAGGGCACTGGGCGCACGTCCCGTTTGGGGTCTGGGTCACCTCTGCCACCAGGGGAGACGTTCTTGAGCACCCAGACCACTCATCAGTTGGTGCCTGGTCTACCGTAGTTACGAAAAACGATAATTGCAGATAACATATCGTGAAAGTACGTGCAGAATCTTCCATGGTCGAGAAAAATCCTTTTGGACATCAACTCACGTCATTTTGAAACCAAAATCACTGTTAAAACCCACGTTTCGACCGTCTTTGGAGTGATCCTCTTCAGGTAGACTAAACTGCTGGTTTCTTGGGACAGTCTCCCATACACACTGTCCTACCTGTGCTGTCATGTGGCAACCAACGTCGCTTTCCTGAACGTCACTAAGCAGTTCAAAGTAAAGATGCTTGTGCGACCACTCCTCCACAGGCGTCTCCAGAAAAATGGCTCTGAGCATTATCGGACTTAACATCTGAGGTCATCAGTCCCCTAGACTTAGAACTACTTAAACCTAACTAACCTAAGGACATCACACACATCCATGCCCGAGGCAGGGTTCGAACCTGCGACCGTAGCACCAGCGCGGTTCCGGACTGAACCGCCTAGAACCGCTCGGCCACAACGACCGGCGGGCGTCTCCAGAACTAGCGGTTCTGGTGCCTGAAGAAGAGTGATGGGCAGACGGTCGAAACGCTAATTTAAATCGCGCTTTCAGGCTCAGAAAGAGTCGGTATAATGCCCTATAGGATACTGTTCAAACATTACTAAACTCTTAAGTAGCCGTGCACCAAATCTGACTCGACTCGTGACACAAGCCGGCCGGTGTGGCCGAGCGGTTCTAGGCCCTTCAGTCTGGAACCGCGCGTCCGCTACGGTCGCAGGTTCGAATCCTGCCTCGGGCATGGATGTGTGTGACGTCCTTAGGTTACTTAGGTTTAAGTAGTTCTAAGTCCTAGGGGACTGATGACCTCAGATGTTAAGTCCCATAGTGCTCAGAGCCATTTTTTGAAAATTTGTGTCCAGCCGGGATTCGAACCTGAGTCTCTTGCTCACTCGGCTCTATGCCATCTGTACACAGTGGTCACTGCAACTGCATGGAGTACCCTAGCATGCCTCCCATCAGACTCAGCTTCCAAACTTAAGCCTCACACTAAAGATACAGTGCCCCTGCTCATCATCCATATTACTCGCGGCATATCGTCGATTTCCTTAAGAGTTCGAGCAAGTTGTGCGTCATATGCACTGCAGGGATCATTGGATGTCATGACCTTAGTGTATGTGCGATCTTTTCGTTTTATATATATATATATATATATATATATATATATATATATATATATATATATATATATATATATATATGAGGTGTGTTTTTTAAGTAAGTACCGTTTCGAAATTAAAAAAAAGACGTGCTAAGATATCTCAATAATTTTATTTTTACATGAAAGCTTGTACCTTAATCTACGCACTGACGCCATTACAGTCTGATTCATCCTTGTTTACGTTGTGTACTGAGTGTTTAAGATGCCTCCGGTAATCGTGAGTGCCGCCGACTGTGAAGTACGGGCTGTTATAAGATTTCTTTGTGCTAAAGGCCTAAAAGCGATCGATATCCATCGTGGTGTCTGTGCAGTTTACGGACAAAACATTATGATGGAATGGCAAGAAAGTGGGTGAGTGCATTTAATGATAGCCGCACAACTGTGCGTGTTGAACAATGGAGTGGGCGTCCTTCGGTCGTTAATGAAAGTTCGGTGCAGGAAGTGGACAATAAGGTGAGAGAAAACAGATGCATTACGATTTCCTCCTTGCGGGATGTCTTTCCTAATGTTTCTCGTAGTGTTTTGTATGGCAATGCGACCGAGCACTTGAATTACCGAAAATTGTGCGCACATTGTGTACCGAAAATGTTGACGGATGTGCACAGAACCAAACGCTTAGACAGTACATTGACTTTCCTTGAGCAGTACCACAATGGCGGTGATGATTTCTTAAGCCAAATAGTTACGAGCGATGAAACATGGGTGGCCTACGTCATACCAGAATCAAAGCAACAGTGCCATTCAGATTCACCGAGAAAACTGAAGTTTAAGCAAACAATTTCTGCCCATAAAATCATGTGCACAGTTTTTTGGGACAGAAAAGGAGTATTGCTTGTGGAATTTCTGCCTCGTAATGAGACAATCAATGCAGCAGCTTACTGTAATACACTGCACAATCTGCGCCGTTCAATTCAGAACAAAAGACGTGACAAGTTGAACAAGGGCATCGTTTTGCTGCAAGACAATGCCCGTCCGCATGTGGCGAATCAGACCAAAGATCTCATCACATCTTTTCGATGGGAAACTCTAGATCATCCTCCGTACAGCCCCAGTCTTGCACCCAGTGACTTCCATCTGTTCCTGCACTTGAAAAAACACCTGGGCGGTCAGCGTCTTCAAGACGATGACGAAGTCAAAACAGTGGTGACGTAGTGGTAAACAAGTCAGGCGGCAGACTTCTATGAGAAGGATATTCAAAAACTAGTACAAGTGCCTCAATATTAACGGAAATTATGTAGAAAACTAGATTAAGGTACAGGCTTTCATGTAAAAATAAAATTATTGAGATATATTAGCACGTCTTTTTTTAATTTCAAAACGGTACTTACTTAAAAAACACGCGTCGTATATATATGCGGCCAATGATCCCTTCAGGGGAGAAGCACAACAAGCTTTAACTCTTACAGGAATCAGCGACGTGCCGTGTTGTGTGTGCTGTCCTTAGGTTAGTTAGGTTTAAGTAGTTCTAAGTTCTAGGGGACTGATGATCATAGATGTTAAGTTCCATAGTGCTGAGAGCCATTTGAACCGACGTGCCGTGAGTAATTAGGCTAATGAACAGTAGCACTGCATCATTAGTATGTGGTGTAAGTTGAGAATTTTGGTCTGATGGGAGGCGGGCTAGGCTAGTCCGTGCAGATTCGGAGACCACTGTGTACATATGACACAGTGTGTCCGGATGGCGTAGTGGTCAGTGCATCTGCCTAGTCAGCGGGAGACTGGGGTTCGAAACCTGGTCCAGCCCAAATAATCAACTGCACATTGATATAAATCAATGCTTAATGGCAGCCAATGTCTTCAGCTATTTTGTGTCTTGATTTGTAGCGGCTGCAGGATCAAATTGGTGTCTGTCGCCTACAGACACAGTTGTTGTTGTTGTGGTCTTCAGTCCTGAGACTGGGTTGATGCAGCTCTCCATGCTACTCTATCCTGTGCAAGCTTCTTCATCTCTTAGTACCTACTGCAACCTACATCCTTCTGAATCTGCTTAGTGTATTCATCTCTTGGTCTCCCTCTACGATTTTTACCCTCCACGGTGCCCTCCAATGCTAAATTTGTGATCCCTTGATGCCTCAAAACATGTCCTACCAACCGATCCCTTCTTCTAGTCAAGTTGTGCCACAAACTTCTCTTCTCCCCAATCCTATTCAATACCTCCTCATTAGTTACGTGATCTACCCACCTTATCTTCAGTATTCTTCTGTAGCACCACATTTCGAAAGCTTCTAGTCTCTTCTTGTCCAAACTAGTTATCGTCCATGTTTCACTTCCATACATGGCTACACTCCATACAAATACTTTCAGAAACGACTTCCTTACACTTAAATCTATACTCGATGTTAACAAATTTCTCTTCTTGAGAAACGCTTTCCTTGCCATTGCCAGTCCACATTTTATATCCTCTCTACTTCGACCATCATCAGTTATTTTACTCCCTAAATAGCAAAACTCCTTTACTACTTTAAGTGTCTCATTTCCTAATCTAATTCCCCCAGCATCACTCGAATTAATTTGACTGCATTCCATTATCCTCGTTTTGCTTTTGTTGATGTTCATCTTATGTCCTCCTTTCAAGACACTGTCCATTCCGTTCAACTGCTCTTCCAAGTCCATTGCTGTCTCTGACAGAATTACAATGTCATCGGCGAACCTCAAAGTTTTTACTTCTTGTCCATGAATTTTAATACCTGCTCCGAATTTTTCTTTTGTTTCCTTTACTGCTTGCTCAATATACTGATTGAATAACATCGGGGAGAGGCTACAACCCTGTCTCACTCCTTTCCCAACCACTGCTTCCCTTTCATGCCCCTCGACTCTTATAACTGCCATCTGGTTTCTGTACAAATTGGAAATAGCCTTTCACTCCCTGTATTTTACCCCTTCCACCTTCAGAATTTGAAAGAGAGTATTCCAGTTAACATTGTCAAAAGCTTTCTCTAAGTCTACAAATGCTAGAAACGTAGGTTTGCCTTTTCTTAATCTTTCTTCTATGATAAGTCGTAAGGTCAGTATTGCCTCACGTGTTCCAACATTACTACGGAATCCAAACCGATCTTCCCCGAGGTCGGCTTCTACCAGTTTTTCCATTCGTCTGTAACGAATTCGCGTTAGTATTTTGCAGCTGTGACATATTAAACTGATAGTTCGGTAATTTTCACATCTGTCAACACCTGCTTTCTTTGGGATTGGAATTATTATATTCTTCTTGAAGTCTGACGGTATTTCGCCTGTTTCATACATCGTGCTCACCAGATGGTAGAGTTTTGTCAAGACTGGCTCTCCCGAGGCCATCAGTAGTTCTAATGGAATGTTGTCTACTCCCGGGGCCTTGTTTCGACTCAGGTCTTTCAGTGCTCTGTCAAACTCTTCACGCAGTATCTTCTCTCCCATTTCGTCTTCATCTACATCCTCTTCCATTTCCATAATATTGTCCTCAAGTACATCGCCCTTGTATAAACCCTCTATATACTCCTTCCACCTTTCTGCCTTCCCTTCTTTGCTTAGAACTGGACACAGACATAGTGATTCACAGACACAGTATAGTCTGTGAATCACTATGAAGTGTATCATACGTCGCATTTGCAGGCTGGGTAATATCTAGGATGGAGGGAAACCTTTTACAAGTGCCTCCTTCCCAGATTTCAAAATTATATAAACAACTGGCGAGTCTGTATAAGCTATGATGTTAATAGGTATATACAGATAACATCTCATTAAAATTGATAGTTACAATGCACCAGACGTAACTCATTTAATGACTCAAATTCAAAACCACTTATCGTTTGTGACAGTTCCATATCTCCTGTGATGAACACAGATCTACAGTCGAGACTGTAGACAGTAAAGGAAATTTCCAAATGGGATTCGTCTCATGACTAATACTGGTTTTTTTATCGTCTCTCATATGTACATACTTGTTGTCAGCGACATGATGCAGTAGTTCAGGTGTATATTTGGAAAAGATATCACAAGTGTACACCTACATCTGTAATATCCAAATCAGTATGAGTTGTGTGACACGCCCCATGTTGCACCTGAGTAATATATCCGACCAGGGAACGCATTTAAAAGCGCCAAGGTCCTAGATTCCAAAACAATACAGACCACTCTTCAGTTATGACCAAGCCTATAGTAGTTCCAATAAGTGATTGCTTTATGGAGAGAACACGTCATTAAATTAGCTAGTACCCATACATGACAGTCATCTTCTTGGAGTCCGCTAGGGAATTTTGTCACTTATAGCTCAACATATTTTGTTGTACACAAGGTTTTAGAATCAGGAGTGCATAGTTTCGGTGGAAATTTGAAAAGCGACTCCAAAATGAGACTCATCATATGATGCAAGTAGTAGGACCATTTGGGCATCTTTATCATTTCTCACATGTTCTTATCTGATGTTATCAACATACTTTTGGAGCCCACGTTGTAGTAGTTTAGATATTTGGAAAGTAACAAGTCAACTTCTACATGCATGGCCTGTGGATGCCTATGTCATATGTGCCACATTCTTTTTTTTTAGTCTGGATAATTTCGGGAATCAGGTGCCACATTTGAACCACCATAGTCACAGTTCACAAAATCATACAGAGCTCTGGTTTTGGTTATCAACCACATTACCTGTAATTCTTGAGACGGCTGGTGTAATAATACACACGTTCATTAACTCAGAAAACAAGGTATTAAGTTAGCAGAATGATATCGTAACAGCTTAATAACTGAACACAAACCTGACAATCACAATACTTCTATAGATTGCAGAAGTTGTATTAAAACGGAAACAGTTTCAGGGGCTCTTCAAATACACTTTCTCTCCAGTTGATTTGAAGATGGACTGAAAAGCACCATGTTTCTTTAAATCCTTGTTGACCAAATATTAGTCTGTTTTCCTAAAATCTGTGTATTTTCTGGTTCGCCGCTGAAATATTTTTCTGAGGGTCATTTTTGTCTTGTTCCACTGCTGTTTCAAGAGGCTGTCGGATTACTAGCCATTGATCACGAGTTCCGTTGTGATCACTATACTAAGATGATGCAGCAAAATTGAAAGGCTGACCAAAGAAGGAATATGGGAGCCAGTGATGATCAGTCAATGGGCCAGTGGGCTACACCAATTGTGGCTGCAGAAAATCCGAATGGTTCGATAAGAACCTGTAGAGACTTCAAAGTTCATGTAAATCCACAGCTAGAAACAACTCAGTATCCAAGGCCTGAAGAATGAAAGGCCAGAAATGAAATAAAACATTTTACAATAACAAATTTTGCGAATGCATTTCTCCAGTTATAAATGGACAAAGAATCCTAGAAGCTGATGGTTGTCAGTACTCCACTTGTAGAGGCTACAATTTGGCATTGCAAATGCTCCTGCAGCATAGTCCTACTAGCGATTTATAGAACAAATAACCGAGCCTGCCAATTACTTGGACGATGTAATTGTGACAGATATAAATATGCTTGAGAACATGAAGAATTTGAGCGTGTTTCTCACACAACTGGAAGAAAAATGACCTCAGCAAGTAATGTGAACTGTTCAAACACTTATTAAAATACCAGTGCCGCGTCACTCATGTAAGGGGAATCAAATAACCAGAAGATAGTATATAAGCAATAAAAAAACTATATCAAGGAACTAGAAAAGTAATCTACTGGAAAAGTTATCTAATCTACCACAGCAAATTCATCAAAAGGTTTGATGAAATCGCTGGACTATTGCGTCAACTTTGAAGAAAAACCATGTATTTCAAATGAGTTAAAGAAGAAGAAATAGCACTTGTGAAGTTCAAGAAGGAAATTATCAAGGAAACGTAACTGCTGCACTTTTACCCAACTCAAAATATGATATTAGCAATAGGTGCATCATCATATGGAATCAGAGTAGTATTGCCTCGAAAGTGCCCTAAAGTACCAGAAAAACTCATGGCCTTTGCTTCCAAGAATTTAGATGGACTTCAGGCCAGATACAAAACGTTGAAAAGGAAGCAGTACCCATCATTTATGGGGTCAACGAATTTCACTATCTTTATGGATGAAGGTTTGAACTGATCACAGATCGTAAGCCTCCGGTTTCAGTAATTCAGACGACCACATACCTGCAAGGGATGACAGTCCAGAGATTACAAAGATTGACAGTCACACTGATAGGGTATAACTGTGAAATCTGATACGGGTCAGATTTCCGGCTGAACCATGAGCAGAGATGTGGCACTGACAATCATTATGTGTAAAATTGATGGTCTAACTCCTTTACAAATGAGAACTTAATTTTAAAGCCATATTTTGACAAAAGGACAACCATCCCCACCGCCATTGCTTGTTACTTCTTCAGATGGGTTGCACAAGAGTCATTATACCCAGAATATACTAAGAGGAAATTCTGAAATTTCATGACGGATGCTGGAGCATGGTCACAATGAGATAAAAGGCCCAAATGACCATAAATGAAGAAAGAATTCTGAGAAATGGTTTGACAATGTGATTTTTGTGAAACAGCAAAACTAAACTCCAAAACCTATTTTCAAAATTTGCTGCAGGTAACAATAACATGGGAAAGGGCTGAGACTGTTTATACTTTACTGTTCTGGAAATCATCCTGGTTCGCACATGTACAAGCATACTAAAAGTTCCCAAATATATTTGCAATGTCTTCAACATTTACACAAGCCACAAAAGACACTAAAAATCTTTTTAATAGAAGGACTTCCGAAGACAAACATTTCAGACACTTTGTGTCAAAGGAAATCGAAGATTGCTATAGAAGGAATGGCTCAGAACACCTTACTTCGTTTCCGTTTCACGATGATTCAGATGATGTAGTAGAAAGATTTGACAGGACTTTAAACGAAGCCATGATACAGACTACTGGGGAGAACATAACAATAAAGATATCATTGCAAGAAATATCTACAATTTACTGCTCAACTCCAAACCTAGTAACGGGAAAGCAACCTGCTGATCTAACTCATAGACAGCACTGAAGGATCATGTTGTCATTGATCATCCATCAAAATTAGAGATTAAGTGTATGTGGAAGTTCCTCGAAGATTTTATTGAGAGGGTCGCCATGAATCATTGACAATACAATCCGACAGCTGGTAAATAAGCTGTACATCTTGAAACTGCCTAGTGGAATTGTCGAAAAGCAAACAAACCAACTCAGCCGCCGCATCTGTTGAATTTCTCCTGTTGCTTTTCCTCTGAATGTAGCTGCATCTCAGTACATATAAAATGGGTCTTCTTGTACAGCTCTAGTACAGCTGATATTTTAATATAAAAAGCTTCCTTAAAACATATGTTTCATCAAGTTACACCTATGTTCAAGGTTTTTTTAGAATCTTATAAAAATCCTCTTTTTATGCTCCAGAGAATTTTCCACAGAAAATTATATAACTAAAAAACATGTAAATTTAGCATAAAATCCAAGGAGATTAATGCCTTTTCTAACATCTTTTAAATCGAAATTTTAAAAATATCTGAATCTAAGATGATATCTATGCTATTTCATATAATGTGAAAATCTCAAGAAATCAGAAACTGAAATCCCTGTATGAAAATTCAGAAACTTAAAATACCTCTAAAATCTTTCCTGAACATCAGCATTTTATATTAAAAATTATATAAATTAATAAAATTATATCATAATTGAACAAATCTACAAAAATAAGGAACCAAACAATAACGTGAAATTTTTTTCCTCCTAAATAAATGGAGACTGACGTCTGTTATACTATTTCTTGTAAAGGAAAGTTGATAGCAAATATATTTTCGTAACTAGTGGAAGTAGATATTTTCCATTTTTCCGCTCTGTTTTTCTCTATATTTTTCTGCAGATTGCATGTTATAGACTTTAATCATACATTGAATGGTATTCACCATCCGCAGCATCGCAATGATAATAATTATCTAAGTTCTATATCATATCATTTATTGTACACGTTTATTGGTTCAATATTGCTGGTAATTTTGTGAATTTGTATAATCTTGATTTAATTTTTTTGTATATTTTGATTGATATTTGAGAATAAACCGAAGAAACACGAAAATTAATGAGAAGTAGCACAAATTACAAAAGCGAGAATTTCAAAATCTGGGATTGCGAAGTAGACGAGGTAAATGAATTATAACATCTTGGGAGCAAGATAACCCGTGACGGTCGAAGTCAGGACGATATAAAAAGCAGACTAGCACAGGGAAAGAGGGCATTGTTGGCCTAGAGAAGTGTACTGGTTCAAACACAAGCCTTAATTTGAGGAAGATGTTTCTGAGAATGTATGTTTGGAGCGCAGCATTTTATGGTAGTGAAACATGGACTATCGGGAAAGCGGTAGGAAAAGAGACGAAGCGTTAGGTATGTCTTGCTGTAGAAAGAAACTGAAAATTAGGTTGACTGATACAAAAAAAAGTGAAGTGGTTCACCGTAGAATTAGTGAGGAAAGAAGTTGGTGGAAATACCCTACTCAAGAGGGTACACGATGATGATGCTAGAGGAAGCTGTAGAACCTAAAGACTGTAGAGGAAGGCACAGACTGGAATGTAATCCAGCAAATAATTGAGGACGTTGGGTGTAAATGCTGAGGCTGGCATAGGAGAGGAAGCCTTTGATGTCTGTATCAAACCAGTCTGAGGATATACGACAAACAAAAAAAAAAAAAAAAAGATATTCACGTGTTACCGTGCATCAAGCGAAACTAGCTACTTATTTAGGATTCCATTTGCATATATTCAGTACCTCTCATGGATCCATAACTATTCTCAACAAGATTTGGAACTCCACCTGCTGTAATCTGAACGAAAACTTAACGGTCAGGGGATGGATTAGGCGTGAAGGATCTGTATATTCATCATGGGTCTTTGGTGTGAACTGCAGTGTAGGGTCTTGCTTTATTCCGCTGCAATACGCCGTGTGGTACCCTGGTCTTGAGTGGCATAGTAACAGGGATTGCCAATCTTGTCACATAGCGGCGCGGTATCAGCCTACCTTCAGCAACCTCCAAATGTGTTGTTACTACATCCAGTGCCATCCCACACTAGAATTCCAGGTGTTGGAGACGTATTGGTCTCTGCTCCCTATGACCTTCCACCAGGATCATCGGTGAACAACACAGAATGCGACTTAATGTCCCAGGTAAGTATGACTCGAAACGGTGCAAATCCCTGTGTTATGATGTAAGCGGCAAACGACACACAGCAACTCGATATGTCAACGCATCTTCCAGTACTCTGTCTCCAAAGGCTCGTAGTAACACTCTACATGTAGTCTCCACCTGGATTTCAGCCCTTGTTAACAAACCGTTCGTCAGATCCAACCGATAATATTATGGTACAGTCTTTCTAAAAGGGCTTGTCATTACTCTTCTTTCCACGCTTTTTCCCAGAGTGTCTCACCACCGCTCGTTCCGTAGTCACTGCAACACGGCCTGTTGTGCGGCTCAGTGCCCGAAAGATGGCGTTAAGTTGCAAGTGCACGTCCCTGCGCATTCTGTGTTGCGACCTGCACCTGACAACTTCGATTAACCATTAACGTCGGATACACTCCGCTGTCATCATGTACAGTCATGCTCATAAATTAAAGATAACTGCAGAATGTGGTGCCACACAACGTGGCACTACACAAAATTGGCGCTAATAGCATAGGCACATAGGGAACACACGCGACACAGATCTGTAAGTCCACGGTATTGGTGATAAGTTGAGACAACACATGTGCTACAAAACGCCACTGTTTCCTGCCGCATGTATTCCAACATCAATATGCGATATGATCACCATGCACACGAACACAGGCCGCACAACGGGTTGGCATACTCTGGATCAGGTCGTCGAACAGCTGCTGGGGTATAGCCTCCCATTCTTGCACCAGTGCCTGTCAGAGCTCCTGAAGTGACGTAGGGGTTTGAAGACGTGCAGCGATACGTCGACCGGGAGAATCCCAGATGTGCTCGATGGGGTTTAGGTCTGGAGAACAGGCAGGCCACTCCATTCGCCTGATATCTTCTGTTTCAAGGTACTCCTCCACGATGGCATCTCGGTGGGGCCGTGCGTTATCATACATCAGGAGGAAGGTGGGACCCACTGCACCTCTGAAAAGGAGGACATACTAGTGCAGAATGACGTCCCTATACAACTGACCCGTTACAGTTCCTCTGTCAAAGACATGCAGGGGGGGTACGTGCACCAGTCATAATCCCACCCCACACCATCAAACCACGACCTCCATACAGGTCCCTTTCAAGGACATTAATGGGTTGCTATCTGGTTCCTGGTTCACGCCAGATGAAAACCCGGCGAGAATCACTGTTCAGACTATACCTGGACTCGTCCGTGAACATAACCTGGGACCACTGTTCCAATGACCACGTACTGTGTTCTTGACACCAGGTTTTACGGGCTCTCCCGTAAGGGGTCAGTGGACTACACCCTGCAGGTCTCCGGGCGAATAAACCATGTCTGTTCAGTCGTCTATAGACTGTGTGTCTGGGGACAGATGTTCCAGTGACTGCGGTAAGATCCCTAGCTAGGCTACCTGCAGAACTCCGTGGCCGTCTGCGGGCACTGATGGTATGTGGAGTGCTGCCAGCGCCACCATGCACGACCGCAGGTCAAATGCACCGCATGGTCATACTCCAAGGTGATTTAAACCCGCAAGCCGCCTACCAGAGCGTTATTTCACTTTCAGCATTATCAATTTATGAGCATGAGTGTAGTTACACCATTCTTCGTCTGTAAGAATGACTTTCTTTACGTACTGAAAACAAGCTCGCACAAGCATGAAATTTATATCAACATATCCAACAGGAATGAAAATACTGGAGTATCAGTGTGATAGCGTTCCGTCAAGTTGTTCATCGTGCAAGACCTTACATTCCCATCAATGTGTGTTTCAGCCTCCGGTGAAGATAAATCTCAGTGTGATCGGAGGCTGAAAAATGTGGTAAAAAAATAAAAGACGGCCACTGCGTTGCCATAAGCCAGTAATCCTAAGAAGTTTTCGTCTTTTGTTAAAACTGTAAGAGGCTCGCATCCATCTGTGCGGACACTGTGATCCTAATGGCACTGAAACGAATGACGACACAGAAAAGACGGAAATAATGAACGTCCTTTTGCAAAATTACACTCCCGGAAAAGAAATTAGTACACCTAGAAAGACGATGTCGATTTTGATCCAATGACGACATATGCCACGTGGGGGACGTTAGGGATAGTGTAGTGGTATAGCTACCATAGCACCATCTGCGTCTATTCTTTAATACGGAATGCTTCCAGCAAAAGGCCCCGTGTAGTGCATACGTGTGATGCAAGCAGGCAGCCATGCCACAGAGATGCACTCATGTTTCCTACAGCCAACCAGGCGAGTTTGAAAAGGTCAAATTGTGGGTTTTCGGGGATCGGGATTGTCCTTTCGGAGAACTGCCATACATGTCGGACGAGCTCGTCAGTTATGCAACGATTCTGCTATCAGTGGTGACATGAATATTCTTACACCCGTAGACGAGGTTATGGACGTCTACAGAATGACATTTTCATTCTGCAGCGGAGTGTGCGCTGATATGAAACTTCCTGGCAGATTAAAACTGTGTGCCGGACCGAGACTCGAAGTTGGGATCTTAGCATTTCGCGGGCAAGTACTCTACCAAATGAGCTACACAAGCACGACTCACGCCCCGTCCTCACAGCTTTACTTCTGCCAGTACCTCGCCTCCTACTTTCCAAACTTTACAGAAGCTCTCCTGCGACTCTTGCAGAACTAGCCTTCATGCAAGAAAGCCGTGTCTCCGCAGTATCCTTTCTTACAGGAGTGCTAGTTCTCCAAGGGTCGCAGGAGAGCTTCTGTAAAGTTTGGAACGTAGGAGGCGAGGTACTGGCAGAAGTAAAGCTGTGAGGAAGGGGCGTGAGTCGTGCTTGGGTAGCTCAGATGGTAGAGCACTTGCCCGCGAAAGTCAAAGGTCCCGAGTTCGAGTCTCGGTCCAGCACACAGTTTTAATCTGCCAGGAAGTTTCTGGACATGTACGTTGCTTTGACGTCCTCCAAGATCGTCGTACTGTAAGGGCAGCAGTGACAGACCATACAGCTAGCACAGCACAGATAAGAGGGCTTGTGAGCCTAGATGAGTCGACACGGACTGTTGCGAACTGGTCATTAGCAATGGGACTACGGCACACACACCTCTAACCCGTCCTCCACTCATGACACAGCATCGACGTGCAGGGCTGGACTTGTGCCATCAGAGGATCACTTGGAAGATGGAATGATACGCAGTGGTCCTCATCGATGGAAGCAAATTCTTCCTGCACGGAAGTGATGGTCGTTTGCGCGTACGACTTAGACCTGGTGAAAGCTGTCTCGCCGAATGCATTCGTCCAATACTCCTTATGGACTAGGGTGCGATAAGCAACAACTTTAGTTCATCTTTGGCACTTCTGGAGAGGGTGCTTATCAGCGCTCGGTGCGTGCAGAATGTTGTTGGACCTGCTCTTTATCGCCGGCCGGTGTGGCCGAGCGGTTCTAGGCGCTTCAGTGTGGAACCGCGCGACTGCTATGGACGCAGGTTCGAATCCTGCCTCGGGCATGGATGTGTGTGATGTCCATAGGTTAGTTAGGTTTAAGTAGTTCCAAGCTCTAGGGGACTGATGACCTCAGAAGTTAAGTCCCATAGTGCTCAGAGCCATTTTGCTGTTTAGCTGGATAATGCTCGTCCCACACGCTGCTCGTGAAACTCACCGTACTATGCAAGACGTGCGGCAACTTCCCTCGCCACCGTGATCTCTGGACTTGTCCCCAGTCGAGCATGGGTAGGGTGTGGTGGGAGGAGAAGTGACTATTGTAACTCTTACAGAAGTACCTGAACAGCTCGAGCAGGCATGGAATAAAGTTTCCCAGGAGAGTTTTCACCATCTCTACGATCGACTGGACGCCAGAGTAAGCGCCTGCGTTGCCGCCCGTGAGGGCTACACTACATGCTGATATGGATGTTTCTGCCTTACTCGATGCCTGGCACCTCAGAACCGCTGGTACTATAGATATGTAACTGTAATCATTTCATGTACTTCATATGCACTGTTGCAACAATAAATCTTGAGTGAATTGGAAACCTCTAGAAGGGTATGAATCGCCTGGTTAAATCCGCAGGACAGAACAGGTAGTGGGAATCTGTCAGTTACACTCGAACACAATAACTTTATTTAGTTACCCAAACATTACAGCGCAAATTTCCTACCATAACTATCGACTGAATATGTCACACAATCTTATGGCTTAAGGGCACAACCTCTTTAATTTTTAAAACGGCTGAAGGCCCATGATTTAAAACACAACTACAATAAATTTTCAAAAGGCAGAAAGCGCAAGGTTTTATCCTTAAATAATATTTCAAATGAGGCTGAAGGCCCAACAATCTAAGACTTGACAGGTAAGGAATTTTAATTTTAAAACGGCTGAAGGCCCCTGATTTAAAAACATAACTGCTATAAATTTTTAAAGGCAGAAGACCCAAAGCTTTATTCTCAAATAATTTTTAAAAAAGGAGGCTAAAGGCCCTAACAATATAAGACTTAACAATAAGGAATTTTACTTTTAAAACGGCTGAAGGCCCATGATTCAAAACACAATTACAATAAATTTTTACAAGGCAGAAAACTCAATACTTTATCCTTAAATAATTTTAAAATAGGAGGCTGAAGGGCCCAAGCAATCTAAGATTTAACAAGTAAGGAATTTAAATTTTAAGACAGCTGAAAGCCCATGACTGAAAAACGCAACAACAATATATTTTCAAAAGGCAGAAGACCCAAAGCTTTATCCAAAAATATTTTAAATGAGGCTGAAGGCCCAAACAATCGAAGACTTAACTAGTAAGGAATTTTATTTTTAAGAAGGCTGAAAGCCCATGATTGAAAAATACAACTACAATGAACTTTCAAAAGGCAGAAGGTGCAAGCTTTTATCCTTAAATAACATTTAAAATGAGGCTGAAGGCCCAAACAATGCAAGTCATGATAAGTAAGGAATTTTAATTTTAAAATGGCTGATGTCCCATTATTTATAACCCAACTAAAAGAATACAGATTCAAACCATTGACTATGAGCCATTAAACTACACAATCAAACGCCAATAAGAAAAGGCAGTACAGCCAGCGGCGCTCAGAAGTTTCAGAGGATCGGTCTGCGCTTGAAATATTAATGTTCGCTTAGGGGAGACAGGTAGTCAGTCCAACTATATCCGATCCGCCGGCAACCCAACCAAGAGACAGTCAACGGACCCACCGACAAGACGACTTACTTTCCAGCCTACCAGTACACAAGGAACTCCAAAGCCGAAACATAAAAGGCGTAGCCACCCACAGCCAAGTATGCATAAGCTGTCAAAACTACACACACGCGTTGGACAGTGACAACACGGTGAGGAAACGACACTGCCTGAATTTTACGTCAGCGGCCACAATGCAGAAAATTCCGCTGGTGCACTTGGACTTCAAATAACCGAAATACAGTTAAACTCCACTGGATGGTGGCCAAACTTTCACCAACTCCAAAACCGGCAGATGCTCACCGGAATATCCACAACAGCCAACCATAAAAACCAATGGCACAATGTGAACGGATTGGCTTCGGTAATTAAATCACCACTCAACTTTGTTGTCCTGGGTCGGTGAGTCACGAACCTCGTAGCAATCGAAGCAACTCCCACACTCTCCGACACTGTGTAGAGACCGCCAGCGGGCCCGGCCCACTGCTCCGCAAGGAGATTTCCTGGCTGATCCTCACCAAACGAGCGACTGCTCAGAGCCAGTACACCGACAACATATAAAATAACTTGTCAATCAAAATCACACAAGTTACACACAGTTACACGAAAACTTGCCCGAAGAACCAGACAATGCTATCGGCAGTGACTGCACAATAACAGGGACGAATCATGAGTCAGCACACAGCCAACCGATAAGCGATCGCCAGCCAAATACACGTTTTCCGGCAAGACGACCGACCGACGACCAACCAAAGTTGTCGCCACTCGAATCAAGTGTGTCGGCAACGGTGGGGTGAGTCTTGGCAGTCTGGACCTCACTGCTGGTGCGCCCCGACTGAACTTGTGCCGCGTGCGAACTCAAACACTGCCAGGTCCGAACTAACTCAAAACAGACGACGACCGGGAAGTAATAGCAGTCCAGCAAAGATAATATGGGAGGGCCTATATCGATAAGCGCTGCTGCTGCCGCTCACGGGCAGGGAAGGCGGCAACTCAGTGACACCAGTAATTGAAATTAACATAACGAGGTGCAGCATGGTAAGAAAAAAGATGTTAAATAAGAGGTGGCACGAACACGAGCCACGCACGGCTCAGGGTATACTATTTTATTATGGCTGTGTATTTCACAGAGGAATGTCGCACTGTCGCACCTCCCTTAAGCAGGCTCACTTATGATGTAATGGCGTATATAGAAATAAGTAACCATGGGATAGAAAAGCAAATGAAATTGCTCAGCAGAGGGAAGGCCACTGGAGTTGCCGGGATAACAATAAGATTCTACATATACGCTCCTGGAAATGGAAAAAAGAACACATTGACACCGGTGTGTCAGACCCACCATACTTGCTCCGGACACTGCGAGAGGGCTGTACAAGCAATGATCACACGCACGGCACAGCGGACACACCAGGAACCGCGGTGTTGGCCGTCGAATGGCGCTAGCTGCGCAGCATTTGTGCACCGCCGCCGTCAGTGTCAGCCAGTTTGCCGTGGCATACGGAGCTCCATCGCAGTCTTTAACACTGGTAGCATGCCGCGACAGCGTGGACGTGAACCGTATGTGCAGTTGACGGACTTTGAGCGAGGGCGTATAGTGGGCATGCGGGAGGCCGGGTGGACGTACCGCCGAATTGCTCAACACGTGGGGCGTGAGGTCTCCACAGTACATCGATGTTGTCGCCAGTGGTCGGCGGAAGGTGCACGTGCCCGTCGACCTGGGACCGGACCGCAGCGACGCACGGTTGCACGCCAAGACCGTAGGACCCTACGCAGTGCCGTAGGGGACCGCACCGCCACTTCCCAGAAAATTAGGGACACTGTTGCTCCTGGGGTATCGGCGAGGACCATTCGCAACCGTCTCCATGAAGCTGGGCTACGGTCCCGCACACCGTTAGGCCGTCTTCCGCTCACACCCCAACATCGTGCAGCCCGCCTCCAGTGGTGTCGCGACAGGCGTGAATGGAGGGACGAATGGAGACGTGTCGTCTTCAGCGATGAGAGTCGCTTCTGCCTTGGTGCCAATGATGGCCGTATGCGTGTTTGGTGCCGTGCAGGTGAGCGCCACAATCAGGACTGCATACGACCGAGGCACACGGGGCCAACACCCGGCATCATGGTGTGGGGAGCGATCTCCTACACTGGCCGTACACCACTGGTGATCGTCGAGGGGACACTGAATAGTGCACGGTACGTCCAAACCGTCATCGAACCCATCGTTCTACCATTCCTAGACCGGCAAGGGAACTTGCTGTTCCAACAGGACAATGCACGTCCGCATATATCCCGTGCCACCCAACGTGCTCTAGAAGGCGTAAGTCAACTACCCTGGCCAGCAAGATCTCCGGATCTGTCCCCCATTGAGCATGTTTGGGACTGGATGAAGCGTCGTCTCACGCGGTCTGCACGTCCAGCACGAACGCTGGTCCAACTGAGGCGCCAGGTGGAAATGGCATGGCAAGCCGTTCCACAGGACTACATCCAGCATCTCTACGATCGTCTCCATGGGAGAATAGCAGCCTGCATTGCTGCGAAAGGTGGATATACACTGTACTAGTGCCGACATTGTGCATGCTCTGTTGCCTGTGTCTATGTGCCTGTGGTTCTGTCAGTGTGATCATGTGATGTATCCGACCCCAGGAATGTGTCAATAAAGTTTCCCCTTCCTGGGACAATGAATTCACGGTGTTCTTATTTCAATTTCCAGGAGTGTAGTTTGCGAAGTAACTTGCCCGTCTTCTAGCAGCAGTTTACCGTAGATATCTGAACGAGTGAAGTGTTCCTAATGTTTGGTAAAAGCATAAGTCATTTCAGTAGGAATCAACATGGGTTTCGAAAACATCGATCGTGTGAAACCCAACTCGGCCTGTTCATCCACTAGACCCAGAAGGCGGTGGCTACCGGCGCCCAGGTAGGTGACGTTTTCCTTGACTTCGACAAGGCCTTCGGACAGTTCCGCAGTGCCACTTTATGAACAAAATACAAACGAACGAAATATGAGATCAGCTGTGTGATTGGATTGAAGAGTTTGTAGCAAAAGGAACACAGTATGTCATTCTCAACGGAGTGCATTCTTCAGACGTAACTGTAACTTTGTGTGTATCCCAAGGCAATGCTATTCTACTCACAGTGCATGTCACACAGCAGCCAATATCGAAAGTTGAACGAGTCTTTCTGTGGATGATACTGTTCTATACAGAAAATTGTAGTGAATCACAGGTAGATCTGTAAAGCATCCACGTATGATGCAGCGAGAGGCAAATGATCTTCAACATAAGGAAATGCCCTCCCAGGGGGCTCGCCGCTCGTTGGCGGGTTTATGCCTTGCTGGTACAGGGCCCCAGCCTTTGCACCATCTTTCCCCTTCAGTGCTCTATGTCTGTCCTCCTGATATTCTTTTTCTGCTCTCTTGGGGAACGTGTCTAGGGTGTTTTTGGGAATGTTCCACATTTTCTGTAGCTGATATAAGATCACTCTCACCACTGTTTTTCGTTTCCTTTTTTCCTTTCTTCGCTCTCCTTCTCCCATCCCTCCTCCGCTTCGGCGTTTGAGGCTCCTCTTTTTCTTCTTCCTCCCTGTGCGCTCCTGGAGGCCAGCCCATGTGTCTGAATTGCCAGCCGCGGGTTGACAGGTAGGGTTCGCATGTAACCCCTGGCACAGACCAGGCCCAGGGAGGGGTGATTACCTGAGCTACTACCTTCCCAAAACGCCGATTGGTCACGTGTTCGGGAGGCCTGACTTGAGGTGTGAACAATCACCTAAGGCTGGTGCGCCCCCTCCTGAAGGGGGGCCCTGGCAATCGTGGGGGATTTTCTCGCATCAGCCAATAATCTTCACAGTCAACGACTACGAAACGTGAACGGAATGAGGCTAATGATTCAATCGCCCTCCCAGCCACACCACGGTTCCTCGTGGTTTCACATACTGAAGATGGTCAGTCCTTTGCTGAGGCAAATCCGTTTATTATTGAGAAAGGTGTTGATACAGTTGCCGCCCCTGTGAAATCATGCTCTCGTTTACACAATAGCATTTTACTTTTGGAGACTACTTCTGGCTCTCAAGCACAACTGCTTGCCGTTTTGCTTTTCCACAGCTATCCCGTTTGTGTCGAGGCCCATAGAACACTGAATTCTTCCCGTGTTGTTATTTACACTACGCTGATCGATGGTCTGACCAATGCAGAAATTCAAACGTGCCTCTATGATAAGGGGGTCGTTGACGTCCATCGGGTAATGAAAAGTAGAGGCATCCTTATTGCCTAAATGCACTTTTTTTCTCATCTTTGTAAGGGTGGTGCCTCTATCCAAGATCAAAACAGGCTATGAAATTCTCACAGTCTGTACATTCCGAATCCAATTTGCTGCTATCAGTGCCATCATTTCAACCACACTCGACATCCGGCCAAATGTGTTACCTATGGTAGGGATGCACACAAGGGCGAAGTCATCTGCTACACAACCGACAGGCCAGAAAGGAGAGAAGGAATACTCCCACGAAGATTTCCTATGTCCCTCCATCCAACAAACATCTGAGTCTTCCTCTGCCAATCAGAAAGGCTCCAAGAATTCAAACAAAGGCACACAGTCTCTTCCTTCGCGGACTCACGCCACGTGACACCATTGCCCGGCCGACCTCCGTGTCGCTGGTGCACACCGCCAACCGTTTTTCTGCCCTGGACTCTGCAGATCGACGGAGTGCTGACGCCTCTGTAGATGTCATGGAGCATGAATCTCTAGCCTCTGCACCCTGTAGCAGTGACTCTTTGAAGGCTGGCACGCAGAGGAGACACCCCTTCATTTTTTCCCTCCTCCCTTTTCCTTGTTATGGCTCTCATCCAGTGGAACTTGCGTGGCCTTTGGTCAAACAAAGAGGATTTACGGCTACTCTTAGCGTCTCAGCGTCCACTTGTTGTCTGCCTCCAGGAAACAAAATTGCGTCCTCTCGACTGCTTTGAGTTTTCACATTTGTTCCCGGTCCATTTTGACCTTCTCCCCGAGGACAGCATTCCGTCGCATGGGGGAGGTATGCTGCTCACACAGAATGATGTTTGTAGGCAACCCAGCTCCCTGACTACCCGCCTTCAAGCTATTGAACTTTTCCCTTTATACCTTATACATCCCTCCGTCATTCGATGTCACCAGGGCAGACTTGCTCTAGCTTATTGGGCAGCTACCTCATCCCTTTCTGCTGCTCATTTCCTCTAGAACCTGAGAGATGCCCTCTTGGCTGACCTTCTCAATCAACTTAACGCCCTCTGCCTTAACACAGCAGCACCCACGTTCCTTTGAGAGTCCTCGCACACCGATTCCCATTTGGACCTATCCTTCTGCACTGCGCAGCTTGCCCATCGTCTTGAGTGGTCTGTTCTCTCTGACACGTACTAGAGCGACCGTTTCCGGTATGCTATCCGTCTGCTGACTCCTACCCCTCCTATGAGAAGATCCAAATGGCAGCTTTCTAAGGTCGACTGGAGGTTTTGTTCCTCCCCGGCGATCTTCGACAACCATTTCCCCAGTTGTGATGAACAAGTGGAATATCTTAGAAACGTTATCCCTACTGCTGCTGAACGTTCCATTCCTCGCACTTCCTCTTCACCACGCCATGTCCCAGTCTCCTGGTGGGCTGAGGCATGCCGCGACGCAATTTTTCACGGAGACGTGCTCTCCGCGTTTTTAATCGTCGTCCTACAATGGCAAACTGCATTCATTATAAAGCGTGCACAGTGTCGTAGTGTTCTTCGGAATAGCAAAAAATCTAGATGGATTTCATTCACTAGTTCTTTTAACAGTTCCATTCCCTCTTCCGTCGTGTGAGCCAACGTCAGTCGGCTATCTGGAGCCAAGATCCATTCCCCAATTTCCGGCCTGACAGTAGCAGACAATGTCATAGTGATCCCTATTGCTATCTCCAACACCTTGGGCCGCCATTCTGCGGACATTTCGAGCTCCTCCCACCATCACCCCGCCTTCCGCCATGGGAAACGTGCGGAGGAGGACCGGGCGATACCCTTCTCTTCTCAGAATTGTACTACAATGCCGCCTTTACTAGGAGGCAGCTGGATTATGCTCTCAGTTCATCCAGATCCTCCGCACCAGGGCGAGACGACGTTCACATTCAGATGTTGCAGCATCTTTCTCTTGCATACGTACAACTGCATCTGGGCAGAGGGCATGTTTCCCAGACAATGGCGTGAAACCACTGTTATACCTAAGCCCGGTACAAACACCTTCCTTCTAGCTACCGCCCCATTTCTCTCACCAGCTGTATTTTTAACATGATGGAACGTATAATTCATGCCCAGCTGGTATAGTGGCTCGAGTCTCGTAATTTACTAACCACTGCCCAGTGTGGATTTCGAGCGCTCCGTTCTGCAGTTGACCATCTCGTCACTCTATCCACCCATGTCATGAATGGCTTTCTGCGGAAATCCCAGACTGTGCCTGTGTTGTTTGAATTGGAGAAAGTCTACGGCACCTGCAGGAGGACTAGTATCCTCCGTACACTCTACAAGTGCGGCTTCTATGGCCGCCTATCCCTCTTCGTTCAGGAATTTTTAAAAGACCGAGCTTTCTAGGTACATGTGGGTTCTGCCTTGTCGGGCATCCTTACCCAGGAAGACGGTGTGGCTCAGCTTTCCATCAAGAGCGTTGTCCTCTTTGCTATCGCCATTAACCCTATCATGGCCTGCCTCCTGCCTGGCGTCTCTGGCTCTCTTTTCATTGATAATTTTGCCTTGTATTGACGTTGCGGTTAATAATGGAGGCAAGACTAAAGAAAAATCAAGACACGCTCGTAGGAATTGTCGACCTGGAAAAAGCGTTCGACAATGTAAAATGGTGCAAGATGTTCGAAATTCCGAGAAAAATAGTGATAAGCTATAGGAAGAGACGGGTCACATACAATATGTACAAAGGCCAAGAGGGAATAATAAGAGTGGACCACCAAAAACGAAGCGCTCGTATTAAAAAGAGTGTCAGATAAGGATGTAGTCTTTTGCCTCTGCTGTTCAATCTGTACATCGAGGAAGCAATGATGGAAATAAAAGAAAGGTTCAGGAATGGAACTAAAGTTCAAGGTGAAAGGATGTCAATGATAAGATTCGCTGATGACACAGCTATCCTGAGCGAAAGTGAAGAAGAATTACATGATCTGCTGAATGGAATGAACACTCTGATGATTACAGAGTATGGACTGAGAGTAAATAGAAGGAAGACGAAGGCAATGAGAAGTAGTAGAAATTAGAACAGCTAGAAACTCAATATCAGGATCGATGGTGACGAAGTAGATGAAGTTAAGGACTTCCGCTACGTAGGCAGTAACATAACTAGTGACGGACGGAGCAAGGAGGACATCAAAAGCAGACTAGCACTGGCAAAAAGGGCATTCCTGGCCAAGAGAGATCTGCTAGTATCAAATATCGGCATTAACTTGAGGAAGAAATTTCTGAGAATGTACGTCTGGAGTACAGCATTGTATGGTAGTGAAACATGGACTGTGGGAAAACCGGAACAGAAGAGAATCGAAGCATTTGAGGTGTGGTGCTACAGACGAATGTTGAAAGTTAGGTGGACTGATACGGTAAGGAATGAGGAGGCTCTGCACAGAACCGGAGAGGAAAGGAATATGTGGAAAACACTGATAGGGAGAAGGGACAGGATGATAGGACATCTGCTAAGACATGAGGGAATGACTTCCATGGTACTAGAGGGAGCTGTAGAGGGCAAAAACTGTAGAGGAAGACAGAGATTGGAATACATCTAATAAATAACAGAGGACGCAGGTTGCTAGTGCTACTCTGATATGAAGAAGTTAGCACAGGAGAGGAATTCGTGGCGGGCCGTACCAAACCAGTGAGAAGAATGATGCCCCCCCCCCCCCCCAAAAAAAAAGCTGCAGTTCTTCACGGACTTGTCTCATTGAGAGGCGTCTTCAGCGATGTCTCGATCGCCTTCACTCATGGATCATCGAGAATATCTTTCGTTTTTTCTCTGTCAAAACCGCCTGTGTGAATTTCTGGCGCCACAATTGCTTTCTTATACCGTCTTTACATCTTGGGCCTGTTGCTCTTCGACACCAAAAACTATATGAAGTAAAAAATGCATATATTGCCCCTTAAAGTTTAATATAAATAGTAATATTTTGATCCATAAGTCACCGCTTTGGGGGACCGGTAAGTAAATTTAAAAAGATAACAAACTGACAGCAGCTATCCGCTCTAGAACAGCATACTTTACTGATTGCTGAGTTATTCCTTCATTACGCGTTTTTTTCCTCAGTAACAATAATCGAACAGACATTTAGGACGGGTTATAGAACATTGTAAAAATATTTTTAAAAAATCTTCCGATTACAGTTTTTGAGAACAGTTGATTTTTCGACACTTAGCACATATGCAAAGCCATTCACGTATTGTCGAATTAAGTCATAAATTTCATTCTATGAAACTTTGCACATATGCAGAGCAGCGCATTTATAATCGAACTAAGTGATAAGGTAAACTCAACAGCAAAAAAAATGAAACATTTCAAAACTACAGAATTAACAAAAACAGTGGAAAAAACTGAAATGTTACCTTCAGTTAGAGTATATTTGGATGGAACTAAGTGACTTTCATCCATGAAATGAGGTGAAAGAGTTATTTTTATTATTCAAAAGAATATTTATTTCATATTTTTCTTACAAAATAAGATGTTGAAACAAAAGTATCAAAATTACAACAATAGAGAAAAAAATTAAATGCGGTGGAATCAAAATATGTATAAGCGATTTCCATTTGTTTGTGAAATGAGGTGAAAAAGTTATTTGTCTTATTCAAGCAAAATTTTAGTTTACAGTTTTCACGTGAAGCAAACGTGGAGCCTTTGCATTCTGGATTTTTGCACGTTGTTCTTGTCTCATACCACATCGGCCAGTACTGCGGGTCCAGCATCCACAGCTCATAATAGCTAGTGAAGTTATAACTATGTACTACATAAAGTATGAAAACCTATCCGTCATTAAGCAGCCTAACACTGTTGAAGAATAGAGTTACTTATTTATTTTATGTCACAATTTTACATAATTACGTACGAACTTAATTTCATGCATTAATCTTTCTTACGAGGCCTATATCTTGCAGTGGTCTGATGGTAGCGGGTACTCATTAATGCTTCATCAAATTGCTTGAGCGTTCCACGCGGTGCGCTGTATGTGGTGTGCGGAGCGTCAGGTGGCCATGTTCGGTGATCCGAACGGACAAGCGTCGTTGACAATGTGTGTGTGTATTGCGAATTTTTCGGAGCAAACTAATTAAGTCTTAGACTCAACGACTAGATATTTACCTACGTTACTTACGTAGCTTACTTGCATTTAAATTTCACAGTTTATCATTTTTAGATGGTTGGTTTGGAGGTTAAAGGGACTAAAGTGCAAGGTTATCAACCCCTTATTTTTAGTTGTATTCTGTTTTTATTTTATTTACTTAGCGGTTCCCCGAAACGACGACGCTTAAATCAAAGTATGTCTACTTATATTAAGGGGACCACGCCCTGCCTATCTAAGCCACGTTAATTTAGGCAAGTATTTGACCCATTTCTGAAAAACTATTTGATACAGGACCTTAATATTTATACTGTATGTTACATGATGCTAATAGAGTCAACTGTACTAAAATCTACTTTATCCATTTTATAATTTTTAAGAAATACTTCTTAAATTTATTTACAAAAAATATTAAGTTTTTTCTGCAGAAAATATTTTTTGTGAACTTCCTAATGGGGGAATATTAATGAATGTAGTACCACAGCTGGCCTTTTATGTTATGCAGAGTCTCTGAAAATTTCGTTTATTTATCTGTGATAGTTTCTGATATAATGGGGCATATGTACTGAAATTTTTAGTTTGCTGGAAATTGACTTTAAAGAAAAAACTTTTCAAATTTGTTACTTACAGTTAATTAAAACTGTCCTGCTGCATATGATAGCCCTTATTTAGCCTCTAGCAGGTCTTCCGGCTCCTTTTTCACCTTCCTGGATGTTTGCTTTCTTGGACATACACTCCTGGAAATTGAAATAAGAACACTGTGAATTCATTGTCCCAGGAAGGGGAAACTTTATTGACACATTCCTGGGGTCAGATACATCACATGATCACACTGACAGAACCACAGGCACATAGACACAGGCAACAGAGCATGCACAATGTCGGCACTAGTACAGTGTGTATCCACCTTTCGCAGCAATGCAGGCTGCTATTCTCCCATGGAGACGATCGTCGAGATGCTGGATGTAGTCCTGTGGAACGGCTTGCCATGCCATTTCCACCTGGCGCCTCAGTTGGACCAGCGTTCGTGCTGGACGTGCAGACCGCGTGAGACGACGCTTCATCCAGTCCCAAACATGCTCAATGGGGGACAGATCCGGAGATCTTGCTGGCCAGGGTAGTTGACTTACACCTTCTAGAGCACGTTGGGTGGCACGGGATACATGCGGACGTGCATTGTCCTGTTGGAACAGCAAGTTCCCTTGCCGGTCTAGGAATGGTAGAACGATGGGTTCGATGACGGTTTGGATGTACCGTGCACTATTCAGTGTCCCCTCGACGATCACCAGTGGTGTACGGCCAGTGTAGGAGATCGCTCCCCACACCATGATGCCGGGTGTTGGCCCTGTGTGCCTCGGTCGTATGCAGTCCTGATTGTGGCGCTCACCTGCACGGCGCCAAACACGCATACGACCATCATTGGCACCAAGGCAGAAGCGACTCTCATCGCTGAACACGACACGTCTCCATTCGTCCCTCCATTCACGCCTGTCGCGACACCACTGGAGGCGGGCTGCACGATGTTGGGGGGTGAGCGGAAGACGGCCTAACGGTGTGCGGGACCGTAGCCCAGCTTCATGGAGACGGTTGCGAATGGTCCTCGCCGATACCCCAGGAGCAACAGTGTCCCTAATTTGCTGGGAAGTGGCGGTGCGGTCCCCTACGGCACTGCGTAGGATCCTACGGTCTTGGCGTGCATCCGTGCGTCGCTGTGGTCCGGTCCCAGGTCGACGGGCACGTGCACCTTCCGCCGACCACTGGCGACAACATCGATGTACTGTGGAGACCTCACGCCCCACGTGTTGAGCAATTCGGCGGTACGTCCACCCGGCCTCCCGCATGCCCACTATACGCCCTCGCTCAAAGTCCGTCAACTGCACATACGGTTCACGTCCACGCTGTCGCTGCATGCTACCAGTGTTAAAGACTGCGATGGAGCTCCGTATGCCACGGCAAACTGGCTGACACTGACGGCGGCGGTGCACAAATGCTGCGCAGCTAGCGCCATTCGACGGCCAACACCGCGGTTCCTGGTGTGTCCGCTGTGCCGTGCGTGTGATCATTGCTTGTACAGCCCTCTCGCAGTGTCCGGAGCAAGTATGGTGGGTCTGACACACCGGTGTCAATGTGTTCTTTTTTCCATTTCCAGGAGTGTATTAGATGCAGACCTGTCAGCATTGGCTGTCCTTATTTTATCGCAATGTTGCAGCCCAGTGGTCATATTTTCGCCAGGATTAATTCCTAGCTTTTTCAGTACCCAACACTTGCCAATATTACCGCAATCGAATGTAATAACAGCATCAACAACTCCTAGTTTCATTGCATGAATGCCTACAAATATAGTTTTAGGAAGGCGGTTCCAAATTATGCTGTTGGAACATTTATTTGGGTTCTGTGTCTGCCCATGCAGACATTTCCTTAGAAGGTCAGGGTGAGCCAAGTCTCTGAAAATAGGTTTAATTGCTGTAATAACAGCAGCAGGAAGAGAATGCTGGTGAGAATCAGGTTCGCCAGTTGCCTGAGCCCTATTGTATTTGCACCACGAATTATCTCCCGATCGACACAATCCATGACATGGCTTATCATCAGTAGGGGACTTATGGAAGAATATGGCCCAAACATATCTTTTCATTGTCTCCAGATCTTCTTTATTTCTCCTAATTGCTTGCCCATAGTATACCTTCAAGTTTTCTGTTTCAGTTTTAGTTAACCGACCCTGTCCGCTCAAACAGCAGAAACAAAAGAATACCGACCGTTGAATTCCAAGGATAGCCAACACACTCTGGAGTAAAAAAAAACCCTAACGTGCAATGTAGGGGATATAATGATCTAAAATATATGCATAAAGTGGGTGACAGAAAAGTGGGCGTGGCACATAAACACACGTGGTAGGAAAATGCTCTTTAAATGCTCGAAAAAATTTTTTTTTCTGCAAAGTCCTTTTCAGAGAACTTAAATAAAACCTTAATCTTTCGAAATATGATGAAAACCGAAAATCGATTTTTTCAACCTGAACCGCGGTGTGCTCCCCTTAAATTTAATGGGACAACACATATTATTTTTCTCTTTTAGATATTTTTAGTGTCCGAACTTTTTAAATTTTTAATTTAAATTGTATTTCATGCTTTGTAAACTTTGTATTTTACAAGTAGACACGATACAATCGGCACTCTATCCCCACATTCACACAATTATTGCCCAGACGAAAGAAAGGAATTGCTACACAAGATCTTTTGCACTTATGCGAATTACGAGTTTCTTTTTTTTTTTTTTTAATTCACACATATATTCATTGACTATGTTTTAGCTTATATTTACCTACTGTTGGTGACATAAGCAATTAGCAGTGGCGATAATTCTAAATCAAGGCGGAAGAAAGTGGGATGTCATTGTGATCTCTTGCAATATGCTACAATAGGCTGCCAAATTATTTTATTTAGTACTGAATTGTAGACCTCAAAAATAACTACAAAAAAATCTGCGAGAGCATCTTTTACAGCTGAATCGCAATCACCCGATATCTGCTTTGCAGGTGCTGAAACGGACGACTTCAAAATACAAAATACGTCATTGTTGGTCAACGTTAAAAGATAAACATATGTTCTCACAGAACTTTTGTACATATTTCTGAGCTCTACAATTTGGTTCTACGTAACTTCATGTAGCTCTTATGTATCATGTAGCGCATGTCAAGAGAGAACGCTGGTGGAAAACATTTTTATTTAATTTAGCTGATGAAATTTAAACGCCTGGACAACCTTTCATAGAACATAGTTAATAACCGTTCCGATTATACCAGTTTCCAAATAATAATAATAAAAAAAGTCCATTAAAATCGGACCTCTCCTTTGGGAACCACGGTGCAACAGAAAGATACACAGATACATACCTTAAACTTATGACACCCCTCTGTTTGCTTCAGGGATTAAAAATAGAAATACAAATGAAGTATTATCTCAGCTGACCAGATGTCAGTATGAATCCATTGGCGACTGATGTTGCTATCCGTTTTAGGAAGCGGGGAAAGATTATTCCAGATCTTTTCTTACCACTTGTGATATCTAGTCAACACACCACATGGAGAGGAATTGGTGACCAGTGTTCATATTCGTTGTCAACGGTTATGCCGCAGTGGTAACACCGATTCCCGTCGCGTTACCGAAGTTAAGCGCTGTCGGGCTGGGCTGACACTTGGATGGGTGACCATCCCGTCTGCCGAGCGCTGTTGGCAAGCGGGGTGCACTTAGCCCTTGTGAGTCAAACTGAGGAGATACTTGACTGAGAAGTAGCGGCTCCGGTCTCGTAAACTGACATACGGGCGGGAGAGCGGTGTGCTGACCACATGCTCCTCCATATCCGCACCCAGTAACGCCTGTGGGTTGAGGATGACACGGTGGCCGATCGGTACCGTTGAGCCTTCCAAGGCCTGTTCGGACAGAGTTTATTAGAGTTAGTATTCGTTGCTGATTGAAGGAACTAACTTTCCACATCCCATGGTACCAGGCTAACTCCTGTAATTTCGTTTAGGTTCTAGTTCACAATAGTTACGTCAGCATGGAAACGGACATGCACTTAGCTTCTCAACTAATAATCCACCAGAACACCAACAGGGTATCACTTCAAAGATAAATTTCTTTTCAACAAATCAAGATTATTTTTGCAAAGCACGGTTTAGGTTCTAACTTGCAGCAGTTTCGATAACATTGATATGAAACTGTAATGAACACACTGTAAAGCAACGCCAAGTGAGATTCATGATGTAACACAGTGTAGTGAACTGGTTTGAGCAAGAGGTACTTTACATCCGACAGATTCAGATCTTTCCATCATGGCCGTCAACACCATTCACCGTACCGTATTTGTGAAGACTGAGTGGTTCATGGTGTGGGTTCCTGTAGTCATGTCCTAGTTCATGAACCACGGGCAACATATGAGTGGCCAAGTAAGTGGTCCCGACAGTCGGGATACCAGTTACTTTGGAATAAAGCTGGGCATCTCGGACATATTCTGAGTCGTGGTCACCTTTGTGCTCATACGGCAAAGACTACCAAATCCACCGGTTAGTCCCTCAGCCTTTAGGGGTAAAACTCAATGGGACTCGGGGCAAGTAAGGCTAACAACCTGCTTCCCTGGTACTTTAAATATGATGCTGGCAACAATCAGAGCAAAATGCCTCGGACCTTTGGAGGTGACAGAGTCCCACCTCTAACTGACAAACCAGGGACTCCAAAGATACGACTTGGCAAACAAATGGTAATGAGCTAGGGAGCTATTAATATCAATGGGGGCTACTCTGGGAAGAAGGTAGAGCTGGCAGAGGCTGCAAGTAAGATGGGGCTGGACGTTTTAGCTGTTAGTGACATTCGGGTAAGGGGTGAGAAAGAAGAGGAAGTGGGAGAATACAAGGTTTACCTGTCAGGAGTCAAAGCAGGAATAGCACAATGGGGTGTAGGGCTTTACATCAGGAAAGAAATGGAACCCAGCGTAGTTGCAATAAGGTATGTAAACGAACGACTGATGTGGATAGATTTGACAGTGTCTAGCAAGAAACTTAGGATTGTGTCAGTATATTCGCATTGTGAAGGGACAGATCAAGATAATATGGATAGTTTTTATGAGGCAGTCAGTGATGTAGTTGTTAGAGTAAAGGACAAGGACAGTGTTCTGCTCATGGGTGATTTTAACGCCAGGATTGGAAATCGAACAGAAGGGTATGAAAAGGTTATGGGTAAATTTGGAGAGGATATGGAGGCCAACAGGAACGGGAAACAGCTCTTGGATTTCTGTGCCAGTATGGGCTTAGTAATCACAGACTCCTTTTTTAAACATAAGAACATTCACCGGTATACTTGGGAAGGCAGGGGAACCAGATCTGTCATTGACTATATAATAACAGATCAGGAATTCAGGAAGGCTGTAAGGGACACACGTGTATTCAGGGGATTCTTTGATGACACTGATCATTATTTAATCTGCAGTGAAATTGGGATTGTGAGGCCGAAAGTGCAGGAGGTCAGGTCCATTTGTAGGAGGATAAGAGTGGAGAAACTTCAGGATAAGGAAATCAGGTACAAGTACATAACAGCGATCTCAGAAAGGTACCAGTTAGTTGAATGTAGTCAATTACAGTCATTGGAAAAGGAATGGACAAGATACAGGGACACAGTACTAGAAGTGGCTAAAGAATGTCTTCGAACAGTAGTGTGTAAAAGTAGGATGAAGCAAACAGCTTGGTGTAATGATACAGTCAAGGCAGCCTGTAAAAGGAAAAAGAAGGTGTATCAAAAATGGCTACAAACCAGAACGCAGGTAGACAGAGAAAGTTATGTTGAAGAAAGAAACAAAGCCAAACAGATAATTGCAGCATCCAAGAAGAAATCGTGGGAAGACTTTGGAATCAGGTTGGAGACTATGGGTCAAGCTGCTGGAAAACCATTCTGGAGTGTAATTAGCAGTCTTCGAAAGGGAGGTAAGAAGGAAATGACAAGTATATTGGACAGGTCAGGAAAACTGCTGGTGAATCCTGTGGATGCCTTGGGCAGATGAAGGGAATATTTTGAAGAGTTGCTCAATGTAGGCGAAAATGCGATCAGTAATGTTTCAGATTTCGAGGTAGAATGGGATAGGAATGATGATGGAAATAGGATCACATTTGAGGAAGTGGAAAAAATGGTCAATAGATTGCAGTGCAATAAAGAGGCTGGGGTGGATGAAATTAAGTCGGAACTCATCAAATACAGTGGAATGTCAGGTCTTAAATGGCTACACAGGATAATTGAAATGGCCTGGGAGTCGGGACAGGCTCCATCAGACTGGACAAAAGCAGTAATCTCACCAATCTTTAAACATGGAAACAGAAAAGATTGTAACAACTATAGAGGTATCTCTTTAATCAGCGTTGTGGGTAAAATCTTCTCAGGTATTGTTGAAAGGAAAGTGCGAGTATTAGTTGAGGACCAATTGGATGAAAATCAGTGTGGGTTTAGGCCTCTTAGAGGTTGTCAGGACCAGATCTTTAGCTTACGGCAAATCATGGAGGAGTGTTATGAGTGGAACAGGGAATTGTATCTATGCTTTATAGATCTAGAAAAGGCATATGACCCGGTTCCTAGGAGGAAGTTATTGTCTGTTCTACAAGATTAGGGAATAGGAGGCAAACTTTTGCAAGCAATTAAAGGTCTTTACATGGATAGTCAGGCAGCAGTTAGAGTTGACGGTAAATTGAGTTCATGGTTCAGAGTAGTTTCAGGGGTAAGACAAGGCTGCAACCTGTCTCCACTGTTGTTCATATTATTTATGGATCATATGTTGAAAACAATAGACTGGCTGGGTGAGATTAAGATATGTGAACACAAAATAAGTAGTCTTGCATATGCGGATGACTTAGTTGTGATGGCAGATTCGATTGAAAGTTTGCAAAGTAATATTTCAGAGCTAGATCAGAAAAGTAAGGACTGTGGTATGAAGATTAGCATCTCCAAAACGAAAGTAATGTCAGTGGGAAAGAAATATAAACGGATTGAGTGCCAGATAACAGGAACAAAGTTAGAACAGGTGGGCAGTTTCAAGTACTTAGGATGCATATTCTCACAGGATGGCAACATAGTGAAAGAACTGGGAGCGAGGTGTAGCAAAGCTAATGCAGTGAGTGCTCAGCTACGATCTACTCTCTTCTGCAAGAAGGAAGTCAGTACCAAGACTAAGTTATCTGTGCACCGTTCAATCTTTCGACCAACTTTGTTGTATGGGAGCGAAAGCTGGGTGGATTCAGGTTACCTTATCAACAAGGTTGAGGTTACCGATATGAAAGTAGCTAGGATGATTGCAGGTACTAGTAGATGGGAACAATGGCAGGAGGGTGTCCACAATGAGGAAATCAAAGAAAAACTGGGAATGAACTGTATAGATGTAGCAGTCAGGGCGAACAGGCTTAGATGGTGGGGTCATGTTACACGCATGGGAGAAGCAAGGTTACCCAAGAGACTCATGGATTCAGCAGTAGAGGGCAGGAGGAGTCGGGGCAGACCGAGGAGAAGGTACCTGGATTCGGTTAAGAATGATTTTGAAGTAACAGGTTTAACATCAGAAGAGGCACCAATGTTAGCACTGAATAGGGGATCATGGAGGAACTGTATAAGGGGGGCTATGCTCCAGACTGAACGCTGAAAGGCATAATCAGTCTTAAATGATGATGATGATGATGATGTAGAGATGAAACTTGATTATGATCCGAATACTGGTGCAACAGGCCGTGTAACGCTCAGCAGCAGGATGTGCATTCTCCGCTCTGCATACCTGTACAGAGAGCATGACGGAGACTGTATGAGTATTACAGACATTCTGGGCTATTTAATTCATAAAGTGAGAGAGGAAAATGTTACATACAATAGCACCTATCATATTTCATCCCATTCTCTTGACATCTACGTAAAGTACACGACGGAGGCTGTAGAACTGATGGACGGTCATTTTCTAATATATTTTCGCGTATTATACTCTGTAGGATATGGCCAGGACAGAATCGCGTTCCTTTGAAAGATGTCCATTTAAAATGTACGAGCGACTCTGTCACAGTTTTGCGTTGAACACACTAATTTATACGGCGCTAACTAAGCGCCTCTGGATTCGTTCGGTGGCTCCGTGTTGACGACTTGATAACATCTGCAAACGCAGGGGCAGCATTCTTAGAAACGGTTCTGCTAACGTCCTGACTGCGATTTCCTTTACAGATAAATCGCAGCTTTCCAGAGCACATTCAATAATCTAAGAATTCCATTCTTCTTTTCTACTTCTCATTCGGGAGACTGCCCTGTTTCAAATCGTTCTTTGGGAACAGCCCTCGGAAGACCCAACGGTACCGACCGTCCGCCGTGTCATCCTCAGACGACAGGCGTCACTGGGTGCAGATATGAAGGGGTAAGTGGTCACACGCCACTCGCCCAGCCTTTGTCAGTTTTCGTGAACGGAGCCGCTACTTCTCAGTCAACGAGTTCCTCTATTGGCCTCACAAGGGTAAAGTGCACCCCGCTTGCCAAAAACGTTGGACAGAACCGGACGGTCACCCGTCGGCGCGTAACTTCGGTGATCTGACGGGGATCGGTGTTACCACTGCAGCAAGGCCGTTGGTCCATTTCATGCAGTTTCCCTGGTTTCCTGAATTACATCCAAGCATCTGAACGATGTAACGGAATCCGGAAGTTAATCCTGATTTTGCTGTTCGATTCCATCGCCACACTTCTCTCTTGTTATTCACAGTATCATGTATTTTAATAAACATTTTTGGAACAGCGGTCGAAAAATTTTTTAAAAAAATTTTCTTTTTAAAATCCAGTCTTGATCGCACCACGTATGCTACAACAACATAGGTGACCGGTTTCGGTCATACCACATGACCATCATCAAACCTGTAATTTAATTTAGAAAGTAATAGAAACCTTACTAGATTGACAATAAAATACGACAAAATGCTTATAAGGATAAAATAGAATAAGACTTGTTACACCCATGGCATCCTTCGAAGATGGTAGGTGGAGCACTCTTCTGAGCTGCTGTGATGTCAACTGGTGCCAGCAAGTGACGGGCATACGCTTAAATACGAAGATGCTCGGCCTACCTCTTCTCCCTCTACCTCACGTCAACAAATCAGTGTAAAACGGTTTCACATAATCGTCAAAACGTAAAAAAACAAAGTACAATAATAACATAAAAATAGTTATGTATAAAATATCTCTTTACAACCATGGAACTACTTAAATATTGTATAAAATATCAATTAAAAGCAATTATACAATATCAATTAAAAGCAACGAGCTCTTTGTCTTACTCTTCAGAAGACTGACGTTGAAAAGACTTCCATTCAAAGGCCACTTGGAGCAGATCGGAGAAGAAAATTCCGAAACGTGTAACTGCGGTCTTGTCTTACGCCAAAGTTCGTATTGAATGGTTTAGACGTACTACCATCGAAGATTACAGAGCCATGAATATTGTAATGAAAAGATATTATTAAGGACAACAAAGCCAAAGCTGGTGAATATTCAATTTTTTCCATTGTGCTGTAGAATCCCTCCATAGTGGCTTTGTTGAGATCGACAAAAGCCACATATAATGACATTCTACGTTCGCAGCACTTTTCTTGTAGCTGGCGCAAGGTGAATATCATGTCATTGTGGATCTGCCAATTCTAAATCTGCACTGTGACTCAGAATAGATCCAAGCAGCCGAAGTTTCCAGTGTTTTCAGGATTATCCTCGCATACACCTTTCCAGCAATGCTCAGGAGAGATATTCTTCTATAGTTGTTACAATCACCTCTGTCGCCTTTTCTCTTTGATTGTTACTACACTCCTGGAAATGGAAAAAAGAACACATTGACACCGGTGTGTCAGACCCACCATACTTGCTCCGGACACTGCGAGAGGGCTGTACAAGCAATGATCACACGCACGGCACAGCGGACACACCAGGAACCGCGGTGTTGGCCGTCGAATGGCGCTAGCTGCGCAGCATTTGTGCACCGCCGCCGTCAGTGTCAGCCAGCTTGCCGTGGCATACGGAGCTCCATCGCAGTCTTTAACACTGGTAGCATGCCGCGACAGCGTGGACGTGAACCGTATGTGCAGTTGACGGACTTTGAGCGAGTGCGTATAGTGGGCATGCGGGAGGCCGGGTGGACGTACCGCCGAATTGCTCAACACGTGGGGCGTGAGGTCTCCACAGTACATCGATGTTGTCGCCAGTGGTCGGCGGAAGGTGCACGTGCCCGTCGACCTGGGGCCGGACCGCAGCGACGCACGGATGCACGCCAAGACCGTAAGATCCTACCCAGTGTCGTAGGGGACCGCACCGCCACTTCCCAGCAAATTAGGGACACTGTTGCTCCTGGGGTATCGGCGAGGACCATTCGCAACCGTCTCCATGAAGCTGGGCTACGGTCCCGCACACCGTTAGGCCGTCTTCCCCTCACGCCCCAACATCGTGCAGCCCGCCTCCAGTGGTGTCGCGACAGGCGTGAATGGAGGGACGAATGGAGACGTGTCGTCTTCAGCGATGAGAGTCGCTTCTGCCTTGGTGCCAATGATGGTCGTATGCGTGTTTGGCGCCGTGCAGGTGAGCGCCACAATCAGGACTGCATACGACCGAAGCACACAGGGCCAACACCCGGCATCGTGGTGTGGGGAGCGATCTCCTACACTGGCCGTACACCACTGGTGATCGTCGAGGGGCCACTGAATAGTGCACGGTACATCCAAACCGTCATCGAACCCATCGTTCTACCATTCCTAGACCGGCAAGGGAACTTGCTGTTCCAACAGGACAATGCACGTCCGCATGTATCCCGTGCCACCCAACGTGCTCTAGAAGGTGTAAGTTAACTACCCTGGCCAGCAAGATCTCCGGATCTGTCCCCCATTGAGCATGTTTGGGACTGGATGAAGCGTCGTCTCACGCGGTCTGCACGTCCAGCACGAACGCTGGTCCAACTGAGGCGCCAGGTGGAAATGGCATGGCAAGCCGTTCCACAGGACTACATCCAGCATCTCTACGATCGTCTCCATGGGAGAATAGCAGCCTGCATTGCTGCGAAAGGTGGATATACACTGTACTAGTGCCGACATTGTGCATGCTCTGTTGCCTGTGTCGATGTGCCTGTGGTTCTGTCAGTGTGATCATGTGATGTATCTGACCCCAGGAATGTGTCAATAAAGTTTCCCCTTCCTGGGACAATGAATTCACGGTGTTCTTATTTCAATTTCCAGGAGTGTATATTTGCATCTCACATGTCTTGAGGTATTGTGCCTTCTTCCCAGCACTGCAGTACAATTTGACACAGTATGGCTAAACATGATCAAGTTTGATGATTTCAGCCGATAGGTTATCATGGCCTGTACTCTCACCTAGCTTTAGACTTTCAAGTGCGAGTAGGTAGGAGGCTAGGAGGATAATCTAGGTCAGACACAACAGGGTAAAATTATAACAATTACAACCCTCGGTCGCGAAAACGAATATTTGACCTAGGTTTCGTCCACTTCTAAGAGTGCCTTCATCAGAAATAAAACATTTAAAACTGCCCTATAACATATGTACAAAGTTCTAGGGAAAAAATGTTAAGTGTAAGTACTGACTAGCAGTGTAGAAAGAAAAGACGTAGTACTTACACGTCACGTATAAAATAAAATATGAAGCGATAACGCTTCAGTCACAAAATATTAAAATAGTTAACACAGAAGGCAGGCCACTGACGGCTGCACCACATGTCGAGCTGCAGGGGCAACAGACTGGGGCGCCCACGTTAGCAATTGCGGGCAGGTGAACGTTATACCAAAAGTGCCATCTAAGCCGCAAATACAAACCGGCTACTTGTTGTTGTTGTTGTGGTCTTCAGTCCTGAGACTGGTTTGATGCAGCTCTCCATGCTACTCTATCCTGTGCAAGCTTCTTCATCTCCCAGTACCTATGCAACCTACATCCTTCTGAATCTGCCTAGTGTATTCATCTCTTGGTCTCCCTCTACGATTTTTACCCTCCATGCTGCCCTCCAATGCTAAATTTGTGATCCCTTGATGCCTCAAAACATGTCCTACCAACCGATCCCTTCTTCTAGTCACGTTGTGCCACAAACTTCCCTTCTCCCCAATCCTATTCAATACCTCCTCATTAGTTACGTGATCTACCCACCTGACTTCTGTACAAATTGTAAATAGCCTTTCGCTCCCTGTATTTTATACCTGCCACCTTCAGAATTTGAAAGAGAGTATTCCAGTTAACATTGTCAAAAGCTTTCTCTAAGTCTACAAATGCTAGAAACGTAGGTTTGCCTTTTCTAAATCTTTCTTCTAAGATAAGTCGTAAGGTTAGTATTGCCTCACGTGTTGCAACATTTCTACGGAATCCAAACTGATCTTCCCCGAGGTCCGCTTCTACCAGTTTTTCCATTCGTCTGTAAGGAATTCGCGTTAGTATTTTGCAGCTGTGACTTATTAAACTGATACTTCGGTAATTTTCACATCTGTCAACACCTGATTTCTTTGGGATTGGAATTATTATATTCTTCTTGAAGTCTGATGGTATTTCTCCTGTCTCATACATCTTGCTCACCAGATGGTAGAGTTTTGTCATGACTGGCTCTCCCAAGGCCGTCAGTGGTTCCAATGGAATGTTGTCTACTCCCGGGGCCTTGTTTCGACTCAGGTCTTTCAGTGCTCTGTCAAACTCTTCACGCAGTATCTTATCTCCCATTTGGTCTTCATCTACATCCTCTTCCATTTCCATAATATTGTCCTCAAGTACATCGCCCTTGTATAAACCCTCTATACACTCCTTCCACCTTTCTGCCTTCCCTTCTTTGCTTAGAACTGGGTTGCCATCTGAGCTCTTGATATTCATACAAGTGGTTATCTTCTCTCCAAAGGTCTCTTTAATTTTCCTGTAGGCAGTATCTATCTCACCCCTAGTGAGACAAGCCTCTACATTCTTACATTTGTCCTCTAACCATCCTTGCTTAGCCATTATGCACTTCCTGTCGATCTCATTTTTGAGACGTTTGTATTCCTTTTTGCCTGCTTCATTTACTGCATTTTTATATTTTCTCCTTTCATCAATTAAATTCAATATTTCTTCTGTTACCCAAGGATTTCTATCAGCCCGCGCCTTTTTACCTACTTGATCGTCTGCTGCCTTCACTACTTCATCTCTCAGAGCTACCCATTCTTCTTCTACTGTATTTCTTTCCCCCATTCCTGTCAATTGTTCCCTTATGCTCTCCCTGAAACTCTCTACAACCTCTGGTTCTTTCAGTTTATCCAGGTCCCATCTCCTTAGATTCCCACTTTTTTGCAGTTCCCTCAGTTTCAATCTGCAGTTCATAACCAATAGATTGTGGTCAGAATCCACATCTGCCCCTGGAAATGTCTTACAATTTAAAACCTGGTTCCTAAATCTCTGTCTTACCATTATATAATCTATCTGATACCTTTTAGTATCTCCAGGATTCTTCCAGGTATACAACCTTTTATGATTCTTGAACCAAGTGTTAGCTATGATTAAGTTATGCTCTGTGCAAAATTCTACAAGGCGGCTTCCTCTTTCATTTCTTCCCCTCAATCCATATTCACCTACCATGTTTCCTTCTCTCCCTTTTCCTACTGTTGAATTCCAGTCACCCATGACTATTAAATTTTCGTCTCCCTTCACTATCTGAATAATTTCTTTTATCTCGTCATACATTTCATCTATTTCTTCATCATCTGCAGAGCTAGTCGGCATATAAACTTGTACTACTGTAGTAGGCATGGGCTTTGTGTCTATCTTGGCCACAATAATGCGTTAACTACGCTGTTTGTAGTAGCTAACCCGCACTCCTATTTTTTTTTATTCATTATTAAACCTACTCCTGCATTACCCCTATTTGATTTTGTATTTATAACCCAGTACTCACCTGACCAAAAATCTTGTTCCTCCTGCCACCGAACTTCACTAATTCCCACTAACCTATCCATTTCCCTTTTTAAATTTTCTAACCTACCTGCCCGATTAAGGGATCTGACATTCCACGCTCCGATCCGTAGAACGCCAGTTTTCTTTCTCTAACATTCAAAATATAGACAGGCGAAATGTTTAATACATGAAGTAAGGGGCAATATTTTATCTGACAGCAGTAGACTTGGTAACAATTTGTTTACATGACAGCTTAGAAGTACAGTTTAAAGGCTGAAAAACGACATTACAGAATTACAAAGGGAGCTGAATAACTCAGCGAGTAGGAAAACGATATAACATGAAATGTAGTTAATATAAATCATTTAATGAACAAACAGAAGAAATGTTCAGTAACTGCAGGAGGGTACACGAAATCAAATACCAAGTAACGGCTTTAAACCGTTCTAAAAACTTTTATTACGTAATTGTAGCTGCTCATGAAGAAGAGGCCATCATTTCGAGAAAGATGTTTAAACATTTCTAATTCTTCAAGAACATCTAATCTACACCCTTTCTTCTCAGTGTGCAGAATGTTGATATCGTGAGCAGCTTTAGGTGCGTGACCTGTAATCAGAAGGTGGTCGGCAAAAGAAGAATTTTGGATGCTAGTGCCATTTTCTCATAAAAGACGTTCTTTAAGTCTCACTGTAAAGGCACGTCCAGTTTGTCCTATGTAGTAAGAAGAGCAAGTGTCGCAAAAAATCTTATAGAAATCAGAGTTTTTCAAAGGGGAATGTGTCGATTTTAAATTATGTGAAGTGTTGGCAGAAGAGCCAACACCGTTTTGCTAGAGGAGGCCGAAATGCACGCTTTTAAAGCTCACGCAGGCTGGCGCGAGGTCTGGAACAGTTAAGGGAATTAATAGTAGCAAATAAAGTACGTAGTTGATATAATACTTAACTTTAATCCATAATTGGAGAACATCGCTCTTGACGGTACATGTTTTATAATTTCAATATTAACTGGTAATGGCGCCTTGCTAGGTCGTAGCAAATGACGTAGCTGAAGGCTATGCTAACTATCGTCTCGGCAAATGAGAGCGTATTTGTCAGTGAACCATTGCTATTCACGTCGGCTGTACAACTGGAGCGAGTGCTACTAAGTCTCTCTAGACCTGCCGTGTGGTGGCGCTCGGTCTGCAATCACTGACAGTGGCGACACGCGGGTCCGACGTATACTAACGGACCGCGGCCGATTTAAAGGCTACCACCTAGCAAGTGTGGTGTCTGACGGTGACACCACATTATGAATAAAATTTTTAAAAAAATTATTATTAGTTGAAAAGGTGACATTAGAGTTGTATTTATTACGAAGAAGGCGTTGAATCTGATAGAAGATGGACCCCAAGCAAGGAATAGAAAAAAACTTCTTCTTTAGGCAGGACTCAATGACAGAGGTGCCGACTGTAGTAACTCTTTTTACAGTTTTCTTTTTAAGGATGTTATCCACTATGGCAGGTTCGTATTCGTTAGTAACTGCTATAGTTTTGATTATATTAATTTTTTCCTCGAATTTTTCTTTCGAGATTGGAATAGAAGTATCTCTGTGAATAGTAAAGTGAAAGAAGGCGTTCTTATGAGATCGTTGGTGCATAGAAGACGCAGGTACGATCTGAGCGGTATATATTTCTTTGCTAAAAACATTGAATGAGATTTTATTTCCTTCTACTGAGGGCGTCAAACCAAGAAAATTCAATCGACGGGCCTCTTTTTCCAGTTCGTTGGTGAAGGATATTTTCTCGTGAAGTTCATGGAAGAGATTGAAAATACGGTCAGTGCCATCAAAAAGTCCTTTGTAGATGACTAAAAGATCGTCGTCATATCCGAAATAGGAGAGAATGAGCAACGCTGTAGCTGAGAAGCGGTTGAAGAATTTTTCTTCTAGAGAGTTAATGAAAATGTCAGCAAGGATCCAGCTAACGGATTTCCCATAGCGAGACCGTCGGATTGCTCAGACAATTGTTCATTAAATTCAAAATAGTTGTATTTGACTACTACTGCAATTAAATTCATAAAGTCAGTTATTTGTTAGTCTGAAAGTTCTTTTTTGAAATTGCGGAAATTTTTTTCCGCGACTATAAGCGTTTCTTGTACGGTAACGTTTGTATAAAGATTTTTGATGTGTAGTGAAAACAACTTGGTATTTTGGCAACATTCTAAATCTTTTATGTTATGGACTAAGGCGTGACTATTAGGGATGAAATAACTGTTTTGGAAAACGTATGGTTTTTTTCAGAGTTTCACGAAGATATTTGGCTTAATCATGGTGTGCACTATTCATACTATTATAAATCGGGTGTATTGGATGGTTAGGTTTGTCAATTTCGAATTGAGAACGATATTTTGGGGGCTGTGGGTTCATACTGATAAGCATTTTCTTATGGAAAGGTTCGATTAAAAATTTTGCGCCACTGACAGCTGACCTGACTTCTTGTTGTAATTCCGGAGTCGGATTCTCATGCAATTCCGAAAAATTATTTTCGTTCAAACATCTAAGGGTTTCTATTTTAATATTTTGTGACTAAAGCGTTATCGCTTCAGATTTATTTTATACGTGACGTGTAAGTACTAGGCCCTTTTCTTTTTACACTGTTAGTCAGTACTTACACTAGAAAAAAAATTTCGTAAAGCTTTGTACTTATGTTATAGGGCAATTTTAAATGTTTTACTTCTGATGAAAGCACTCTTAGAAGTGGCCGAAACCTAGGTCAAAAAGATTTTATTTTCGCGACCGAGGGCTGTAATTGTTTTAATTTTACCTTGTAACGGTCGCTGACAACGCAGCCATGTTTAAAGCTTTAATAACAGCATAAGCTGGTGAAGCACGCAGAGGTTCTGAAGAAACGTTGACCTCTTTTGAGTATAGGTTAGGATAGTGCTGCACCCATCTATCTAGCTGCTGGTTTTTATCGTTATTGGGGCACCATTTACATCTTTTATTGCAGCACACTTCCTGCTTGTTGGTACAATGGCCGTTTTGATGCGATAATACATGCCACGCTAATCTCCTTTGTCTCGGCAGATCTGGACAGATTTGCAAAGATTGTTCCAATATCTATTTTTCACAATGGCGAGAAACTCGTTGCAGATTTGCTTTGCAGGCATTGTAAGCGTTACTCGTTAGTCTGTAGGATTATTCACAACCTGTATATGAGCATTACGCTTCTTGCTTATAAATGGGCGCAACTCACTTTCACATTAAGCAAACCAGTCGCTTTGAGTCCTACCCCGCTTCCCAAATGTTCTAATACGTGTTTGAACAATATTTTATTTAGCTAGATGACACATATTTTCGACGCTCTGTGGAGTTATCAGCTGCTCAGGGTTCAGTTTCATATCTTCTCTGTACTTTTTATATAGCGCATTACCCTGGATGGCTTTAGTGTTGATCTTCACTCTTTGATAAATGGTCTCAGCTGAGTGACTCTTCTTTGGTGTGAACCGTGATTTGACAGTAACTCACTGTGATATGTGCATGAGTTAAGGACATGACGTAAGTTACATATTCTGGATATGATGAAGTCGAGCTAATGCCAACGGCATGTTACTTTGTGCATGGCTCTGTTCCGGAAGTAAGTATTAGTGATGCAGAGAGAAAGAGAGGTGAAAAATTCCAGCAGTCGCTGACCATTCTCGTCCATATTTCCAGTGCCGTGTGGGCCAATGCAGTCAGAGCAGTTGTTCCATGTCTCCCCAATCCTGGCATTGAAGCCTCCCATTAACATGAGTTTATTGATCCACGAAAGTTCTCCAAGCATTTCTGCAGATCTTCGTAAAACTTATCTTTGAATTCAGGTGGCGCTTTCATAGTGGGAGCATGTGCTTAGATTAATGTGACGGGGCCCGATGTTGTCCTTAATCTCGAAGCCGTTTTAATCGCTCAGAAATAGATTTTCATTGTTCGCAGCGGCTAAGAAGACTGTTTCATACTCGAAAGCCAACTCTACGCTCACGTCTTTCTCCAATTTCTCCCCATTTCCAGAAAAAGGTGTAATTATCTTCAAGCAGGCTGCCTTCCCCTGAGAGACGAGTTCCCTGTAATGCAGCTACATCAATGCGAAGACGCAACAGTTCTCTGTCGATTATGGCTGATTTTCTGACTACAGGGGCAATGTCTGTAGAAGTGTCATGTCAGTGTAACATAGTCCCGACATTCCAGGTGGCAAATCGAGTAAATTAATTGTCGGTTTTTTGCATAAAAGCTACTTTATTGTTGTGTTTTGCAGGTGCCTCAGTAACCCACCTTGTACCAAGCACTGCGAGATGCTTGCTGCTCTATGCACCCTTAGAAGCACAATGTGGGGGACGGCCTAGTACCTTGCTGACTGGGGCTGTCCAACTTGAGGCAGGCGATTACCAGTGAGTTAGTCACAATGTACTAACTCACCGACTCAGAGTCACCCCTGGCGCCCGCACACATGTTCCTCATGTCAAGTCTTGAAACAGGTAACTGCGACTCCCCGTGTTGTCATTCGAACCTTTGAAGGCGCAGGCGGAGTGTCCTCTCCGCAGGCACTGCATCACCTGGGACCCCTAATACTTTGGGGTTGAAAGAAAACAAGAGTCGGCCAAGGGAAGCCGACAGGAAAGAAAACAGGTGGAGTCTGACACAAGTAAGTGGAAGTAATGTCAGACTCAGCTCGGGGCCCCGCAGATGCCACTTATGAACTTCTAGATGAAGTCCCCTGGGGGACATCATGATGCATCAAGAAATCGCAAATTTGGTGTGGTTTGGGGGGAAAATTGTAGAGACAAAGGGATGAATAGAGTAAGCATGTTTAAATGTGTGTAGGTTTCCAGTAGTGCTAAGGACAGACTAACAAAGAGAGCAGTGTGAGACTAGTTTTTTGTAAATGTGGAGACTACCTGCTTAGCTGGCTGGTAACGTGCTCGCCTTCCACGGAAGCGGGTTTCTGTTCAATTCCCAGCCGGGTTGGAGATTTTATCCACTAAGAGGCTGGGTGTTGTGTTGTGCTCATCATCATTTCATCCTCATCACCGTTGCGCAAGTCACCCAATGTGGCGTCGACTGAAATAAGACTTGCAGTTGGCGGCCGAACTTCCCCGAATAGGGGCTCCCAGCCAACGGTGCCATATACTCATTTCCATTGTAAATGTGGAACCATGTTCCCAGCTGTGTGGCTTAGAAACGAGCCACCACAACCCTAAGTCCTGCCCAAATCGTACCTAAAGCATCACTTTTGTTCCCTACCATTTCGACCTTGCACTTCGAAGCGTATTTCGACCTTGTCTACATGATCACTAGGGAACAGATCCGAAGTGAGCATAGATTAAGGACGGAAGGGGATAGCAGAGCAGTATTGAAATACTGAGTACAGACCATTTTACGCACATATAATTTGGAAGTAAAGGGAGGACCAGAATTACATCAACAATGGAATTCATACAAGATAAAGAGGCACTAAAACTGGTGGCAACATTTCCTTGAATCAAGACACAGATTACAGGATCGAGAGACAATACTCAGTCAGTCGAGGAAATTGTACATACAAACTACTAAAGGACACTTAGCAAAAGGGAGAAACAGAAAAGATAATTGAGGGCGAGCGAGGTAGATATTGTCTAATGATGACACACGGCAGTTGAACGAAGTAGTTCACATCAGCGGCTGCATGGAGGCGTGGATGGTCGGGCGGCGATTACACTACTGGTGAACATCATTATTTCAGATGTTCAGATTGTCGCAACTTGTAGGCAACAAGACCACGGATTGATTCTCCGACTAACTGGTAGCATTACATCGACTTCCTGTCCTGTCGTCTGATACGCAGTTAACTTGCTGCATGTGGCACCTAGCAGGTAGTACCTTGTAGTTTGAACTGGTTGTGCTAGCCCAGGAACACGTCTAGACTGCAGAAGAGCTCGGGTCTGAATGAAAGCGAGGTTTTGTGTGGGCTGTTTAACATCTTGGGTTTCAGAGTAAACAGCCGGCTGCATGGAAGGCTCTACCTTTCGTAGTCGACCTATACCAGCATCACCAAGTTTCAATTTCTCGTCCACCCTCACATTAACCCTAACAACTTGTAGTTAATATTAACAACGTTACGCGGCAGTATCAATGATAGTCATGTAGGATTGTTAAGCTCTTATCCAGATGTGTTGGTAATACAATGGCGGGAAAAAATCGCAGCACCAAGGAATAATCAATACCGAGTAATGAAATTTGACTAGGTAAGATATCTAAGGGATTAATATTGCAAGAGCATAAGTGAATGTAAGCGCGAGATAAGCCAGAAAATTTGGAATACTGGTACATTAATAACCAGAGTAACCGCCAGTATGTTGAAGGCAATGTATTGTCAGTTTGAGGAATGGAGCCCCGTGCCTGTTGCCCTTAATCGATCAATGCAGGGACAGTTGATGCTGGTTGTGGATGACTCTGGAGTTGTCATTCGGTGATGTCCCGTATGTGCTCGATTGGTGACAGATCTGGTCATGGAGCAGGACAAGGCAACATATCGAGACTCTGTAGAGCAGGTTTTGTTACAACAGCGGTTAAGTGGCCGAGCGTTATCCTGCTGGAAAACACCACCTGGAATGCTCGTCATGAACGGCAGCACAACCTGTCGAATCACCAGACGACACGCCTTGCTAATCCCGCAGGACAGAACAGATAGTATTAATTGTGGAAAGGGGCCAAAATAAGGCCCGTCAGTTACACTCGAACATATAACTTTATTATTTGATAAAAAAAAACAAGAGCCCAGAAATTTTTTTTAAACACAGAGCTTTAGTCTTTGGGATTTAATTACCGGCTGAAAGCCACGCTAATTTAAAAACGGCTGTAACTTAAAACGCAAGCATAATCAGAAATTTAAAAGGCAAACATTATGTTAGAACAGTTCTTTAGCTAGGCTGAAGTAAACAAGCAAATCGTCTGAAGGCCGAACACTTACAACTCCAATACATTAATTTTTTTTAAATACCAGAGCCCTTACGTGAAACAGTTATTTGATTTAGGCTGAAGGCCTTAAGAACAAACAACGAAACTCAAACCGGCTGAAGGCCGAAGACTTAAAATTTCAATACGTTGAAGTAAACAAGTTAAATTCAAATCGGCTGAAGGCTGAAGACTTAAAAATTCAATTTTTTTTTTAAATGCCAAAGGGCTTACGTGAAACAGTACCTTAAACTAGACTGAAGGCCTTAAAACAACTCTAGTCTAAAACACAAAACCGGCTAGAAGCCACACAAGTACCAACAACAAGAACAAATTTTAAAACAATGAGGCAGTCCACAAAAGGGCGCCCAGATGTTCAAGAGTCGGCCTGTAATTCAAACACTAACGCTCGCTTAGGCAGTCGGGCCAACCATTCACGATCCGACGAAAACCCAACCGACCGTCAGTCAGCTGACCCACCGACAAGATAACTTCCACTTCACCCGACCAGGGCACAACAGGAAGTTCAACGGAACAACGTAGAAGATATTGGCACCCACAACCAATCATACACGGAGCTGTCAAACTACACACCGTGCTGGACAGCGCTACGGTCGCAGGTTCGAATCCTGCCTCGGGCATGGATGTGTGTGATGTCCTTAGGTTAGTGAGGTTTAAGTAGTTCTAAGTTCTAGGGGATTGATGACCTCCTAAGTTAATTTCCATAGTTCTCAGAGCCATTTGAACCATTTTTTGCTGGACAGCAACAACACGGTGAGGAAACTACACTGCCTGAAATTTACGTCAACACCCTGGGCGGGTAACCGGAACGTTAACGGCCACAAGGCAGCAGATTCCGCAGGTGTAATTCAATTCAAATAACCAAACTACAGTGAAACTCCACTTCCAACCTGAAAACCATGTTGTTGCTCGCGGGAGTATCGCAACATCCGACAACGAACGACACAATGTGAACAGTCTTGACTTGCTGGTAGGTTAAATCAAAACTCAACTTTCGAGTCCAGGGTCGGTGAGCCACGGACCTCGTAGCAATGGAAACAGCGCTACACCCTCTGACACCGCGTAGACCCGACCAAACTACGCCCCGCCGAGAATTCCTCAATGCTCCACGCCAACCGACCGACTCCTTGCACCCCAGCACGGAGACAGCACTAAAATAACTGAGCAGTCGACATCACATGCTACATACAGTTTCACGAACACTTGCACGAAGGACTAGACAGTACTGACGGCAACGACTGTGCAATAACAAGGACGAATCACGAGTCGGCACACGCAGGTAACCCATAAGCGATCGCCGGCCAACATACACATCGTACGATAAGACGAACGACCGACGACAAACCAAGGCGGTCCGCACTCAAGTGGTATGTATCGGCAACCGTCGGGCGAGTCATGGCTGTTCAAATGGTTCAAAAGGCTCTGAGCACTATGGGACTTAACATCTCAGGTCATCAGTCCCCTAGAACTTAGAACTACTTAAACCTAACTAACCTAAGGACATCACACACATCCATGCCCGAGGCAGGATTCGAACCTGCGACCGTAGTGGTCGCGCGGTTCAAGACTGAAGCGCCTAGAACCGCTCGGCCACCAGCGGCCGGCGTCATGGCTGTCCGGACCCCACTGCAGCCGCGCCCCGACTGAACTTCTGCCGCGTCCTAAGTCAAACACTGCCAGGTCCGAACTGCACTGCTAGCGCCTCTCAACTCACTGGCAGATCCGAACTAACTGCGAACACACGACAACCGGGAAGTAATAGCAGTCCAGCAAAGATAATACACCAGGGCTTACATCGATAAGCGCTGCTGCTGCCGCTCACGGGCAGGCAAGGCGGCAACTCAGTGACACTAGTAATTGAAATTAACATAACGAGGTGGTACTACAGTAAAAACAGGATGTAAAATGAGATATGGCACGAACACGAGCCACGCACGGCTCACTTCTGATAGCCCTATTAGACGACCCATTTCAAACTCAGTGGGGTGTTGATAATGGCGTCTTTGTTGCCTTAAATGTCTTCTTGACAAAAATCAACTCATCACGTGCAGTCTCAACGGCAACTAACGCTCACCAGCGTTACAGCGTGTATTTAAAAGAAACATCATTTGTCTGCTCATAGTGGCGCCACTAGCGCACTCTTGTGCGACTGGTGCGAAATTTGAATAATCATCTTCCATATGTAGAAACACGCCTGTCAAACTTTCGTTACATCGCACAACTCTTTCTTTCCCGTCAGTGTAGTTGGCCACCACTCTAGAGTCTTAGGGCTATAGACCACAACAACAGCAGACTTCTACGATGCTGTGGCGTGGCTATTGCGACTACAAAGTGAGGAAAATTAGCTAGGTCGCCATATTTTTTCGAGTTGATAATTAAAATTTATGATTACCTCTCGTAAGAGTAACCACGACCAGCTGCATCTCGTATCGCTTTTAAGCGATGTATTTCCGGGAATCATAGTGATAGTTGAAATATCCTCCTCTATACACCGCTAGGTGGCTTGTGGAATATGGATGTAGATGATTCGAAGCAAAACTGACTGGTACTACATCTCAGCCGGAGCGACTAACTTCCTCCCTCCGCACATGCTCTAGTCGACATTTCACGTCAGGAAGGAGAGTGCAGAGCGGGAAGAACCCGTTGGCAAGGGGGTCGAAGCGGGAGGAAGCAGCGCGAGCGATATCAGTTCCGCTGGGCCGGACGGCAACCGGATCAGCCGCAATTAATCGCTGGCGGTTCAATCAGGCTCGCTTTCCGCGGCCTTGGCTGCGCTGCGGCGACGGAGGCTCAATATCCCGACAGCAAATTGAGCCTGCCGTGCAGGTATGCGCCAGAAATTTGAAGCCTTCCGCTATCCGATCTTGCCGGCAACTTCCTCTGTGTGGGTATCCCTAGACGCCTAGACCTCTGTCGGTGGTGTTCGTGTAATGCATGCGAGAGGCAGCATCTGCTTTTTTCGCTTAAACATCTGCTCTGTATTTAAAAAAAGGGAACAGACACGAATGTAACAATTTTCGTGGATTAAGTTTACTGTACAAAGTTTGCAAAAATAGTTGTAAAAACGTGAAATGTAATTATATTAAACAGGAAACTTTTTTGCTGTTCTCCAAAATTATATGGGTATTCATTTGGTCACGAACCAGCTTTCGGCATCTTAGGCCATCTTCATACGACAAGTGAATGCCGCAAACAGAGATAAAATGACGTTCGACGTACACAGATATTATTTACACGGAAGACGCGAAAAATCATGGCAATAAAAAAAGTTGTAAAAAGGTGAAATGTATTTATATTAACCAGCAAACTTTTTACTGTTCTCCAAAGTTATATAGGTATTTATTTGGCCACGAACCAGCTTTCGGCATCTTAGGCCATCTTCAGCTGACAAGTGAATGCTGCAAACAGAGATAAAATGACGTTCGTCGTACACAGATATTATTTACACGGAAGATGCGAAAAATCATGGAAATAAAAGAAAGAAGGGAGTTGTCATTACGTCAGAAACCTGAGGCCGAAGATAGTCGTATTACACAGCCCATAACGTTAAGTTCATCGCATTTATACCTCCATGTTTCACCTCGGTAATACTTCTTCGTGACGTCAGTCTGATGTGCTCGTGCCTCGTTTCGACCGTTGGGGATATCTATCAGCATTCGTGTTTGTATCCCAAATAGCATCTTGCACTTTGATTGTGTGGAGACGTAGTTGTTTCATCAAAAATGGCAGCTATCGTCGTTTACGAGTGTATCTAATCGATGTGATAGTAATCTAAAGTTTTTTTTTAAAATTGTATCTTTTTCCCTTTAAAATGTTGTTATTGGTCACACACTGAATAACGCATCATTGATAAGGTTTCGGAATGAGAAGTTGCGTAATCTACAGTGAGGCTGATGCACTGAGAACCTAATAAAACAAAAACTCTGATCTCCGTGGAAGTATAATTCTATGCAGTTCTGTTTCTTCGACATTTCAGCATTCACAATTCTATGCAGTTCCGTTTCTTTGACATTTCAGCATTCACAATTGTTGTTATTGTCGTCTTCAGTCGTGAGACTGGTTTGATGCAGCTCTCCATGCTACTCTATCCTGTGCAAGCTGCTTCATCTCCCACTACGTACTGCAGCCTACATCCTTCTGAATCTCCTCAGTGCATTCATCTCTTGGTCTCCCTCTACGATTTTTACCCTCCACGCCGGCCGGGGTAGCCGACAAGTTCTAGGCGCTACAGTCTGGAACCGCGCGAACGCTACGGTCGCACGTTCAAATCCTGCCTCGGGCATGGATGTGTGTCATGTTCTTAGGTTAGATTTAAGTAGTTATAAGTTCTAGGGGACTGATGACCTAAGAAGTTAAGTCCCATAGTGCTCAGAACCATTTGAACCATTTTTTTCACCCTCCACGCTGCCCTCCAATACTAAATTGGTGATCCCTTGATGCCTCAGAACATGTCCTACCAACCGATCCCTTCTTCTACTCAAGTTGTGCCACAAGCTCCTCCCCAATTCTATTCAATACCGCCTCATTAGTTGTGAGATCTACCCATCTAATCTTCAGCATTCTTCTGTAGCACCACATTTCGAGAGCTTCTATTCTCTTCTTGTCCGAACTATTTATCGTCCATGTTTCACTTCCATACATGGCTACACTCCATACAAATAATTTCAGAAACGACTTTCTGACCCTTAAATCTATACTCGATGTTAACAAATTTCTCTTCTTCAGAAACGATTTCCTTGCCATTGCCAGTCTACATTTTATATCCTCTCTACTTCGACCATCATCAGTTATTTTGCTCCCCAAGTAGCAAAACTCCTTTTCTACTTTAAGTGTCTCATTCCCTAATCTAATTCTCTCAGCATCACCCGAGTTAACTCTACTACATTCCATTACCCTCGTTTTGCTTTTGTTGATGTTCATCTTATATCCTCCTTTCAAGACACCGTCCATTCCGTTCAACTGCTCTTCCAAGTCCATTGCTGTCTCTGACAGAATTACAATGTCATCGGCGAACCTTAAAGTTTTTATTTCTTATCCATGGATTTTAATACCTACTCTGAATTTTTGTTTCCTTTATTGCTTGCTCCATATACAGATTGAATAACATCGGGGAGAAGCTACAACCCTGTCTCACTCCCTTCCCAACCACTGCTTCCCTTTCATGTCCCTCGACTCACATTCACAATATAATATAGAAATCCTTACTTCTTTCCTTCTTGCACACGTTTACGGGCTAACAAAGAGCACGGAGGCAGTTTTTTTTTTGCAAACGTAAACATTAAAAATGTTATGCAGACGAGTTGAAAGCTGGAAATGTAACGGGCAAGAAGCAGCACCATTAAGGGAACAAGCTTTGGTTTCGGAGTTTCAGCTTCGTTTGCTACAGATACAGATACAGTAAAAGTGGAATTAAATGGGTTACGAAAGTATCCTTTTCACATCTTGTCCTTCTCTTCCGAGTTATTCGAAATATATCAACAAAAAAGAAGTTACAGTAGCGAGGCAGAATATGTCGTATTATTAGAGGAAATACACACTCGAGAAAAGAAAAGCGTTCGAAATTGCCTTTATTCGTGTAGGCAATCCAATTTTTAGTATTTAAAATAGCTATTGCGTGCATGCGACGGAAATAATGAAGAAGAAGCAATCGTAGACTGTAATCTGCTGATGTTTTGCGATGTTTAAGTTGACTGCAAGTCCCGTCCGCTCTGGTTTCAAAGCAATGTACAGCGAAAGTTTACAGCGCCCCCTCCCTTCGCTTTTTACCTACATGCTAAAGATACAAAATGATGACATATAGAGTGTTTACATTTATCAACCGATGAAAAAATAATTTTCAGTTTCAATCGATTATTTGTAACTAAACCTAATTTAAGGGAGGAAGAAAAGTTAATTGAGTCTGATCATGTGACATAAGCTGGTGTTGTATGACATGTTGTTTGTTGATTTCCAGTACTTCCTGCTGGGTCATGTCTCTTCTTTTCCTCACAGACTTTAAAACTTCACACTCTATATCATATGAGCGGTTTTCTGTCAAAAGATTCAATCGTTCTTTCTTAATCTCCAGCTTCTCTCATGTTCAGATAATTTTAATGCCACAGCTCTGAACAATACTTTCTCGAAGTGCTGGAATGTGATTTTATGGGTTGTAGTTTGCCTTTACTACTGAATAAAAATTTAGGTATGCGATTAGTATTATAAAATCCAGTTTTGCAATTGCAGGACTTCAAAATTTTAGCGAGGTTATCCGAAATGTTGCCGGTATATTGGGTAATGCACCGGTTTTTATAACTAATGACTAGTTCCTCTTGGCCACCGTACGGAAGCAGTGTAATTTTATGCATTTCATTTTTTCTTGCTATATTATCAAAAACTTGGAGCTTGCACAGATTACTGTATCTGTAGCTATATAACGAAAAGGATAGTTGCTACTCAGTATATAGCAGAGATAGTGAGTCATAGAGAGGAACAACAAAAAACCTGTCACACAATTAGCTTTCGACCAACATGGCCTTTGTCAAAATTAGACAACATATACACACGCACACGCACACACTAACGCAAACGCAACTCACTCACGCATTAACACAGTCTGTGGCCAGTCTGGCTCCAGCTGCGAGAAACTGTGGTCATGTGTATGTGTGTTGCGTTTATGTGAATGTGTGCATATGTGTATGTTGTCTAATTTTGTCAAAGGCCTTGTTGGCCGAAAGCTAATTGTGTGACAGTCTTTTTATTGTGCCTTTCTGCGACGCAGCATCGCCGCTAATATGGCGAGTAGCCACTATCCTTTTCATTGTATTGTTGCATTCCATCCTGGATTTTCCATTGTTTGCATCTGTAGCTATTGTTTTTCTGTAATAAGTGGCTCTTTGTGCTGATATCTGTATTCAGGTCCAATTTTTCCGACATTAAGCTACCACATCAAGATGGCCTAAGAAGTCGAAAGCCGATTCGTGACAGAATAAATATAATTTTGCAGAACATTAGGGAGTGTTTCCTATTTGATATTGTAATGTTCTGCCAATCACAAATGGAAAATTCAGTTAATGTTAAGTGTAGTTAGAGAAGCCATTCTAACACAAGAACAAATGTCGTTCCTCTTTCGACTGCGTATTCCTGGTACAGTAATTAAATCAGAAGCCTTTTTTGTGCATCATCGTCTGATCCTCACAGCATTATTAAATTTGATGTAACTTGTTACACAACAAATTAGAGTGGTCCAGATTCCCTGATTTGCGTCATAACCTGGACAGGTGTCGGTATTCGCTTTACCAACAGAGCATTACTCACAGAAGGCGGCCACACGGGTACCGAAGTCTGCGTGGAGGGGATTGGCTGGTTCAGTAGGTTAGAGCGTCTCTAAAAAAAAAAGGTCATGTTAAACACAGGACGCTCGTAGCCCTCGGAAACATCGGTACTGTAAATTGTCGCAGCTGTCGTGGGAAAGAACCAGAGCTCAAAGCGCTCATAGAAACTACTGGAGCAGAAATCGTTTTAGGAATTGAAAGCTGGCTAAAGGCGGAGATAAGTTCAGCAAAAATTTTTATCAAGAGCCTATGAACGGTGTATATAAAAGACAGACTGAATTCAGTTACTGAGCGTTGTGTTTGTTGCTGTTCGCTGTTTATCTTCAAGTGAAACTGAAGTACAAAATTGCTGTGAGCAAGTATGGGTAGAAGTGATAATCGACAAGCGAAATAAATTAATAAGTGGTTTCTTTTACCGATCAGCCGACTTAGATGATATAATTATCGAAAGGTTCAAGAAAAATTATTCAGGATAAGTTCCCACCTCATATAATTATCTATGATAGAGGCGTCAATGTAACCTCGACATGTTCGCGAAAATGCATTCATTTCTCAAATGTTCGTAAACGAAAGGAAAGGTAATGTCATGCTACGCATATCAAATCCAGTTTGGGGAACACTAGTAGAACTGAGGAGAGTTACTCTGTAGGAAGCAGTAAGAAAAAAATTGAAAATTTGGTTAATCATTGAACATTAAAGTATATGCAGCGAAAGTCATTGTGAACGTAGGAGCAACAACTGATGTATAATTCCACGTCCGGAAATTCAGGTGAATCGATCGAACGTCGCCTGGTTAAAAGTTAATAAGCCAAATGAGATAGTTGTTTTTTCGCTATTTTATCGCGTCTTTGAGCAAAGTAATAATTTCTCTATCGATTGTATCACTTGCAATATTCCATAGCCTTTCTGAAAGTCTTAAGAATAGAAGGTACTTGAAACGAATAATTTACGTGTGTAGACAGCATCGCTTTGTAATTAATCCCTTAATCACAAGTTACCGTACGTCAGCCGCGGGCCAAGTTTAGTAATTATTGCAACATGAATGTCGTAACAGCCAGAGAGAGCCGACACGTATAACAACGCCCTGCCTCTTCCAGGCGTAATTACTGCCTTCGTTAACGGCCTTCTGCTGAATGAAAATTTCAGCAGCGCGGCTGCGCACGCTTATTTCTATCAGCCAGACTTTAAGCGAAACTTGGCAGTTTGTGTTAGCGACACAGTGCACGTGATCAGTGGTGATTGGTTAAGTGTGCACGTATTAAACTACAGCTAATCAACGAAAAATGATATTTCACCAGCACAGATTTGTTGAATCTACATACGTTATTTTATAATGTTACAAGCTTGCTACTCAGACTTTTGCCATAAAAACGTTATCCGTTGCAGATAAATAGCAGTGAATTATCTCGACGATTCACTGATGCTCCTAATGTGATCCTCAAGGACGGTTCAGGAACAGTGAACTGCTAATAACATTTCGTTCTGTCATTTGTACTAATTTCTCAATTACAAATTTCGGAGAACGTACTTAGAATCATTATGCTTCCGAAAAACCATTTTTCAGCTGCAGAACCTATCAACAATTAATTCGAATTTCTAGATACCAAGACAGAATTGAGCAATCAATATACAGATGCTTTACGAAAGATAATTATGCAAATAATTTGTCTTTTTCTTTTTCTCTTTCTTCTTTGTTTGGTTCTCTCCATTTTTTTTTCTACATAATCTCAGCTTTACCCTTCTCCCCAACCTCGTTTTCTTTCTCTCTCTCTCTCTCTCTCTCGCTCTCTATCTCTCTGTCTCTCTGCTTCTCTTACAATGTGTAGTGAATAAAAAACATCTTTTCTCGTAAAGGAGAAAAACGTAATACAGATTATTGATATGTGCAAACATTACAATCAATGTAAATGACAAAATATCAATCATTCATCCTGTTTACAGTTGACAGGAAAAGGGAGTAGACAACTGTCTTACGATATAAAAATAATATTGTTTGAAGCTGAGATACAAAAATACGATTGTCAAGGTACCAAATCAATGTTACTTATCTAAAATCTAGCACAGTGATGCTTTGGAACAAGGAGGTACAAGGTGATTGTAGTTAAAGTTCCAGTTTAAGAATCTGTAGAAAAAGAACCGCTGCTCAGAATCAGGTCAAGGTTCAATGGAACATTATCGAAGATGGGGGAAACATTACAGAAATGAAAAACATTTAACGGAAATGTTACCACTAGATGGCTTCATAACGTAAATGGGTTCGGCTACACATGGCATATCAAAAACGCTCTCCGAATGTGGAGGTAACTGGATACAGTCGAGTGCAGCGCTGTATTACACCTCCCGATCAGTGCATTTGGGCTAGATGTTGGCAGCTGTGCTACATTTACAATCAATTTTAGAACATAGAACTAGATGTTACGTCATGACCGCATGGATAGATCTGACCATAAATCATTAGAATTGCGAAAAATGACGAGGGAATGGGTATGAATTGACCGAATATAGACCCAAATGCGGTGAAATTGAGGAAGTACTTTGCTATCTTTTGGTTCCCGCCGAACAGTTTGTATATGGGACCAAGTATGCGGCACCAGGAGGAATGCGGGAAAACGTGGACATTGAAACTAAGGAAATAAGGGAGATTGTCATTTTTTTCCCATTGACGCAGCATTATACTTTATGTCTATTGAGGCACCAGTGATACACGCGAGTTGATTACTGTAGTTGATGCCTTTTGCGATGACAGAGAACTTTTCATTCCTAAACTTACTTCCATCTGCGCTAGAGGATAACAGAGAGTGGACCGGGTGATTGATTGAGATGGAGTTGTAGCGAGGTACGATTTAACGGCTGCCAGATTCATTCTAGAGACGGATAAGTTGATTGAAGTCAATTTTTATTTGAAGCGTTCTGTCCGGATGCATCAGTCACGTGACATAGCCAGCGTTCTACTCGTATACAGCCACGTGTTCTGTATGTGTTTTAAAGCACTGTCTACTTGCGATCGTTAACGGTAAACCTGTCTGTCATCAGAGGACTTCCATCTCATGTGTGAAGAAACTTGACACAATCCTCTAAACGGGCTTTGATTTATGAGATCGCCCCTGTCGCGTGTTGTGTGTGTAAAATCGACACTTCAGCGTCATAACTAAGTTATCGGTATGAGCTTGTGACGCGCTACAATCCCCGTGTACACATTTGCCTGACATATGTTGTGTTTGCAGAGTTAGTGGAGGAATGGCTTGTAATTTTCACATGTCGGACGATGCTGCTATGTGTTTTCTCTGTTTCCTTGTAGGAAGTATCCACGGCTACTAACTATCGTTTTATATAGGCCTGATGCAGACATGGTATAATTTCTGAACTGTGATAGGATGTGAACAGCGGACACTATACGCCTCCGCAAAGCTATATTGTGCTCGTATGATGCAAAGTGAATGTTTTATGGAAGTAGTTTTTTCGTTTTACGATTCAATAAGATAGTTTAGCGTAGAGAAACTGGGAAGAAGGATGTATGTCTGATAGGCCGGAAAGGTAATCGATCTAACATTATAGCCCGTTTTGAAGTGCAGAACGTTGTAGTCTTAGGAGTGGGTGTGTTTATGTTTTCTCTCTCTTACCAATACCTTCCACGTACAGATCCTAGACTCTAGAACAATAATTTGGAGTTGAGAATGCTCTGTGACTCCCATACGCTGAGAGATAGATCGTAAATTAAACACTATGCTCTAGGTGATAGAAATATGTACAGCGCTGTCTCGTATACTTTGATGATTTATGTGATTGAGAATTAAGAGTTAATGGACGTACTGCTCAGTCATCTATCGATGTTCGCAATGATACTCGCAACGTGGAGAGGGCATGGTTTAGCTACATCGACTGTGTCTTTTCCATCGCATCCCTGCATTGGTTAGCAGATAATGATTGAATGACATCGCTTGTTTGAGTTGGGGAAGAAGTTTTGTGGATGGGTGACAACTTCTGGGGTTACGAGCAGTGAAACAGTGATCGTGAACATGAGTTCAACATGAGGAATGAGTAGAAATGGAGCGCGGAGCCATCATCTATTCCATCATTGTGGCACATGAGTTTAAATGTAGAGGTCGTCAATCACTTTCGGGCAGTAGTTTGGCTACTCTCGACAACGCTGCCAAACTCTTCTAGTTTCCTTATGTTGTAAGTACGTTTTATTTAAAAATGATCGATTCTTATGCTATCCGCCGTAAGAATATGATTTACACCGTGTGATGTCTAATTTTCTGTGAGTGGTCGTGGATCACAGCGTCTTAATGTCAGTTTAGAACCTGACACAGACCTCGAAGTCGTGGCAGAAAACGAAATGTTTGGCAATGTACAAAAGCGTGTTAGAAAACAGTGTTTGAAACAGGAGCAGAGGGAGCGTCTCTTACGATAATTTCGCTCACAGTATAGGTGATGAAAGTCTACAGTGGTCTATGCGGTGTTTGTATATTTAATATGATCGTCTACACATAGGCAGCTGCGGTTTGTCTGGGGAAGTATTGTGAAATGTCTTTCTTCACGCTGGAGGCCCACCGTAGCTATACGTCATTGAACCCGCATCGACGCCTAAGTGATTTGTAAATAGGATGAGCTTTTATAGTTCGTAATTTTTCTACGTTGGGGTGGGTACAGAATAACGAAGACAGCATGTTGGGCATCTGTAGTACTTGTATCTAGTTCGGGTATGCACCACATTGCGCGCATTTCCACCGAATGTTCAAAACACGGTCCTGTTGCAGTAACTCAGCTCGATCTGTTTCTACACAGGTTGCAGAAGGTGTTGGATATGTCATTCTCCACTTAAATTGGAACTAGCACTTGTGGAAAGCCGTAGAAATGGGTGCGACTGGAGGATGTGTAGGGTGTGATTAAAATGAAGTTGTAATTTTACTGTAGTAGACAGATTAGAGGAAGGAGACTCGTTTAGAGATATGAGAGTGCGTGAAATGTGATTGACTTGTGGGTGTGAGCCTATGTAAGTATGTGTTTGAATGGACGTAATTTATAACATATAGCTTAAGACTAGAGGTCTGTGAAGTTAGTGTATATTTTTTCTTCTTAGGACCTCAATCAGCTCATTTACTACTACTGTCTGTCATCGCCTATAACTCAACGGATATATCGCGGAACGTCTGATATGGTCTCGAGACAGAATGCGTTGCAAAAGCTAATGAATTATGCAGTTGCGTGTGGTGTGATGGAGTCGCAAATAGCGCTTGCATATGACGTTCTTTAGCCAAACGACTTTCAAAGTTCATTGAGTTTATCGCGAGGTTGCATCGTGGGCTCTTAATACACACATTTCTACGATCAGCGTCACAGTATTTGTCCGGAAAACACTACCTCATTCAGAGGTAGTGTCGTACCTCGACTCTTAAAGCGGTTATAGGTTTTAACATGGATACTTGGGTGCACCTGTAGAACAATGAGCGCTTGTGTGAGTAACATGCATAACATGCAGTAGTTGTTGTGATCGGGATTTTTTCTTTAACGTGTGCTCGATTACGTCTGTGACACGGTGGTTTGACTCGCAGGAAGAACGTAAGAGACATGCACACCCATCGTTAATTTTCGGTCAGTATTATTTGATGTCGTATGGTTCAAATGGCTATGAGCACTATGGGACTTAACTGCTGTGGTCATCAGTCCCCTAGAACTTAGAGCTACTTAAACGTAACTAACCTAAGGACATCACACACATCCATGCCCGAGGCAGGATTCGAAGCTGCGACCGTAGCAGCAGCGCGGTTCCGGACTGAAGCGCCTAGAACCGCTCAGCCACAACGGCCGGCGGTGTCGTATGCATCCAGTTATTGAGGAGGTAATATTATACTTAGTATTAGTGCTGGGTGTGTGATACATTCGCATTTGAGCATCAGGTTTATAAAGTATATCTGTTTGTGTAAAGGAAATGTCTATGTGTTATTGTAGGGAAGGTGTGGATTTGACTTGGAGTACTGTAATAGCGAAGGGAAGAGTATGTCTAGTGGTAAGGAAGGTAAAGGTATTTCCAGAGCCACAGCGTTCAGCAGAGTGTATTTCCAATACTTCGCTCATTGACGAGTACTGTTCAGTAGAGACCCCGATTGTAAGATTTAATTGTAAATATAATGACAGAAGAAATATGTGAGGGGTCTTCTAGAATGTGTTCGAGTATGCCGAGTCTGTGGTGGTATTGATTCGCATTCCCATGTTAATGGTAGCAGTCTTCCTAATGCAGAGGCCTGTTGGAGTGTAGGAATGTATGATCGTTAACTTTACCACCTTCTAGACGACTGAATAGCGAACTAAGTACGTGCTCGGTGACTTTCGGGATCAAGTGTAACTTGGAGAAGATGATGTGTTTGCAGTGGAGCGTTATTCCCTCCCATGTAAATTTTTAGGTCTACTGCTTCTGCACATTTGATGCCTTTATTTAGTTGAGGGAATATCGATTGTGGTGTGTTGGACACACGTTTGCCTGTTCTCTAGACGTGGGAAGGACCGTAGGTGGTTTATAAACAATATTGATAATCTGGAATCTGTTACATCACCGACTTCGGTATTCGAGAGGGCAAATATAAGTTTACTCTACGTTTACTCTATTTGCTTCTAGTTAGTCAATGGTTTACAGCACGCTGGACCTCGCTAAAGTTTGGTATTTTTGGAGAAATAATTTACAATCTATATCTAGTGCATTATGTCGTGATCGCGATCTGGAGGCTACTGCTGTGTGCTTGATATCGAGAAGTACGGCGGTAATTGTATAATAGTTTGGCGAAAATATGGTTGTTCATTTAATCGAGGAGTATGGAGATGTCTGTAGAAATGCGAGCAAGAAAGCAGAAACAGTAACGCGTTTGTCCCGGGGTGAAACGAACCTGTCTTTGCACTTCAGTTCTGAGAGAGTGACTTCGTTTCACTGATGTAAAGGGGATGATTTGGTATGGTGGGGGATATGAATTGCATTTTTACTAGATCGAGACAGTACTCGGTGATACAGTCCCTGGTTGGAGATCTGTTTGACGCTCCAATATTATTGCGAGTATCGTATGTATTTGATGACCTGTAGGCAGGTTTGCGATGTTTAGTTTTCGGTGTAAAATGGTGATCAGTGTAAAATAGTTTATTACCACTGAGTGTAGCGTCTGAGTGTAGCATCAGTAGAAAGAAAGAACAGGTTGGGGGTGTATAGATTGAGGGACCTGTCGGTGCAATTTACCAATCTTTGCAAAATAACGACAGAAAGCCCCTGAAAGAAAATACTTGATTGATTGTGGTGGGATATAGGAGCTGTGAGAACATTTGCGTATGTTGAGAGCAGGCAGGCTATCACGTTATGTCTGGAAGGAAGACTGGATTCGTCGATATTTTGGTAAACAGGTTCTGTTAGGGGAGGAATTTTGGCGCATACAAGCTGAGACAACAAGAAAGCGGGAGTTAACTATTTTTGTGGCACTATAAAATTACAGAGAGCTGGACTTGGATGATATATTTTTTTCACAAAGCCATGTGGTGTAAGAATAATATTGAGAATGTTTTAGATGGTGATGTGTCAGTCAAGCAGGGGCGGGTACGTGCTGTTGAATGCATGTGTCCACATGCTCTGTGATATCCTTCCTTCAATGGTAAAGACAACTGACACCTGGAGATTCCTCGAATATGAGACTGGTGTGACCACACTTTGGGATGCTATGACCGTATAACGGTGACTGTGTAGAGGCATGCAACTTTCACTGGTGTTCGACGACGCCAGCTCAGGGACTGTGACGGAGCGCATGGGACAGGAGCTGCAGCAGCCTCACTTTGCAGGTGTTGTGGCGCGCGGCCCTAAATGGAGGTCTGTGAGTGCTTTGACAGCTGACAGCTGCATCGACAGTACGTGTGATCGCGTCATCATCGGTGTCTAGCAGATAGGAAATTCTCAGGTGTTATGTATGAATGGGGGTGCCGCCACCCCATCCTTGTGGAAGCTGAGCAGGGGCTGTGTGTGGTTTGACACCTGGCTGATGAGTCACTTAGCGCTACCTCCTGTGTACTCTACTGGACAGGAGGTGGTGGACTGTGCTTGCGCACATTGATTGCATTATTTTGCGAGTGGCTCAGTAGGCCCTGCTATACGCTATTTGGACAGTTTACGAGTACTGAGCGCGTCTACACATCAGTGTGAAGAATTATTTAGGAGCAGTTTGCTATTGTATACTGAAATTACGAGTTGGTTGCGTGTCTGTGGGCTGTGCAACATGACCCAAGGCACATCAGGGTGGACCTTTTGTATCAGTGTGACAGATATACTCTATCGTTAAATAAGTTATTTGAAAATAAATAGAGTGCACTCCATCCTTACTCTCCCCAGCAGCCCAGTGCAGGCTCAGTTGTTTTCCCACCATTTTCCCTCACCATCTTGGTTTACATCACGAAAAGGACGACAGCGTCCTCTGCTGGTGGTACTGAATGTTACACTTCGTGTAGAACACAGAGTTTGCTGTCATCATGGATAACTGTACTTGTGTCATCATGTGGTGTCACGGAGGCGTTCTCTGGCGGCGACGAAATGGACTAAGACAGTTGGAGTCTGGAGCTCATGGTGAACTCACTAGGTGGCGCCATCTTACATATCGGTACTTGCGTCATCACCTGACATCACTACAGCATCCTCTAGTGGCATATATATATGAACTAAGTCAGTTGTGCTATGGGCTCAGTGGCGAATACACTTGGTGGTGCTGCTGCCACTAATTCTTTAAATAAAGTTTGGTGTATGATTTCAACAGTTGACGATTAGCAAATAGAGTCTTTTAGATGGATTATTATTTTGACAATTTAAGAGTTGTTTGGCTATCTGGACGTAAATGTTTTGCATTATTTACAAGTGGTTCGCATGTCTGTAGGTAGTGCAATGTGCTATTTTTGATGGTTTACAATTAGCAAACGTGTGTGTAGAGGGTTATGGACAAGTTATGTAGGAGTAGTTTGCAGGTCTGTATGATGTGGGGATTGTCTGAACATGTGTTCTGTGATACATATACTCCATCCCTAAATAAATTGCTCCTTCCTCTCTCCACCAGCTTAGTGCAGGCTGAGTCCTTTTACCAGCAACCCCTATCAACAGGTTGCGCCCTGGAGGCTTGGGTTAGTGGTGGTGAGCTTCGTTTGCAACAATTTTCTTAGGTTGGTGGCAAAAGCACAACTGACCTTTCTTTATTGCTAGAATTCAAACTTGGCGGCGGTTCCTAGGAAGAGGTGGCGGTCTGGACCTTGAAAAGCAGTTGAAACTAGGTGGTTGAAAGTATAGTGAACACCTGTTCATACCTATATGAAGTCGAATCACGTGGCCAATAGGAGTGCAGCATTCTAGGGGTGGGGGTGCTAGGTCGTGAATGAACACCACGCTTATAGTGGGAAACTGTGGAACTTCTCCTTTGATCATTGAATATTGAAATTGTAAATTGAATTATTGAAAATGATTAAAACTGAAATGGAATTAAGTATTTAGGTAACTGATAGGTTAGATGGGCGATGTGGGTGTTGCTTTAGTTAGCATATTTACAGAGGACTATGTACGGCGCGAGTATAAAGGTGCGGGCTTGAGGCTGTGGAGTCAAATGGTGATGTACAGTTACGCTGCCACAGCAGGCAGGACCACGGCGCGCTATTAGCGCAAGCCCATACACCGTTGCAGAGACCGGGCAGTCCCATGTGCTCGCTAACTCTCAGACAACGTGGCAGCTATCAACAGCCCCAACGTGCCCATGCACTGTCAGACGGCGTGGCGTGTTCGGGATGTTATGCAATCTTGAATAACGGTATTCACATGATAAGCTGACGTCACCACAGCGTCCTCTGTGTACCAAGCCACATGGTGGATACACTGTGTGTAGCCATCTTAAATAACAGTACTTGTGCCATAATCTGATGTCACAGTGGCTCTCTCTGGTGGAGACGATATGAACTAAGCCAGTTGGAGTCCAGACCCAGTGGTGAACACACATGCTTGAAATTGGTTATGAATTAAAGGCAAGTCCATTTTTCCCGCCATTTTACTAGGTGTGATGCATTATCTTGTTGGAATTTGAACTTCCCAACATTTCCTGGGGGGGGAAGGGGGGTTAGGTTAGTGAAGGTAGCCCAATTGACTTTCTTCCCGCCAAAATTCAAACTTCCCGCCAAAATCTGTCATCTTGATTGACGTCACTGGGGGTGTGTGTGTGTGACGTCACGGCCGCCATCTTGGGTGACGTCACTGGGAGTGTGTGTCTGTGACATCACGAACTACATCTTAGATCACGTCACTGGGAGTGTGTCTGTGACATCACGGCCGCCATCTTAGATAATGGTACTTTGGGGTAGAATCCGCCTTGTTCCAATACTAACCTGTTTGTGGCACATGCCACAACACAAGAGAAGACATCATCCCTGACAAAGTGTGATCCCTGCAAAACACTGACAGCAATGAATGCGCTGTTGGTGTACGACGCCTTCCATCTGTGTGAGGGAAAGAGACAGAGATGCAGGGCGATTGTACTTAGGGCATGTGATGTGGTGAACGTATGTCAATAAGGTCTGATATGAATTATAATAGTGTTGCCACCACTTTTATCCAATCCCAGCACAATCACCCTGTACGTACTAGTGCCAGAAACAACGCTGGAAATCACACACAGTACATAACTAAAGGTAATTACGACTAACAGTAAGCCATCTAGTAAGTTGGAGACACAAAACACGCTCCGATATGAACGTAGGATGGATGATGCCTCTTGCAGACGTGTTCCGTTGTTAGTAAACTAGATCCTTGTGACCGGAAGTGAACACTGAACAGCCAGCATGAAAGAACAAGTTACCGTTAGACAACTGTGAGCCCGCAGAAAAAGGAATGCCAAAAAAAAAAAAAAAAAAAACAGAGAGAGAAGACAGATAACAGAAGAAGGAAATACTTCGGATACTGTTTCGTTACAGTAGTCGCTAATGTAACAAAAAATATATACCTACATCCAACACTCATGGCACAGAGTTTGAGAGGCAATGGATCTACGAGAAGCTGGATGTTCTTTCCGCGATTCTGCAGAAAGACTTGGCAGGAATGTAGCGACTGTACATGACTGCTGGCAGCGACAGTCGCGGGAAGGTACAACGTAAGAAGACAGGGCTTCGGGCGGCCACAGGGCACAACCGAGAGGGAAGACCGTCTTGCTCGGCGTGTCACTGCGAAACGTCGTACTGCGTCCTGTGGTCTTGCAATGTTAATCGCTTAAAAATGCCACCTTGACAAATATATACCAGAAATTTCATTACTCTACAATTGATTACAATGAGGTGACAGAAGTCATGAGATAGCGACATGCAAATATACACTACTGGCCATTAAAATTGCTACACCACGAAGTTTACGTGCTACATATGCGAAATTTAACCAACAGGAAGAAGATGCTATGATACGCGAATGATTAGCTTTTCAGAACATTCACACAAGGTTGGCTCCGGTGGCGACACGTACAACGTGCTGACATGAGGAAAGTTTCCAACCATTTTCTCATACACGAACAGCAGTGGACCGGCGTTGTCTGGTGAAACGTTGTTGTGATGCCTCGTGTGAGGAGGAGAATTGCGTACCATCACGTTTCCGACTTTGATAAAGGTCGGATTGTAGCCTATCGCGATTGCAGTTTATCGTATCGCGACATTGCTGCTCGCGTTGGTCGAGATCCAATGGCTCTTAGCTGAATATGGAATCGGTGGGTTCAGGAGGGTAATACGGAACGCCGTGCTGGATCCCAACGGCGTCGTATCACTAGCAGTCGAGATGACAGGCATCTTATCCGCATGGCTGTAACGGATAGTGCAGCCACGTCTCGATCCCTAAGTCAACAGATGGGGACGTTTGCAAGAGAACAACCATATGCACGAACAGTTCGACGACGTTTGCAGCAGTATGGACTATCATCTCGGAGACCATGGCTGCGGTTACCATTGACGCTGCATCACAGACAGGAGCGCCTGCGATGGTGTACTCAAGGACGAACCTGGGTGCACGAATGGCAAAACGTCATTTTCTTGGATGAATGCAGGTTCTGTTTACAGCATCATGATGGTCGCATCCGTGGTTGGCGACATCGCGGTGAACGCACATTGGAAGCGTGTATTCGTCATCGCCATACTGGCGTACCACCCGGCGTGATGGTATGGGGTGCCATTGGTTACTCGTCTCGGTCACCTCTTGTTCGCATTGACGGGACTTTGAACAGTGGACGTTACATTTCAGATGTGTTACGACCCGTGGCTCTACCCTTCATTCGATCCCTGCGAAAGCCTACATTTCAGCAAGATAATGCACGACCGCATGTTGCAGGTCCCGTGCGGGCCTTTCTGGATACAGAAAATGTTCGAGTGCTGACCTGGCCAGCAAATTCTCTAGATCTCTCACCAATTGAAAACGTCTGGTGAATGGTGGGCGAGCAACTGGCTCGTCACAATACGCCAGTCACTACTCTTGATGAACTGTGGTATCGTGTTGAAGCTGCATGGGCAGCTGTACCTGTACACGCCAGCCAAGCTCTGTTTGACTCAATGTCCAGGCGTACCACGGCCATTATTACGGCCAGAGGTGGTTGTTGTGGGTACTGATTTCTCAGGATCTATGCACGCAAATTGCGTGAAAATGTAATCACATGTCAGTTCTAGTATAACACATTTGTCCAATGAATACCCGTTTATCATCTGCATTTGTTCTTGGTGTAGCAATTTTAATGGCGAGTAGTGTACATACGGCGGTAGTACACGTACACAAGGTAGAACAGGGAAGTGCATAGGCGGAGCTGTCATTTGTACTAAGGTGATATGTGAAAAGTTTCCGCCGTGATTGTGGCCTCACGACGGGTATTAACAGACTTGCTAGTTGGAGCAAGACTCGTTGGACATTCCATTTTGGAAACCGTTAGGGAATTCAATATTCCGAGATCCACATCGGCAAGAGAGTGTCGAGAATCCTACAACGCAGTGGCAAATGTCCTTCATTTAACGACCGAGAGCAGCGCCCGTTTCCGTAGATTGGTCAAGCAACACTGTGTGAAGTAACAGCAAGAATCAATGTCGGACGTACGTCAGCACAGTGCGGGGAAATGTGGCGTCAATGGGCTAAGGCAGCAGAGGATCGACACGAGTGCCTTTGCTAACAGCGCCACATACCCTGCAAGGCCATACCTGGGTTCGTGACCATAACAGTTGGACCCTAGATGACTGAAAAACTGTGGCCTGGACCGATGAGCCCCAATTTCAGTTGGTAAGCGCTGATGTTAGGATTAGAGTGCGGCGCAGACACCACGAAGCCAAAGACACAAGCTGATGATGCCTCCATATTGGTGTCGGCTTATTTACTTAGAATGGACTAGTTATCTGGTCTAACTAAACCTATCATTTAGAGTAAATGGTTTTGTTCGGTTAGTTGGAGAACATCTGTAGCCATTCATGGACTTCATGTTCCCAAACAACGACGCAATTTTTTTTAGATGACAATGCGCCGTGTCTCTAGGCCATATTTGTTCGCGACTGCATTGAAGAACATTTTGGAGAGTTCGAGCGATTGATTTGGCCACCCAGATCACCCGACATGAATACCATAGAAGATTTATGTGACATAGTCGAGAGATTAGATCGTACACAAAATCCTGCACCGGCAACACTGTCGCAGTTATGGACGACCATAGAAGCAGCATGATTCATTATTCTGCAGGGGACCTCCAACGACATGTTGAGTCCATGTCACACTTTGTTAGTGCACTTCGCTGGACAGAAGGAGGTCCAACGCTATGTTAAGGGGTATCCCTTGACTCGTGGCACAGCAGTGTACTTTTTTTGGTGTTAGTACCCGTGATCTAGGGATAGCGTCTTTCATTCATAAACATCTTCGGTCCCGAAATTAGAATTATATTAATACCTTCAGCTGCTGACAGGCGTTGATATATACCAACAGGGAGAGGTGAAAATGTGTGTCCCGACTGGGACTCGAACCCACGTGGTTCTGCTTACATGGCAGACGCTCTATCCACCTGAGCCACCCATGGCACAGAGGATAGCGCGACTGCAGGGGCTATCTCGCGCACGCCCCCCGCGAGACCCACATTCTCACCTTGGATGTCCACACACTACATTCGTAGTGTCACACCCCAACACACTAATTACTCTTGGAAGACATTTTTACCACGTCCCGTAAGAGTTCGGGGAATATGTGTGCATCCGCACAGAAGAAGAAGGTCGTGGCCGGTATTGCCAGAACTATATACTTATATAGGTATGGTGTCTGTTCTTTCGGACATCTCCGAAAGAACAGACACCATACCCATATATCTTCAGTCCCGTGTTCGAAACCCCCCCCGCTGCTTAAATTTTGATTAATAATAGGCATTGGCGGCCGAAGACTTCCGCCGTAAGAAGTCACCCTCATTCTGCCAAAGGCCTTGTCAAAGAGGGCGGAGGAGCGGGCAGAGGTTCAGGGCATTCTCTTGTCCCTGGGGGTGGGAAATTCCCCTAAAGGCGGAAGAATCAGTAATGATCAACGGCATGAGGATGCAGAAGGCAATGGAAACCACTGCATTAAAGACACGAAACGTGTATCCACAGGACATGTGGCCTGTAGTTGAAGAAGTGTCATTATGATCTCTCCTTTAGCATAAGATTCCTGAATAGTCCCCCATTCGGATCTCCGGGAGGGGACTGCCAGCCGGCCGGTGTGGCCAAGCGGTTAAAGGCGCTACAGTCCGGAACCGCGTGACCGCTACGGTCGCAGGTTCGAATCCTGCCTCGGGCATGGATGTGTGTGATGTCCTTAGGTTAGTTAGGTTTAAGTAGTTCTAAGTTCTAGGGGACTGATGACCTTAGAAGTTAAGTCCCATAGTGCTCAGAGCCATTTGAACATTTTTTTTTGGACTGCCAAGGGGGAGGTTACTATGAGAAAAAGATTGAATAAACAACTGAAGGATAACATTCCGAGTCGGGGCGTGGAATGTCAGAGGCTTGAACGTGGTAGGGAAACTAGAAAATCTGAAAAGGGAAATGCTAAGGCTCAGTCTAGATATAGTAGGAGTCAGTGAAGTGAAGTGGAAAGATGACAAGGATTTCTGGTCAGATGAGTATAGAGCAATATCAACAGCAGCAGAAAATGGTATAACGGGAGTAGGATTCGTTGTGAATAGGAAGGTAGGGCAGAGATTGTATCACTGTGAACAGTTCACTGCTAGGGTTCTTTTTATCAGAATCGACAGCAGACCAACACCGACAATGATATTTTAGATATAAATGCCAACGTCGCAAACTCAGGTTGAAGAGACAGAGAAAGTGTATGAGGATACTGAAATGGTAATACAGTATGTAAAATGATATGAAAATGTAATAGTCATGGGAGACTGGAATGCAGTTGCAGGAGAAGGAGCAGAAGAAAAGGTTACAGGATGATACGGGCTTCGGACAAGGAATGAGAGAGGAGAAATACTAATTGAGTTCTGTAACAAGTTGCAGCTGGTAATAGCGAATATTCTGTTCGAGAATCACAAGAGGAGGAGGCATAGCCGGCTGCGGTGGTAGAGTGGTTCTAGGCGCTTCAGTCCGGAACCGCGCAACTGCTACGGTCGCAGATTCGAATCCTGCCTCGGGCATGGATGTGTGTGATGTCCTTAGGTTAGTTAGGTTTAAGTAATTTTACGTTCTAGGGAACTGATGACCTCAGATGTTGAGTCCCATAGTGCTCAGAGCCATTTGAACCATTTGAGGAGGCATTCTTGGAAAAGGCAGGGTGATACGGGAAGATTTCAGTTAGATTAAATCATGATCAGTCAGAGATTCCGAAATCAGATACTGGATTGTAAGGTGTACCCAGGAGCAGATATAGACTCACATCACAATATAGTAGTGATGAAGAGTAGGCTGAAGTATAAGACATTAGTCAGGAAGAATCAATACGCAAAGAAGTGGGATACGGAAGACTAAGGAATGACGAGATACGGCTGAAGCTCTCTAAGGCTACAGATAGAGCAATAAGGAATAGCGCAGTAGGCAGTACAGTTGAAGAGGAGTGAACATCTCTAAAAAGTGCCATCACAGAAGTTGTGAAGGAAAATATAGGTAGAAAGAAGGTAACTGCGAAGAAACCATGGGGAACAGAAGAAATACTTCAGCTGATCGATGAAAAGGGGAAGTACAAGAATGATCCTGGAAACTCAGGAATACAGAAATACGAGTCACTGAGAAATGAAATAAATAGTAATTGCAGGGAAGCTAAGATGAAAAGGCTGCAGGAAAAATGTGAAGAAATCTAAAGAGAAATGATTATCGGAAGGACAGACTATACACGTAAGTCAAAACAACCTTTGGTGACATTAAAAGCAAGGGTGATAACATTAAGAGCGCAACGAGAATTCCACTGTTAAGTGCAGAAGAGAGAGTGGATAGGTGGAAAGAGTACATTGAAAGCGTATGAGGGGGAAGATTTGTCTGACGCAATAGAAGAAGAAACAGGAGTCGATTTAGAAGAGACAGGGGATTCATTATTAGAATCAGAAATTAAAAGAGCTTTGATGGACTTAAGATCAAATGAGGCAGAAGGGATAGATAACATTCCATCAGAATTTCTAAAATTATTGGGGGAAGCGGCAACAAAACGACTATTCGCGTTGGTGTGTAAAATGTGTGAGTCTGGCGACATACCACCTGACTTTCGGGAAAGGGGCATCCACACAATTCCGAATACGGCAAGAGCTGACAAGTGCGAGAATTACCACACAATCAGGTTAACAGCTCATGCATCCAAGTTATTTACAAGAATAATAAACAGAATAATGGAAAAGAAAATTGAGGGTGCGCTAGATGACGACCAGTTTGGCTTTAGGAAAGGTAAAGGCACGACAGAGGCAATTCTAACGTTGCGGTTGGTAATGGAAGCAAGACTCAAGAAAAATCAAGAACGTTCAAAGGATCTGTCGACCTGGAAGAAGCATTCGACAACGTAAAATAGTACAAGATGTTTGAAATCAGCTATAGGGATACGTACAACAGCCACGAGGGAATAATAAGAGTGGACGATCAAGAACGAAGTGTTCGTATTGAAAAGGGTGTAGCCTTTCGCCCCTACTGTTCAATCTGTACATTGAGGAAGCAATGATGGAAATAAAAGAAAGGTTCAGGAGTGGAATTAAAATACAAGGTGAAAGGATATCAATGATACGATTCGCTGATGACATTGCTATCCTGAGTTAAAGTGAAGAAGAATTACATGATGTGCTGAACGGAATGAACACTCTAATGGGTACAGAGTATGGATTGAGAGTAAATCGAAGAAATACGAAGGTAATGAGAATTAGCAGAAATGAGAACAGCGAAAAACTCAATATCAGGATTGATGTCACGAAGCAGATGAAGTTAAGGAATTGTGCAACCTAGGCAGTAAGATAACTAATGACGGACGGAGCAAGGAGGACTACAAAAGCAGACTAGCATTGGAAAAAAGGGTATCCTGGCCAAGAGAGATCTGCTAATATCAAATATCGGCCTTAATTGCAGGAAGAAATTTCTGAGAATCTATGTTTGGAGTACAGCATTGTATGGTAGTGAAACATGGAGTGTGGGAAAACCCGAACAAAAGAGAATCGAAGTATTGGAGATGTGGTGCTACAGACGAATGTTGAAAATTAGGTGGACTGATACGGTAAAGAGTGAGGAGGTTCTGCGCAGAATCGGAGAGGAAAGCAATATGTGGAAAACAATGATAAGATGAAGGGACAGGATGACACGACATCTGTGAAGAACTGAGGGAGTGACTTCCATGGTACTAGAGGGAGCTGTAGAGGGCAAAAACTGTGACTGGAAGGTGAAATATATTCTAAAGAATATTTACAAGCAGGTCACTGTTTCCTAAGGAAGTATCACTAGTCTGTTCCACTGATTTCTATTCAGTAATTTCGAGTGTAGGATCACTGCCTCCTAATGCGGGCGTGGTATGAGATCCCTCTCTGTTAACAGTTTTAGATGTGATGGAGCCCCTCCCGTCCACTCCCACTCCAACTGCAGCGATTATAGTGATAGAAAACATCAGTATTATCAATATAAGCACGTGTATGATAAGTAAAAATCATACAAGTAAAATATATCATTAGCATGTCGAGATAAAATGAAGGCGACTACGAAAACGTCTGTATAGTCTAGGTAGCCGAACGACAGGTAACGACAAAGGCAGTCATAGGGACTCTGCTCCATCGGTACAAATAGAAATATTCTCTTTTGAATCTTTACATCCTGTTCATCGTGTGCGAGCTCCATAGACTGTGTGTTCCGTAGACTCTGCCTCCCATATGCTATATTCCATAAACCAGTTGAATGACTATTGGCATCACGAATACATGTACATTTGATAGGCAGCATCGGCATGTCTTCTAGTCACATGTCAGTCTCTGACCACTAATCGGAAAAAGCCAGTTTGGATAAAAAAAAATGGTTCAAATGGCTCTGAGCACTATGGGACTTAACATCTATGGTCATTAGTCCCCTAGAACTTAGAACTACTTAAACCTAACTAACCTAAGGACATCACACAACACCCAGTCATCACGAGGCAGAGAAATTCCCTGACCCCGCCGGGAATCGAACCCGGGAACCAGGGCTCGGGAAGCGGTTTGGATAAAACACACCGCTAGGTTTTTCAATAAGTCATGAACGTCGTGGCGGATGAATCCGTATACGAGTTATTCTCATCGCTAAAAACCATCAAAAATGGGCAAAGGACCCAGTGATAACTCAGGGAAACTTCTTTGCTTGGAGGTAGTACCAGGTGATCAAAATGTCAGTATAAATTCGAAACTCGAATAAATCACAGAAAAAAGTAAATAGAGAGGTACAAATTGACACATGCTTGGAATGACATGGGGTTTTATTATAACCAAAAAAATACAAAAGTTCAAAAAATGTCCGACAGATGGCCCTTCATCTGATCAGAATAGCAATAATTTGCATAACAAAGTAAGACAAACCAAAGATGATGTTCTTTACAGGAAATGCTCCGTATGTCCACCATCATTCCTCAACAATAGCTGTAGTCGAGGAATAATGTTGTGAACAGCACTGTAAAGCATGTCTGGAGTGATGGTGAGGCATTGGCGTTGGATGTTGTCTTTCAGCATCCCTAGAGATGTCGGTCGATCACAATACACTTGCGACTTCAGGTAACCCCAAAGCCAATAATCGCACGGACTGAGGTCTGGGGAACTGGGAGGCCAAGCATGACGAAAGTGGCGGCTGAGCACACGATCATCACCAAACGACGCGCGCAAGAGATCTTTCACGCGTCTAGCAATATGGGGTGGAGTGCCATCCTGCATAAACATCGTGTCAGTAGGCTGTTTAGGTTCTCATATTGGTAACGCCACCGCCACGTAGCGCTCTGTATGGAAATCACTGGCAGTGCTGTGTGCAGTCTGTGGCTGGTTTGCATTGTTGTTGGCTATTGTAGTGTTGGGCTGTTGGCTGTTAACAACGCGTAGCGTTGGGCAGTTGGAGGTGAGCCGCCAGCAGTGGTGGATGTGGGGAGAGAAATGGCGGAGTTTTGAAATTTGTAAGACTGGATGTCATGAACTGCTACGTATATTATGATTTTTCAACACTATTAAGGTAAATACATTGTTTGTTCTCTATCAAAATCTTTCATTTGCTAACTATGCCTATTAGTAGTTAGTGCCTTCAGTAGTTTGAATCTTTTATTTAGCTGGCAGTAGTGGCGCTCGCTGTATTGCAGTAGTTCGAGTAACGAAGCTTTTTGGTGAGGTAAGTGATTTGTGAAAGGTATAGGTTAATGTTAGTCAGGGCCATTCTTTTGTAGGGATTTTTGAAAGTCAGATTGCTTTGCGCTAAAAATATTGTGTGTCAGTTTAAGCACAGTCTTGTATAATATTTCAAAGGGTACGTTTCAATCGTACGTTCCAGCACGTGTTTATCATCCAGGCTGGGAATGATGCGATTTTGTAACATATTGGCGTTCCTCTCACCCGTCCTGGTAGCAGTTTTGCTGTCCAGCGCCATCTGTCGGACAGTTTGTGAACTTTATTTTTTTTTTTTTTTTTGTTCTAATAAAACCCCATGTCATTCCAAGCAGGTGTGTCAATTTTTACCTCTCTATCTACATTATTCCGTGTTTTATTAAGTTTTCAAATTTATACTGACTGTTTAATCACCCGGTATATTTCTTCTAAGGCCGGAAAAATAAGCAATGATCAACGGCATGACGATGTAGAAGGCGATGTGGTACACAGGAACGGAGACACAGGACACGCCATCTGACTTAAATTATCCGGACATTGTGGACTTAAATTGTGGGCTGTGTCCGCCTTTCCCCATTATGACGGCTTGAAATCTGTACGGGACACTTACTGTGAATGAGGTGTCTGAATGTCTGTTGAGGAATGCGGGCACATTCTTCCTGAAGAGCCGAAAGCAATGGCGTAGTTATATTAGGACGTGAGGTCTAGAGCGAAGTCGACGTCCTGTAGGATTCAGGTCTATTTCTGGACAGGCAAGTCCATTTCAGGAATTTTATTGTCCAGGAAACCATTGCCCTACACTTGTTGTTTTAGAGCAAGGTGCATTATCATGCTGATATAACAGACGCCGAACTGTTGCTGTACTGTACGCAGTATTTACTGCTGTACAATTGTTCGCTTGGTTCCGTATTTAGCACTTTCTTGAACGCAGTAAGAGGATCACACCCGAACTACGAAAACCCACCCCCATACCGTAAAACCACCTCTATACTTCACTGTTTGTGCTTTTTGCGGTGATGACAGATCGCATTCTGCAGGCATTACCCAAACCAAAACTTTACCATCGGACTGGCACAGGATATAGTGTGCTTCATCACTCCAAATCACTTGTTTCCAATCAGCCACTGTCCTGTTGAGAACCTTCAACATCGCAGCGCGTCAGCAATCGTTGGTTAATATATTAAAAAACTAGAAACCCGCCTCGATTGTGAAAAAAGCACCTAGTGTTAACCTAGGTTTCGGCGTAGATAATTACACCTTCTTTAGAACAATAAAACCCACAAGTGCCTAAGAAGACCTTTTTGAATGATTAAAAGAACACCATAGCTATACATTTATAACCGAAAAAAAGGAAAATACAAGCAGTACATATGTACAAAGTCAAAACCACTACTTAACTTTTTTATTGTTCTGAGGAAGGTGTAGCTATCTACGCCGAAATCTAGGTTAACACTAGGTGCTTTTTTCGCAATCGAGGCGGGATTCTACTTTTTTAATATAAACTGTCCTGTTGCGTTGCTCTTTACACCACCTCAATCGTCACTTAACATTAACAACGAACATGTGTGGCTTCTGATGAGCTGGTCGACTATTGTAGTCCATTCTTTTTAACTCCCTAGGCACTATCATTGTCCTAGCCGCACTGCTGGTAGACTTTGAAATTCACGACTGATTCCTTCCGCTGATTTCTTGCGATTTTTTATAACCACCATATGAAATACTCGACGGTCGCTGTCCGCCAGTGGTTAAGGTCTGTCTGGAGTTGATTTAGCTACGGTTGTTCCTGCGCAGTTTCACTTCACAGTCACATCAGCAACAGTCAACCTGGGCAGCTTTGGAGGAGCTAAAATGTCCATATTGGATTTGTTACTAAGGTGAAGTTCTCAACGGCTAGTCCAGTAGGAAAGCCGCTGAGCCCTTCTCACCAACCCAGTCTTATGTAACTGCATTCCTGGTAGTTCCCACATCCCTCTATAGTGGTGGGTCCGCGTCTCCTGAGATATAGTGGTCAGTTCCTCATTGAATAGGGGTGTCCAAGTTCTTTTGGTCAGATACGTGTGCAAACATGCAGACATCTGAAGTCTTCTCCGGGTGAACACTTTCTATACAAATATTCCTGACACGAACTGCGAGTGTAAACCGCTTCGAAAGGATTCTTCATGAGGGGGAGAAGTAAGACTAACGTTCTCCGAATATAGGCGTGTAATGTCAGGAGTTTGCAGGGAAACTGAAGAATATGAACACAGCGGCTAGCAAGTTAAAGTTAGGCTTGCTAGGGATTAGTGTGTTTAAATGAAAACAGGAGCCGGCCGGTGTGGCCGAGCAGTTCTAGGCGCTGCAGTCTGGAACCGTGAGACCGCTACGGTCGCAGGTTCGAATCCTGCCTCGGGCATGGGTGTGTGTGATGTCCTTAGGTTAGTTAGGTTTAAGTAGTTCTAAGTTCTAGGGGACTGATGACCTCAGATGTTAAGTCCGCCGGCCGGTGTGGCCAAGCGGTTAAAGGCGCTTCAGTCTGGAACCGCGCGACCGCTACGGTCGCAGGTTCGAATCCTGCCTCGGGCATGGCTGTGTGTGATGTCCTTAGGTTAGTTAGGTTTAAGTAGTTCTAAGTTCTAGGGGACTGATGACCTTAGATGTTAAGTCCCATAGTGCTCAGAGCCATTTGAACCATTTGAAAACAGGATTTCGGGTTTGTTGGTTGCAGAACTACAACAACAGCATCAGTGAACCGGCTCTTGTTAGCGATGTAGTAACCGCATAAATACAAGGTGTACTACTTTGCTTCCGCCGCTTTTTCCCCAACGTTTGATGCTTTAACGAAACAAATTAACTGCGTTCGATAACGAGCACCTATGATTGTTTCACTTGGTTTAAACACCACACAGTACACGACGCCGAGCTGGTCCTACCAAATGCAGAGCATGATTTTGGAGCTGTGAATATTCGGTTTGGCCGTCGACGTGGAAGCATGGCCGGGATATCCCATGATTTTTTACGTTTAGGGTTATCGTAATGAACCCATTTTTCGTCTCCGGTCACATTGCGATGCATAAATCCCTTCCGTTTTTGCCTCTGAACCAACTGTTCACAAACACACAAACGCCGTTCAACGTCTCTTGGTTTCAGCTCACATGGGACCAAAGTTCCTTCTTTCTAAACCAAGCCCATAGCCTTCAGACGTTTTGAAACGGCTTGCTGAGTCACTCGCACTAATCGTGGCAGTTCTTGAGTTTGACGCGAGTCTTCACTCAGCATCATTGCAAACATTCTCTCTTCAACCACTGTGCCGGTCTACGACGTTACAATGACCGTTCTTGAAGCGTTGAAACCACTCACGGCACGTTCTTTCACTAATAACGTCCTTACCATACGTACTTGAGAGCATTGGATGAGACTCAGGCGCTGTTTTCTTCATACTGAAAAAAGAAACAGTGACACCTCCCGCAAATGACGAGAATTAGGCTCATAAACTGACATTTTCAATCAAGAACAGCTTTATGATGCAGACACAAATCGACTAATGTTTGAATGAAGTTATGTTGACCGAGGTCCAAGCTAACTACCTGAGGAAATAGAGGAAATAGAGGCTTTAAATAAAAACCAAATGGAGTTGATAATTTGGAGTGGGTGATTGGTGCCTAACAGCAGGGATGAGAAAGTAGAGCAGAATTTGTAGAGAGTATTGTATGGCGAAGAGACATAAGAACGTGACTTCTACAGATCTGTTGCGGGGCGTGAATACAAAGGAACTGAGCCCTCCACTAGCCCCCAACATTTGTTTAAGTACCGAATGAAAGTAACAGATATGGCGGCAGAAGCTTCCTGTATGAGTCACCCTAATTCTGTAAACGTGCTAGTCGAAAGAAGGCGGCTGAGCAGATAGAGGTTCAAGTCATCCTATTGGGCGTCGTGGAATTTCTCTGCGGCCGCCCCTTCTCGCTCTGTACTCCATTATTTCTGCCACTACACTTTACTAAATCCCACTATATCTAACATCAGCCTATCTCTAACTTCAGTCTATCCTTTTCTCTCTAGAAGTTCTCCAATCTACCTACCCGATTAAGGCGTCAAACATTCCACACTGCAGTCATTAGGACGCCAGTTTTGTTTTTTTCTGATGGCAACGTCCTTGGAGATCCGAAAGGAGGACTATTTTACCTCCGAAATATTTTACCCAAGATGATGCTATCATCATTGAACTTCACAGTAGATGCATGCCTCTGGAAAGAAAAATGGCTGGGGTTACCCCTAATCTTCACCTGTCCTCAGTACCAATATAATAAGGCCAGACTGTTGCACCTGCAACTACCGAAAAGTTGCTCCTCAGGCAGCATATGTTAGTCTGCCCTTTCCACAGAAACTCCTTCGACGTGTCCGCACGTGTGTTACGGCTAGCTGAATCTTTGTGGCATGTAAGCCACTCCACCTCGGCAAGGTCCACTACAGGACTTATTTAATGGAATGAGCAGCCTAGTGATCACAGAATATGGACCGCGAGTGAAGCATAGGATGATGAAAGTTTCGAGGATCAGCGGAAATGAGATAAGCAAGAAATCCACCGTAAAAGTTGGGAGAGTACGTAATAGACGAAGCGACGAAAGTGACTTAGTGACGGAAGTCTGCTACGTGGGAAGCGAAGTGACGCATGGTGGAGACAGAAAGTAAGTCAGAATAATCAGGCTACAACAGGTAAAGGGAGTATTCTCCGTCAAAAGGAAACAGCTCTTACGAAATATGGGCCTCAGTTTGTGAACGTTCGTCATGTGTATCATTGGATGGAAATGAGCGAGCCGGCCGTAGTGGCCGAGCGGTTCTAGGCTCTTCAGTCTGGAATCGCGCGACCGCTACAGTCGCAGGTTGGAATCTTGCCTCGGGCTTGGATGTGTGTCATGTCCTTAGGTTAGTTACGTATAAGTAGTTCTAAGTTCTAGGGGACTGATGACCTTAGATGTTAAGTCCCATAGTGCTCAGAGCCATTTTTTGGAAATGACCGGTTTGGATGAGATCAGGTCATTTCATGTCATAGCATCATCAATAATTTCATCTCCGTTGATCCATTCATTTCATTTTGAAGCATTTAATTCGTATACAAGTCTATATAATGTAAGTGTTTCTTCGTTGTGTTTATTTCTCTCGAGACAATTGTTGTAGTTGCACTACTCGTATCTTTCATACTAAATACTATTTTAGCAATTTTCCTTGATTGGTAGAAACCACTGTATGTATATTTGAAAGATATTGTGCGTTATACTCACAGATGGTGAATCTATCTTTCTCTAATGACTCTGCAGATCTGAAACACAGAAAATAGGCTCATGTAAGTAACGAATTTCATCCTGTGAGTTAATGTGCTCCAGCAATTACAGAATCATTCTGATGTGATTCCTTATCTAGTGACGCCTGAGTAGGTTCCACAAATTTATGAATTTTTATTGCAAGTGCCCTTCTATTACATTTGTACGATACTGTTTCTGCATTTCATAAAATATGCAAGTTTTAAAAATTAGAGGCACGAAACACTGTGCAGGCATACTAATGATGCGCAGCCTCCATGGAATCGAAAGGAGGGTCATAAATAAAAGTGATAAGTAGTAGACCACAGAATCGGGTGACAAGCGACCAGTGCTGTAGTGTACAACGAAGAATATAAAAACAATGATCCACTCCAACAATGGGACACACGGCATACAAAAAGTTAAAAATAATTCTGGATAGTCAATTAAAAATGAACACTGCGTTCTTGCAGAATTACACTCACTGTGAACAACATGAATATGAATCATAAGTAAGACAACACAAATACAATGTTTCGAGGTAGCCGCGAAGGTGTAGTTAGTGCCCATTCGAGTTTCTAGAAACTGTTAGAATTCAAAAGCCTCTGCTGTGAATGAAGTCCATCTCTTACACTGTACAAGATCTTTATGGACGTAATTTTTTTTATTCACTCGGTTTAGCCAAATGCCAGCGTACTGGAGTTGGGGCGAGGAGGTTCCCACTTTATTCCGCTCTCTTGTAGGAGACACGAAGTTTTACGCGGTCTAAATATATCGATATTCGTAGAAACGCCTCATTTCAATTTCTCCTGTCCTGTTTCTCAACCGTCTACTGATTATTAAAATGTAAATGAATGGACCGAATACTGTAGCGTTTTACTGTACCCTTTCTTTCAAGGCGATTTGTTAACCAATTTACTCCACTACTTATGCAGAAAGCAAAAGTTTAAAGGAATTTTCGAGAAGCGGCAACATTTGACATTGCTTGTTATAAATTAACAATAGAAAGTACGTTAGAATCTTCTTTGATTTTGCCTGTTGTCGCACAGCTACTTTCGAATTTGGTTTTTACTCTCAGACACACAGTATTGCAATATCTAAAAGCTACACGTCTGACCGAAACCCATGAAGTTTACTTTGATACATATTTAGTAACTTTTGTGCTAGTTACTGAATTGTCTTAGCCACTATTTTACATGCTGACATGAATGACTTTTGAGGCAGGCAACCGTGATGTACTCACATACTTGACATTCGCTGAACCAGTCAGGAACGTTCCGTGGCAGATTTTTTTTTTTAAATGTGTATCTTCAGATAGCGGCTGCATGTTGACAAGTAACATTAGCGTTAGTCTCAAGGCATGAAAAAATAATGACTAAATAAATATTAGAAAATCCTTCACAATGACGGGGCCGTTACCTGTTGAAATGCTGCCAGTGTGACGATTGTACCCGGAAGTATTCTCGTGAGGTAGTCCGATGTTTTTTCGTTGTTCGCTTCTTACTTACTTTACGCGAATAGACCCAGAAGACCGCACGCATCTACGAGGGTGAGTGAATTGAGAACCTTAAATTTGTAATAACAAATCGAAATTTCGCGCCGTTATCCTGTAAGTTGGTAAGCGTGCTAGAAACAGCGTGCAGAATGTCCTGTAGGTGGCAGCATAGTGAAGATGCACACATACCGTCGCAGTATCGGTATAGAGATGGCCGCCCCACTTGCGACTTGCACCAGGGAAGAACAGCGTTCTGTTATTCGGTTGTTGCATAGTGAAGGTGTGAAGCCTATTGAAAATCATCGACGAATGAAGGTTCAGTACGGTGATGCATGTTTGTCACAGCAGCCACTCTACGAATGGAGTAGGAAGTTCCCAAATGGCGTGACTTCAGTGGAAGATGGTCCTCGTCCAGGTCACGCACAACGAGTTGTGACTCCACAGAACATTGCAGCAGTCGAAGCCATAGTGAAGGAAAACTGCCGAGTGACACTGAATGACATTGCAGCATGTTTACAGATTTGTCATGGGTCAGCACACCACATTGTGCATGATGTGCTTCAGTTGCAAGATGGGTGCCACGGCAGCTGTCTCCTGAAATGAGAGAACGACGTGTTGATGCTTGTGAAGAACTTCTTCGGTGCTTTAAAAGAGAAGGTGATGGCTTCCTTGCAAGAATCGTTACTGGGGACGAAACCTGGATTCACTTCCACCAACCGGAAACGAAGAGAGTGAGCAAGAAATGGTGGCATTCCTCACCACCAAAACCAAAGAAGTTTCGAACAGAACCATCAGCAGGGAAGGTTATGCTGACTCTCTTTTGGGACGAAAACGGCGTCATTTTTGAGCATTACATGCCTAGAGGGACCACTGTCACCAGTGCATCATACACAGATCTCCTAAAAATCATTTGCTGCTTGCGGTCAAATCAAAGCGACGTGGATTGCTGTCAGCAAGAGTCCTTTTGCAACATGACAATGCAAGGCCCCACACTGACCGTACAACAGTTGCAACAATCACAGACCTGCATTTTGAGTGTCTTCCTCATCCACCATACTCACTAGACATTGCCCCAAGTGATTTCCGTATGTCTGTACCACTCAAAGACATAATGGGAGGAAAGAAGTTCCGTTCTGTACGGTACGCCACGCGGTGCATGACTGGTTGCGCGGACTTCCAAAATAATTTTTTCTAAAGGGATTTATGCACTTTGTAAGCGCTGGAGGACTTGTATTGAGCGTGGGGGAGATTACGTTGAAAAGTGATACAGCTTTGTACCACTTCTGCACAATAAATAATATTTTAAAAAATTAAGGTTTTGATTTGACTCACCCTCGTACAAGTTTCGTCTTCCATTGGGTTCTATGTCCTGCTTTCTGCCGCCAGTCACCCTCTTCAACGATCTGCAGCAAGTCGTCATGAATTCCATCGCTCCACCTTTTCTATGGTCTACCTAACGATCATCTTCCGCGGGGAATAAAATCCATGGATTTCACAGGCCATCGATGTTTATCCATCTGAGCGAGATAATCTGCCATTATAAGCCGTTTGATTTTCATCAAGCGTACAAAAGTTGATCTGTTGTATACATTATCCAGTTCAGAATTACGCCGGATCCTCTATTACCCCACGATATCATCTTGTACCACATCATAGATTTTCCTGAAGACTTTCCTCTTCTTATCTGAACCTAAATCGTTCTCCTGTACGTTATCACTTATGTAGTTTGCTGAATTATTTGCAATGTATTAGCACTTAATGGTTTAATTTAGTACTTCTTTGTCGTGATCATAAATCAGCCGCAAAGAGTCTGTTCATTTCCCTGCTTCTTTAATACACGCACCTGTCCTGTAAACTAAAATAAAAAGTAAACCTATACCTTTAATTATAATCTTATACATTTCATTGCATATCAAATAAAAGCGGTTTATTAATCTAAATGTTTTTACTTCTGTACAGTGTAACCACTCTTTAGTGAGTGGTTATACAGAAACGAATATTAGATTAAATTCTGTAATACGAAATGACCTAAGGGCCAAAAAACGGTAGTAGTATTTCTAAGTAACAGCTAGTTAAAATTTTACAAAGGGTAGATATCCGAAATAGAGTAACGCAAAGTAGAACAAAGAGAATCCAAGGAAGGCATGACAGAGCTGCGTTTTGTTCTGAATGTAATATATAAACCAATGCGCAGCATTGTTAGGTCTCTTGAATTTTTGTTTTCAGTGGTGGCGAGTGTTCGCAGTTCTTCCGTGGTAGTCGGAATTTTGAGATTAGAAGCCTAATTAAACTGCATTCTTAGAACTGGATTAGACATTGGAGTGGTGTAGAATAGATTATTTTAGGATAAATTCAGAGACGGAGTCAATTAGAGGTGATTGCGTGTACGAACACTGATATTTCAGTGAATGGTGATTGTACGTGTTAAACGAAACGCTACGATCGTATACTTACGATTGTGAAGAGATTTATTGACAATACGGAAACTTTTTTGTTCAGTTAGGACTTTATTCGCTATATGCAAATTATCAAAGAGTATTGGGACGGAAAATAGTTTGGACCCTATCACACTAGTATCTTTGTCACTCGTTTCAAGGTAATTCCGCTAATAAACGAGAAGTGAAAAATAGGGCCCGTTGAAAGACTAAACTTGTGCTGAACAGACATTGAAAGGATTCGAACCCCTAACTAATGTTGTGTCGTGAGAATTGAGAAGTTGAGACATTGTAAGGCCCAGAGACATATTTATAATTTATCGCACATTAATGGCAAAGGACAGTTTCATGGGAAAGCATTTCTTTGGTGATAGGTACACGAAGTAATGTAGTACTGACTGTTATCATACCGAAACAATACACATTAGGATCAACTCTCTTTTCATTGATCCCCCAGTGCCATCTCACATTAATTCACGAACTTCATTGTGTCAATAAGACAGAAATCTACGAGACATTGCCATTGTTTACTAAATTTCATAATCAGCTAGTACAAAAACAATAATATCTGTGTACATTGAAGGGTTGTTGAAGGAAGCTGATAAATCTATTTACAGACAGATTTAATAGGATTCAGCGAATGCATACAGACTGCTAAAGTAACTATATAAAATTACTCAGGGAAACAAATAATTAAAAATAGACTGGAACTCAATTGATATCTTACGCCAAAGTAATAAAAAAAGACTGTCTTTGGGTGCGTCGTGGTCGAAAGTGTATGAAATATCTCTGAAAAAACGCGATCAATTTTCAACTGCTAGTTCACACGACTAGATTCACAACGTGATTCAGAGATGTTTTATGCCCGACCCACACGGCAGGGAATGGTTGTTAACTAGCCGGGACAATATATACACAAACTTTTGAGATCAGCTCCGTTGCGGGGAGAAGGGGGGGGGGGGGGGAATGGCGAAGCGATATCTATGCAGTCGCGACGACGGTGTGTGTGCGGGCATAACAGGTCACTGCGTATTTTGCTGTATCCAATACCGGTTGTTACTATTAAATTCCCTGTTCTTCTTGTTTTGACTGTCAATTTTTTCTATATTTAAAGACACATATGTACGGAAAACGTTGCATTGCATTGTGTGTGCAGTTATGACATACCTTTGTGTTTCTCATATTTTAAAATTGAAGTGTTGGCGCATTTTGTTGAGATTTTTTTCTTATAGAGTATGAGGAAGATAATTCTGTGGTTGAAAGTGGTTGTATTGAGAAACACCCCAGAGATTCAGTCAGTAACGTATAAGAGAATAAAATAAGTCAATTACGAACTTCGCTTACAGAATGTATTTATTTTTCCAAATCATTCTCTGGAATTAAAACCTGTGTAGTGAATGAAGTTCTGCTGTTGGCTTTGTTCTTGTGACGCACCCTGATCATATACAAAGTTGGTGTGTGCTTTTATGAAATTAGGGCGTCTTATTTGATTGTAGGTTGGAATAAAAAACAGAATTAGATTTTTAAAATATTAGTTTGCGAATGTAACAGAAGGATTTTCAAAAAGAATATGTGTATAACAATCTTTCAAAGATAGCTAATTAAAGGTAAATCACTTGTAATGGAAATTCAAGTGAAGTAGCAGAAAGCAGACTTACCATGCCTTAGAAATGAAAAACAATATTTATTTATATAAAAGTATGAAAATATTAGCGTAAGTTGAAATGCTTTAGCTATCGAGGAGCTGGGAGTGCTAAGGTGACAGAATCATTTGAACCAGAAAAGACTATTCATCAAAAACACTACTGCAAAGATGTATGAACTAGCACTTCTTTAATGATTCTGAGAAACTTCAATAACTGGAAAGAGATGAACTGTACACTTTTAAAATTAGAAACTGTTCTATTTAACTGAAGACAACAAACAAACATTAAATGAGGAAAAGAGCAATTTAACTGAAGCTACCAAACAATTAAGCTTGGAATCGAACCCAGGTCCGCCACCGTAGCTGAGTGGGCTGGTATTTTTTTAAAAAAAATGTAATATTATATTTATCGCTTTTGCTGGTGGCAAAGCTTCTGAAATGGTAAAATGGTGCAAAGGAAATTTTTACTTGTGGATAATGAAATTTTATATTGTGCCAACCAGTATCAGATTCCCATCAGACCGATGAGAACGTTGCGCGACGGCTTTGTTTAGAGGCTAGTAACCGATCTCAAAATTACGCAGTTTGCGTAATTACATTGCCCGGATACTGATAGAAACGACCGGTAAAAGAGATCTCAGGGATGCTGAAATAAAAGTTTGGTAAAGTAATAGCCGACAGAACACTAGCAGCTTTCGGCTGTGGCCGCCAAACAGGTCGTTGGCAACTCTCCTTCGCTGCAACCTGAAAAAGTTCTAAAATGCTTCATAATAGTTTGATATGTGGAATTAATGAAAGAGGAAAGTAGATTGTTAAATTAAACAGGCTATTGTAATCAAATTAGCGTAACTATTTAATCAAAAGTTATAGCTACCAGAGCGACTCTTTGTGAAACAGCCGTCGAAAACAAACGAGAGAGAGAAAGAGAGAGAGAGAGAGAGAGAGAGAGAGAGAGAGAGAGAGAGAACTCACAGCTCCTGCTTTTATATAATCCAAAAAGAAATAACGGCCACTGCCTTCAACTTGTTTTACTGTTTAGATACGTAAACATTTCTCTGGAACATTCTTTATCGGAACAGCAAAAAAATACATTCCTCACATTAAATCGAGACCTTTTCTCCCTTCTTTACACATTTATTTACATGGAGAAAATTAATTCTTAATGTATTTTAGCCTCAATAAAATGATTGGGGGTTATTCTGTTTATTATTAAAAAAAAGCAACATTTCAGCGGGCTCTGTACCAGTCTGGCTCAGTTCAACACCTCACGCGTAGGTACGGAGTTGCTGGACATGTTATAGTTCGTCATCTGTGCGATGGCGGGTATCATTCGATGGAAGACGTTGCTTCATACCCTGGTCAGATTGAATTATGCAACTAGATGGCGAGGGCGACGGCGGAAGAGTACTAAGCAATGTTTGATAGATGAATGACGTGGAGCTGCGAAGCAATTTCTTGCTCAGTTGGTTCAGGATTTGGTAGTAAATGGTAACATCTTGTGACAAAACATTAGCAGCGATGTCTGGAGGCAGCGATGGATTAATTTCCTAGTGGAATCCAGAGAGGTATTTGGATGTGCTGTCGTTAGTTGTTACTGATGATTTTGTACGCCCTTCTGACACCCAAACCTCCAGATGTGAGACACTCAGATCGGTACCAAACGCTATATGTAGATAGAGTATCAACCAAAACACCGATTTAGTTCGTGCTGTGTGCCGTCGTCCTGTAAAACGTACGTACACGGTAATTGAAAGTGTCAACATAGCTACGCAGCACAGGAAAAGCCTATCTGTGAGTGACTATATTGTAGCTCAGCGTGTTCGGTCAGAGGGTTATTTGCCCTTTGTAGTAAAAGAAACTGACTGAATGTATCAACGATGAACTTGAACGGGTGTCATGTGACGTCTGCCCAGAACAAACTCAACGAACAATAACGAACAAAATCAGCTAAAAATAAAAGGTTGGGTGAGAAGGTAGAGCGCGTACCAAAGGTTCCGTGTTGATACCCCGCTGATAACAATTTCTTTTAACTGTTTACGCGTGGCACTGTTATGTGGAAAAACGTTTTCCTGACATGGAAAAGAACTTTTTGGAGTTTGTGGAAATGTTCTTTTGGCATTCTGATTTCGCCTCGTTAGTTGAACGTTATGTACTTATAATTAACCTTATTATTTTGTTTATTATTAATTATTATTATTATTATTAGTTACTTCCGCACTTGTGAAGCAATTGCTTCTTTATTTTTCTGTTCAGATTGTATATTCTGTGAAAATAAAAATGTACTGTATAGGTTTACTACTTTCAAAGAAACGAAGCGAAAGCAGATATACCAAGAGAACGTTGCTGTAAACTCGAAATAGTTCTTTTATATGTCATATAAACACATTGTCCCATATATTACTTCCGCGCATAACACAGTAAAAAAATTTCATCGTAGTTGAGTTTAAACCGGGTATTTTCGGCACGGGGATCTAACGGGCTACCAACTTCCCCACAGGAAGCAACATGCGTGAGTACTTTCCTGTACTCCATGGTTCAGGTATTACTTCTAATTAACGATTACGCACGTTCTTCTGGACAACAGCACTTAGTAAGAACTAAATCGGAGTTATGGTTGATACTCTATCGACCATACAATGTTTGATACCGATCTGAGTGTCTGACATCTCGGGGTTTGAGTGTGAGGAGAATCACCGTGCAATGGATCAAGCCCAAGTCACCCTTACTTGCTGTATCTGCGAGACATATCAGGATGTCAAGGCCAGCGCGTGCTATATGCTGCAGTCGTGGAAGAAGGTAAAGGTTGACAAAGATGACATTTTTGGATGCGATCAATGTGTATCAAGTTTTGCCTACGTGAGATGGCTTTTATATTTTGCATCTTAATGCGCCAGTTCATCCTCCTCATATCGTTTGGGCAGAAATCCACAGATGTTTTCTGATATACAATCGTTGCAACCAGTGATGTTGTTGTTCGTGCAGATGCCGACATGTAGGTGACACTACAAATTTGTGTACGTTCAACCTTACACTGCCGTAGTAGAATCTGTTGCGCGAGTTGTGTGTTTCCGTTGTCTTGGAGTAGCAGGGTGACATAATATGCGTAGGCTTGGACATCTGTTTTGAGGACATATAGATTTATGCCCGACAGAGTGTGTTGGACTTGTTGCAGCAAGGATTCCATGGCGACCACGAACAAGCCAGCAATAAAGGCCAACCTTGTCGAAGGCCTGTTTGAAAAGAGATTAGTTTCTTAACGTTTCATCTGTTTTTAATCTCGATTCTGAGCAATTAATGAAATCAGTGAAAGTTGAGTGTAAATCGGGAGCAGATAGTATATGCATCAGGCAAACTTAGGTCTTAAAATACGATGGTGTTGATGGGTTTGGTTGTCGGAACATGTATATGGGACTGAGCATTCGTCATTGAGAGTACGTTGTTAAGAGTGCCCATCAACAATTTGAAGTCGGAATTTAACAACGTAATTGACCTTGAGTGTCATCCAAGTACGTCTCCCTACCCGCTTCCACTGTCCTGATTCCGCCAGTACCTCATCCCTATCTTTTAAACTTATTAGGAATTCTCCCGTGGAAGGCAAAGGTCCCAGCTTCGAGACTGGCACACCGTTTTAATCTGCCAAGAAGTTTCAGATCAGCGCATACACTTGATCCAGAGTCCTGAGACACGTACACTGAACTAGTCGTTCTGGAGCACATATTTTTGTGAAGAATGGTCGCAGCCGTTTGGCGAATTAGTAAACAAATCCTCAGCATGATCATCAGTAATGCATCTAACCATTTTGATGCATCAACATCATGGCGCCAGGCTTTAGGCCATTCCCTGCATGCAAGAGATCACTCTCCAAATGGATACTCGCCCGCATAGTGCGTGTCACCTTCCGTCCATGTCACACCGAAGTATTTCGATTTCTATCGTATCTATGGAACCAAGATGAGAAACCAAGGGAAACATCACACTATAAAGAAACTTTTATGAATTTCTAACTGTGGGATTAAACAAAGCATTTAAAAACTGTGACGAATATCAACAACCAGGGTGCCCAGCAAACAATTTAAGAACACCAACCCGAGAGGCTCCTATCAATGTAAATACACAGCAACACAGTGGACCAAGGCCTAGGAAGAAAGCTACAGCTGCCGGTGGATGTGGCTTCCCAGAGACACCAAACTGCAATGAAAGTTCAATTTTGAATATCAACAAAGTACAAGGATCATGAATACGAAAACTCAAAGATTTTTAATGAATGTTATTGTACCCACAGGCTGCCACCTACGACACACCACCAAACCATATAGGCGTGTACTGTTGGTTGCCACAGCTGAGATCCGCGAGATCGACAGAAACATTCCGGTGTTGGCGCAAGCACGCCGGATTGTTTTCAGCCTTCCCTCCAGCAACCAACACGTACCATGAAGCGCGAGCGTTGCCAGTAGCAATGCGCATATCTCAGTAAACAGCGCTGCAATCGTGGGCACAACTTCTTCTTGCCGAAATCAGATGCGTGCTTTACGCTGGACCTTATCCTTCAGCTGGGCTTTGTGAGCCGCTGCCAGGTCAAACTCAAACCAATGTACACTGTCGGCTCACACTGGCGTGCTTAGAAGCCATCAATCGGAACTAACACTGCTCTTACTCACCATCTGGACATTCTGCTAATCGTCAATCAGAGTTCATCCTTGTGCCCTTGTCTCAGTGGACTTTGCCTCAACCATCCCTGAGCTGCTGCCTCGCTAAACCTCACCTCAATCACCCTTGAGCCCACCTTGCTGGAGCATGTGAACTGTCTTTGACACCACACCTCATTGGACCTCATCTCATCTACCCTTGAGTGTGCGTCTCATTGGATTTCACCTCACCATCCTTGAGCACACTTGACTCCATCTAAACTGTCGCTGATCATACATCTTGCTGGATGTCTACTATCCTACATACCAGACATTGCTAGACCTTGTCTCAAACATCCTTGAGTCCAAGCCTCAGTGGACCTTGTCTCAACCATTCTTGAGCCCACATCTCACTGGATCTTGGTTCAACCATCCATGAGCCAACCTTTCTGGTCTTCATCTCAACCATCCCTGAGTCAGTGCTTCATTGGTATTTATCTGAACCGTTCATGAGCCCATGTCGTACTGGACTGATCTTAAACCTTCTTGAACACAATCCTCACTGGATCTCGCCTCTCTTGAACGTTCTTAAACCCAATCCTCACTAGATCTCACCTCAAATGTCCTCAATCGCTTGTCTTGCTGACCCTCATCTCAACTGTCCTTGAGCCCATGCTTTGCTTGACCTTGTCTCAACTGTCGAGCCCATGCCTTGCTAGGCCTCATCTCAAATGTCCTCCATACCACACCTCGCTGGACCTTGTCTGACTTGTCCTTGGACCCACCTCACTAAGCCCTGTCACAACCTGCCTGCAGTCCTTACCTTGTTGGACCTCATCTCAACTGTCCTTAAGCTCTCCCTCTCTCCCATGCCTCACTGATCATCACCTGAACGATTCGCGAGCCTACACTCTTTGGATCTGATCTCAACTGTCCTCGCCCATGCATCTCTGGACCTCATATCATTAATCCTCGAACCCATGCCATGCTGGACCTCATCTCAGCTGACCTTCAGCCTGTGCCTCACTGGACCTTGTATCAACCATCCACAATCACTCACCCTGCTGGGCTTCACCTTCAACCATCCTCAAGATAACCATTTCACTGGATCTCATTTTCAACCATCCACGAGCTCACTGTCTCGCTGGACTACAGTGCCAGTGATAGAATTTCAGTCAAGAATCTTTCAGTACCATGTCAGTGTTGATTTAATGCTGAACCAAGTAGTATGAACTTTTATCCCAAAAACTTGTGTTGTATGTTGTTCATTAGACTTAGTGAATGTATCATTGTTCCTAACTACCTGAGTGCATCCATTGCAGCGGATTGCTCACCTTGGTAGCAAATACAAAAAGTTTGAAAATTGGCTGTTAAATTGTAACTTTCATTATTCAGTTTTGCTATTCTACAATTCAGTAATTTTTCGCGTGCTAGCTGTTGTAGGGTTACTGCAGAGATGCGTTTCTGTACCAAGTATCGACAACAACCAACTTGTTACCTTTCATTGTTAGTCAGTAAGGTTTACAGGATTCATGCTTTGCACATCTGGGTAATCAGATCATTGTGAACAAGTCAATGTGAACTCTGCCTGGTCACGAGGAATGCTGGAACCCGTGTTCGAATAGTACTTACTCTTGTGTTTTTGTGGCACAGAAAAGTGTTTGGGTTGAAGGCTATTGCTGGTCGCTGAATATGCTGCATGGTGAGATTGTAGCATATAGTTGGGTTGTGGGTAGGCAATGTAAGTCTGTAATTCAATTTCGTTAATCATTCATGACATATAGATGAGACTGAGAATTGTATATGCGGTTGATAAGATTAATAAGAGGTCGCAGCCAAAGCCTTCACGTGCTCAAAGTCAGATGTGTTAGGAATTATGCCCCTTATTTTTCGTTGTATTTCAGGTACATTGAGCGCTGTGGTCATGTAGTCTTTATTTTTTCCTAAAGACAACTGTCCATCTCATGCTTTGTTGTCGTTTTCCATCTTCTGATGCACTGCAATTTCTAACAATCTGTATCATCCGATTTGTATATTCTAGTGTCTGTTCCTACTATTTTTCTCCTTCTGTTGTGGCTTCCAGTACCAAGTGAACTATTTCTGAATATCGCAGTAGGCGTCAAATTAGCCTGACCCTTCCTTTGGTAGCTGTCTTTAATTGACGTTGTTACGTTACTAGTCACAGATCGTACTCTGCTTTTCTCCAGGGGTATTCCACTTCAGTTTTACGTCACTGAGTGGAGGGGAGGGGTGGTCTTGATTTGCTCTCTGGCCAGTCAAAGAATCATAGATTAAAAAAGGAACGAGAAATATTCGTCTGGTTTTTATGTACTTAGAATTTCCTGAGCATCGAAATGTCGCTCGGGTATAAATAAACAATTTTTTTGTATTTCAAACAGGACATCGATCTGACTTCATACAGAATCGCATCAAGTTCTATCTTATTCTACGTTCTTCTTACATTTCTCGTGCAGACTGAACGAATTTCTTTCTTCCTCTATCCCAATCCACTCGATGAGGCGTCTACTCCATTGTTAACTTCTGCCCTGAAACTCACAGAACCGCTTCCAGCCTGAAGTCGTTAACAATGCAATTAGTCGTAAATGGAGGACGTCATGGAAGAATGCAGAATATAATATGCAAATGTTTCCTCGCTATCAGTACGGACGACAGTTTGCAGTAGTGGCAATTCGCACTGTACTGGCTCCCTTGTTCCGGTAGTGGCTCAGTTCCTGCAGTGCTCGATGCAGCCACACAGCTACGATTTCGCTAAGCCTGCAGATGATATCGATTGATTCTACCGTCGCAGCCTCGCCTCGAGTGGAATGCCATTTGTTTTTTTAATTTCAGTTGTTAAATTACGAACCTGCTGTGAAGAATCTAGGATGCAGGAAAACTTCGCCTATGGTTTGGTAAAATAATCTCTTACTAACGAAATGGGTCGATCACCTTCAGAACAGTGCTATAGTGCACACGTGTTCAAAAGACTGTACAGCCGTTATGTTCGGCTGACGCTGTCAAAAACACAGGCTGAGTGTGCATCGTTTCGCATATTATGTTTAAAAGAGCGAACAACTCTTAGCAACAGCCAAACCCTTTACTAAAATTATTGACGAGACTTGTAAAATTTTATAGAAGCTTACGACGAAACATTATTGTTTTGATGATATGTATTCTTTCTCAAAAATTAGCAATACTGACAACGATGATTTACTGAATGGACATCTTAAAACAGGAAAAAATGTAGTTCAACACGAGGAATATAAAGCAAAATTTTTGCTTTATCATACTTAGAAACCACACCGCTTAAATGTTGATGGTTAAGTTGAAGCCATCTCACATACAATGTCAGATAAACAACATTTTTGACACACTCGACGAAGCAGTCGCATTTTGTGATCCCAGAGCAGCAATAGCAGCAGTTATCATCTCACAAGCTCCAAAAATCATTCAGACTGAATAAGTTGAAGAAGTAATTCAACAACAACAAAAGAACAAGACAATTGTAATTTAGTGGATATCATCTCACTATGGCTTAGACGGGAATGAGGAAGCAAATTTTCTAGAGCCTGAAGGACACAAACATTGAACAGATTGCAAGAACTAATGTCGTATTTTACAGTGAAATGCACTGTTAACAACATATTTCGAGACGAATTAAAACAAAATTTTATTTGAGGGGAACATCTGCAGAAACCAAATTACAGCAACATATTTCGATACGAATTAAAACGATACAATAAAATTTCAAGTGAGGGAAATGTCTGCAAAAACCTCATGGAGCGACTCACTAATGCCTAGTGAACCAATAAGAGAAATAATAGCCTTATTATGCTTGCATACTTGACATGACTGTTTGACTCCTCACCTTTCGTCTCCATAATGTGTTTTGTGTAGCAAGATTGGTTCGATAATGAACAAAGAACATTTAAAAGAGCGTACAAAATTAAGTGATTGCAATTTTCATTTATAAACATTGTCTTGGGAAGCAAGAATGCGAATGCCAATAAGTCACGTGCCTAAATATTAAAATAATAATAGTAATAATAATAACGACCTTTTTAGATGAAGATTCATACTACTAAAATGTAAATACATTATAAATTTTGTAATCCCATCTCATTATTGGCTGACGTTATACTCACAGACCATCAACACTGAAAATCGTTCACCCATCAATAATTTTTAAAAGCAACTGGTTGGTTTTTTTCTCTATAAAACAAACACCGTCATACTTGATAAGTTTGCACCTATGTGAGCTGGTTCAAGAATCTTTCCAGTTGTTAGCTTAGCTATAATTAATAAAATGTATAGTTATGAATTAAAAATGAGAATCCAATGAATTATATTTTCAAATTAACTGAATTTTTCGAACAGTAATATTAAATCGGAAACACCTCCCTGATGTTCTGAAAAATATTATTCATTTGGAAGAGCAAAAGGGAGCAGATTAGCGTTTAACATCCCGTCGACAACGAGACCATTAGAGACGGAGCACAAACTCGGATTAGGGAAGGATGGGAAAGTTAATCGACTGTGGTCTTTCAAAGGAACCTTTCCGGCATTTGCCTTAAGTGATTTAGGGAAATCACAGAAAAACTAAATCTGGATGTCCGGATGCGGGTCTGAACCGTCGTCCTCCCGAATGCGAGTACGGGGTGCTAACCAGTGCGTCACCTCGCTCGGTTTCTATCATTTTCGTCACGAAGTGAGTTTCCTTTTCTTAGACGATCTTCAAGTGACAACTGTATGTCGCAATAACAGATAAAATGATGTGCAACTTTCACAGAAATTAACTGAACAGAATATTTCAAAATGTACAAAAATGATGGCCTTTAGGCGTTTACAAAATTATTATATTCTTATGTTACGCATATATCGTCCCATTTAACAAAAAAGCAAAAATAAAGCTTTTGTGTTATATCGGATGAAAAGTAAAAAGTTGATTTACCAGTGCAACTAAATTACATTGGTGAATTCAATCATAACTGGGACTTAATTTAGACATATTACGTTTTAATGTTACGGAAATATCGTTATATTTAACAGTAACATAAAATTAAAATTAAATTTTAGAGTGAAGTGAAATTCATTACATGTAACAAAAGAAATAGAAATAGAATTTACTTTTGTAACATAACATTTACATAACTGAAATGTAATTTAACAAAGGAATTGGGGAATCTGTGTTTGGTCACTTAAAACCAAGCTGCATTTCTCTGTCACATGTTCACTGATTTCAAGTATTTCGAGCAGTATCATCTATCTGGTTTTATAGCCAGCATGTGGAATAGTCTCTCATACCTGTTCCTTATCTTACTCTCCCTTTCAGACCGAAATATATACTATCATACTTAACATTTTCAGTAATAGCTACAGCTCTGACGTGACAGATGATATTCTAATATTCTACGAAGAAGGAAAATGCATAGGAGGACGGTGCTTCTGAACGTTGGCCAAAGGCAACCTGTCGGTAGCTGCAAAAACGGATATGCTAGCCCATATGTTGACAACTTCTTAGATATCTCTACAAAAAATTTAAGGTCTCTCAACCAAAAAAGCTGCAGGGTAGCTAGATTATTATTCAACAGTAAAGACAAAATGAAACCTTTGGCACCATGTGGTGTGTAAAAATCACCTGGAAGTACCGTGGGAATGTATACGTCGGTCAGTCGGTCAGTGCTGTGGCAGTTAAGTTATCGTAACATGAGAGGAGCTGGAGTATAGGAAACACAGATGCAACCTCTGCCCAACACCTTTAACGAAATTCACCGATTCGATGTAGACTGCGACGTTTTACATATTATTAAGAAAAACAGAAACATGATGCTGCTCGAAAAACTTGAAATCTACAAACATATGAAACAGAATACTAGCTTAGTTTTAAATGATCAAACGCAATTTGCTTTTCCCATCTGTTAAATTAAGTTTCACTTATGCAAATGTTAGATTACAAAGCACATTTAATTTAATTTCTTCACATTTTGCTACATTAACGAATTCTACGTACCACAAAAATCATCAATTTTAATTTTTTAATACGAAGTCAACCATCCTTGTTGTCCAACACTTCCCTGAGTCGTCGAGGAATGGAAGAGACGATGGAGGTATCTGTGAGGTGATGTCGTTACAACTATCCCACACGTCAAAATAGGTCTCTTTTGCGTACGATCCTGACATAGCTCCTAGTCTCGAACCATTAATGTCGCAACTTCCTCTTCCAGATATAAGTCTAGATACTTCGCTGTTATCATTTATGATGTTGCTTATAGACATATATTCTGCAGAATTAAATCGACCTGTTAGAAACACACGTTCTTCCAAAACATGAATGCACTCTTCTGAGTCCTTTCTGGAGGGAACTTCATCCAGTTCTCTCACTCGAGGCGTGGCCATCCAACCTCAAACAGCCAAGCTTATCCTTCGGCTTTGTGCTGTGGAAGCAATGTGATTTGGGGACAAGGGAGTGTTATTTGTACTCCATAAAGTCCGTCGTCCTCTCCTTACAATTAATTTTATCAGATAAGAAAGTAATCCGTCTTTTTCAACCGAATGTTTTATTTCTGTCAACCAAACATGTTTCAGCCATTCATGGTAGGCATCTTCGGCGCTCTATAACACAAAGAAATTACTTAGTTATACATTTTTTGATTGGCTATCTATATTGATTTTTGACAGCTCATTTAAAAGATCTAGTTATTTACAAATATTAACAGCTCCGATAATGCCTAAGTCAGCCCTACGCCATGTGAGCAAGACCATGAGCAGAGTGCTTAAGTACAGGTTATATGTTGTGAAATATTTAAAGGTGACTTATCAACTACAAACCTATCCTACTCTAGAAAATTTTGATACCTCAATAGGTCATGAAATTGAATGTAAGCGTAAGTAAAAAAAGACACAGCCATATATTTGTAAATAGTTAAATAACATAAATGACCTGCCAAGAATCGCTGCAGATCTTTAAAAATATGTATAATTAAATAATTTTCTTTGTATTATCGGGAACTTAGGATGTCTACCATGAATAGACGAAACGTTTTTGGTAGACGAAAATGAAACATTGGGTTGTTAAAGACAGAACTTTTTCTTACCTATATGATACAGTTTAACAGAAGCAGCAAGTAGCTGGAAATATTAAGAATAAAAACATAAATTCTTTCGTCGGGCGATTCTCAGAAGTCTTTTCTATTTGGAAATTCCTGGGGACAGATCAGCATTCGTGCCTCTCGATGGTATAAAGGCTAGTTTTCTTACAGGACAAATAAACGCCCGAAATATCACATGGCCAGCCTTCCCTTGTAACTTTCAAAACAAAACAAGAGATTGTGGAAGGCCACACCTCTGCACCCAGAAGTCATTCCTATATAAATGCACCTCATGAGAGGATTACTTGATGACTTGCAGCACTAGCTCCAATGCGGGTTTTGATCTGAATGTCATGCAATTTTCCTGCTTTCTGTTTGTTTCTTATTTTCTCACACCACGGAATTATCCGCGCAATGAAATACACTCCTGGAAATGGAAAAAAGAACACATTGACACCGGTGTGTCAGACCCACCATACTTGCTCCGGACACTGCGAGAGGGCTGTACAAGCAATGATCACACGCACGGCACAGCGGACACACCAGGAACCGCGGTGTTGGCCGTCGAATGGCGCTAGCTGCGCAGCATTTGTGCACCGCCGCCGTCAGTGTCAGCCAGTTTGCCGTGGCATACGGAGCTCCATCGCAGTCTTTAACACTGGTAGCATGCCGCGACAGCGTGGACGTGAACCGTATGTGCAGTTGACGGACTTTGAGCGAGGGCGTATAGTGGGCATGCGGGAGGCCGGGTGGACGTACCGCCGAATTGCTCAACACGTGGGGCGTGAGGTCTCCACAGTACATCGATGTTGTCGCCAGTGGTCGGCGGAAGATGTACGTGCCCGTCGACCTGGGACCGGACCGCAGCGACGCACGGATGCACGCCAAGACCGTAGGATCCTACGCAGTGCCGTAGGGGACCGCACCGCCACTTCCCAGCAAATTAGGGACACTGTTGCTCCTGGGGTATCGGCGAGGACCATTCGCAACCGTCTCCATGAAGCTGGGCTACGGTCCCGCACACCGTTAGGCCGTCTTCCGCTCACGCCCCAACATCGTGCAGCCCGCCTCCAGTGGTGTCGCGACAGGCGTGAATGGAGGGACGAATGGAGACGTGTCGTCTTCAGCGATGAGAGTCGCTTCTGCCTTGGTGCCAATGATGGTCGTATGCGTGTTTGGTGCCGTGCAGGTGAGCGCCACAATCAGGACTGCATACGACCGAGGCACACAGGGCCAACACCCGGCATCATGGTGTGGGGAGCGATCTCCTACACTGGCCGTACACTACTGGTGATCGTCGAGGGGACACTGAATAGTGCACGGTACATCCAAACCGTCATCGAACCCATCGTTCTACCATCCCTAGACCGGCAAGGGAACTTGCTGTTCCAACAGGACAATGCACGTCCGCATGTATCCCGTGCCACCCAACGTGCTCTAGAAGGTGTAAGTCAACTACCCTGGCCAGCAAGATCTCCGGATCTGTCCCCCATTGAGCATGTTTGGGACTGGATGAAGCGTCGTCTCACGCGGTCTGCACGTCCAGCACGAACGCTGGTCCAACTGAGGCGCCAGGTGGAAATGGCATGGCAAGCCGTTCCACAGGACTACATCCAGCATCTCTACGATCGTCTCCATGGGAGAATAGCAGCCTGCATTGCTGCGAAAGGTGGATATACACTGTACTAGTGCCGACATTGTGCATGCTCTGTTGCCTGTGTCTATGTGCCTGTGGTTCTGTCAGTGTGATCATGTGATGTATCTGAACCCAGGAATGTGTCAATAAAGTTTCCCCTTCCTGGGACAATGAATTCACGGTGTTCTTATTTCAATTTCCAGGAGTGTATGTTGAGAAATGCATGTAACTTTCTCGATTCTGAAAGTGGGAATGTTTCTGCGTGTTTCGTGACAGTTTACTGTTTAAGTCACTAGTAGTTTATTTACGTAGCACCTATGACTCGGTTCCGATCTAAAGCAATGATGCTGCCAGTCTTTTCCACCCTGCACCAGAGTGTAATACCAAAACTGGGACGTCATGCCAGAATCAGTCACGTGACACACTGAACCAATCGCTTCACTGTGACGGAAGTCGTACTCTATATCTATCTCTCTTACTTCCATTTTTCCTTGATGTGTGTATGGCACAAACTTAATTGTGTTCACGAGGGATGGTCATAATGTTTCAGTTCTTTTTTAATTTTTGAATTTGGCCAACCATGAACCGCAAAGAATTTGAGACTTTTTGACTTTTCTTTTCTTCCCCTCCCGGAATCTCTTCATTCTTTCACTTCTGTGTTTCCTCTGCCCCTCAGAAATGATCCTCCTGTTTGATGGTTTGTAGTGAAATCATTTTATACTGTTCACTCTGCTTCTGAACTCTCTTCAACTGTGGACCCTCTATGACGTAATTTCAGCTTCTACTGCATCCCTCTTCACCTCATCTACCCATTTAGATGTGCCTTTAACCCAACGATGTAGCTAAAGATTCTTTTGGTCAATGTGAATCATTCTTCCTTAGAAGGTGTCCGTAGAAATTCTACCTCTTCCTCCTCATTGTGTCCGTGATCTTTTCAGCGTACTTCTAGAGCTCTTCGTTTTCCCTTTTCTTCCAAGTCCCATCCGTAATCTTCCGTGATCGGAGTATTTTCCTTTCTTTCTTTTCGAGTTCTTGAAGTTCCTCGTTTTTATGTAAAATAAGACGCCTGAGGCGTACAATCCTTCAGATTGTACTACCGAATTATAGTATCTGATTTTGTCCTTGTAGGATAGTGCCCGTTTGCTGTATCTGTTCGGCTTACCTTATAGGGCAGGTCTAGTTTTCTGGCTCTTCCTTTGTTTGCCTCCTTATCCTATCTGTTGTCTTGTATCCATTATCCCAGGTATTTAAACTTCTCCGCCCTTTCAATCTTCCCACGATTTACTTCCACATATATCTCACTTCGGTGCCTGTACTCCATACAATCTTTCATTTCATAAGAAAATTTGAAGACCCGCTTTTTTCTGCGATTTCATGAAGACTCTCAAGCACCTTTGGGCCATCTTCTCGGTTGTTGGCTAAGGGAGGAAGGTCAGCACCCCAAGCTAAATACGCTACTGGCCATTAAAATTGTTACGCCACGAAGACGGCGTGCTACAGACGCGAAATTTAACCGACAGGAAGAAGATGCTGTGATATGCAAATGATTAGCTTTTCAGAGCATTCACACAATGTTGGCGCCGATGGCGACACCTACAGCGTGCTGATATGACGAACGTTTCCAACTGATTCTCATACACAAACAGCAGTTGACCGGCGTTGCCTGGTGAAACGATGTTGTCATGCCTCGTGTAAGGAGGAGGAATGCGTACCATCACGTGTCCTATCGCGATTGCGGTTCATCGTATCGCGACATTACTGCTCGCTTTGGTCGAGATCCAGTGACTGTTAGCAGAATATGGAATCAGTGGCTTCAGGAGGGTAAAACTGAACGCCTTGCTGGATCCCAACGGCCTCGTATCACTAGCAGTCGTTTACAAGACAACAACCATCTGCACGAACAATTCGACGACGTTTGCAGCAGCGTGGACTATCAGCTCGGAGATCATGGTTGCAGTTACCCTTGACGCTGCATCACAGACAGGAGCAACTGAGATGGTGTACTCGACGACGAACCTGGGTGCACGAATGGCAAAACGTCATTTTTTCAGATAAATCCAGGTTCTGTTTACAGCATCATGATGGTCGCATCCGTGTTTGGCGACATTTCGGTGAACGCACATTGGAGGCGTGTATTCGTCATCGCCATACTGGCGTATCACCCGGCGTGATGGTATAGTGTGCCATTGGTTACACGTCTCGGTCACCTCTTGTTCGCATTGGCGCCACTTTGAACAGTGGACGTTACATTTCAGATGTGTTAGCACCCGTGGCTCTATCCTTCATTCGATCCCTGTGAAACCCTACATTTCAGCAGGACGATGCACGACCGCATGTTGCAGGTCCTGTACGGGCCTTTCTGGATATAGAAAAAGTTCGACTGCTACCCTGGCCAGCACATTCTTCGAATCTCTTACCAATTGATAACGTCTGGTCAATGGTGGCCGATCAACTGGCTCGTCACAATACGGCAGTCACTACTCTTGATGAACTGTGGTATCGTGTTGAAGCTGCACGGGCAGCTGTACCTGTACACGCCATCCAAGCTCTGTTTGACTCAATGCCCAGGCGTATCAAGGCCATTATTACGGCCAGAGGTGGTTGTTCTGGGTACTGATTTGTCAGCATCTATGCACCCAAGTTGCGTGAAAATGTAATCACATGTCAGTTCTAGTATAATATATTTGTCCAAAGAATACCCGTTTATCTTCTGCATTTCTTCTTGGTGTAGCAATTTCAATGGCCAGTAGTGTAGCTTTCTGTTTGTTCGCATGTTTGCATCCAACTACATCTTATCAGTGAGGTTCGCCATTTTGTTTTGCGCTCTAGCGGCATGCTATGGTACTGCGAAGCGGGGATTCCACTGTTTAATAGTACTGTACACACGTATCTGCAAAGAAACAAAACATTAATCACGTATTTTGTAGTGAACACTTTAGGACTAACCCCGGTGTAATATCGGCCAGTCGCTGGTTCGTAATACCCTGCATTCAAGCCGCCACGTTGCTTTAAATGTCTAGATGTGGTCCACTTAGGCGAAAGACTGGCAGAACGTTGCCGGAGCTCCGTCTGGGTTGTGTCTTTTATGCCGGCTGAGGGCCGCATTCTGACGGGGAGCGGCAGGCGGCGGCGTGCTCTTGATGTATGGCTGGGGGCGGTGTGACCCCTGACTTTTCCAAACACGCCTCGCAATTCGGAGCGCTCCTCCCCGAGCTCACTCCGTCGGCGTCATACAGAAGCCACCCTGCTCGCACCTGCCCCGCCTCTGTATTGTATGCATTTCAGACAACGCTGCTGCATAAATTCATTTTCGATACTTTGTTCGCGTGGCGTGAGTGACATCCGCCGCGCATGCCATCGAGAGGCGAGTGACTGACTGCGAGAAACTGTTTCACTCCTTCCTACTCCGTACGTGGATGGTGTGATAGAACAGATGCTGGCTGCAGCACTGTGTCTTCGTTTGAATTTCGTCAACTGACAGAGAGTTCTTCCGAAGAGAAATTGAAATGTTCCTCTTTGTTTAGCGATCGCAGGCATTTGCCTGGAGAGGAATAGCGACCGTTAGAAATAAAACTATAGAGCACCCACAAGTCGCATGTAACTTTTGCTTTATTTTACATGGTTCGCTCAACCAACGCGAGCATCTTCAGAACTCTGGAAATTCGATGTGTTACATCAACGTTCAGATTCACCTTACGATATGGTAACTTACATCACACAGGCGAGGACCACAAGTTATAAATATCGCAAGATTTTAAACATGGCTGAAACATCAACTGTTGAAATTCCTCACGGTATATGATGACAGCCAAACTACTACGCCTTTGGCACAATTGTTTTTTTAATCTCCATTGCAGGATGTAATTTTAGATATTTTACTTCTGATGAAGGTATATTTATATATACCGAAACCTTGGTCAAGAATTTTAATAAATCTTTATCAAATGGTTCAAATGGCTCTGAGCACTATGGGACTTAACATCTTAGGTCATCAGTCCACTAGAACTTAGAACTAGTTAAACGTAACTAACCTAAGGACATCACACACATCCATGCCCGAGGCAGGATTCGAACCTGCGACTGCACGCCTAGAACCGCGAGACCACCGCGGCCGGCAAATCTTTATCCTGCAACTGTTTTGGCTGTCATCATTTACCGTGAAGTTGCAAATATCGGACTGTGCACAGCGCCACCGTTAAATATGAAATGGAACTAGTTGGTTGTGTACAGTTAACGCAAACGCTTTGTGCAGGTGCATTCTAAGATTAAACAGTGGCAACCCCTTGCCATCATTAGGACGTCAACAGAGACAACATGAATCGTCTTGCTAACTGCCGTCTGTTTGAAATACGAAAGTTCCATGCAATTTGGTACTTTCATGTGTATCAACAAATACGTTTATGTACCAAACATGTGCTTTGCAATAAAATATGTATGTTGTAAATAACATCGTCTCCGTATGCTGCAATCTAATAGTTGTAAATGTAAGAGGAATCGTGTCAAACGTCTGAACGTCTGAACGGTATGTTTAACCAACGTTTGTAGAACCAATTTCAATGCCATTAATAACTTGTTATATACGTGACATATACAACCCGCCAGGGTTGCCGAGAGCGCTAACGCGCTGCTTCTTGGACTCGGGTAGGCGCGCCGGCCCCGGATCGAATCCGCCTGCCAGCCTGGATATGGTTTTTAGGCGGTTTTCCACATCCTGCTAAGTGACTACCGGGCTGGTCCCCACGTTCAGCCTCAGTTACACGCGACGCAGACATTTGACACACGTTGGCACTATTTCACGACGTACACTAGATGCAGACAGCTGTGGTCCACTGATTCCATCCCAGGGGGTACAGGGTGGGGACATGAAGGGGCATCTGGCCACCCCTAAAAATAACCTTGCAAAATCCGTTCTAACCACGCCGACCCTGCGATCGCTGCAGCACTATGGCGTAAGTGAAAGAAGATACGTGACATATACAGGGTGTTCCAAAAAAACTGTCGAATACTTTGAAAGGTGATAGTACTCATCGAAACAAGAAAAATAAGGGCAATAAACATGGGTCCTGAAACGCACACTTTTAGAAATAAACACTTATTTATAGGAATGGCTGTGCGACGCTTAGTTGCGAATATCAGCATGGTTTTTGCATTGGCGCTCCGTCAAATATGTTGGCAGGGCAACGTGATGTCTTACCCACAGTCCTCTACCTCCTATTACGTGGTCTGTAGTCAGTTGTGTGGTTTAAGTCGTGTTGTAGCCTCCATTAGTTTTCGTCGTGTTTGTGTGCCTTATTGTACGGTACTGCCAACACTGAGAACATCGGATTCACTTATGAATTTACTATTATTGCGCATTGTTGCGCTTTTTGTCTCTTGCACCACTTGTTAGCAATGGAAGCCTACTGCTCGACAAATGAAGTGGCGGATATGACATTCTACACTCATGCTCATAAATTAAGGATAATTACAGAATGTGGTGCCACACAACGTGGCACTACAGAAAACTGGCGCTAATAGTACAGGCAAATAGGGAACACACACGACACAGACTTGTAAGTCCACGGCATTAGTGATAAGTTGAGAAAACCATCCCGAAACACATGTGCTACAAAACGCCACTGTTTCCTGCGCATGTACCCCGATATCAATATGGGATACGATCAACACGCACTGGTACACAGGCCGCACAACTTGTTGGCATACTCTGGATAAGATGGTCGAGCAGTTGCTGGGGTATATCCTACCATTCTTGCACCAGTGCCTGTCGGAGTTCCTGAAGCGTCGTAGGGGTTTGAAGACGTGCAGCGATGCGTCGACCGAGAGCATCCTAGACGTGCTCGATGGGGTCTAGGTCTGGAGAACAGGCAGGCCACTCCATTTGCCTGATATCTTCTGTTTCTAGGTACTCCTCCACGATGGCAGCTTGGTGGGGCCGTGCGTTATCATCCATCAGGAGGAAGGTGGGACCCACTGCACCCCTTAAAAGGCAGAGATACTGGTTGAAAAATGTCATCCCGATACATCTGACCTGTTACAGTTCCTCTGTCAAAGACATGCAGGGGGTACGTGCACCAATCATAATCCCACCCGATACCATCAAACCACGACCTCCATACAGGTCCCTTTCAAGGACATTAAGGGGTTGGTATCTGGTCCCTGGTTCACGCCAGATGAAAAACCGGCGAGAATCACTGTTCAGGCTATACCTGGACTAGTCCACGAACATAGTCTGGGACCACTGTTCCTATGAGCAAGTACTGTGTTCTTGACACCCGGCTTCACGGGCTCTCCTGTGACCAGAGGTCAGTGGAATACACCTTGCAGGTCTCCGGGCGAATAAACCATGTCTGTTCAGTCGTCTGTAGACGGTGTGTCTGGAGACAACTGTTTCAGTGGCTGCAGTAAGGTCCTGAGCAAGGCTACCTGCAGTACTCCGTGGCCGTCTGCGGGCACTGATGGCGAGATATCGGTCTTCTTGTGGTGTTGTACACAGTGGACGTCCCTTACTGTAGCGTCTGGACACGTTTCCTGTCTGCTGGAATCGTTGCCATATTCTTGAGAGCACACTGCGTGGCACACGGAGGGCCCGTGCTACGACCTGCTGTGTTTCTCCAGCCTCCAGTCGCCCTAGTATTCTACGCCTCATAACGTCATCAATATGTGTTCTTTGAGCGAATTTCAACACACAGTTACTATTAACACGTCTGAAAATGTCTATACATTTACTCGCTGCACCGTACTCCGACATGCACCAACACACCTCTGCGTATGTGGAGTGCTGCCAGCGCCATCGTGTGACGACTGCAGGTCAAATGCATCGCATGGTCATACCTGGAGGTGATTTAAACCCGCAAACCACCCATCAGAGCATTGTTTCACTAAGTATCAGCATTATACTTAATTTATGAGCGTAAGTGTACTATGGTTTACGAAATAGACGTAGCCTGTGAACCCGCGCCTTCTACGCTGAAAAGTATCCACAGCGCCCAGTGCCCTCTGGTAAGCTGTTGGACGCATTTTTCCGCCGTCTGAGGGACACAGGGACCCTTGCACCTCGGAAGACTGACAGTAGAAGGCCCCACACAGTCCGCACGCCTGACATGGACGGGTGTGTGCTACGTTCGGTGGAAGAAACCCCTGAAACCAGAGTCCGATGATTAGCAGTAGCAGAAGAAGGCGTGTCTCACTCTTATCTGGGGGGTACTTCATGAGCAATTGCTGTACCTCTACAATCTACAGCGCGTTCAGGCCATAAAGGCACAAGATCGTCTTGGCAGACGGCGGTTCTGTCAATGGCTGTTGAAGAAATGTGCCACAGATCTACTGTACACGTGAAAGATCTTAGTTATGATTAGGCAGGGTTCGGAAGAGACGGTGTTGCTAATTTTCATAGCCAACAGATGTAAATCCCCAAGGAATTCAGGAAAGAGGACACCGACACCGATGCGCAGGTGTACTTGGAGATAGATTAACAGAGCCATATGTGCTACCACAAAGGTTAACCGAGGCGCATTATCTGGACTTCCTCATTAATGTATTGCCTATTTTGCTGGAGGCTGTGCCATTGCAGCAACGAATATAAATGTTGTTCACTCATGATGGCGCACCAGCACACTTTCGTCACAATGTGCGCGAACATCTGATTCAGACATATCAGGACCACTGGAGTGGTCGGGGGATGGGGGAGGATTGGGGGGGGGGGGAGAGGGCACACCTTGGCCTGCTCGTTCCCCTGACCCTATACTTTTGATTATGGGGACACCTGAAGGAGTTGGTCTACGCCACGCCAATCAACGATGTGCGTACACTACAGGATTGCGTCTCAAATGCATGCCAGCAGGTATAACAACAACTGGGTATGCTTCAAAGGGTGCATCATTCCTTACGGCGGAGGGCAGTGGGGTCCACTTCATGAATGGACGCCACACTGAAGACCTCCTGTAAACACGTGCTTATCGCCGAAAGTATGTATTTTCGGACCCATGCTTGCTGGAATTATCTCCGTCAGGATGCATTTCCGGACCCATGTTTATTGGACTTACTTTTCTGGTTTCGATGAGCACTACCATCTTTCAAAGTATTCGACACTTTTTTGGAACACCCTGTGTGTTAACTCCTGTGAAAGTTGCAATTATGATTTTAATTTGTAATTTTTCTTTGTCTTTTGAAATTATTTTAACAACCAGGTATGCTTTTTAGACTTGTGTGTGTGAACGCCTGAAAAAGCTGCGGATATTTGCCCTAGTTTAGTGACATTAGTGCTTTTTGTGTTAAATAGCTTTACATTAGGCTTCAAGAGATAGTTCCAACGAAAGTGGATGACGACAGTACTTTGACTCGCTCAGCAAGAAGTAGTGTCTTGCTGTGTATTTTAGAATGCACATGACCAGTGTTCACGCGTGACCGTCGGCTGCGTAATTTAGGTTGAATCTATAAATTTGTCCTACGTTGGTGTAACACATTGTATTTCCACAGTTTTCAAGATGCTCCCCTTGTTCGAGTGAAGCATGTAACACACAGAAAAAGTTACATGGGGCCTGTGGCGCTCTACAATTTCAATTCATTTTTTTTAATTACTTAATGAAACGAAAATTTAAATCGTAATATTTTGTCTTGTGATGGGCACTAACATATATTTTAGCTGAAATTCAGTAATAGTAGCATCTATGAAAAAAATTCTTTGAATTACTTCTGTTAAAAAAGTAGATGTTAATTTTAAACAGTGTTTGCTTCGCATCTGTAAGACATACAGGATGGGTAAAAAGAAACTGGTCCAGAAAATATTTCGTGTACCTCAAAATAGCCAACCTAGCCCACACATCGACAACTGGGGCCAATGCTCTAAGTTGAGACGCGGATTGAAAGCTGCATGAAGTATTTTCCGGGCCAATTTTATTCCGCTCACAACCTATTTGAGAAAGTTCCAACAAAGCATTCTGAATCGCAGTTTGACTTAATTTTTTCCTTTAAGAAAAACTTAATGTATCTTCCGACATTCGCTTTAGTCGATCTATGGAAGCCACACGAAGTTTAAAACCTGAATGGCCCGATGGGGATTTCAGTCCAGTAACCAGAAACGCCGATCTGTTGCTTTCACCATTGTGCCCCCGTGCATGGAGAGTAATTTTAGCCATTCTAATGTAGCAGTTATATCAATCAGTTGAGAAATAAATGCCTCGCCGAGTGGCCACGCGGTTTGAGGCGCCATGACACAGACAGTGCGGTCCCTCCTGCCGGAGGTCAGAGCCCTCCCTCGGGCATGGGTGTGTGTGTTGTTCTTAGCATCAGTTAGTTTAAGTAGTGTGTAAGTCTAGGGACCGATGACCTCAGCAGTTTGGTCCCTTACGAATTCACACACATTTGAACATTTGAGAAACAGATGTATTTTACAGACTCGTGAAGCACATCTATGACGATTGTAGATGAAACACACGACCGTACGCTATAATTTCGCACTTCATCAATGTCAAAATAATTTTTCCTGCTGAGCTCTTACGATAGCTTAAAACCATGTGTCAGACTATGCAGGGTGTTTCTTAGTAATGTTTAAAGAACCCCATAGCGACGCAGATCGCGTTGAGACAAGTAATTTTACGTAAGACACATGGAGCTGCAAAGGTCTGGAAATACCCAAAAAGTGGATGAGGAATGTTAAACTTATGACATTGAAACGTCCCCTTAGAAACATTATACATGACTGTGCTTAAACTGACACACAATATTTTTTAGCGCAACGCAATCTGACTTCAATAATCCCTACAAAAGAATGGCCCTGACTAACATTAACCTATACCTTTCACAAATCACTTACCTCACAAAAATCTTCGTTACTCGAACTACTGAAATACAGCGAGCGCCACTACTGCCAGCTAAATAAAAGATTCAAACTACAGAAGGCACTAACTACAGATAGGCATAGTTAGCAAATGAAAGATTTTAATACAGAACAAACAATGTATTTACCTTAATAGTCATAATATACATAGCAGTTCATGACATCCATTCTTACAAATGTACTTTTTCTGATGGACACACGTCCAGATTATCCGCTCTCAAAAATCCGCCATCTGACTTCCCCACATCCACCACTGCTGGCGGCTCACCTCCAACTGCGCAACGCTACGCGCTGTTAACAGCCAAAAGCCCAACACTACAATAGCGAATATTACAACAATGCTACCCAGCCACACACTGCACACAGCACAGCTAGTGATTTTCATACACTTCGCTACATGGCGTTACCAATATAAAAACCTAAACAGCCTACTTACAACATCACATTGAGAATATGGACGGTATCATCGAGTGCGGTCTTGAATTGTTGACTGAGTGATGCAATACTTGTGTTCAAACAAACGGTGCAAATTTCGAACACCTCTTGTAAATGTGATCTGTTGTAAATGTACAAAGATACAATGGTATTGTCCTCACTATAGCCAGGCAAAAGCTGTTCTTATTTTGTATTTCTTCCCTTTTCTCCCTTCTTCTTTTTTACTTTTTTGTTTATAGACATTACGTAATAGTGAAAACGTAGGTTATTTACTGGTAACGACGCTGTTATGGGGTATGTACTCATTTATTTATGACGCAAGATGTTAGGTTTTTGTTGTCCTGTACTTTGCAATAAACTGGTGGAGAGCGCGAGACCGGTAAATACATAAACAGATTGCTACCTCATTGTAAACTCGGGCGATGAAAAAAATACTGCCTGCTCAAACACATTACTCGAATACTGCGCTCCACGCGGTACAGTCGCGCACTCGTGAATTATTGACTTGCGTTTGGATAATCAGGTCCGGCCGCAGTGGCCGAGCGGTTGTAGGGGCTTCAGTCTGGAACCACGTGACCGCTACGGTCGCAGGTTCAAATCCTGCTTTGGGCATGGATGTGTGTGATGTCCTTAGGTTAGTTGGGTTTAAGTAGTTCTAAGTTCTAGGGGACTGATGACCTCAGATGTTGAATCCCATAGTGCTCACAAGGGAACCTCCCCATCGCACCCCCCTCAGATTTAATTACAAGTTGGCACAGTGGATAGGCCTTGAAAAACTGAACACAGATCAATCGAGAAAACAGGAAGAAGTTGTGTGGAACTATGAAAAAATAAGCAAAATATACAAACTGAGTAGTCCATGCACAAGATAGGCAGCATCAAGAGCATAATAAGCTCTGAAGCGCCGTGGTCCCGTGGTTAGCGTGAGCAGCTGCGAAACGAAAGGTCTTTGGTTCAAGTCTTCCTCGTGTGAAAACTTTTTTATTTTGAGACTATTATCAAAGTTAAGGCACTCAAACATAATCAACTTCGCTCTCCAAAATTCCAGGACATGTTCCGATTTGCTTGGACACATGCAGGATTTGACGGTCTACACACGGAAAAATTTGAAAACGTTAGAAACATATGTTTTGACAGAGCACAGGGAAAACTGTGCGACTGTGAAACTGTTGCAGTCATTTGTTGCAGTTCATGTGACAAACTCCTATGTTTTCATCACTTTTTTGGGAGTGATTATCACATCCACAAGAAAACCTAAATCGGCAAGGTAGAACAATCTTTTTACCCATTCGCGAAGTGTGCAAGTTAGATGGGTCGACAACATATTCCTGTCAGGTGACGCACATGCCGTCACCAGTGTCGTATACAATATATCAGACGTGTTGTCCTGTGGAGGAATCGGTTGACGTATGACCTTGCGAGCAAATGTTTTCGGTGCCCACTGGAGAGGCATGTCATTTCGTCTACTAATCGCACGGTTTTGCGGTGCGGTGGCAAAACACAGACACTAAACTTATTACAGTGAACAGAGACGTCAATGAACGAACGGACGGATCATAACTTTGCGAGAATAAAGAAAGTAAAATTTTCACTCGATGGAATACTTGAACCAAGGACCTCTCTCTCCAGAGCTGCTCACGCTAACCACGGGACCATGGCGCTCCTGAGCTCACAATATCCTTAATGTTGCTTATGTTGCGCATGGACTACTCAGTTCGTATATTTTGCTTATTTTTTTCGTAGTTCCACACAACTTCTTCCTGTTTTCTCGATTGATCTGTGTCCAGTTTTTCAAGGCCTATCCACTGTGCCAAGTTATAACTAAATCTGAGGGGGGTGCGATGGGGAGGTTCCCTTGTCAGAGCCATTTGAACCATTTCGGACGATCAGGTTCGACGGACCGATAGGCTCAACCGCTGTGTGTTCGGCGAGCTATGTCATCTGGTGACGTCACATGTTCAGCATTTTTCACTTTTGGGGGTGTTTCCCGACATTTGCGACCCCATGTGTCTTATATTAAATTACTTGCCTTAACTTCATGTACGTCTCTTCGGAGGGTTTAAACGTTATTCCACCCTGCAGTGCCCAATCCATTCAGCTATCCGGGAACGTTTCACAGATTGATGCAACCCCCAACCTGTCCAAATTCCCAAACTGCATATATTGAAACCAGCTCCTCTGAGAAAACATTTTTGTTGAGGTGAACCCCAGCCTCAGGGTAGTTAGTAACAAGGCGCTGCAGACCCTGTGACCTACAGCTGGAACAGTCGCCGGCCGGTGTGGCCGAGCGGTTCTAGGCGCTTCAGTCTCGAGGCGCGCGACCGCTACGGTCGCAGGTTCGAATCCTGCTTCGGGCATGGATGTGTGTGATGTCCTTAGGTTAGTGGGTTTAAGTAGTTCTAAGTTCTAGGGAACTGATGACCTCAGATGTTAAGTCCCATAGTGCTCAGAGCCATTTGAACCATTTTCTTTAACAATTTCCATCATACTCGTCCCATGAATAGATTCAGGTTACTAGACCTGAGTTTTCTAAACACATCGAGGTCAGAGAGTTTACGACAACGTCGAATGGTTAGAGCACTAGATAATAAGGAAATTTTATTTAGGTATGCAGCCTAATAGTTTCGGAGAAGTACAGTGGCACACATAACTTAAGGACGAAAATATTTTTTACATAATGCGTCACTGAGAAGTAACATAATTCGATGAAACCTGGACCATACACAGTTCTGAGTGTCAATGCAACGACTGTACTCACATCCGCAACTATATGTCTTTCACCTCCTATTATGAATAAGTATTTATACCCTCAAAACTATACTTTTCCAGATCCTAATTAATTGGATTTGTTGCTCTTTTGTCGATGAGTACACCGCCTCTCAAAGCATTCGACACTTCTTTGAAACACCGTGAAAACGCTTATTTTGAAGGGTGAAAGATCTCATCGCATTACGTAGACAATGACTGACGCTGATCATGTCCCTGTTCAATAACAACGACGGACTTAATTATGTTTTCTTGAAGTCTTTAATGAGTTTACAAATCTGCAGCATTACTCCGTAAACAAGGGGTTTGTTTACTATGTAACAGAGGGGCTCTCCACCGAAGGCTTTCCAGAAGCCAACGACTAAATTCTGAAGCAAGGCTCCGTTATCTACAGCTTTTTGGACCAAGTGAAATAAATAACAAATTAGTAAACTGATTTACACTAAAGGCACTTTCGCATGTATATCTGTACGAACTCTCTCTCCCTCCCTCTTTCTTTCTTTCTCTCTCTCTCTCTCTCTCTCTCTCTCTGACAACATACATACATACATACACACACACACACACACACACACACACACACCCGCGCGCGCGCGCGCGTAACGCCATCCTCACTCGGTACGTTAATGGTTACGTGGGCTGAATGATGAGATAATGAGCTCGTTTGTAACGTTTCTGTCTGCGTTCAGAAACAACCAGACCGAACGTTTCTTCCCAATGGACACAGTAGTGAACTGGAAAGATTTATCTGATACACCTTTGTAGAAGGGAAAGCGGTTACTGATAGGGCCGCCATGAGGCGAGGGTTATTTCGACATTGTTAGTAGTCTTTAGAACGAAAATATCAAGACTGATTAATCTTTAGGATTGAATAATCCATGGACGACAGTTCCGCAGTTAGGTTACATACACTCTCCTTCCAAAAACTTCAGAGACTGAAACAATACGGCAGTTGTGAGTCCTCCTTGATGCAAAACACTCTGTTATTGGTTTCCTTATTTATTCCCCAAACTAGTTTCAACAAAAAATATCGCCAACATTAGTGGGTTCCTTAAAACATGCAGAAAATAGCATAGTTACACAAACACTGTAAAACATGATTACATTTTTACTGCTCGTTTTTTGAAAGACAGTTTTCTGTGGATACTTTCATACTACCGTATTTATTGTTCGTTATGGCATGTTTTTAAGAATTGTCGCTGACTGCGGCACATTTTCTGTACTTCTTTGTTCCCGTTTTTCTGAGCATACATCATGTCATCTGCAACTGTTCGAGCAGCTGTTAGTAAACAAATAGTAAAAGATGAACTTACGTATGCCAGAGTTACACACTTGGGGTTGCGGTAGTGTTGTGGATACAGTTATGGTGTGTATCAGGCTGTTAGTTTGTGTGTATTCACGTTCGTTGGATGGCATGCAGCTAATTCTATACATAGCAAAGCAGAACTTTCGTAATTCTGCTGTTCGAGTGTGTCGCGAGAAATGTGTCGCATGTTGCGAGGAGGATATGAAAACTGTAGCGGGAGCTCTGACGACATCTGTTCCTTATTTATGTCTCTGTGTGTGATGGGGAAGTGGTTCTTTTGCCTGTGCTTTTTGTTCTAAGTCCTGGGTCAGTTCTCTCAAAGAGGTAAAGAGTGTGTTGTTGCATAGTATTGTGTTTTCATTTACTACGTTTTTGCCTTCCATTATAGCCATGTGTAAACAGTAATTTTCTTCTTTTGTTAGTTGTTGTTATAGACTATTGCTGTGCTTCAGAATGTGTACACCGCTTTCGATGTTAGTGGGGTTATGGTTTTTGTCCATTAGGTGTTCTGCGAAAGTTGAATGTGTGCTGTCATTCTTTAGAGCTCACATGTGCTCTGTGTACCACGTTCGGAAATTTCTGCTTGTTTGTCCTTTGTATTTGGCCTGACAGGGGTCACATATGATTTGAGAACCTCCAGCATTGTTGAGTTTGTCTGTGGGTTTTTTTGTCTGGTCTTAGCCTTTTTCTCTGTTTGTTCTGAATGTTACTGGGACCCTTGCTTTTTCAAGATGTTTCCAGTTCTATGAGATATTTTGTTATTTACGATAACATCTGTCTCTTTTTCCTGACGTGGTGTGGTCTGCAGTTCTGCCTCTGGTTTTTTTAGATCCTTTTGTTGTGCTCTTGAGTAGGTGGCCGCTATTTTTGTGTTTCACTTTTACCTTGTTGTTGAATTTGTATGTCATGTTTGTTTTGTAGTCGTTTTTAACAGCAATATATTTGATTATATTTAGTTCCTGTGTGTAGTTTTGTGGCTTAAGATGTGTCCTGTTTATCCTGTGGAGCATGTGTATGAAACTGACGTATTTATGCAATGTCAGGTGGTTCGATGAGCTATGGACAACAGTGCTTGTGGATATGGGTCCTGTGTAGACGGAGAAGTCACGTTGATGGTTGTTTCTTGTGATTCTAAGATCCAAGAAATTTTTTTTGTGCCTCCATTGTAACGTGGATTTGTGGGTGTGCTGTGGTGACATTACAGTGTAGCTCTTGTATCCCTGTTTGTGTTTCATCTACAAGACAAATTATGTCATCTACATATCGGTACCAGTAGATTATTTTGTACCGTTCTTGTTTTATAATGTTGTTGAATATTGTGATTTCTATATCATCCAACGAAATGTTGGATAAGGTTCCACTGATGGGGGACCCCATGGGTTGCAGCAAATAGAAGTCGTTGTTGAAAGTAAAATAATTTTGTTCCGTGATTAGCCTGAGAATGGATGAGATTTGATTTATTTGTATGTCTGAGAATTTCTTGAATTCTAGCTGTTGTTCTGTAATATTTATAGTGGGTATGTGTGTGAACATGGTTGTAATGTCAAAAGATACCAGTTTTGCTGTTGGGGGATGCTGACATTCTTAATTTTCTGTATTATGTCTCCTGTATTTTTGAGGCTTCTGTTGTTTGTATATGTGTAGTTTTCTGTAGGAATATGTGCATATGTCTCCCTAAAAGGTAAGATGGGACCTTTCTGAAGTTCACCACTGGGATGTGAGGTGTGTGGACGTTTGGCAGGCTTGTTAAGAGTGGAGATTTAGGGTTCTTTTGTGTCATTCTTTTTTTCTGGTTCTGTGTCAGGGTGTGTATGATGCTTTTTAAGAGAGTCTTCAGGTTTCTATGGTACCTTTGTGGTGGGTCACTGGTTAGCTTGCTTGTTTTATTCTGTTTCAGATATTTTCCTGTATTCTCAATGTATTCTGTGTGTATTATTAAGACTAGAACATTGCCTTTGTCCGCTTTGGTGATGAGTGCATTATGTTGTTTCAGTTTCTTGTGTGTGCTGTTTATGGTTTTCTCATCAGATGTTTCTGTATTTGTGTTTATGGATGGTTTGTTCTTTCTGATGATTTGTTTCATTTCCTCTGTTGCTAGTTCTTTTGTTAGGCCTGCGCTGAAGTCTGATGTGTTAGTTTTTCATGTTGTCCTATGAAGTATTCAGCCTCAGTAATAAGATTTTCTATGGCCTTATTTGTTATTTGGATGTTCAAAATCTATTTAGGGCCTTTCAAAGTGGCTGCTGTTCGTCTTTTGTGAGTGTTATGTCAGTAAAATTAATGAAGCGTTCATGGAATGTGTTTTGTGTGTGCGTCTTGGTTTTGGAGCTGTTTTTGTTCATGAGTTTATTTAATTTCTATTCCTGTTTGTGCCATTTCTTTCGCATTATTGAGTGTGAGTGGTGATTTATTCTATCCATTATGTCATACAATATTGAGAAGCTGGTGATTTGGTTTCCTATTTATAGGTGTAATTTGTATAAACTGACATTCAGTTCTTGTTTTTTTTAGTATAGGGAGCGGATTACGTATTTCAGCCAAGCTCTTTAAGCTGTTTGTTTAGCAAGCTGTGCTGCAGGTAACATGTTGTTTACATGAATTTTTATAGAATTAGGAATGATGTTGGCTGAGCAGATTTTGTTGTACTTGAGGTTCATGTTTCTTTGATGTAGTTTCACCATCTTTTTTTAAGTTTGTTGAAGAGCTTTACTGGAAATGCCTCGCATGGCGTAGAAACAGTAACTTCATCTTGGAACTCTTCCATTTGGTCTGTGTTTGCTTAGAAAAAAAGACAATTTGGTAACTGTGAGTCCGCCTTGATGCGAAACACTTTGCTATTTTTTTACTTATTTATTCCCCAAACTAGTTTCAGCGACAAATATCGCCATCATCGGGTGAGTACTTTAAAACATGTGGAAAATAGCACTGTTATGCAAACACTGTTGCACATTATTACATTTTTATTGTTGTTTTGAATCTTATTTATGTACGTTTTGGCATGTTTTTAAGCACTGTTGTCGCTGTTTGCGGCATATTTTCTGTGCTTTTTGTGTTGCCGTTTTTCTCACCATACATCATGCCATCTGCAACTGCCTGAGCGGCTGCTACTTGCCAAATAGTAAAAGGTGAACTTACGTATGTCAGAGTTATACACTTGGGGTTTTGGGAGTGTTGTGGGCATTTATGTGCATACTTTAGCGATATCCTTCTTAAGAAGCAGCCACTAACGTATTTTACCTAGTGTCATACGATTTGCACATGTTATTTCTGTTCAGATAGCAGCCCAGAAGTAGTTTTAAGTTAGTATGGCTAGTATGGGCTAGATTTTATGATAGACAGTAGTATCATTGGTGCTGAGCATTAAGCTCTAAGTAAATATCATCTTTGGTAGGTGATGGCAGCGGCTTTCAGTTTTTAACTGTACCTCGGGAACGGTGAACCCAGCAGCTGGTAATGTTTTACATTTTAAATTTTATTGTTTGAGTTGACAGTGCATGTCTGCAGTTTGTTTTTAGGTTGTGAAGAGGCATAGTGACATAAAAAATATTTAAGGTAGGTTATAACTCAGGACATTTGTAATCCTTACGGGTCTGTCGGTATAAGGTGTCCTTGCATTCACCCCTTGAAAATGGGACAAAGTTGTCCCGAAACAAGTTGCGGCAATAATCACACAATTGATAACTGGGCTCAATATCCTCAATATTGGATGAATAAAAGTTGCATGATGGCTTCTCATCAGATATCTTCAAATTCCCGTCAAAAGCTTATGTATCGGTCTCACGTTTTGTTTCTCGCCAATTTGAGAAATACGGCCTCGAGGAAAGCGCGTCTAAAATTTTATGGTACATTTTTTTTAGTTAAGTCAAACACACCTCTAGTCAGCGATCCCTGGACAATGTAGCAAAAGGCTCTAAAAGGAAGTCCTCCACCATCCTCTTTGTGACCACGGTGATCCTGCGAGCCTCTTAGGCAGATTTTTCATTCGTTGATCTTCTAGCTCGATACATTTGTCGTTCGCTTTTGTGCAGAAGTCAGGCTGGTCAGATCTCAACTTGAGCACGTCCATAATTTCCATAATGCCTGTTAAGCTATCTTTGAAATTACGTGCTACCACATTGGACGCGATGTTGACCTTTTCTTCTCGACGTAATGGTTTTCGGAGGCATTTTTTCACAAATGTAACTCGATAACGGAGTTTCTGGCCAACTCGGAAAGAACATTACAGTAACGTAGACTCCCCAAAACACTTTAATTTAAAAGAAATAGATTTTTTCAAATTTTTACAGAGGACTGCCCCCTTAAGAAAGGAAATGTTCAGGTAGTAATTTTTACGCAGTAGAAAGCCATGGGTTAAATATTTAACAGAATTGTATTAAAGCAAAAAACCGCCAAAAAATGAAAAGATACCTGTATACAGGTAAATGATGATGTAACTTTCACAAGCAGAGGTAGAAGAAGCTGTGAGTCTATTAAAAAAAGAAGAAGACTCTAGCAAAAGGTGCGATCCCCAATGAATTACTGAAATATGGAGGATATCCACTGACTGAACAATTAACCAAATTCGTTAACAATTCCAAACGAATGGAGAAATATTATTACAATTATTCTCATGTACAAAAAAGGAGATACGAAAAGTCTTTCCAACTACAGAGGGATAAATCCACTGAGTTTAGTCCATAAATTCATAACAAAAATTAATGAGATATATGAAGCATTGCAACCCTCGCAGAGGAGCGATATGGTTTTAGACCCGGTAGGGCACGCAGAGTTGCACTATTCATTCTTAGACCTGTTGTAGAGAAGTCCATTGAATACAACAGACCGGTTTATCGTTGTTTCATTGATTTACGGAAGGTTTCGATAGGATTCAGTTAACAAGTGTGGTAATCCTGCTCTACAATCGGGGGATTCCTTCCAACTTAATAGAAACAACTGAAGATATTTATTCCAACAACTACATCCAGGCGAAAATTGGTTCCAGGTTAAGTAACTGCATAACAGTTAATACTGTTATTAGACAAGGCCACTCTTTGAGCCCTCTACTTTTTAATATTGTCATGGACGAGGTTATAAAGAAGGTACTGGCTGATAGTAGTATAGAATAGGGGTCGAAATAACAAAAATAATTTTTTTATGCTGATGATGCAGTTCTGCAGGCAAACAGTGAAGATAGCCTGCAAAATTTTTACATATATTTAACATGGCAGTATTGCGGTTCATTACAGAAGCAAGACTGAAGAAAAATCAAGACGTGTTCATAGGATTTGTCGACCTGGAAAAATCGTTCCACAATGTCAGATGGTGCAATAAAGGTAAGCTATAGGGAAAAACGGATAGTATAAAATATGTACAATGAGAGACAAAAAGATTGACCGACCCGAATAACTGAGTACAAGAACAGAGCATTGCGCATGCCGAAGTTCAGAAGTGCCAATGTTCACCACTCTACCGGTAATTGGAGCTTCGGTTTGGTGTTTACATGGTCAAATAGACGCAGTACAATACACTAATGCTCATAAATTAAGGATAATGTTGATACATGGTGAAACAACGCTCTGGTAGGCGATTTGCGGGTTTAAATCACCTCGGGATATGACCACGCGGTGCATTTGACCTGCGGTCGTCGCACGGTGGCGCTGGCAGCATTCCACATACGCAGAGGTGTGTTGGTGCATGTCAGAGTACGGTGCAGCAAGTAAGTGTGCAGACGTTTTCAGACGTGCTAAAGGTGACTGCGTGTTGAAAATGGCTCAAAGAACACATATTGACGACGTTATGAGGGGTAGAATACTAGGGCGACTGGAGGCAGGTCAAATACAGCAGGTCGTAGCACGGGCCCTCCGTGTGCCACAAAGTGTGATCTCAAGATTGTGGCAACGATTCCAGCAGACAGTAAACGTGTCCAGGCGCTACAGTACGGGACGTCCACAGTGTGCAAGACCACAAGAAGACCGATATCTCACCATCAGTGCCCGCAGACGGCCACGGAGTACTTCAGGTAGCCTTGCTCGGGACCTTACCGCAGCCACTGGAACAGTTGTCTCCAGACACACAGTCTACAGACGACTGAACGGACAAGGTTTACTCCCCCGGAGACCTGCAAGGTCCTTACATTGGCCCCTGGTCACAGGAGAGCCCGTAAAGCCTGGTGTCAAGAACACAGTACATGGTCATTGGAACAGTAGTCCCATGTTATGTTCACGGACGAGTCCAGGTATAGCCTGAACAGTGATTCTCGGCGGGTTTTCATCTGGCGTGAACCAGGGACCAGATACCAACCTCTTAATGTCCTTGAAAGGGACCTGTATGAAGGCCGTGGTTTGATGGTGTGGGATGGGATTATGATTAGGGTGCACGTACACCCCTGCATGTCTTTGACAGAGGAACTGTAACAGGTCAGGTGTATCGGGACGTCATTTTTGACCAGTATGTCCGCCTTTTCAGGAGTGCAGTGGGTCCGACCTTCCTCCTGACAGATGATAACGCACAGCCCCACCGAGCTGCCATCGTGGAGGAGTACCTTGAAACAGAAGATGTCGGGCGAATGGAGTGGCCTGCCTGTTCTCCAGACCTAAACCCCATGGAGCACGTCTGGGATGTTGTCGGACCACGTATCGCTGCACGCCTTCAAACCCATACGGCACTTCAGGAGCTCCGATAGGCACTGGTGCAAGAATGGGAGGCTATACCCCAGCAGCTGCTCGACCACTTGATCCAGAGTATGCGGCCTGTGTACGTGTGCATAGTGATCATATCCCAAATCGATGTCGGGGTACAGGCGCAGGAAACAGTGGCGTTTTGTAGGACAAGTGTTTCGGGACGGTTTTCGCAACTTATCACCAATACTATGGACTCACAGATCGGTGTCGTGTGTGTTCCCTGTGTTCCTATGCTATTAGCACCAGGTTTGTGTAGTGCCACGTTGTGTGGCACCACATTCTGCAACATCCTTAATTTATGAGCATGAGTGTAGTTAGGATACAGTGTATGTCGAGATTCACTGCAGTATAACTCATCGTATGATTTCTTTTGAAAAATCGTTATTCGAGCACATAGATACGGTTGAAATATAAGATCTTCGACAGAATTACTACAACGACGAGAGTTTCGCGTCTGCTTCAGTGGCTGAGAGGATCGCAGTACGGCTTTGGCGGCCTAGCAGCGCGGACGTGCTGTGTATTTCCGCCTGCAGTGCGGGCCCGCTCGCCTTGTTGACTTTCTTCGGCTGACACTGACTTAAAGCCGTAGCGCCACAAGATTATGGCGAATCAATACCTAAAATCAACACTGAGATTCGCTTTTACGAACGACTTTGCCAGACCAAAAGTATTGGGAATCGAGCGCTTTTTAAAGGAAGCCGCCAAGATCGCAGCTGCCGACATCGTCGGCATCCACTTTCCGATCGTAAGTAACACGGCCTATGTGAAACTTACAGGGTGTTTCAAAAATGACCGGTATACTTGAAACGGCAATAAAAACTAAACGAGCAGCGATAGAAATACACCGTTTGTTGCAATATGCTTGGGACAACAGTACATTTTCAGGCAGACAAACTTTCGAAATTACAGTAGTTACAATTTTCAACAACAGATGGCGCTGCGGTCTGGGAAACTCTATAGTACGATATTTTCCACATATCCACCATGCGTAGCAATAATATGGCGTAGTCTCTGAATGAAATTAGCCGAAACCTTTGATAACGTGTCTAGCGGAATGGCTTCACATGCAGATGAGATGTACTGCTTCAGCTGTTTAATTGTTTCTGGATTCTGGCGGTACACCTGGTCTTTCAAGTGTCCCCACAGAAAGAAGTCACAGGGGTTCATGTCTGGCGAATAGGGAGGCCAATCCACGCCGCCTCCTGTATGTTTCGGATAGCCCAAAGCAATCACACGATCATCGAAATATTCATTCAGGAAATTAAAGACGTCGGCCGTGCGATGTGGCCGGGCACCATCTTGCATAAACCACGAGGTGTTCGTAGTGTCGTCTAAGGCAGTTTTTACCGCCACAAATTCACGAAGAATGTCCAGATAGCGTGATGCAGTAATCGTTTCGGATCTGAAAAATGGGCCAATGATTCCTTTGGAAGAAATGGCGGCCCAGACCAGTACTTTTTGAGGATGCGGGGACGATGGGACTGCAACATGGGGCTTTTTGGTTCCCCATATGCGCCAGTTCTGTTTATTGACGAAGCCGTCCAGGTAAAAATAAGCTTCGTCAGTAAACCAAGTGCTGCCCACATGCATATCGCCGTCATCAATCCTGTGCACTATATCGTTAGCGAATGTCTCTCGTGCAGCAATGGTAGCGGCGCTGAGGGGTTGCTGCGTTTGAATTTTGTATGGATAGAGGTGTAAACTCTGGCGCATGAGACGATACGTGGACGTTGGCTGCAACACGGCGAACGGAAACCCGAGGCCGCTGTTGGATCACCTGCTGCACTAGCTGCGCGTTGCCCTCTGTGGTTGCCGTACGCGGTCGCCCTACCTTTCCAGCACGTTCATCCGTCACGTTCCCAGTCCGTTGAAATTTTTCAAACAGATCCTTTATTGTATCGCTTTTCGGTCCTTTGGTTACATTAAACCTCCGTTGAACGCCTTGTTGCAACAACACTGTGTTCTAGGCGGTGGAATTCCAACACCAGAAAAATCCTCTGTTCTAAGGAATAAACCATGTTGTCTACAGCACACTTGCACGTTGTGAACAGCACACGCTTACAGCAGAAAGACGACGTACAGAATGGCGCACCCACAGACTGCGTTGTCTTCTATATCTTTCACATCACTTGCAGCGCCATCTGTTGTTGAAAATTGTAACTACTATAATTTCGAAAGTTTGTCCGCCTGAAAAGCATATTGCAACAAACGGTGTATTTCTATCGCTGCTCGTTTAGTTTTTATTGCCGTTTCAAATATACCGGTCATTTTTGAAACACCCTGTACTAACGACGCAAGGTGCGGCAGGGTTTTCAAGACATGAAGCAAGGACTATGCTTCTGGCAGACAGACGGAAAAGTTGGCAACGAGGTGGTTGCTCATTCCGGACTGAGACTGCAGACTGCATATACAGGGTGATTGTAATTTAACTTAAAGTTTCAAAACGCTGTAGAAATAACACAATTGATCAGAATGTCAAATTGCAACGGAATATTATCGGAGGAGGGGGAAAACGTATGGGAGAAGGAAAAAAAATAGTGTGAAAATCGATCAATAGATGGCGCTGTATGTGTCAGAATACGTAAACGAAAACACCTGTCATGCGCACGACCCACTGAAGTTGGTATAAACACGCCGGGTACACGGCTTCCCCTCCTTTCGCGTCTGCGACGTTCGCCATGACCGTCTCAATGCACGATCGCGCTCTGCTTGTAAAGCTGTGTTACGAGAATTATGAGTGTGCACACGTTGCTCTGCACAAGTTCCGAATACTCAAGTGTTTGAAAAAAGGCGTTGGTCCGATGACTGCTGTAGGTCTGGAGAAAATGATTCGTAAATTCGAAAAGATGGGTTCCTTTGGTTTGCAATGCGGTAGAGAGAGAGGAAACGAATTGATGCGACGTCAATGGAAGAAGTGGCCACAGCAATGTTGGAGGAGACGGGTGGTGGTGTGCAAACATGTAGTGCACGTAATGTCCAATGTCCAACGTCCCGAACATTGGACATACCCGTCAGTACGGTGCGTAAAATCCTAAGAAATATCCTTCTTTGCTTTCCATTCGAAATTAGCCATGTGCACGAGTTGCTCCCTGTTGACCTGCCAGCAAGAGATACCTTTGCTTTAGAAGTTTTTGCTCGCATGGAAGTGGACAACGAGTCGCCGTGGAAGATTTTGGGGACAGGCGAAGCCCACTTCCATCTGACAGGATATGTCAATACACAGAATTGTCGAATATGGGCAATGGAAAATCCACACGCAAATTAACCAGCACCACTTCACCATGAAAAAGTCACTGTGTGGTGCTGGTTTACGGCATCATTTATCATAGGGCCATATTTTTCCAAAGAAACTGATGCTTCCGGTCCTGTTACGTGTACCGTCACTGGTAAGCACTGTGAGTGTCTTTTGCGCGACCACGTCAATCCAGCTCTCCAACAGCGAGAATGGGATCATTTTTGTGCAAGATGGCCGATCCCGCACATTGCAAATCCTATTAAGCAGCTGCTGAAGCGCTATTTCGGAAATGCTAGAATTATCAGCCGGCACTTCCCTACAGCCTGGCCGTCCCAATCACCTGATCTTAATACGTGTGACTTGGCTGTGAGGCTATCTGGAAGATGTGATCAGATTTCCGACTGCAAACTTATCTGCACTGTAGGCACGCACGGCCGGAGTGGCCGTGCGGGTCTAGGCGGTTCAGTCTGGAACCGCGAGACTGCTACTGTCGCAGGTTCGAACCTTGCCTTGGGCATGGATGTGTGTGTGATGTCCTTAGGCTAGTTAGGTTTAAGTAGTTCTACGTTCTAGGGGCCTAATGACCTCAGAAGATGAGTCCCATAGTGCTCAGAGCTATTTTTTTATAGGCATGCATTTCGCAACACATTCTGCACGTGACCCCGGAAACACTTCGATCAGTTGCGGAACATGCTGTTTCTCGATTTCAACTTGTTGCAGAAAACGGTGGACAGCATATTGAAAATGTTTTGGACCAGTCACACTGAAATTAATAATCCGATTTGATGCGGTTTTGGCCTCAGAAAAATTAAAAAACAATTTGAGTGATACTTTTTATGCGGGCTTTGGCCTCAGGACCATTAAAAATCGATTTTTCCCATCGGATGTGATATGGGCTTGCCGTGGTGGATGGGCTTATGTAACTAACAGTATCACACTCACGAACTCTGAGCATTACAGTTTGTTTAACGTCAAACGTACACCTTAGGCATTGTTATACGATTCATTTGTCATTTGTAGTTGACCACTATTAAATTATGATGCTTACAGAGTCACATATTGTTATATTTTGTAACTACTTATTTTCCTTCTGCCATACGTTTCCACCTTCTCCGATAATATTCCGTTGCAACTGGACGTCATTCTGACCAATGGTGTTATTTCTACAGCGGTTTGAAAGTTTAAATTTTGTTATAATCAATGATAATTAATTGAAACCCTCAGCTGCCGACAGGTGTTGTTGATATACCTCGATAGGGACAGCTGAAAATGTGTGCGACTCGAACGCGGGATCTAATGATTACCTAGCAAACGCTCTATCCATCTGAGCCACCGAGTACACAGATGAATAGCGCGACTGCAGGTACTTATCAGGAGATCTCGGGTTCGAGTCCCGGTCGGGACACACATTTTCAGCTGTCCCCATCGAGGTATATAAACAACACCTGTCGGCAGCTGAGGGTTTCAATTAATTATCATTTATTCTAGAGAAGCTGCACGGTCATCAGTGGTATCAGTTCTCTCGAGAACAGTTACTATCTTCATATATATGGTTAAAGATTACCCAGCCATTGACCTTCGTCTGTGCGAATGCGCACACGTTGCCCGAACTCTTACGGGAATCTCCACCTCAGTGTGCGAGAGTAATGAGTGGATGGGCAAATATCTATTAGGTACATTACGTATGTAGATTTTGACAGTTGGGAATGTGTGTCTCACGGGAATCGTGCAAGGGATAAGTCCCTGCAGTCGGGCCATTCGTCTGTGTCCTCGGTGGATCAGATGAATAGAGAGTCTGCTGTGTAAGCAGGAGATCCCTGGTTCGAGTCGCGGTCGGGGCACACATTTTCAGCTGTCCCCATCGAGGTATGTCAACAACACCTGTCGGCAGCTGAAGGTTTCAATTAATTATCATTTATTCTAGAGAAGCTGCACGGTCATCAATGGTATTAGTTCTTTCGAGAACAGTTACTATCTTCATATATATAATTATAATCACCCTGCATATTCGAGGTTGCCTTCGAACTCCTTGCGGCGGACGTCGCGGCAGCGCTCCACCACTCCGGTACAGTACACGAAAAAGTGGACCCAATTTAAGACGTATGCAGTCCTCAACGGCGTACGCCAGGTGCGCACTGAACTCTGACGGCACGTAACATCATACCTACAAACAGGAGGCTGCCGGGTCATAGTTACTTATAATGATCAGCCTAAAACGTTTCTGGATGCGGCAAGGAAGGTCATTTACGTCCCTCCAACGTCGGATCACACACACGACGAACAGTGATCAACAGAAAGATCCCACTGCAGGCCGAGAAGCCGCTCTGACCCTCTCTACCAACCACCACGATATTATGGAACATGAATAGACTTTGCGCCCACATCGTGAACCGAGGACGTCGAGACAGGACCACATCCCGTGGCACCTCCACCAACGCCGCAATCCTTCCAGTAATTTACTGACGTCACAGACCGACATTGCCCTCTGCAGAGCGACACCAGGCCCATCAATCAGACTGGCCAATGGCGGAACTCCGTCCAGGGCCATTGATAGCACCGGACACTGCAGGCACTGCCGACAGCAGGATGGCAATCGATGCACTTCTCGTACCAAGGGAAGCTTTTGTGCTGGGGAGGCGTGAGTCAGCGCCATCGTCCGACCCGGACGCCACACGCGAAAACAACTTTCGCCGAAACGACGGCGTAGGACCAAGTCGGAACACGGCGGCTCCCACTCGTAGGAGAAAGAAGAACTAAACGTGCAGGACGCCGACTATGAGACTGATACCACTGCCACTGACTCCACCCCTCCAGAGCGGACAGCAGGGGGGGGGGGGGGGGGGGGGGGCGGAGTCCGTCTGCCAGTCCTCTGCGAAGAACAATGATCAACACGAAGGTTCCATTGTGATATGCCAGCTAAACTCGTTGGACAGAACAGGTAATAGGACTGTGAAAAGGGCCAAGTGTTGAAGTCAGTTTGTGCTTCTAATTGTCATTTATTGTAATTTATACGCAAAGTGCAATAGAAATGGCTGAGAGCCACAATTAAATTTCAAAACTTCAGAATATATTACATAGACCTTTAATGGCAGAAGGCCAGCATTTTTAACAACAAGAAATCTTAACAATCAACAAGATAAAAATTCAATTAAGATAGCAATAAAATAATTTGAGGAAACAACATATGCAAGGTGCAATACTAATGGCTGAGGGCCACAATCAAACTTCAAAATTTCAAGATATATTACCATAATCTTCAAAGGCAGAAGGCTGCAGTGTTTAAACTTGAAAGGTAAATTTAAAAATTAATTTTGCAAAATTTTAAGAAACAACAATAGCCATAAGCCTAAAATTTAAAATAGCTGAAAACAGATAATTAAACACCGGTGGCTCTCAGACGGCCTCCAGGGAGGGCGGTCTGCCCTCGTTCACTTAGGCGAGACAGGTGGTGAGCCCAACTACACTTGATCCGTCGGAACCCAACCAGGGAACAGGCACGGACCGACCGACACAACAACTTGATTCCCGTCAATCAGTGCATGAGAACCCGAACCGGAAATGTTACAAACGTGATAATCCACAACGGAGTACGTATTAGCTGTCAAAATTACACACCATGTTGGACAGTGACAACAGGTGAGGAAAGGACGCTGCCTGAAATTACGATAGTGGCCAGGGCAGGTAACCGGAACACTACCGGCCACTAGGCAGAAAATTCCGCTGGTACGCTTGAGTTTGAAACACGGTAATAGTTAACTCACTCAAAAGAACACTACCTGAATTTACGTCAGTGCCCAGGGTAGGTAACCAGAACACTAACGGCCACAAGGCAGAAAATTCCACTTGTGCACTCAAATCGTTGTCGACCAAAAATAGTTAATTGCACCGCATGGCGGCTAAATCTCAGTAATTGAACCACGCGGTGTTGCTCACCGGGAAACCTCCCCGACAGCAAACCACCGAAGCAAACCACCACAACAAGAATAGACGTGGCTTGGGTAGTTGAAACCACTACTCAACTTTGACGTCCTGGGCCGGCGAACCACGAAGCTCGTAGCGATTGGACAGCTCCACACACGCTCCGACACTGTGCAGGGACTGCCAGCAGCCCCAGCCGAACTGCACTACGCGGAGAACTTCCCTCGTCCGCAACAACCGAACAACTCACTCTAGACCCCCTTGCCAGAAACTATATGCACCAAACCAAAGATGGTACACGGCGCAAATATCGGTACACATCACTGCTCCCACACATAGAAGGAAGAAGAACCACGACGTAACCGCGACAAGGGCGGGAAACCAAACGCAGATAGACAGCAAAGTTCACGAAAACACAGAGTTGGGAGACAGTACGGCTCACATTGCAGGCTGCGAAGCCGTTCGGTCCTTCCCTATCAACCACCATGATGTTATGGAACATGAGCAGACTTCCGCGTCCACATCGTAGGTCATCGAGACTCAGCAGAACCCCGATCTGGAGCCCAATGGGCTTTCTCCACTGTCACCATGGATAACCCTGCCCAGCCACCGCACCGCCAGGCTTACCGCCTTGCCACGATGAATATCAACATAATTAGATCTCCTCCCAAGATCCAGTTTCTAAGCACTGTGGCGATTTTAATTGCGTCCTTCATCCCAAAGACCAAATCCCGCACTATATTCCTTGTCAGGAACTGGGTATGGTGACTCAGAATATTCATTTGTACGACACGAGGAAAAAGATACACGGCGACAGTTCTGCACACACACACACACACACACACACACACACACACACACACGCATCTTACCAGTCATTCGCGAAGCGACTGGATCGCATATATGCGTTACAAGGTCTTACACAGGGGTTGGTGGCCGCTAAACGATGGCCTCTGGCTTTTTCTGATGATAGTGGCTACATTACCACGGTGGATCTCCAAACTACTGGCGTAGTAACAGCCTCTGTAAGATGAATGTAACGTACCTCCAAGACCCGCACTGCCATCGACAAGTTTCCACAACGTGCGCGAACTGTGAAAGATGTCAGTCCCGATACGAATCGACTCATCTGCGCCAGACCAGCAGTCCGCAAGTAACTTATGCAGTTCAGCAAGGACGCAGCTGTGTGGCACCGGCAGAGCTGGGACTTGCGCTATGCGGCCCTCAGGCGCCTCGATGCTCTACCCCCATCACCGGACAGACAACGAGAACGACGCCGAATCAAAGATAACACATTGTTATTCAAGCGGCGCTTAGAAGGCACTCGCGAAGACACGACCGAACAGCAGAAGAGGTCCCCACCAAGCAACACATTACGGTGGACATGCGCCGACACCTCCGATAGTTTATCACACTCCTTACGACGCAAGAAGGTTGCTCCTGTGCGAGCCAAGCAACCATTGTAGAGTCATGGCGGATCATTTTCGTCATCTTTACGAGGAAAGAGATGTAGACGACGAGACCACTGGGAAAGCATTACAATAGGCGACATGCGCTATTGACTGGGTAACAGCAGCGGCATTACTGGAGGAAGTCTCGTCTGAGGAAGTGGACGACGCCTTGGACAAAGGTGTGGTCAACAAGTCTCCTGGGTCTGATGCATTACCTGTCGAATTTTACCGCACCTTCCCTGACATGATGATGCCCCAGTGGATTACAGTGTTCTGAGAACTCATGTCCCCAGTCTTCCTTCGTAAAAGGACTCCTGATACTAGTACACAAACCAGCAGGAGGGCAATCGGTCGATGACTATCGGACACTTACAATGTTGAACGCCGACTACAAGATCTTCGGTAGGCTTTTAGCATAAGCAGACATCGCCGGTGATTCTCGCCACAGAATCGACGACGCAGGGGGGAGGCGCCAACAAACAAATGGCCGCTGGCGACTGCAGAGAATAGCAATCGCCTCGGCATGCCAGCTGTGACTATGAGCGGCAATCGTCTCCACCGATTACAATCGGACCTTTGGCAGAGTGCACCACAACATTCTACTACAGCTGATGGACCGTATGGGATTTTCTCCAAGGCTCACCGGCACCATGCAGCACTCTCTGAGGGCAGCCAGCTCTCAGATCCAGGTCAGCTTACGGATGGTGGTCCGATACCCGTCAAGAGGACTCTGCGACAAAGTTACTACCTCTCTGCAATCGCGCTCTAGCCACTTCCCGGGGGTCTCAACCACAGGCTATCTGGCATCATCGTTCGAGAGACCACCTTCCACTCTAGGGCGTACGCCGACGACCTACTACTGCTGTTTCAACAAGTCGACAGCGCTGGATGTCGGGCGTGGTCTCGAGCCGGGCGCTGTCGCCCCCCTCCCGCCAGTTACTGACCTGAGATATTTGGGATTCCCATTTACGAAGCATGTGCTCGGAACGGCCGTGGCAAACTGTCAACGGTTGCTATAGATTGTTTGGGTGATGGTGCGCCAGGACCTACTCTGGGACATGAACCAGCAGCAACATGTGGAATTCCTGAACCTCTTTCTTTCTTTCTTTCTTGGGGCCAGTATCCCTCTTTAACGCGGGGTTGGATGTTTTACTATTGATGTGGCAGTGTTAGTTACAGAGGGTGGCCAGATGCCCTTCCTGCCGCCAACCCCCCCCCCCCCCCCCCCCCAGGACGGAATTAGCGTACCCCAGCTGTCTGCATCTAGTGTAAGCCATGTAAGTGTGAGAACATGTTCAAATGTTTGCGAGTCGTGTAACTGAGGCGGAAAGATGGGACCAGCCCGGTATTCACCTAGTGGGATATGGAAAACCGCTAAAAGCGACATCCAGGCTAGCTGGCAGACCGGCCCTCGTCGTTAATCCGACGGGCGGATTCGATCCTGTGCCCGAGCGCCTACCCGAGTCCAGGAAGCAGCTACTCTGGCAGATCAACTCCTGATCCACTACGTGGCATCAATAATCACTTGGCACCGGTCCGCCCTCTACCAGTGGCGACAGGTCGCAGACTTCAGGTGGCCTTCGTTTATTTCCCATCCACAGGACAAAAAATGGTTCAAATGGCTCTGAGCACTATGGGACTTAACTTCTAAGGTCATCAGTTCCCTAGAACGTAGAACTACTTAAACCTAACTAACCTAAGGACATCACACACATCCATGCCCGAGGCAGGATTCGAACCTGCGACCTTCCAGACTGTAGCGCCTAGAACCGCTCGGCCACCCCGGCCGACCATCCACAGGGGCACACATTTAACATGCGTTATGACACTCTATCCTCCTCTCTACGCAATGTAGGGCTGGGATTGGTTAATGTCCGAGCATGAGTAGCTGCCTTTCATATGAGTAGTATATGGAAACGATGGACCAGTCAACACACTTCCCTCATGGGTCGTCTGTAGGATGCCCTGATGCCTGTCTCTCACGCCCCACTGGTGCCGGTGCTCCCCCATGTATCGACATTCATTCTGGAATACATCTATGTGGCCTCGGATCTCCCTAAAACGTGCCGTTCTGTGGGCAATTCCGCGTAACGTGGTAGAAACAAAGTACCCAATTGTCAATCGGCCAGGAGTGTGGAAAACTATACACCTCCACTTTCTGCCAACCGCCGGACATACGACATGATATCAAGTCTCCAATAAAAAATATGTGATGAGACACAGGCTCCACACTACCGGATTAACGGACTCCCCACTTTGCCCCGGCTGTCGCCTCCTGGAAACTGACGAACATCGCTTCACGTGAGTGTCGTCTTCCGGCGTTTGGCGACTGACATAGAGGGTCTTAGCTTGTTACCTGTGTGTTCCACCTGACATGATTGAGCCTCGATACTCTCTTTGTCGGGATGACTGTTGCTTTCCCCTCACCCAATATCATGCGCTTACCTGGTTCAAGGGAATGACGGTGGATTATGTCTCAGGCAAAGAGGAAAAAATGGAACTTGATTAGTGGTGGTACCTGCAAAATGCTCGGACCGCTCTTGCACGCACACCGAGATACCGCACGCACTGTAAAATTATTTCCGCAGCTTTTTCGTAATCCCCCCCCCCCCCCCCCCCGGCTACCTGGGGAGTGCCAGGCTCACTGTAACGCACGGCGCAGCATCTCATCGAGGACAGCATGACCTGAATTGCAAGCAGTGACAAAGGAAAGGCATTACTTCGATTAGTTGATTCCGGGAATGCTGCATTCACTGAGACATTAGCAATGTAGCATGAGTTTGTTGTAGATATTTTGGACGGTATTGATGGACATACAGAACCGCTAGTGGCAGTGGACAAGATAACGTCAGCTGCACCATTTCTTGAAGGAAGATTCTTTTCGCTTAAGTAGCGCAAGCAATATATAAAGCTATTTTACTTTATACTTTGAATCACATTTTATTGTTACATTTTGCTTTATAACATTTTCATTTGTACACATTTACTAACTATAATCATGCAATTGCATAAAACATAGAAAACAAATAAAGAAATAAAAAACATTATAGACGAGTGAAACCTATCTCTTGGGAGAATTTTTGGGAACTGTTAGGAGCAACTACTGGTGACGGATGGTTCATTTCTTTTTTTATGGTAGAATTAATGTGGCGCTGTCAAGTAGCGGTAGATTTGATTGTTGTATCTTTTACTTCTGGAGATTAAACTTAGTGAGACGCCCTCCTAATTCTGCAGGACACGACAGGTAGTATAAGTTGTGGAAAGGGGCTAAAATAAGCGTCTGTCAGTTACGCTCGAACATACAAGCTTTTATTTGATCAAACATTACAAGAGCCAAGAATTTTTTATTTTTATTTTAGCTTTAGTTTTGGAACTTAATTAGCGGCTGAATGCGCCGTACAATCTCATGCCTTAAGGGCAAGACCACTTTAATTTAAAAACGGCTGAAGGCCAATAACTTAAAGGTCAACCAAAATCAGAATTTAAAAGGCAAAGCCTTATCTTAAAACAGTTCCTTAATTAGGCTGAAGGCCCAAATAATGTTACCCTTTAAGAGCAAAGAACTTAAATTCAAAATCGGCTGAAGGCCCAACACTTAAGACTGAATAACATTAATTTAAAAAAAAATGCTAAAGGCTTTGCGTAAAACAGTTCTTAAATTAGGCTAAAGGGCCAAACCATCTAACATCTTACGAGCAGAACAACTTTAATCCAGAATCGGCCGAAGACCCCAAGAATCTGACACTTTAAGAGCAAAACAACTTAAATTCAAAATCGGCTGAATGCCCAACACTTAAAGACTCAATAACATTAATATTAAAAATGTCTAAGGCTTTATGTAAACAGTTCTTAAATTAGGCTGAAGGCCCAAACCATGTGACGCCTTAAGGGCAAAACAACCATAATTTGAAAATCGGCTAGAAGCCATACAAGTACAAACAACAAGAACAAACAAGAAAAGGCAGTACACCCAAGGGCGCTCAGAAGTTCCGACGGTCGGCCTGGAATTCAAACACTAACGCTCGCTTAGGTGAGACAGGCAGTCGGCGCAACCATTGTCGATCTGACGACAACCCAAAAGACAGACAGTCAACGGACCCACCGACAAGATAACTTCTGCCTCACCTGACCAGCACACAACAGGGAATTCAATGTAGAACGTAGAAGGTATTGGCGCCCACAACAAATTATACATTGAGTTGTAAAACTACGCACCATGCTGGACAGCGAAAACACGGTGAGAAAAATACACTGCCTGAATTTACGTCAACGGCCAGGGCAGGTAACAGGAACGTTAACGGCCACAAGGCAGAAAATTCCGCTGGTGCACTTCAATTCAAATAACCAAGTACAGTTAAACTCCACCGGATGATGGCTAAAATTTGCCAACTTGGAAACACACGTTGTTGCTTGCGGGAATATCCCAACAGCTGACAACAAAATCCAAACGCCACAATGTGAACAGTCGTGACTTGCCGGCAGATTAACTCAAAACTCAACTTTCATGTCCAGGATCGGTGAGCCACGAACCTCGTAGCAATGGGAACAGCACCACACACTCCGACACTGCATAGAGGCCGCCAGCGGGCCCGGCCAAACTATGAATTGATACACACTGCTGCTGCCACCCATGGAAAGAGAGGATAACAGCATAATCGCGATATCCGCGGGAGACTAAACACAGAATAGGAACCAAGGTTTAATCCAACGCATAGCATGAGCCAGTCACGACTCACTTAGCTAGATGAGAAGATAGGTCCATGACAAAAAAGAAGTGGGCAGGTGGGCGGGGGGAACAAAACATGTGAGTAGGCTGATTGTTTACGAACGTAAAGGACAAGCGTTCGAATGTAAGTGGAGGCAACTGGCTTCTTTTTATTTAGACCCGTGCAAGCAATATTTTAAACCTTAATTCACTGCAAATTTTCTAAGTTCCACATTCTTTCAAAAGATTCCATTCTATAATAGTCTAGCCTTTAAACAAACAGACAAATGGGCATACTAAAAATATTGAAAATGGACGTATTTATTTGTAATTATTTCGACCGCCACCTGGTGTCTCTATAGTTTTCAGCTAACAGAGACGTATCAGCTGACTGGCAAATTTTCTAAGACCTTACGTGCGGATTACACGAGCGAGTGGATGTGCCATCCAGTATCTGTTGTTTCCAGTTCAATATTCGTTCTTCAACTATGGGAGATCCATTCGACCAATACTCTAAAAAGAAGAGATCGGTAGTTCTTTGATAGCGCGTCAGCTTACTCCACCGGTACCTGTAGTATGCATCGGATACAATCTCACAGCGGCTTTTTTTTTTTTTTTTTTTGCGTCGCAAATATTTCGTGCTTTATTTACTTTTTGTTATTAAATCATATTTTCTTTCTTTCTTTTACTTTTTTCAGAGTTCACTTCGGTAAATAATTAATTGTGGTTTGTAAATTTGATGTCTGAGACTAATCTTCCTTGGAAGATAATGTTTATCTGAGCTCCCACAACAATAAAAATAATCGTCCTTGGAGGGTGGTATTCATCCGACTTCCCATAAAAATACAAATTGTGGTGTCACCGCAAGGCACCACACTTGCTAGGCTGAGGCTTCAAATCGGCCGCGGTCCGTTAGTACACATCGGACCCGCGAGTCGCCACTCGGCTGGTCTTACGAGACAAGCTAGGGCACTGCCCAGTTCTACAGCTGACTTTAATAGGAATGGTTCACTCGTTATAGCTTCAGGTATCTCAATTGCAGAGACCCTAGTTAGCATAGCTTTCAGCTAAGTCAGTAGCTACGACCTAGCCAGACGACACATACAGTTTATGCATTGCCAATTGATCTATATGTGAGAAGCAATCAGAACTGCAAAGCAGTATTCGCAGTTCAGTCTATTACTGCACTTGTAAATATTATTGTACAAAGTCAAGATCGATGTTCATCGCTGATGCTGAATTAAAGCTAAGTATTTAATTGTATTCCTGTTTACTAACTTCTAATCACCTAAGATGTTCCAGATACATCCCGTCAAGTATAGTTCATTGACCCTCACCTCAGCCTACGTGATCAACGCGTGCAGTAATGGCCACACCTCGTGATCAGACTAAGAGTCAAATTGCGTGACTCAGCCGGGTCACCGTTTTTCCATGAGGCCCATAGTTCCGCCTCATAAACAACACAAATAATCTACCTTGGAGGTTGGTATTCATCTGACCTCCCATAAAAATACAAATAATGTAGTAACAAGTAGATTTTTGTTTTGAAATTAGTATTGTTGGCCTAATAACTATGTAGACTTTTAAAGAAAAATGAAATAAAATAAAATGAAGAGTAGGCTACATATAGCTTCAGTATTTTGTCCACGTGTCATTAGCGTCAAGAACAGCTTGGAACCTTCCCGGCATAGAACTGACAAGTCGATGGAAAAAGTCCTCATCCAAGGCAGTTCTCTCCTATGAAGAATGAACCAAATTCAATAGGGTATTCACAGTTCCCGGACGAGGACCTGGCCAACTGTCCCGCAGAGCCTTCTTAAGTTGCCCCCATTCGTGTTCTGTGGGAGATCAGGTGACTCTGGAGGCCACGGAAGACACCGAATAATATTCTCCCTCCTTTGAAACCAGCTGCCAATCCTAATGGTAGTGTGAGATGGATGATTGTCATGTTGGTAATTGAGACGTCCTTCGGGAAACCAAAGTCAGGTTCCAGGGATGATTACATTTTCAAGGAAATGTTCATAGCATGCTGAAATGAACTTGCCTTGGATACATTCGAAAGTGTCTGCACCCATGTGAGACATCCAGCCCCAACATTTCGCACTTGCGCGACTGCTTCGAGGGCTTGTGGCCACGAAGTGCGCGTGATATCATTCCCCATCTGTGCGTAAACAAGAACAGGACTTCCACTCGTTGACTCAGATGTGCACTCGTAGGGGAAAACGACTTTCCTCCAGTCGACGTCTTCAAATGGCTCTGAGCACTATGGGACTTTACATCTATGGTCATCAGTCCCCTATTCCCGGGTTCGATTCCCGGCGGGGTCAGGGATTTTCTCTGCCTCGTGATGGCTGGGTGTTGTGTGCTGTCCTTAGGTTAGTTAGGTTTAATTAGTTCTAAGTTCTAGGCGACTGATGACCTCAGCAGTTGAGTCGCATAGTGCTCAGAGCCATTTGAACCATCAGTCCCCTAGAACTTAGAACTACTTAAGCCTAACTAACCTAAGGACATCACACAACACCCAGTCATCACGAGGCAGAGAAAATCCTTGACCCCGCCGGGAATCGAACCCGGGGACCCGGGCGTGGGAAGCGAGAACGCTACCGCACGACCACGAGCTGCGGACTCGACGGTTTCCCAGGAACTCACTATTGCTAGTCTATCCACGGATTGTTCGCCAGTGAATGGTTCTTTGATAAGAACAAGACTGGTCCTGATTCCGTGGTCCCTTAATTTTCTAAGAGATGTTCTCGGCAAGCCCGGGAAATGTGAAGCTCTCCGTAGTTCCCGGATGAGTAACAAAGGAGCAATCTTTGCCGTCCTAACCAATCAGTTCCCTTGTCTCCGTGTAGAGACTCGTGGTCTTGCAGGTACTGGACGTCTCGCAACCTCACCATTATCTTAAATAGTCTACTCCACCTCCTTGCGGAAGCATCAACACCATAACGACGTACTGTCTCAGATGAACTGAAACCGTTTTCAACGTGAGCAATTATTCGCTCGTGAACATTTACGTCGGCAATTCTTAAGCAGACCTATGACGTATGCCAATCAGCTGATGCGTTTCGCTTAGCTGAAAACTATAGAACCACCAGGCGGCGATCGAAATAATTACAAATAAATAGTCCATTTTCAATATTTTTGCTGTGAACATTTGTCTGTTTATTTAAAGATAAAAGAAAGTTCAAATGTGTGTGATATCTTATGGGACTTAACTCCTAAGGTCATCAGTCACTAAGCTTAGACACTACTTAACCTAAATTATCCTAAGGACAAACACACACACCTATGCCCGAGGGAGGACTCGAACCTCCGCCGGGACCAGCCGCACAGTCCGTGACTGCAGCGCCTTAGATCGCTCGGTTAAACCTGCGCGGCTAAAGATAAAATCTATTATAAAACGGAATCTGTTGAAAGAACGTGAAATCTAGAAAAGGCTACAACTACACAATCTGTAGTGAATTAAGGCTTAAAATATTACCTGCACAGGTCTATATAAAGAAAGGGCAACTGACTTCAGTTAGATTCTAACGCTCGTCCTTTACGTCCTTAAACCATCAGACTATCTGGTTTTTTCGACTTTTTTGTTGTTGCTTTCATTTTGTTCGTTGCATTTGTGCGGGGCGGACGTCCCACGACACCCGTTCATCGTTGATCCATTCACTCAGTGCTTCATTACAGAGGGCAGCAAACCCTCTGACCGAACACGCTGAGCTGCCGTGCTGTATACACTCAGCCATTGAAGCAGGTGCGAAATGTTAGTCGATGTATCAATTCTGCCGACGTGGAGTTCTTCTATTTCAACCGTTTCTACGTGCTCTAATAATGATTTTCGAAAGAAATGGTACGATGAGTTATATTGCAATTAATCTCGACATATGCTGTATTGCAGCTGTTATATTGCTTCTATTTGACGATGTAAACAATAAACTGAAGCTCCACAGACGGCTGGAGTTGTGGATACTGGCACTTCTGATCTAAGGAATGCGCAGTACTCTGTCTTGGACTCTAAATTATCCGGGCCAGTCAATCTTTTTGCCTTTCACTGAACCAAGAGGGAACAATAACAGTAGAAGACGAAGAATGAAGTGCTCGGATTAAAGAGGGTGTAAGACAGGGATGCAGTCTTTCGCCCTTACTGTGCAATTTATATATGGAAGAAGCTATGACGGAAATAAAAGAAAGGTTCAATAGTGGAATTAAAATTCAAGGTGAAAGAAAATCTGTGATAACATTCGCTGATGACATTGATATAGTGAAGAGGGGTTACAGCATCTGTTGAATGGAATGAGCAGTCTAATGAGTACAGAACATGGACTGAAAGTAAATCGAAGAAAGAAGAAAGTAAGGAGAAGCAACAGAAATGAAAACCGCGAGAAACTTAACATCAGGATTGATCGTCACGAAATAGATGAAGTTAAGGAATTCTACTACCTAAGCAGGAAAATAACACATAACGGATGGGACAAGGAGGACATATGAACCAGACTGCCCCTGGCCAAGAGACGTCTACTAGTACCAAACAAATGCTTCAATGTGAGGAAGAAGCTTCCCAGAATATGCGTTTGGAGCACAGCGTTGTTTGGTATTGAAACGTGGACGGTGAGAAGAGAATCGAAGCATTTGAGATGTGGTGCTACAGACAAATGTTAAAAATCAGTTGGACTGATAAAGTAGGGCCGGCCGCGGTGGTCGAGTAGTTCTAGGCGCTTCAGTCCGGAACCGCGCGACTGCTACGGTCGCAGGTTCGAATCCTGCCTCGGTCATGGATGTGTGTGATGTCCTTAGGTTATTTAGGTTTAAGTAGTTCTAAGTTCTAGGCGACTGATGGCCTCAGATGTTAAGTTCCATAGTGCTCAGAGCAATTTGAACCATTTGATAAAGTAGGGAATGACGAGGTTCTGCGCAGAATCCGAGAGGAAGTGAATATATGGGGAATAGGATGGTAGGGCATTAGGGCATCTGTTAAGACATCACGGAATAACTTCCATGGTAATAGAGGGAGCTGTAGAGGAGAAAAATAACTTCCATGGTAATAGAGGGAGCTGTAGAGGAGAAAAACTGTAGAGGTAAACAGAGGTTAGAATACATCCACGAAATAATTGAAGCCGTAGACTGCAAGTGCTACTCCAAGGTGAAGAGATTGGCACTGGAGAGGAATTCGTGCCGGGCTGCATCAAACCAGTCAGAAGACTGACGACTCAAAAAAAAGTCGTGGCATCCAAAAACCTAAATGTGGCCGCATCTACTCAAAAAAAAAAAAGTATGACCACATCTCTGGAAGCAATTAAATGCAAATTGGAAGGGGACGGAAAAATTGATCAATAGGTAATGACATTTAAATTTGTTGGTCCGGACTGTCCAGCAATGGAAAAGCCGAAAAGGAAGTTAGGGAGCAAGAAGAAAAAGCGAATAAAGTGTCAGGGCATTTACATGATACTCCTTGGAAAAACAAACATGTAGGAAAGTATGAAAAGGTAAGAATATACAAAACAATAGTGAGACAAATTATGTAATACAGAACAGAGACGAGACTGGAAACATCAAAAACAAAAAGTCTTTTGGAAAACATGGAAATGAAAATACTTCGAAGGATTACAGGGAAGACGCTGCGAGACAGAGAGAATAATGAAAGCGTTAGAAAAGGATGTAAAGTGGATTCTATTAATGAGTAAATCGGAAGAAATAAATTACCAGCTGGCAAAGTAAATATTGGCCGTGCAAAGAAAAGATGGCGCGACAACCCCAGGCTACTGAAGGAAGTAGCCTTCAGCCAAGGAAGAAAGGAAGAAGAAGAAGAAAGCCATATTCCAGTTTGGTTTCTGCTTGGTTATGTCTGCAACGTAGATCGTTAAATACCTGTTGTTCGGTGTTTCATTTTCGTCGGTATTTTGGGAATGGTCTGAAACGTGAAATTCTGCGGTATGACGTCACAACTCTCCTCCCTCTCCACGTGCACGTCCTGTTTGGAGGTCTGCCTAATTCAGTAATCCCAGCTTCATTGGATATACCGGGAAGGTGGCGACGGCACAGTCGGGCGATCCGTCCCCGGGGCTGGCAGGGGATTAGCGCGAGATCCTCGCTGAAGCGCGGCTCTGTGCACAGGCTGCGTGGGGGGGGGGGGGGGGGGGGGGGGGGGGAAGGGGGGGGAGCAGTTTAAACATTTAAAGCGCGCCCGGCGCCTGTCGGTCACGCGCCCACGCCGACCCGACCCTGTGCAGCTGGGACGGTAAACTGGGCCCAGTAAATCTGCACCCAGGAATGGTAGAGAGAAGGTCCACTGGTCCCTCTGTCCGGACTCGCCCGGTTGACAGAAAAGCCGATTGCTCCTACGTGGTGTACTGATGGAGAGGACTCATGATGCTCGAACAAGAACTTGTAACACCATGATGAGGGTTTAATGTTTCCTACACTTCTGCCCATTAAAACTGCTACACCAAGAAGAAATGCAGATGATAAACGGGTATGCATTGGACAAATATATTATACTAGAACTGACATGTGATTACAGTTTCACGCAATTTGGATGCATAGCTCCTGAGAAATCAGTACCCAGAACAACCATCTCTGGCCGTAATAACGGCCTTGATACGCCTGGGCATTGAGGAAAACAGAGCTTGGATGGCATGTACAGGTACAGCTGCCCATGCAGCTTCAACACGATACCACAGTTCATTAACAGTAGTGACTGGCGTATTGTGACGAGCCAGTTGCTCGGCCATCATTGACCAGGCGTTTTCAATTGGTGAGAGATCTGGAGAATGTGCTGGCCAGGGCAGCAGTCGAACATTTTCTGTATCCAGAAAGGCCCGTACAAGACCTGCAAAATACGGTCGTGCATTATCCTGCTGAAATGTAGGGTTTCGTAGGGATCGAATGAAGGGTAGAGCCACGGGTCGTAACACATTTGAAATGTAACGTCCACTGTTCAAAGTGCCATGAATGCGAACAAGAGGTGACCGAGACGTGTAACCAATGGCACCCCATACCATCACGCCGGGTGATACGCCAGTATGGCGATGATGAATACACTCTTCCAATGTGTGTTCACCGCGATGTCGCCAAACAAGGATGCGACCATCATGATGCTGTAAACAGAACCTGGATTCATCCGAAAAAATGATGTTTTGCCATTCGTGCACCCAGGTTCGTCGTTGAGTACACTATCGCAGGCGCTCCTGTCTGTGATGCTGCGTCAAGGGTAACCGCAGCCATGGTCTCCGAGCTGATAGTCCATGCTACTGAAAACGTCGTAGAACTGTTCGTGCAGATGGTTGTTGTCTTGCAAACATCCTCATCTGTTGACTCAGGGATCGAGACGTGGCTGCACGATCCGTTACAGCCATGCGGATAGGATGCCTGTCATCTCGACTGCTAGCGATACGAGGCCGTTAGGATCCAGCACGGCGTTCCGTATTACCTTCCTGAACCCACCGATTCCATATTCTGCTAACAGTCATTGGATCTGGACCAACGCGAGTAGCAATGTGGAGATACGATAATCCGCAGTCGCCATAGGCTACAATCCTACCTTTATCAAGGTCTTAAACGTGATGGTACTTATTTCTCCTCCTTACACGAGGCATCACAACGACGTTTCACCAGGCAACGCCGGTTAACTGCTGTTGGTGTATGAGAAATCGGTTGGAAACTTTCCTCATGTCAGCAAGTTGTAGGTGTCGCCACCGACACCAACCTTATGTGAATGCTCTGAAAAGCTAATCAATTTCGTACCACAGCATTGTCTTCCTGTCGGTTAAATTTCGCGACTATAGCAAGTCATCATCGTGGTGCAGCAATTTTAATGGCAAGTAGTGTATTAACGCTGTTTAAATGCATTTTTTCGCACACAAGGGATGCCTAGTGTAAAACTATCAGATGAGGGCTAGAAAAGCACTTATTCAAAATGTAATTTGCCGCTTTAGGCTGCGGTCATACGGTTTCGACATCGGTGGATTCCTCCGCCGACCGACACTGGCCGGAGACGGCAGTTCTTTCGCTACGCCACTACGTGCTTGGTCAACCGATCTTACGCCCCAGACGAACAGACTTCGGACGACAATCGGTGAAATTCAGATCAGTTTGTTTTCCTCGGTCAAACACACCGACGTTCTCGCACACGAAATATGGAGCGTGAGAAACAGATAAGTTTGTTGCATCTAGAGGATGAAATATCATAATCCGGATATAGCTCGGAATCTATGGATTGAAATCGCAAGTTTATTCAAAACCTCAAATAGGCAAAATCTTTATTGGAAAGTTGGTAACAAAACGTTTCGCATCATCACATATACACATCAAAAATGTTTTGCATCACCTCGGTTCCGAGAGTTCCGGAACCTGTACAGAAAAATGAAATAGAGAACAACATAGCTGGCCGGGGTGGCCGAGCGGTTGTAGGCGCTACAGTCTGGAACCGCGCCACCGATACGGTCGCAGGTTCGAAACCTGCCTCGGGCATAATGTGTGTGTGATGTCCTTAGGTTAGTTAGGTTTAAGTAGTTCTAAGTTCTAGGGGACTGATGACCTCAGAAGTTAAGTGCCATAGTGCTCAGAGCCATTTTTTGAGAACAACATAAACATCATTTCCGCCCTTTTTATTGCTCATGAAAGCCACACATTGAATTTTGTACCACCATACAGCGAGACCTTCATTGGTGGTGGTCTACATTGCTACACACACCGGTACTTCTAATACCCAGTAGCACATCCTCTTGCATTGATGCATAGCTGTATTCGCCGTGGCATACTATCCATAAGCCCATCAAGGCACTGTTGGTCTAGATTGTCCCACTCCTCAATGGCGATTAGGCGCAGATCCCTCAGAGTGGTTGGTGGGTCACGCCGTCCGTAAACAGCCGTTTTCAATCTATCCCAGGCATATTCGATAGGGTTCATGTCTGGAGAACATGCTGGCCCCTCTAGTCGAGCGATGTCGTTATCCTGAAGAAAGTCATCCAAGGTCATTCACAACATGTGCACGATGGGGACGCGAGTTGTCGTCCATGAAGACGAATGCCTCGCCAATATGCTATCGATATGGTTGCACTACCGGTCGGAGGATGGCATTTACGTATCGGAACTTCCACCTTGCTGCACTCGCTGGACAGTGTGACTAAGGCGTTCGGCCTTATCATGTTGCCTGTTAACACGTCTGCAACGATTGTCTGGTTGAAGGCATATGAGACAGTCATTGGTGAAGAGAACGTGATGGCAGTCCTGAGCGGCCCATTCGGCATGTTGTTGGGCCCATCAGTACCACGTTGCATGGTGTCGTGATTGCAAAGATAACTCTCGCTATGGACGTCGGGAGTGAAGTTGCGCATCATGCAGCCTATTGTGCACAGTTTGAGTAGTAACACGATGTCCTGTGGCTGCACAAAAAGTATTATTCAACATGGTGGTGTTGCTGTCATGGTTTCTCCAAGCCGTAATCTGTAGGTAGCGGTCGCCCACTGCAGTAGTAGCCCTTTGGCGGCCTGAGCGAGGCATGTCATCGACAGTTCCTATCTCTCTGTATTTCCTCCATGTGCGAATAACATCGCTTTGGTTCACTCTGAGACGCCTGGACACTTCCCTTGTGGAGGCCCGTTCCTGGCCCAACGTAACAATTCGGACGCGATCGACCGGCGGTATTGGCCGTCTAGGCATGGTTGAACTACAGACAACACGAGCCGTCACCTCCTTCCCGGCGGAATGACTGAAACTTATCGGCTGTAGGACCCCCTCTTTCACATAGGCGCTGCTCATGCATGGTTGTTTACATCTTTTGCTGGCTTTAGTGACATCTCTGAACAGTCAAAGGGACTGTGTCTGTGGGACAATATCCACAGTAAATGTCTATCTTCAGAAGTTCTGGAAACTGGGGCGATGCAAAACTTTTTTAATGTGTGTATATTTATAAAACTTGTCTAGTTATTCTGATAACTGAGGACAGTGTGTATTTCACTCGCTACGTTCTTTACGATACAGGAAAGCTCATTCTCATGCATTCGGTGTCTCTTTAACAGCAAAAGCGGCATTGGAGCACTCGCATCCAAGGACAGAGACGTCGTGATATACACCGACACTGAGAATTTAAAATCTAACCTACTCCTTACATAGAATGGATTTTAACCTCACACATCCTCCTTGACACTGTCAAAAACTGACGGAGAAAATCGGACGCACTATGACCACACTATCGGCTGATGTTATCGGGCGACCTCTGGCGACGGTGTCTGACGACCGTTGTCAGTGCCACTGTCAACGCAGCCTTGGTCACACGTCCACGCACAGGGATGCCATGTGTAACATCATCACAGCAGAGGGGATAATGAGTGTTGGAAATATCGTGTGCCACAATATGTACACAGGGACGCACAGTGATGCCACGTGTGATTTACAGATTCAAGTCTAGTGCAACCCCCCCCCCCCCCCCAACTCCCGCCTCGCCTACTTCTCGTAACTGAATTGTAGCCAACTTGCTTTCCTCTCGTCTCGTAGATGTTGCCCCACTTGCTTTCTTCCATGTTAGTCGCTTCGCGAGCTCTAACGCTTATGCAGTAAACGGTGCATAATGATGTGACAAATCAGTAGCTTTGGTATTTCTTTCCGTCAGTGTATTTCTGTTCACTTACTCTTTGCATGACAACCTAATAGAAACGTAAATGACATACTTGTCCACAGCCGGCCGCTGTGGCTTCAGTTGGGAACCGCGCTGCTGCTACGGTCGCAGGTTCAAATTCTGCCTCGGGCATGGATGTGTGTGATGTCCTTATGTTTAAGTAGTTCTAGGTCTAGGGGACTGATGACCTCATATGTTAAGTCCCATAGTGCATAGAGCCATTTGAACCATTTTTGAAGTTGTCCATATATTCACTTAAAATAACCAACAGCTTCTCAGTAATCATCATCTCAGCCGAACTTCGTAGCATTTGTGTATTAATAACTATTTATCTATTTCAGTCATCTTATAGTGAGTTTATATGGTGATATGTAGTCATTGTTTTGGAAGAGTGAATGTGAGTGCCTGAACGTGTTACCTTGCTCATCTCAGTCAGACATGAGATTTCAGAGATTTTTCAAGTTGAATTTGAAGCATCTTGTGTTAAGGCAAATCTGCCAAAGAGACGTTGTACTTCGAGTTCATTTTGGTCAGTGAGGTGTTTTGGAGGCCGCATCGGATAATAAAAGATTTAGTATCGTCTACATTATACTGAATTCTTTTTGTGTTATATACAGCGTGGTCCGAGTATTGGTGTGGCTAATACTTGTTAATGTAGTCGGAGTTATCGTTGCCGTCCAGTGTGGCCGTGCGGTTCTAGGCGCTTCAGTCTGGAACCGCGTGACCGCTACGGTCGCAGGTTCGAATCCTGCCTTGGGCATGGGTGTGTGTGATGTCCTTAGGTTAATTAGGTTTAAGTAGTTCTAAGTTCTAGGGGACTGATGGCCACAGATGGTAAGTCCCATAGTGTTCAGAGCCATTTAGTTATCGTAAAGCACGTCAACGATTTACAAGCTCCACGCACTTTTGTGAAACTGTGTTAACCAAATCAGTAAGAGTCGTGATAGTTAATCAGAGAGATGGGTAAGGTATTAGTTAGGACCTTTTTAAAGTGATGATTTTTTTAAAATTTTTGTCAGATGCAGCCCTACTTTTTCTACTTCACACCGGGCGTTCAGGAACTTCAATGGAAAACACAGAAACTAAGTTACTCTCGTGTGTACCAAATAAGCTGGGTATCCAACAAGAATACGACAGGAAGACAACCCCTGCCACAAAAAGTAGTTACTGTATCGAGGTGCCTTGCTAAGCACGCAGCAACTAATCAGCTTCTTCATAGGGCCAAACACATTGAGAGGAACTACGGCAGAGTAATACTGGCAATTAACAGCAACTAATTTACAGGAGGGAAGGTTGTTAAACAAGTTCTGTCATAGAAATAACCTTGGATACAGGTATTAATCAACCACAACATTATTCACATTCAGCTTACGATGTCTCTATTTATAGAGTTTCTCGTATGTCGAAGATTTTCTTGAAACGTGGCGTGGATGAATCATTTAACGGATAGAGAATTTATTGATCTCGAGCAATCAAAAATTTAACACATGCAGGCCCTTTTAACAGCATTTATCTATAACTTCTCATTTACCAAGAAAGAGTACCCATAAACCTAATAAAACTAGACAACAAACTGAATAACGATATTAAAGAAATTACTAAAGAAAACTTTTTTAAGAAGGCAGTCAAAAAGTATCTGTTAAGTATCGCATTTTAAAAAGAGAATGATTACGTGTAAAAAGCAGTGTACGGATTTAGTGAAACATGCAGTACAGGGAAATTATAATAGAACACCTCTGTTATTTCGCAACACACTTTCGCACTGTAATATATTTCCTTTTGTGGAAAACCTAATATCAACGCCCTGCAAAAGATAAACTAACGTCTTATCCTCTTTCTGAGCATAGCACATCACTCATTACGCAGATTCAGTGTTTTAAATAAGGTGATGAGAAGCTACGGTACACAAAGTTGAAACCAAATACCATCGTCAGAATCGTGATATCATTTGACAGTGTGTGTAGTTACTAGTGTTCGGAAATGAATGAACGGTGCAACACTAAGTTTTGTAAGCGCCAACATGGTCCCTGCCATATAGCCACAGTGGAGTACGCGTCTCTTCTTTATCAAACTAGAACTACAAGTATGTAAATGCCAGTGTACATGAAGAATATTTTCTGTTTTTAGACAGTGATAGTACTTATGTCTGGCATCACTGTAAAACTAAGCTATGGATGAGTAGAACTAAAATTGGTACATGAATAACAAAGGTAAGTTACAACATAGAATAGGAGATCCTTATAAAGGTGAGTGAGCATTTTTCGGGAAGTCAAATGGGCATCCTTGAAGGGAAGGCGAAGTTCTTTTCGAGGAACACTATTGAGATAATTTTGAGATCCGTCATTTGAAGCTGATTGCAGGATGATTCTAATGCAGCAAACGAACATTTCGCTTAAGGACCATCAAGATAAGTTAAGGGAAGTTAGGGCTTGTACGGAGACATATAACCAGTCGTTTTTCCCTTCCTCAAATTGCGAGTGTAACAGGAAAAGAAATGATTGCTATTGGTACAGAGTACCCTCCGCTACGCACCGTACGATTGCTTGTTGAGTATGTATGTATATGTACGTATATACTCACCATCAGATCAAAATAAAAACTTGACCGACGGATACAATGTTTTCCGTGTACATTGTACATGGGCATTCATCGGTGTAATTTTAGTACAATTATTGACGTGATACATTGTTAAGGGAAGTTAGGACTTGTACGGAGACATATAACCAGTCGTTTTTCCCTTCCTCAAATTGCGAGTGTAACAGTCTGAGACAATATTTTTATCTATGGCCGTGAATCGCCTTAAGGAATAACAAACATATTGCGATGTAAACAAATTCTGTGTGAAAGCGATAGCTGACTGTCGTACCAAAGACGCTTTAAAATAACCTGGAGAAACAGAACAGTATCCGAGCAGCTACATAAAGCCGGCATTTCACCCACGTACAGACTGTTGCCCTCAAGCAGCCACGCGAAGTACTATCATTATATCTGTGAAAGCCTTGTATGCATTAGATGTGGATCTCAGATTCAAAAAGTGATTATGTGATGGTAAAGTTCTGGCTTGTGCCAAGCGTACGAAAGAAAAAAGTGACAACTTTTCAGTGAGTGAAATAAAAGCGCCAGTGGGGAACGGGTAAAATTTATATTTTAGCTCAAGTTTGCACATCGTCCTCCGCTGCTGTTTTGGTCCACACAGCAGTACGTCAGTCCCTTCAGTACACCACATAACTCTCCCTTGTGACACCAAAATTTCTGACACTCGCCAGTTCCCCACAGTCTGTCGCACGAGTTTCTTACTATTGTAGCAGTTGTAAATGTTTACTCGTCTTGAAGGCAGTCGCTGAGAAAACGTCTTGCTTCTGCTGCATTAAACGTGGCAGTAACGTATATTAAACGCCTGTCTGCAGTTTCCTGCGCTGAATAATTCATGTTTGTACGTCTACCGCGCAACACATTAGTAACTTCTCTAGTTACGCAGAGGCATTCGCAGAGTGCCTAGCAAACAACTCCAGTGATGAGGGGCGCAGTGTGGGCAATTATGCATGAGGCTGTAGGCAGCAACGCAATGCCAGACTGAGGTCCGTTAATGTACGGTACTGCGTCTCGCGTGCTCTTGTGAGTGTAGTAGAGACAGGAGGGGGAGAGAGAAAATTACTCAAGTGCAAGTTTTACCTCAAGGACAAAAAACTAAAAAAAAGAAAGCAGGTGACTTAGTATCCTTTTGTATGTGAGGAGCATCGTGCAGAGCCAGCAGAGAGATCGTTAATGCGCGCCTGTGCAGTGTCTCTCGACTTGTACCAGTATCCTCTCCTTGACAGAGAAAGAGCATACGACACTACTGATGAACACATTCTTTGGACGGGGAAGTTAAGCTCGGCGGTCGCCTCGGAGCTGTTAGAGGAGGAATAATTCGTGTGCCAGCACCAGATTTCATCCTATGCCTTCCCTTCATCTGTAACAACACAAATCCCAGACTACACTGTTCAAGCACTCCTTCATTCACCCACACAACACAGAAACAGAATGAATAGCAAGTCGTAAGAAGGCAACGCCGGCCGGTGTAGCCGAGCGGTTCTAGGCGCTTCAGTCCGGAACCGTGCTGCTGCTGCGGTCGCAGGTTCTAATTCTGCCTCGGATGTGTGTGATGTCCTTAGGTTAGTTAGGTTTAAGCAGTTCTAAGTTCTAGGGGACTGATGACCTCAGATGTTAAGTCCCATAGTGCTCAGAGCCATTTGAACCTACTGCACTCCCCTGACTTAAGCCCCCGTGTGTTCAACTCGATTTCTAACCTGAAGGAAACACTTCACGGCATTCGCTTCACAACTGCTACAAATTCGTCGGGCAATAGACCGCGCCGCTCGAACTGTCAACACAACTGGCACTGCTAAGAGTATCCTACGACTTCTACATCGCTGGCCATGGGTTATACACGACCGCACGCCAATGCGCTGAGGCGCTCGACGCTGCTCAAACTAGTAGTTCTCTGAATACATCAGAGTGGGCATTTAGGTTAAACTCATTCTGTTCATTCAGTTGTAATTCCGGTTGCCGTTTTCTGTGCACAAAAATCTTCATTTCCTCGAGTAGGTTTAGTTACTGCCCGTTTGGCACCCTATGCAGCACTTTCATATTATTCTGTGTGTTTCCTACCGAATGTTTTTCTCTGTCCAAATGTGTACCGAAAGCGCTCTTATTTTGGTTATACGTATGCTCTCTAAAACGAGTCTTGAAATTTCTTCCTGTCTGACCGATATAAAACTCGTCACAGTCTTGGCAACTGGTCTTATAGAATCAGAGCACAAATATTTGTTGCTGTTATTGCCACTTTGTGGCATAGCCGAAACTGATGATAGTGAAGTGTGAAAGTTAGTGTGATCAAGATAGATCTGTAAAATAAAGGGCCAAAATATGAACACAGACTAATTTTTAGACTGTGTAGATTGCAGATTCCTTGACTTGCGCCATAGGGTGGTGGGGTGTCGGGTTCCGCTGAACAGCTCAGGAGTCCACTATACGCAGGGGCGGCTACACGAGTAGCAGGGGCTGTGTGGCGTGGACTGGGCGGTTTTTTAGGTTAGAGGGTCTCGGGAAAACAAAAAAGGGCTTCAGTCACAAAGGGTGCAGGCCGAGCAGAGGAAGAACGTAGATACAGGAACCATCGGTATAACAGTTGTAAATTGTCGTAGCTGTGGAGGGAAACTACTAGAGCTCCAAGCGCCTATAGAAAGCACTAGGGCTCAAATCGTTACAGGCACTGAAAGCTGGCTAAAGCCGGAGAAAATCTCAGCCGAAATTTTTTCGAAGACCCTAACTGTGTTAAGAAAGGGTAGCTAAACAAGGCTGGCAGTGGCGTGTTTGTTGCTGTTAGAAGTAGTTTATCTTGTCGCGAAATTGAAGTAGATAGTTCCTGTGAGTTAGTATGGGCAGAGGTCATTCTTGTCAACCGGAATAAAATAATAAATCGGTGCTTTCACCGATCTCCCAGTTAAGATGATACAAATGTTGAAAGGTTCAAAGAAAACTTGAGTTTGATTTCAAAGAGGGCGGAGAAGCGGACAGAGGCTCGGGGCGTTTTCATATCCTAGGGGTTGGAAACTGCCCCTGAAGGCGGAAGAATCAGCAAAGATCAACGGCATGAGGATGCAGAAGGCAATAGAAACCACTGAATTAGAGACACAAAACGTATATCCACAGGACAAGCGGGCTGTAATTGAAGAAGTATCATGATGATCTCTCCTTTAGCAAAAGATTCCTGAATAGTCCCCCATTCGGATCTCCGGGAGGGGACTGCCAAGGGGGAAATTACTATGAGAAAAAGATTGAATAATCAACGAAATAATAACATTCTGCGAGTCGGGGCGTGGAAGATCAGAAGCTTGTAAGTGGTAGGGAAACAACAGAACCTGAGATTGGAAGTGCAAAGGCTCAATCTAGATATAGTAGGGGGCAGTGAAGTGAAGTGGAGAGAAGACAAGGATATCTGATCAGATGAGTACAGGGTAACATCAACAGCAGCAGAAAATGGTATAATGGGAGTAGGATTCGTTATGAATATGAAGGTAGGGCAGAGAGTGTGTTAATGTGAACAGTTCAGTGATAGAGGTATTATTATCAGAATCGACAGCAAACCAACACCGACAACGGTAGTTCAGGTAGACATGCCGACATCACAAGCTAAAGATGAGGAGACAGAGAAGGTGTATGAGGATACTGAAAGGGTAATACAGTATGTAATGGGAGATGAAAATATAATAGTCATGGAGGACTGGAATGCAGTTGTAGGGGAAGGAGTAGAAGAAAAGGTTACAGGAGAATATGGGCTTGGGATAAGCAATGAGAGAGGAGAAAGATTAATTGAGGTCTGTAATAAACTACAGCCGGTAATAGCGAATACTCTGTTCAGGAATCACGAGAGGAGGAGGTGTGCTTGGAAAAGGCCGGGTGGTACGGGAAGATTTCAGTTGGATTACATCATGGTCAGACAGAGATCCCGAAATCAGATACTGCATTGTAAGGCATACCCAGAAGCAGATATAGACTCAGATCACAATATAATAGTGATAAAGAGTAGGCCGAAGTGTAAGACATTAGTCAGGAAGAAACAATACCCAAAGAAGTGGGATAAGGAAGTACTAAGGAATGACGAGATACTGTTAAAGTTCTCTAAGGTTATAGATACGGCAATAAGGAATAGCTCAGTAGGCAGTACAGTTTAAGAGGAATGGACATCTCTAAAAAGGGCCATTACAGAAGTTGGGAAGGAAAACATAGGTACAAAGAAGGTAACTGCGGAGAAACCATGGGTAATAGAATACATACTTCAATTGATCGATGAAAGGAGGAAGTACAAAAATGTTCCGGGAGACTCAGGAATACAGAAATACAAGTCGCTGAGGAATGAAATAAATAGTAAGTGCAGGAAAGCTAAGACGAAATAGCTGCATGAAAAACTTGAAGAAATCGAAAGAGAAATGATTATAGGTGGGACTGACTCAGCATACAGGAGAGTAAAGACAACCTACGGCGACATTAAAAGGAAGGGTGATAACATTAAGAGTGCAACAGGAAAGCCACTGTTAGTTAAATGCAGACGAGAGAGCGGATAGGTGGAAAGAATACATTGAAAGCCGCTATGAGCAGTAAGATTTGTCTGATGTCATAGAAGAAGAAACAGGGGTCGATTTAGTAGAGATAGGGAATTAGAATAAGAATTTAAAAGAGCTTTGGAGGACTTCAGTTCAAATAAGGCAGGAGGGATACATAACATTCCATCAGAACTTGTAAAATTGTTGGGGGAAGTGGAAACAAAACGACTATACACGTTGGTGTGTAGAATGTATGAGTCTGGCGACATACCATCTGACTTTCGAAAAAACATCATCCACACTATTCCTAAGGCGGCAAGAGCTGACAAGTGCGAGAATTATCGCACGATCAGCTTAACAGCTCACGCATCCAAGTTGCGTGTTGCGTTCACAAATAATATACAGAAGAATGGAAAAGAAAATTGAGGATGCGCTAGATGACGATCAGTTCGGCTTTAGGAAAGGTAAAGCCACGCGAGAGGCTATTCAGACGATGCGGTTAATAATGGAAGCAAGACTAAAGAAAAATCAAGACACGTTCATACGATTTGTCGACCTGGAAAAAGCGTTCAACAATGTACAATGGCACAAGATGTTCGAAGTTCCGATAAAAATAGGGCTAAGCTATAGGGAGCGACGGGCAATATACAATATTTAGAAGGGCCAAGAGAGAATAATAAGAGTGGACGACCAAGAACTAAGTGCTCGTATTAAAAAGGGAGTAAGACAAGGATGTAGTCTTTTGCCCCTACTGTTCAACCTGTACATCGAGGAAGCAATGATGGAAATAGAAACAAGGTACAGGAATGGAATTAAAATTCAAGGCGAAAGGATATCAATGATAGGATTCCCTGATGACTTTGCTATCCTGACTGAAAGTGAAGAGGAATTACACGATCTGCTGAACGGAATGAACAGTATAATGAGTACATAGTATGGACTGAGAGTAAATCGAAGAAAGACGAAGGTAATGAGAAGTAACAGAAATGAAAACAACGTGAAATTTAATATCAGAATAGATGGTCACGAAGTCAATGAAGTTAAGGAATTCTGCTACCTAGGCATTAAGATAACGAGTGACGGGCGGAGCAAGGACATCAAAAGCAGACTAGCAATGACAGAAAGGGCATTCCTGGCTAAGATAAGTCTACTAGTGTCAAGTATCGGCCTTGATTTGAGGAAGAAATTTCTGAGAATGTACATCTGGAGTACAGCATTGTATGGTAGTGAAACATGGACTGTGGGAAAACCGGAACAGAAGAGAATCGAAGCATTTGAGATGTGGTGCTACAGACGAATGGTAAGGTAAGGAATGAGGAGGTTCTGTGCAGAATCGGAGATCAAAGGCATATGTGGAAAACACTGATAAGGAGAAGGGACAAGATGATTGGACCTTTTAAGACATGAGGGAATGATTTCCATGGTACTAGAGGGAGCAAATAATAGAGGTCGTAGGTTGCAAGTCTGAGATGAAGAGAGTAGCACAGGAGAGGGCCGCATCAAACCAGTCAGAAAACTGATGACTGATGATCCCAAAAAAAAAAAAAAAAAAAAAAAAAAAGTTGACGAAAATACGTGTTTAATTCCGGATGTACGCATAAAACGTCATCCGAAGTTGTACTAAACGCATTCTCTGAAAATTATTTCCAGCATTTAGTTCATGAGCCCACGCGAATAATAAACTGCTGTGAAAACACACTTGACCACTTAGCAACAAATGACCCTGAATTAATGGCGAGCATCAAAACGGGTACAGGGATTAGTGAACTCAGGGTTGTCGAAGCGAGATTGAATATAGTAATCCCCAAATCCCTCAAAAATAAACAAAAAATATACCTAGTCAAAAAAAAAAAATGGTTCAAATGGCTCTGAGCACTATGCGACTTAACTTCTGATGTCATCAGTCGCCTAGAGCTTAGAACTAATTAAACCTAACTAACCTAAGGATATCACACACATCCATGCCCGAGGCAGGACTCGAACCTGCGACCGGAGCGGTCGCTCGGCTCCAGACTGTAGCGCCTATAACCGCACGGCCACTCCGGCCGGCATACCTAGTCAAAAACGCAGATAAAAATTCACTTGACGCCTTCCTGAGAGACAGTCTCCACTCCTTCCAAATTAACAGTATAATTCAAAGATATAATATCGGCAGCAGTTGAGAGATTTATACCAAATAAATTAACAAACGACGGAGCTGATCCTATTTGGAACACAAAACGGGTCAGAACACTGTTGCATAAACGACGAAACAAAGATGCCAAATTTAAACTGACGCAAAATCTCCAAGATTGGCAATCTTTTACAGAAGCTCGAAATTTGGTGCGGACTTCAATGCGAGATGCTTATAATAGTTTCCACAACGAAACTTTATCTCGAAACCTGGCAGAAAATCGAAAGAGATTCTGGGCTTATGTGAGGTATGCTAGCGGCAAGACACAATCAATGCCTTCCCTGCGCGGTTGCAATGGAGATACTATTGAAGACAGTACTGCCAAAGCAGACTTGCTAAACACAGCCATCCGAAATCTTTCACAAAAGAAGACGAAGTAAATACTCCAAAATCCAAATCAAGAACAGCTGTCAACATGAGTAACGTCGAAGTAGATATCCTCGGAATAGTGAAGCAACTTAAAACACTTAATAAAAGCAAGTCTCCTGGTCCAGACTATATACCAATTAGGTTCCTTCCAGAGTATGCTAATGAAATAGCTCCATACTTAACTATTATGTACAACCGTTCAGTCACGAAATATCCGTCCCAACGACTGGAAAGTTAAACAGGTCACACCAATGTTCAAGAAAGATTCCATATCGTTAACGTCGATATGCAGCAGGATTTTGGAACATATATTGTGTTCGAACATTATGAAGTACCTCGAAGAAGACGGTCTATTGAAACACAGTCAACATGCATTTAGAAAACATAGTTCTTGTGAAACACAACTAGCTCTTTACTCGCATGAAGTGTTGAGTGCTATTGACAAGGGATTTCAGATCCATTCCTATTTCTGGATTTCCGTGCTTATGGAATATCGCATCAGCTATGTAACTGGATTCGTGATTTCCTGTGAGAGAGGTCACAGTTCGTAGTCATCGATTGAAAGTCATCGAGGAAAACAGAAGTAACTTCTGGCGTTCCCTAAGGTAGCCTTATAGGCCCTTTGCTGTTCATTGTATATATAAACAATTTGGGAGACAATCTTAGCAGCCGTCTTATGTTGTTTGCAGATGACTAGTAAAGTCATCAGAAGATCAAAACAAATTGCAAAACGATTTAGAAAAGATACATGTCTAGTGCGAAAATTGGCAGTTGGCTCTAAATAACGAAAAGTGTGAGGTCATCCACTTGAGTACTAAAAGAAATCCCTTATACTTCGGTTACACGATGAATCAGACAAATCCAAAGGCTGTAAATTCAACTAAATACTTAGGAATTTCAATTACGAACGACTTAAATTGGAAGGAACACATGGAAAACGTTGTGGGGAATGCTAACCAAAGACTGTGTTTTATTGGCAGGACACTTAGAAAATGTAACAGATCCACTAAGGAGACTGCCTACACTACGCTTCTCCGTCCTCATTTAGAATATTGCTGCGCGGCGTGGGATCCTTACCAGATATGATTGATGGAGTACATTGAAGAAGTTCAGAGATGGGCAGCACCTTTTGTATTATCGCGAAATAGGGGAGAGAGTCCCTGAAATGATACAGGATTTGAGATGGACATGATTAAAATAAAGGCGGTTTTCGTTGCGGCGGAATTTTCTCACGAAATTCCAATCATCAACTTTCTCCTCCGAATGCGAAAATACTTTGTTGACACCGACCTACTTTTGGGTATGGTGTTTGTTCTTTCCGTGCGCTTTGCGGGATTGGAACAATACAGAATTTCGAAGGTGGTTCGATGAACCCTCTGCCAGGCACTTAAATGTGATTTGCAGAGTATGCATGTAGATGTAGATGTAGACTTTATGTCTTCAGTTGATGATTTTATTTTTACCAAATTTATTTTCTTCAAACAGTATTGTCTCCTTCAGACTACTTTCGTTCGGCAGCTATGGAAGGGCGGAATCGTTGTTTCCAGTCTTAGTAGCAGCGCTGAAAGTCATTCAGTGGTGAGGCCTTTCTAACATGTCCGTCACATTTTTTGAATGTTCTCCATGACTCAAAATGACGCCCTTTTAAGAATTTTTTCAATTTAGGGAAAATAAAAAAATCACAAGGAGCCAGATTAGGTGAAAAGGCGGTGCTGTAACACACCAGGAATGCCTTTTGAGCACGAAAATTCGATGATACATGGGTGTGGTCATGTGACATGGGACGTTGTCATTGTGTAGCATCCACTTGTCTCCAAACTCCGGTCTCACTCAGTTCACCCTTTTCCGTAGACTTCCAAGAACGTATTTGTAAAACATTTAGTTGATACTTTGTCCTATAGGAACAGATTCTTTATGCACGATAACCCTTACTGCCAAAAAAGGGAATCAACATTTCTTTGATCTCTGATTTGCTCATTAGAGTTTTTATCGGTGGAGGTGATGTCTCAGTGTACCACTCCTCACTTTGGCGCTTTGTTTGAGAATCGTACTCAAAAATGCGTGAGTCATCATCTGTGATGACACGACTGAACTATTCGCGGCCATTGGCATCCATTTCAAGAAGATCAATACACACATTACTTAGATTGTCCTTTCGCTTAGTTGTGACATGTTTAACATGTCACCTACCGTCCTTATTGTTAAACGCCGGTCTGATCTCACAAGAGCATGCACACATTCGACATTTTTTTAGGGTTTTAAAGTTGAAGGTCTCGCTGAGAGTTCATCTTCAACATATTCAAGGTCATCCAAAAATGATTTGTGCCAGTGATAACTTGTGCTCTTGATAAGGAATATTCCCCGTAGACCTGTTTCGACTTTGCAATGGTCGCACTCGCGGTTCCCCCAAGTGTATCATGAAACTCGCTGGCATAACGTTGCTCTAAATTTCACTGTTAAGTTTTGATAACATAGAACAAAAAAACGGACTTTCGCTGATAGTACTCTAAAATTCGTGATGGCTGTACGGAGCTGCAACTCGAATTGAGCATCTGAAAGGGAAGAACACGCCCGTCTACACAAGTTTCCCTTACAATTTCACGTTACTAATCCTTATTCAGTTTTTTTAACCTGCTCACGCCTTTTTTCGGTTTCTCCATTTTTCGTATAACATTCGTACTCCTAAAATTCTGCGTGCCGGTTCATAACGCAGTGTTGCCAGATAGCTTGCGGTGTTGTCAGTCTCATTATTTATCTCACACACATCGGAAGTTCCACAAAATTATGTCACTGCAAACCGTGACATACAGGAGTGAGTCGTGACTGAAAAAAAAAAAATGGAAAATCAATACAAGGAAACCGATGTGAGCCCTAAGAAGAGTAGTTACCCGACGGGAGGCGGAATGTTGACATCAGAAAAGAACTAGGAGTGGAAAGCTGAAATGGATATTTTGAAGAATACAAGAACGACTGGAAGGACCTTGTCACAAGAACGGAAGAAGACAGAATACCAAAATTTAATGATGAATTATTAACCAGCAGGCAGAAGATCTTCAGAGAGATCCGGAAAAGGATGGAGGCATCAACAGTTTGAACGTTGAAGGCAAATGCCTAACACATGCAGAAAGAACAAGAGTAGAAGTTATCTGTGCACATTTTAATTTATCATCCTGATACTCCTGTTAAGCGATATTGGAATCCAAAGAAAAACATAAATCTGGTTCCCCACATGGGATTTGAGCGATCCCAGTGCCTTGACTTGCGCTCGTCTCTGTAACGGAGCGGTAGAAGCACTGGTTCTGTTCCCAAAAACTGCAGGCAGTTTCTCTTAGGGTGAGGACTGTAACAGCGCGTTGTACATCGAGTTAAGGTAGTTCGAACCCTAAAGCCCGTCTCCCCTTTCCCCGTCAGGTCATATTCTGCATTACCTGCTAGTCTTCTGTTACCACTCTTACAACAGCATTTGAACCACCTATCAGATTCTTGTTCCCCTTTACGTATTTTATTAATCAGATATTCTCCGTACATCCTCATCATCAGCTTTTGATGTTAGCACACACACAAACCTGTAGAGCACTAGTTGGTGTTCATTTAGTTTCAATTCACAGAAGAAAAATTCGGTCACAGACTGCTCTTAACAACATATCATGCCATCTATATTTTTGTTTCGACCTTTTACACTCTTCACTGACCCTGTTATTATTACTCTACAGTCCTCTTGACAGAAATCTTTCACCCTTACAATTTCACCTTACTAATCCTTATTCAGTTTTTTAACCTGCCCACGCATTTTTCGGATCCTCCACTTTTCGTTTAACATTCGTGCTTCTAAAATTCTGCGTTCCGATTCATAAACCGTTAGTCACATCTTCCTCCTGATAGCACCCTCATGAGCTGCCGCCACACGAAGTTACGCAGTTTACATCTTCTCACTTTGACTATCCGCTCCTGCCCATTAAAAGTGCAGTTGCTCGAAAGCGGCAGACAACAAACATCAAACCGCTGTGCGGAGTGCTACATGCTTGGATGTAGAAATGACTACGCTGTTAGCAGCGCAACCAGACGGCGTTCTTTCGCAGAAAACAGGTTGTGACGTAATGAATGTACACTATGTGATCAAAAGTATCCGGATGCCCACAAAAACATACTTTTTGATAGTAGGTGCTGCCACCTGCGGCCAGGCACCCCATATCAACGACCTCAGTAGTCATTAGATATCGTGAGAAAGCAGAATGGGGCGGTCCACGGAGATTAGAGATTAGATTACATTAGTTTTTCGTTCCATAGATACGTGCTGAGGAGATCCTCGTGGATGTGGAACATGTCAATTTTTTTTAAAAGCTGAAATAACAATACTAATAGTATGAATACATACAATACATCATTTGTTTTCTATTAAAACATTCGTCAATGGAGTAGAAGGAGTTGGCCACTAGTAAGTCTTTGAGACTCCTTTTAAACTGATCATTATTTGTAACTAAATTTTTTATGTTTGCTGGCAAATTATTGAAGATGAGTGTTCATGAGTAGTGGACCACTTTTTGAACTAAAGTAAGTGCTTTTATGTCCTTGTGCAGATCATTATTGTTCCTGGTATTGTATGTATGAACTGAGCTGTTTGTTGGAAAAAGAGACATATTCTTTAGGACAAATTTCATTAAGGAGTAAATATACTGAGAGGCAGTAGTTAGTATACCCAGTTCTTTGAAGAGGTTTCTACATGATGTCCGTGAATTTACTCCACAAATAATACGTATTACACGCTTTTGGACTCTGAAAACTTTTGTTTGACTTGAAGAGTTACCCCAAAATATTATACCATATGACATTATGGAATGAAAGTAGGCAAAGTATGCAAGATTTTTCATTTGTATGGCGCCTATGTCAGCTAACACTCTAATTGCAAATACAGATTTGTTAAGGCGTTTCTGCAGTTCTGTGGTGTGTTCCTCCCAACTGAATTTATTATCAGGTTGTAATCCCAGGAATTTAAGACTGTCAACCTCTTCTATCTGCTCTTCTTCATACTTTATGCATATGCTGGGTGGAAACCTCTTACAGTTTCTGAATTGCATATAGTGAGTCTTTTCGAAGTTTAATGTCAGTGAGTTGGCTTTAAACCATTTATTAACATCCATGAAAACATCATTACCAGATCTTTCTAGAACTACACTCGACATACTGTTTATTGCAATACTTGTGTCATCTGCAAACAAAACGAACTCTGCTTCTGGCAGTGTAACTGATGAGAGATCATTAATGTACACAAAAAAAGCAATGGCCCTAAGATAGATCCTTGTGGGACACCACATGTAATTTCTTCCCATTCTGATGATGACTGATGACTTAATTCACTAATCCCTTGCAATGACACCCTTTGTTTCTTGTTAGCAAGTTATACTTTGAACCATTTTGCAGCACTGCCCGTGACACCATAGAATTCTAATTTATTTAAAAGGATGTTGTGGTTCACACAATCAAATGCCTTTGACAAATCACAGAAAATACCTGCTGCTTGTAATTTGTTATTTAATGAATTAAGTACATTTTCACTGTAGGCGTAAATAGCCTTCTCGGCATTAGAACCCTTCAGAAATCAAAACTGTGTTCTTGATAATATGTTATTTGTGGTCAGATGGTTGAGAAGCTGCCTGTACATTACATTTTCTAAAATTTTTGAGAATGCTGGCAAAAGTGAAATCGGTCTGTAGTTTGATGGTATCTCTTTATCCCCTTTCTTGAATAGAGGCTTAACATCTGCATATTTTAGCCAGTCAGGAAATGTCCCAGTTATAATTGAATGGTTACACAAGTAACTTAGAATTGTACTAAACTCACAAGAACATGCTTTAATTAACTTTGTTGATGTTTCATCATAACTACTAGAATGCTTTGTTTTTAAAGATTTTATTATGGAAGTTATTTCTTTTGGTGAAGTGAGTGACATATTCATGTACCTGAAGCTATTTGCAAAGGCTAGTTTCAGATATTTAAGGCCATTTTTTACTGATCCTGACAATCCCATTCTATCAGTAACGGATATAAAGTACTTGTTAAATACACTTGCCACACTATGCCCATCGGTTATTAATGTGTCATCTACCCTTAATGGTATTTGCTCCTGTTCCTTTCTGGTTTTACCAGTCTTCTCTTTCACTATATCCCATATTGTTTTTATTTTGTTCCCTGGCATTGCTATCTTCTTCTCATAGTGCATTTGTTTAGATGTCTGAATTGCTTTTTTTAATATTTTACAGTATTCTTTGTATTTAGCTAAATCATCAGCACTGGAGCTATTCTTGGTCGACAGATACATTTTCATTTTTGTCTTACAGGAAATCTTTATTCCTTGTGTAATCCATGGTTTTATAATAGACTTCTGTTTAATTTGAGTAACTTTTAGAGGAAAACAGTTTTCAAACATGGTACTGACGTTATTCATGAATGTGTTATATTTTTCATTCATTTCATGAGCACTATAAACAACTTTCCGGTTCATATCTTTGAGCAGTTATCTAAAACATTCAATTTTTGGTTGACTGACTACTCTCCTGTACTCAGATTTACCAGTCTTGATAATCTGCTTATAATTTACATCTAAAACAAGGAGCTGCATGTCATGATCTGATAGTCCATTTATTATATCTTTTATGATATGATTTTGTTCCTTCAATTTGTCTATAAAAATGTTATCAATGGCTGTCCTTGAGGATTTAGTGATCCTAGTTGAGAAGTTTACAGTATGAGTTAGATTGAAAGACAACATTACTAACTGCAGTAAATGTTTACTGGAAGATTGCATTAGAAAATCTGTATTAAAGTCACCAGCAATCAAAATTTCTTTGTTTCTTCCTGTTAAATAACCCAAAAGAGCTTCTAGATGATTTATGAATAGATTATAATTTCCTGCAGGTGCTCAGTAAATAGTTACTATTACATAGGATCTGTTATGGAACTCTACTTCTGTTCACATGCTTCTAGATGCTGCTCTAAACAGAATTTATTAATGTCAATGTTCTTGAATTTATGGAAGTTTTTAATAAATGTGGCAAGTCCTCCTCCATCCATATCTACTCTGCAGAAATAGGAGGCTAGCTTAAACCATGAAATGTCTAACATATCTATACCAGTCGTCACTTGATGTTCAGAGAGGCAGATTATGTCAATTTGGTTAGATGAATTCATTTCATCAATACAAATGAGTAGTTCATCAACTTTATTTCTGAGTCCCGGAATGTTCTGGTGTAATAAAGAGAACTGATACTGCATACTAATGGGATTATAACTGCTTTGGCGAACATTGAACTGGCAGTTTCTGATTACTTTCTGTTAAACACTGTTTAAATGGAGGCTGTATGCTAAAATCTGACCCCTGTTCATCTGTTTTCTCAAACTGAGTGTGTCTGCCAATCTCTCTTAAAACTCGTTTTCTTTCCCCCTTCCCTATCCTAAAAAAGGCATCCCTCTGACACCTGTGACCACTGGTATTTTACCACTTGCGACAGGGTCCCTCCTTAAGTTTTCTGCAATCAACCCAGACAGTTTTCTCTTCCCTTTCCTATTGAGGTGAAGGCCATGCCTAGTGTAGTTCCACCTATCGATAGCATCCACAGGAATCAAACCAATATGGGACCATATATCCGTCCTAAGCAGCCACTCCAAGTTCACCCTCCCGACGGAAGAGTTCAAATGAGGCCGATCACGGCGTCTCAACACAGACACAAATCCTACACGTGTATGCTTCGTTGCTGATGCTATCTTCACCAGGTCACTCTCTATGGAATATTCAGAGTCTCTGTCAGTGCTGTTTCCCGGACCACCCACTATAACCACGGCATCCTCCTTCGTGAAATCTTTGCATAATGAACCTACATCCTCTACCTGACCCAGATCTGCACTAGGCTTGAAAAAGTTTGTGACCTGGTACTCTGGACCTAGATTTTCCTGCAGTAGTTGGCCAACACCTCTACCATGGGAGTTACCTAACAACAGAACTTTCTTTCTCTTTACAAATTTCCCTACCTTTTTCAAGTCCTTGAAAGCTTGTTGTGCCCTTTTTACAGCTTCAGCTACATGAGGCTCATCCGATTCTGACTGAGGCAACAGTTCAAATCTATTTTCAAGATTTATGACAAAGCTGTCTGATGCTCTCCTTTGCCTGTTCCCCCTATTATCAGTTGCCACTTCCCGCCTCTGTTCACCCTTCTCCATCTTTAACCTGTCCAGTTCCTCCCTTGCCTTGTCTAAGTCAGCTTGAGGAGCTGCATTTTTCCCTTCCTGTTCCAGTATTTTCCTGTCTCTACTGCAGAACCTACAATACCACTGGTGAGCCTCATTTATGTCCCCATTTCCCACCCCACTAAATTCGCCCCAATGAAAGAAACTACATCACCCATCACATCACATCCCGGAACTAACGATCATACGGCATGTCACGCACTTCTCACTCATGGTAAAAACAGAAATCGTGTAAACTGATTTAAGTACTGACTAAAACGTAAAAAAAGGACCATAGAAACTATTCAGGCAGATATAAAGAAATTGAAAGAGTACTGAATAAAAAAAAACTGGTGATTACATATAAGTTTAAGTCACTGTTTACTTACGATACGCGCGCGTGAAATTAAGCCTAAAATCCGTACTATAAGCGCGAGAAGGAAAATAAACTTCTTAGCCCGTTTAATCTTCTTTAACACTTCACTAACACTTCCACTAATGTAACATCACTTATATTATATTTATATCCACAGGAAACGTTTACCTATAAGTTTCATTCACTGCTTACTTACGATTCGCGCGCGTGAAATTAGGCCTAGGATTCGTCCTACAGGCGTGAGAAGAAAAATACGCTTCTTATCCCGTTTAATCTTATTTTATATTTCACTAACACTTCCACTAATTTAACAACACTTAGATTATATTTATAACAACTGTAAACGTTTAAAAAGAGCTTAATAACAACGCTTTTTATAGTTATTTATTGCAGCAAATACTCGAAGAGTCCGCGTCGGCGCAGTGTTGCCAACTCACGGACTTCGAACGTGGTCAGGTGATTGGGTGTCACTTGTGTCACACGTCTGTACGCGAGATTTCCACACCCCTAAACATCCCTAGGTCCACTGCTTCCGACGTGATAGTGGAGTGAAGGGACACGTACAGCACAAATGCATACAGGCCGACCTCGTCTGTTGACTGACAGAGATCGCCGACAGTTGAAGAGGGTCATAATGTGTAATAGGCAGACATCTATCCATAACAACACACAAGATTTCCAAACTGCATCAGGATCCACTGCAAGTACTATGACAGTTAGGCGGGAGGTGAGAAAACTTGGATTTTATGGTCGAGCGGCTGCTCATAAGCCACACATCACGCCGGTAAATGCCAAACGACGCCTCGCTAGGTGTAAGGAGCGTAAACGTTGGACGATTGAACAGTGGAAAAACGTTATGTGGAGTGACGAATCACGGTACACAATGTGTCGATCAGTTGGCAGGGTGTGGGTATGGCGAATGTCCGGGGAACGTCATCTGCCAGCGTGTGTAGTGCCAACAGTAAAATTCGGAGGCTGTGGTGTTACGGTGTGGTCGTGTTTTTGATGCAGGGGGCTTGTACCCCTTTTTGTTTTGCGTAGCACTATCACAGCACAGGCCTACATTGATTCCCACTGTTGAAGAGCAATTTGGGAATGGTGATTTAATCTTTCATCATGACCGAGCACCTGTTCATAAGGCACGGCCTGTGGCTGAGTGGTTACACGACAGTAACATCCTGGCCTGCACAGAGTTCTGACCTGAATCTTATAGAACACCTTTGGGATGCTTCGGAACGCCGACTTCGTGCCAGGCCTTTCCGACAGACATCGATTCGTCTCTTCAGTGCAGCACTCCTTGAGGAATGGGCTGCCATTCCCCATGAAACCTTCCAGCGCCTGATTGAACGCATGCCTGGGAGAGTGGAAGCTGTCATCAAAGCTAAGGGTAAGCCAACACCATATTGAATTCCAGCACTACCGACGAAGGAAGCCACGAACTTGAAAGTCATTTTCAGGCAGTTTTCCGGATACTTTTGATCACACAGTGTATATCAACATAGACATTGCGAATTCTTGTTAATATTAAAAAGGATCAACTGCTGAGCTTTAGATGATCGAGATTACTACTGCACGCGTTCCTCATGATACCACGACTGGCTTGCGATTATGGTATTGCTGGGTTCAAGACGGCCACATTTAACGCCTTCTCAGCGGCCTCAATTGCCTCGTGCTGACGCATTGTTCATTTGGACCTGTAGAACTGTACAGCAGCGTCGTGTAGAGAGGGTGGATAAAATGTGGAAACACCACAAACACAACTCATTACCATCCCTGGTATGGTGTAGGAAAGCTTTGGCTTTCAAAACAGCGTCCAAACGTCTCGGAATGAGTAAACATAGCGCCTGTATAGTTTCCGAGGAAGTCCCATACAATTATTCCTGCAAAATAGTGGCAAGTTCCGGAAACGATGGTGGAAGTCGATATGAGATCGCGTACCCTTTTCTCCAAAGTAGACCACAAAGGCTCAGTAACAGTGAGCTTTGGTGATTGTGCTGGACAGGGGAGGTGCGACTACTCATCCTCGAGCTCACAAAATCATTGCTCGACTACACGAGCTGTGTGAAACGGGGCCTTGTTTTCTTGGAACACAACTTCACCATTGGCAAAGAAACGTTGTACCACGGGAAGGAGCTGACAAGCGAAAATTGTCACATAATCCTGGGCAGTAATGTGGTCTTGTAGAGTACCCATGGGTCTCAGGGAATACCACCGTATGACTTACCTAAATCATCACTGAAGCGCCATCATGTTTCACTCTTGGTACGTAAACTCGGTGGGAAGTTGGAAACAATGTGAAACTAGGCTCAACCGAGTAAATGACTTTCTTCCACGGCTCCACAGTCCAGGGTTTATTAATTTGGCACCACGTTTATCATATAAGGACATCGCTGATGAGAGGTTTAGGAATTCCAGCTCGCCCTCCATTTCCCTGCTTCTTTGGAGCTCCCTTCCAGTTGTTTTGATGCTGATAGGGTTCACAAGTGCGACACTCATTCGTCCGCGTTTTGTCATAGCGGATGATGTTTTTATGCTTTCCGTCTACCTGGTACAAATCTTCGACAAAGTGTCTCGTGAAATACCAGACACTTCGGCTACCTTATTTACGGAAGTACCGACCATACGAGCATCAACAATTGGCCGACGTTTGAGTCCACTTAGCTCCGACAAATGCACTCACAACTACAGGGAACACTGTTCTGACCACGAATGATACTTGCAACGTATTGTGGGCCATTGCACAGGTGGCATTCCTGGTCAGGTACCATAGAGAAACCTGTAGGCTTGGCTTGCATCAGTTTTTATGTTCGAGCATGCATTTCACACTATGTTTCAATACTTTTGTCCAGCTCCCAGTATTTTTATACAGGAATTGGGCACCTTTGCATCAAGATATTGTAAGATGTCAGGCAAATCCAACACCTTCCATGAAAACCCTGACACGATAAGCAAATCCAGTAGTATGTCACATAGCTCCGAATAAATCGTGACATTAAATTAACCAAAGTAATACGAGTAACGAGTGAGCAAATGGAATACCACAGACTAACACAAGAATGCCTAAATGCATGTCATACCTCCCCACCGCGAGACAGACGCAGTTCTGAGGGGAGAAACGAGAACAGAAGCCGAGAGCAGAACCGTGTTAAGCTGGAAGGCCCTACGATAAGGGACGGACGGACACCCACGTCGCCAGCTGACCGCTAGGACCACATCACCCGCAAGTTTTAGCGTTAGACTTTTTCGCGTCTCTGTTACGTTGCAAACTTTAAAAACATTGCCCCACCATGAAAAGTATAACGTTTCTCATTGGATAGACAGAATTTTTGTAGGCGGAGATTAAGGTTAACATTGAGACCCTGATTGGTCAGATGAAAACACAGCCAGATAGTTTTTTCAAAGCAACTTCAGTAAATTGTAGTAAGGAGAAGTTAGGAGAAGAGTTGCTTCCGAGACGGCGAGGTGTGTGGAGCTGTGCTGTCCCACGCCCCCTGACGAACACCGACAAGGTAATGAACGCACGCGATGCCGCATAACAGCGCGTAAAGCTTCACTCAGAACTGCAGAAGTCCCATCTGTTACATCCCCGTTTTTGCGTAGTACTAGTGTCGATCATCAATTAAAGCTCATGGTGTTCACATTTGCCACTTGAAGTAAAAATCTGAAACGCGATGATTTTTCTGTTATATAGTTATTGAGAAGCCACATCAGCCACTGTAATTTACGACAAGTTAGATAAGTAATTAAAGATAATTGAGGGTCACTGTAGACCATTTTGATAGTTTTCTCACTTGTGAAACTTAATTTAAACCTAGATTATAGATGTGATATGGCATAGGTCATCCTTCGGTCCATTGTAGAACTTGGAAACCCATTCAGGGAATATTGGTTCACGTTTTTGTTGAACGCAGTTGGTTTTTACCATCCTGTATTAAAACATTTCCTTTTATCAATAGTGCAATTTATAAACAATGTTTTGTAAGTAGAATAAAATTTCCAATGGTAAACTTTACTGCTTTTTCGACGTTATTTTACCAGCTAACTAAAAATAGGAAAGCCTTGAAACCTTTCCACTAAATTTAGTTAGTATTAAGATTCTTTTACAGTGAGTGCAGTGAAGCTGACGCTGAAATCATTAAGTATTTGGTTATATCATCGCTAGTCTCACTGAACTCTTCTGAATTCTACATGTCATGTGTGGTCTGGCGTCTCCTTACCAGCAACAGGTCCCAGGTTCAAACTAGACAATTCCCTAAAAAACACGCTCAGAGCGTCGTTGCGCGAAAGTGGTAGGGAGACACGATATAGAACAAACAGACACCACGCAGAATGTTAGAATATGTACGCACATTGACGGTAAAACGACATATGGAGGATCACGGACTGGCAGCATGGTGATCATTCTTAAGTCTTGTTTGACGTAGCAATAGAGAGGGACGCAATGTGAAGCGCCTACCCAACAACAGAACTAAACGTAGGAGTGGCCACGTCGTCTCGTCATAAGAGTACCAGTTCAGCGTTCAGAGTCAAGATGGATTTACCAGTGTGTGAATGAAACCTGGTTGGTAGGTACTCAGAGAGCGCACAGGATAACGTTATGATTGTGGATGTGGCCGTAAACAGTTACTGTGAGTTGCACAATCAAACACACAGCTTTGTTTTTCTAAGAACCACTCATTTATACATTGCTTTAAAAGATCACAACAATACAGATGGAGGCCTAGTTAAAGAACTTGAGATGCTTTCTGTGGCCGGCCGAAGTGGCCGTGCGGTTAAAGGCCCTGCAGTCTGGAACCGCAAGACCGCTACGGTCGCAGGTTCGAATCCTGCCTCGGGCATGGATGTTTGTGATGTCCTCAGGTTAGTTAGGTTTAACTAGTTCTAAGTTCTAGGGGACTAATGACCTCAGCAGTTGAGTCCCATAGTGCTCAGAGCCATTTGAACCATTTTTTGCTTTCTGGGCTGAAGACCCAAAACCACACCAAAAACAACAATGGCGGAGGCCTGGCTAAGAAATCAAAAGCAATTAAAAATAGAAGGTACAATTTAAAAAAAACAACATGCAATTGAAAACAATTGGCGGCTGAAGGCCTACACTACACGTCCGAAGGACTACTATAATTAAAACACATTAATAACAATTTTTCCAACCAAGAAATTTCTTTTTAAACTTACAACAGAATGGCCAAAAGCCTAATTAAAGAAATATTAACTTATTGCGTGGCTGAAGACCACAAACAAATTAGAAACAACGGCTGAAGGCCTGAACAACAAGTCAGACAAACAATTTAGAATAAACCCCTTTCTTTAAAGAATGCACACGGCTGAAGGCTTTATTGAAAAGGGTTCAAATAAATCCTCGGCTGAAGGTCACACACAACACATCGAACAACTAACGGTTTAGAGCCTGGATTACAAACAGTTTCAGTTAGAACAAATTCTAAGGAAAAAATATATTTTTTAAAATAAAATCCATCTTCAAAATTTTAATTTAACATGGCTAAAGGCCTTTATGCAAAATTTAAAAAGAACTGAACTAATACGCGGCCGAAGGCCTCGCACAATACTTCAAACTGAAATGACAATAAATCTAAAGCAAACAGAACAAATGGTGCTCAGCAGTTTTCCAAGGGTTGGCATGAGAAGGTAGCTCAAACGTAAGGTGAGGTGAGACAGGCAGCCAAGAGTTGAAGTTAAATAATCGGATGGCAAACCAAACTAGGGACGGCTCAAGGACCGACCAACAATTTAACCAATTCCCTTCCGTCCGACCAACGGCACAACGACGCAAAATATCGGTCAAGGACGAGTATACGAACAGAACTACGTCTTCAGAAATTGGCGTCTAAAAACAGCCAAGGGAACAATAACCACTCTAAGCAAAATATGAACCAAACAATTTACAAGGCAGTCGAACTGCATGCCATGCCGGACAGCATCAACACGATAAGGAAAGGCACACTGCCGGAAAAGTACGCTAACGATCAGGGGAGGTAAATGGGGAATTAACGGCAACGGGGCAGAAAATGCCGCTGGTGCACTTCACTTTTAAGTAACAGTCAAGTTATTAATTAATCACAATATAGGAAGACGGCTGCAAGATTTTGCCAAGCCCAACACATCACACATTGCTGCTAGCCCGAATGGCCCTTGGAGCAACAACCCGCAAATGAACGAAGAAATGTCATAATAGCTGAGGTGTCATAACAGGTTAAGTGATCACTCAACTTCAGCGTCCACACTCGGTGGGCAACGAACTTTGTCGCTCTCGCAGCTAGCGCCTCACGATCTGACAGCGCGTGCAAGCCGCCAGTGGTCCTCGCCTGGCCTCACACCGCAGAGTTCCTTGCTGCTCTGTCCAACCCGACTGACTCGATCCAGCATGCAGAAAGCATTAAAATAACTGCTCAGTCAAAACCACACAAACTACCCACAGTTCCGCAAAACAATCCCACAAATAACTCGAACAATACTAAAACCAGTCACTGTGGAACAACTAGGAGGAATCACAAGTCGACACACAGAGAAACCCGGAAGCGGTCGGCAATCAAATACACATCGTCCGATGAGACGACAGACTGAACGACCAATCAAGGTCGTCCCCACTGAAGTCATTTGTGCTGGCAATGGTCGGGCAAGTCATGGCTGTCCGGACCTCACTGCTGTTCCGTCCCCACTGAGCTCCCAACACACGACGACCCGGAAATACTAGTGGTCGCTCTAAAGATAGTACGACAGTGCTCTTATCGACAAACGCTGCTGCCGCCACTCATGGACAGGCAAGCCAGCATCTTAGTGACTCCAGTAAATCGAATAAGGAACGAGACGGGAGTACTACCAAGACAAGATGTCAAGGAATAACAGCATGAACAGGGGCCGCGTACGGCTCATTGTGAAGGTTCCGAGAACACCAAAAGCTGCCAGGGAACATTCGTCGATGTTGTGTGAGCCCAGCAACTAGCGTACTGGTACAGGTGTCGTTGGGTACACAACTTGATTGCTTCTTGTTCGCGTAGCCAGTAATTTAGACTGCAGGCGTTATACTAAACCTGGCAGTTGTGTCCTATCCTAGAGGTTTCCGTGTCGCTATTTTTGAAAAAGATAATTGATTCAAATGGTTCTGAGCACTGTGGGACTTAAATTTAAATAACTTATTATGTAAATCCAGTATTTCGTATGTGTTTCAATATGTTTGTGAGTGTCCGTTGGCTTGGAGAAATGGCGGGAGCGCTCTAGCCAGTCACAGCGCTCGTTAATGGACAGGACACGAGGGAGTGATGGACAGGACAGAAGAGTGCAGGATGGGAAGCAGCGATGATCGGTCGCAGGAACTACGTCGAGGGTGGAGTTTTGCGCGTGGTCGCAGGAGATAAAAATATTCCGTAGTGCCGACTTGCTCACTTGTGAGATTTCCGTGGCTTCTGCAGTGAAGACGTAGTATGCGTTTAGAAGTGAATATCTCGCTAGCTAGGTTGTTGTTCATGGCTAATCACGTGAAGTAGGAATCTATTGTTTCCCTGTTATGCAACTTACATTTTATTTAATTGCTACACCATCGACACCAATAAGTGTTTTGCAGTAATAAACGGCATTCTTAAAGGTACTTCTGCTATCGTACTCATCATTTATATTCGTTATAAATAGTACCTGCAGATTTTATTTAATTGCAATCTTTCATTTATAAATTTCTATGTTGCATTCAAAATTCGCAGTTGCCGAGTGATAGGAACCTTCGACCATTCGATTCATGTGTATATTCATATTGTATACTGTAGACTCAGCAGTATTTGGCTTGTAATGCGGCAACTACGTATCCCAGCCCTTAGACAACGAAAGCAGCCAAAACTTTTAATATTTCAACTCTGAGTTTGAGGGTACGTAGTTGAGGGTCACCTCATCCACCCATTTTTTTATTTGAAAGCCCGCAGCATGTATGGGACATCATGAGACGACACCTCCGGCGTCATCCACAAACAGAATTAACAGTCCCTGTATACACAGACCAAATGCAACAGGCAGGAAATCCATCCCATAAACCTGTGCAACATAAAGCATAAAGGTTTCCATGCTTTCATTCGACATTGTGGCGGTCACAACGGTTGTTAATGTACCAGCATTTCACACTTGCACAACATTAACCTGCGATCTAATTAAACCTAACTAACCTAAGGACATCACACACATCCATCCCCGAAGCAGGATTCGAACCTGCGACCGTAGCAGTCGCGCGGTTCCGGACTGCGCGCCTAGAACCGCTAGACCACCGCGGCCGGCACGGTACGTGGAAACAGCCTGGTATTCATCTAGTAGGATGTGGAAAACCGCCTAAAAACCACATCCAGGCCAGCCGGCACACCGGCCGTCGTCGTTAATCCGCCAGGCGGATTCGATCCAGGGCCGGCGCGCATACCCGAGTCCAAAAAACCAGTGCGTTAGTGCTCTCAGCTACCCTGGCAGGTTGGTAGTATCGTGTATACAATGCATAAAATACTACTGCATTGGCACAGCTGTCATTTGTGCTCACGTGATTCATGTGTAAAGGTTTCCGAAGTCATTATAGCCGCACGATGGGAATTAACAGACTTTGAACGCGGTAAGGTAGTCCGAGCTAGAGCATGGGACATTCCGTTTCGGAAATCGTTGGAGTATTCAATATTCCGAGATCCACAGAATCAAGTGAGCACCGAGAATACCAAATTTTCGGCATAACCTCTCAACAGGGACAACAGATTGGCCGCCGGCCTTCACTTAACGACCGCGAGCAGCGACGTTTGCCTGGAGTTGTCAGTGCTAACAGACAAGCAACACTTCGTGAAATAACCTCATTGCGATCTTGCAATGTTAGTCACTTAAATATGTTACCTGGACAAATATAGTCCCTAAATTGTATTACTATAAATTAATTATTTTTCAGTGCTGGTTTTCATCTCGTCAGTGTATGTACAAGGATGTTGGATGTTTTTAACAACAAAAACATTATATACCATTGTGGAGAAGAAGGAATGCTGGGAAAAGAAAAAGAGAGTGGGTCTCAAATTCGAAGAGACATCTACAAACGGAGATCTACAACACATCCTTCAATTTTCTTCGTTTGTTGACGACGAGTGAACCTGAACTTCTTAAAAAAGAAATGCTGTCAGCGCAAGTGAGGGTAACATTTGCGGAACGCTGAATAAGTCTAAGAATACCTACCTCGTGGGTTTGAGTTGGTTAACGCCTGTTGGTTTCTTTGGGGCTATGTGAAGAAAATGCGTTCTTCAATTAGTCAGCAGTCTCCTGGTTGATATGATGCTGTCCAACACGAGGTATGCTCCAGTGTCAGAGTAGGACCTACGTCCAACATCCTCTACTCTTTTTGTATCGATTCCAGTCTCTTTTTTCCCTTAAAAAATTTTCCTTTATGGTTGTCCCTACGTAGAGACTAATTTCTGACAACACATTTGCTTCAATATTGCCCCTTCTTCTAGTTAAAAATTTGCACGTGTTCCCTTTCTTAACGATTCTTCGAAGATCCACTTCATTTCTAATCATTTCAGTCTATTTAATCATCATCATCCTTCTAACCCACTCGATCCCAGACTCGTCGATTTGTTCCTTCCCCGCTTTGCCCCACTCCATGATTTACGATGCTGTATTGCTCAGATACACTCTCGGAAATTGAGGGCAATATTTAATACTAGAAGCTCCGTTTTTGACAAGATACACTTTCCTTACCGACGGTACTCTGCTTCTTTTGTCTTCCTTACTTCATTCAGTATACACTCCTGGAAATGGAAAAAGAACACATTGACACCGGTGTGTCAGACCCACCATACTTGCTCCGGACACTGCGAGAGGGCTGTACGAGCAATGATCACACGCACGGCACAGCGGACACACCAGGACCCGCGGTGTTGGCCGTCGAATGGCGCTAGCTGCGCAGCATTTGTGCACCGCCGCCGTCAGTGTCAGCCAGTTTGCCGTGGCATACGGAGCTCCATCGCAGTCTTTAACACTGGTAGCATGCCGCGACAGCGTGGACGTGAACCGTATGTGCAGCTGACGGACTTTGAGCGAGGGCGTACAGTGGGCATGCGGGAGGCCGGGTGGACGTACCGCCGAATTGCTCAACACGTGGGGCGTGAGGTCTCCACAGCATATCGATGTTGTCGCCAGTGGTCGGCGGAAGGTGCACGTGCCCGTCGACCTGGGACCGGACCGCAGCGACGCACGGATGCACGCCAAGACCGTAGGATCCTACGCAGTGCCGTAGGGGACCGCACCGCCACTTCCCAGCAAATTAGGGACACTGTTGCTCCTGGGGTATCGGCGAGGACCATTCGCAACCGTCTCCATGAAGCTGGGCTACGGTCCCGCACACCGTTAGGCCGTCTTCCGCTCACGCCACAACATCGTGCAGCCCGCCTTCAGTGGTGTCGCGACAGGCGTGAATGGAGGGACGAATGGAGACGTGTCGTCTTCAGCGATGAGAGTCGCTTCTGCCTTGATGCCAATGATGGTCGTATACGTGTTTGGCGCCGTGCAGGTGAGCGCCACAATCAGGACTGCATACGACCGAGGCACACAGGGCCAACACCCGGCATCATGGTGTGGGGAGCGATCTCCTACACTGGCCGTACACCACTGGTGATCGTCGAGGGGACACTGAATAGTGCACGGTACATCCAAACCGTCATCGAACCCATCGTTCTACCATTCCTAGACCGGCAAGGGAACTTGCTGTTCCAACAGGACAATGCACGTCCGCATGTATCCCGTGCCACCCAACGTGCTCTAGAAGGTGTAAGTCAACTACCCTGGCCAGCAAGATCTCCGGATCTGTCCCCCATTGAGCATGTTTGGGACTGGATGAAGCGTCGTCTCACGCGGTCTGCACGTCCAGCACGAACGCTGGTCCAACTAAGGCGCCAGGTGGAAATGGCATGGCAAGCCGTTCCACAGGACTACATCCAGCATCTCTACGATCGTCTCCATGGGAGAATAGCAGCCTGCATTGCTGCGAAAGGTGGATATACACTGTACTAGTGCCGACATTGTGCATGCTCTGTTGCCTGTGTCTATGTGCCTGTGGTTCTGTCAGTGTGGTCATGTGATGTATCTGACCCCAGGAATGTGTCAATAAAGTTTCCCCTTCCTGGGACAATGAATTCACGGTGTTCTTATTTCAATTTCCAGGAGTGTATGTAATTTTCTTATGAGGTACGAGCATAGCTTCATTTCGTTAACTAGATGATTTAACTTGTGATATTTGATTTACCGATAGTGTTGTTATTGCTGTTACACAGTTTTCGTGTTTCGTTTTCTTACTCTCAGCTAGCTGTTTAGTAGACTTTCCATTATATTCAACGAGTGGTGTAATTTTTTCTCTCATTCTTTCCCTCTGTTTTAATCCCTGAATTTTATTTCCTGCGTTTCTTCTACGACGCACAGGTGGAATAGTTAAGAAGAAAAGCTTCGTCTGTTATTAACGCCCTTTTTGATCAAAGCACTTCATTCTTGGTTCTTATACAAATTATGTACCACCTACCTACATCCCGATCCATTTTACGTTGGCGAACGCTTTTCTGTGATCGATAAATCCTATGATGGTGTCTTCATTTTTGTAAAGTCTTGCTTCCATTAACAAGCCTAACCTCATAACTGCACCCCTGGTGTCTTTACCCTCCCTAAAGCGAAACTGCTCGCCAAATAAGAATTAATTTTCTTTCTAATTTCTTGTATTTTGTTCTTCCATCAACAGCGATGCTAATTTGGTAACCTCAGTGTTCGATAGTTATCGCGTTGATATGACCGTTCTGTTTCGCGACTGTGCTTTCGATATCTCTAGTTTCATGTTTTATGCACACGAAAATGAATAACCTTTGTATGCCATTTCTTCCATAGGTTTTTAGAAATGCCGGACGAATACCATATATTCCTTCTGCCTCAGATTCTCTAGATTTCTGTCAAATTCTGAGTTTATCTTCCGCGTGCTCCAAATCGACACCCGTTCCTTTTTGTACCGGTTTCATGTCATCAGACTGTTGCCACGCATCGTAGAGAGGTTTTTTTAACTTAAATTTGACGGCTTTGCTTGTGAATTCTCCAGAATTCATTTTGATTTTTCTGTATGCCAAATCTGTCCTTCTGACTATGGTCTACTTTTCAATTTCTATACAGTCTTCCTGAACCACTTCGGTTTATCTTCTGAGCATTTTACATTGATTTCGTTTCTAAGTGATTTACATTTATTCTGCAATTTCCGTGAACTGTGAATTACTCCAGCAGAGCTTATGAGTTCTCACACGACACATGGAACGGTATCTTGCCATACTGCACACAATCATTTCTACAAAGATATGCAGCATGTAATTAGTAGCCGGCCGAAGTGGCCGTGCGGTTATAGGCGCTGCAGTCTGGAACCGCTAGACCGCTACGGTCGCAGGTTCGAATCCTGCCACGGGCATGGATGTATGTGACGTCCATAGGTTAGTTAGATTTAACTAGTTCTAAGTTCTAGGGGACTAATGACCTCAGAAGTTGAGTCCCATAGTGCTCAGAGCCATTTGAACCATTTTTGTAATTAGTATCCGACCAGACAAAATGAACAACTATAGTAGTTTTAAAGATGGCTGCCTTTCAGCACCGTATACAAGTTTCAATTGAGAAATAACACATCCCACTGGTTGCAGATAACTGTTTAATACTTTTACCTAGGTTTCGACCTCTAAGAATGTCTTCATCAGAATGAAAATTTAAAAGCCTTGAACTTAAATTGCGAGACATTCTGAGAAGTGTCGAACCCTATGTAAATGTATTATATAATGATTTGCAGCTGGTTGGCTATAATAATGTAATAGAACGCTCCTGTGATAGAATGAGAAGAGTATTCGTGATGTTCGTTTTCAGAACGGAATTGACATCTCCAGCGCGAAACTCGTAAATGACTGTTCAGGAAAAAGATGGTTTTTAAGAAAAATCGATGTCCTGTAAGTGACACATACTGAGGTGACAAAAGTCATGGGACACCTCCTAATACCGTGTCAGACCTTCTTTTGCCCGACGTGGTGCAGCAGATCGACGTCGGATGGACTCAACAAGTAGCTGGAAGTCCCTTGCAGAAATACGGAGCCATGATGTCTCTGTAGTCTCCATAACTGCTGATGTGTTGACGGTGCAGGATTTTGTGAACGAACTGACCTCTCGATTATGTCCGACAAGTGTCCTATGGGAATCATGCCGAGCGATGTGGGTGGCTAAATCATTCGCTCGAATAGTCTGGAATGTTCTTCAAACCAACACTTACGGCTCGGTGACGTGACGCATTGTCATCAATAAAAATTCCATCCTTGCTTAGGAGCATGAAGTTCATGAATGGCTGAAAACGATCTCCAGGTAGGCGAACATAATCATTTCCAATCAATGATCGGCTCAGTTGGTCCAGGGAACCCAATCCGTTCCACGGAAACACAGCCTACGCCATTATGGAGCACAGTGCCTTGCCGACAACTTGTATCCATGGCTTCGAGGGACTACACTACACTGGAACCCTACCACAAGCTCTTACCAACTGAAATCGGAGCTCATCTGACCAGGGCAAGGTTTTCTAGTTGTCTAGGGTCCAACCGACATAGTCACCAGCGCAGCAGGCGATGTCGTGCTCTTAACAAAGGCACTCACTCAAGTCCTCTCCTGCCATAGCTCAGTAAAGAAAAATTGCGCCACACTATCCTAACTGACACTTTCGTCGTACGTCACACATTGATTTTTGAGGTTATTTCACGAAGTGTTGCTTGTCTGTTAGCACTGACAACTCCAGGCAAACGTCGCTGCTCACGGTCGTTAAGTGAAGGCCGGCGGCCAATCCGTTGTCCCTGTTGAGAGGTTATGCCGAAAATTTGGTATTCTCGGTACTCACTTGATTCTGTGGATCTCGGAATATTGAATACTCCAACGATTTCCGAAACGGAATGTCCCATGCTCTAGCTCGGACTACCTTACCGCGTTCAAAGTCTGTTAATTCCCATCATGCGGCTATAATGACTTCGGAATCCTTTACACATGAATCACGTGAGCACAAATGACAGCTGTGCCAATGCAGTAGTATTTTATGCATTGTATACACGATACTACCAACCTACCAGGGTAGCTGAGAGCACTAACGCACTGGTTTTTTGGACTCGGGTATGCGCGCCGGCCCTGGATCGAATCCGGCCGGCGGATTAACGACGACGGCCAGTGTGCCGGCTGGCCTGGATGTGGTTTTTAGGCGGTTTTCCACATCCTACTAGGTGAATACCAGGCTGTTTCCACGTACCGTGCCGGCCGCGGTGGTCTAGCGGTTCTAGGCGCGCAGTCCGGAACCGCGCGACTGCTACAGTCGCAGGTTCGAATCCTGCTTCGGGCATGGATGTGTGTGATGTCCTTAGGTTAGTTAGGTTTAATTAGTTCTAAGTTCTAGGCGACTGATGACCACAGAAGTTAAGTCGCATGGTGCTCAGAGCCATTTGAACCATTTTTGAACCACGTACTGCCTCAGTCACACGACTCTCAGACATTTGAAACACATTCACACTATTTCACGATTTACACTTGACGCAGACAGCTACGGTACACTACTTCCGTCCCAGGGGGTATGGGGTGGCGCCAGGAAGGGCATCCGACCACCCCTTAAAAATTAACCATGCAAATTCCGTACTTAACCCTGCCGACCCTGCGCACAATGCCGGATAAAGGCAGTAGCAAAAGAAAGAAAGAATACACGATACTACCGCTCTCTGAATATGCACATATTGCTGTCCCACGATTTTTGTCACATCGTTGTATATTTCCTCAAAAATTGTCGGTAAGTTCATCAAAGACTCTAACGATGTCCCTGCTATTTTTGAAGAGGGTTATACATTAACATACTGAAGGCACCAAGGTAATGGAAAGCAAGCAGAGCCTCAGAGCAACAACGACAGAGCAAGAATTTGGCCGTAGCTAGTTTCTAAGCATTCTCACGACATTCACCCACTGTGCTTTACAGGAACTACGAAATAGGAAGAGGGCCGATATCGGTTTTGTCCTCCTATACTTGAATGCTGCGTTTTCTGTTCCTCTCTGAAGAGTGTCCTTGGGACACACACACACACACACACACACACACACACACACACACACAAACACACAAACACACACACACACACACACACACACACACACACACACACACACACACACACAGAGAGAGAGAGAGAGAGAGAGAGAGAGAGAGAGAGAGAGAGAGAGACACACATCTTGCATGTATCTTCCTCGTAAATCAGTATTTCGCAGATTTTTTTTTTGTTTTACTGAAAGCACGTATGCAAAATGTGAGAATACCATTCGCTTGCTGCGGCTCTGCAAAGACGAATACTGCAGATGTTTTTAAAAGTATTATGTGTTCTGCTACAGGCACTGCGTTAGTGCATTTTAGCTTTGTTTATCATCACTGAAAACTACTTTTGACGTTTTGTAAGCGAATGTTGCGGCTCTGATGGAAGACATGGTATCAACGCTTCGAGTTCGCTATTACCAGACCCGACCGTTGCGTGGTGTGGAAGCCGCAGCGTTTGAGTAAACACGTCTGTCAGCAAGAGTTACATAGCACAGACTTGGAGCGGCCTGCATCTCACGTGATTTCTTCACTGTGCTGTAGTTACACTTAGAAATGTCATTAATGCTTCTCGTCTTATCACGGAAGATACGCATGTGAGAACACCGATCCCACAGTATGTTTTTGGTTACTTATTGCAGTCATATTTGGCTTTAGCAAGGGTAAAGGTACCAGAGAGCGATAGCGCAAGCAGTGTTGAGTCTATACGTCGAAGCAGCAGTGATGGAAATAAAAGAGAGATTCAAGAGTGGGATTAAAATTCATGGTGAAGGAATATCAGTGAAAAGATTCGCTGATAACATTGCTATCCTGAAAACGAAGAATAATTACAGGATACATTGAATGAAATGAACAGTCTAACGAGTGCAGAATATGGACTGAGAGTAAACTGGAAGAAGACAAAAGTAGTGAGAGATAGCAGAAATGAGAATAGCGAGAAACTATAGCTTCATAATTGGTTGCCACGAAGTAGATGAAGTTAAGCAATTCTGTTGGCTTGGAAGCGAAATGACCGAGGGATGAAGCAACGAGGTCACAAAAAGTAGACTAGCACACACAAAGAGGGCGTTCCTGGTCAGGAGAAGCCTATTGGTGTCAAACATATGCCTTAAATTGAGGAAAAAATTACGGAGCATGTACGTTTGGAGCACAGCACTGTACGGTAGTGAGTCATAGACAGTGGGATTTTAGTTTCTTGCTAAGATCATTGTTGACTTTTCTGACAAGGGCTGTAACTAATGAGTGGCTTATTAGTCTTAAAAAATTTCGGCTGTGTCCCTAAACAATATCTGTCTAGAGAGATAATTACATTTCTTCCTCTGTCTTCCCAGCTGAAGGAAAATTATTTCATCTACCGTTTTTCATATCTCTGTTTGGAACTTTGTCCTAAAATCTTTTCTGAGATTGTGATTCCACATTCTGTATTTTCTTCGCTGATGTGAGGTACTTTGTTAGGTATCAAAACCGATACTAGAAATAAATACTTCCGTTTCTGACGAATAATATATGTTCAGTGGCAACAGAGTGTGATCACGATGTTCTCCAAGGTACGAACACAAACTTATTATAGATGTTATTACATTTAAGTTGTAAAATCAGTATTTCGTGACTCTCTATTAAGCGGAAGTAATAATATTGTAAGCGACAACACTGAATCTAGGAGTTACTTCACACCAGAGTTCTTTCGATCAGGATCGACAGTTCCACTACTACTCCTGATGGCGTCTAGTTGGCCAGTTTCCGTTCACGGTGTTCCGTCGGCGACTTACACAGTAAACGTCAACATTTATCGAAAGTGTGAACATTTTTTTAAAAATTTTATGTTAAGGAAACGCGAGACAAAATTATATTGAATTACTTAGTTGGAAATTTGTGGTAAGGACTATTTAAAGTACAGAGGAGATACAACTTGTATTCGCAATTGTTAAGAATAACAAATTCATTTCGTGTAAAATAAGGTAAATATAGTCTACAAACTTTTATTCGATGTTGAATCCCCAGACCTTCATAAAAAGATTAGTGTATTTAGGAATCCAGTGCATAGCGACTTCTTTGAAAATTAACAATACTTGGTGAATCTGCTACTATCACGGTCCAAACGATGCGAAATATTTCGCCGTCAGCTTGTGTGTTGAAGACGTTCCCTAAGTGACCAGTTTGTTAGTAAGAGGGCATCATACTGCCACTGTTGTTCAAGCTTCTCATTCAGAAAGTGTTTCCAGTAAATCTTATGGTGACTCTAAGTACTTTAGCTGCCACGAGAGGTGGAGTTTTCATCGCGAGTTGCAGCAGTTTTCTCCGACTTTGCCTGGCGTTCTCTGAGAACCAGAGAAACAGAAGCCTCCGAGCTCCAACTCATCCTGTACCTAACCTGTTCTCTCCTTACAGCAGCCACAAAGATAACATATTCATGTATAGATAATTTTTTTCACATAGTTTTGTATTAGACACATCAAAATTTTAAAATCTATGAGTTCAGGCAAAAAAATCAAGAGAGAGTTTAAACACAGTACCTGCCAAATCTGTGTCAAAGTCGAAGGTCAAGTTAATTAATTTTTCTTTACGCTGTAGCAGTCCCACTGCCTGATTCACTGTTTCTTTATTTGTTAACGAATTTTCCATTGATAGATTTTATCTTCATTTATTGTTAGTTTTATTAACATGATCACAAGCCACTTAATTTGTAAATACGAAAATTTGAAGTTTATGTACTTGTCTTGTCTTTTATTCTGGAACGTTGTTTGGAAATCTTCTTTTGTCCTTTTACTATCATTAGTCATTAAAAGTTTCTCTTGTATCATATTTAATTCATAGTGTACACATCTAGGTTAAGTTCAATATATTTATGTCTTCTTGTCATAGAATTTCTTTCTTACAGAGGTCATCGATCCCTAGACCTACACACTAATCAATCTAATTCTACCTAACTTACACTAAGGGCAACACACACCCATGCCCGATGGAGGGCAGCGAATTGGGTGAAACCCAATGCAGAATCCTGGCATGGTCGCCATATGAAATGTCCCCTTAGAAAAATTTATGAATGATTGTGCTGATAAAACCCTTACATTATTTGATTTTCCAACAGCTGAGCAGAACTGAACGTACTGAGACATTTCTCTCTTTACTTATTCTGATCAACTCTAAACTGACACACAATATTTTTAGCGCAAAGCAATCTGACTTTCAATAATCCCTACAAAAGAATGGTCCTGACTAACAATAACCTATATCTTTCATGAATCAGTTACCTCACAAAAATCTTCGTTACTGCCAGCTAAATAAAATATTCTAACTACTGACGTCACTAATTACTGAGAGGCATAGTTAGCAAACGAAAGATTTTGATAGAGAAGAAATAATGTATTTACCTTAATAGTGTTCAAAAGTTATATATATATATATATATATATATATATATATATATCAGTTTATGACATCCAGTATTACAAATTTACTGTCTCTGATGGACACATGGACACATGTTCAGATCATTCGCTCTCAAAACTCCGCCATCTCTCTCCCCACATCCACCACTGCTGGCGGCTCACCTCCAACTGCGCAACGCTGTGCGCTGTTCACATCCAACTGCCCAACTCTACAATAGCGAATATTGCAACAATGTCACCCAGCCACAGACTGCACACACCACAGTCAGTGATTTTCATACAGAGCGCTACGTGGCGTTACCAACATAAAAACCTAAAGAGCCTACATACAACTTAGTATAAAGATCATAGAAAAAAGTGAAAATTTTTCAACTTACTGTGGGCAGCATTTTTTATCGCGTGTTGCACCAAAACGAAAATACCGCCCATGTCCTGTAGTATGAACATTTTATGCCTCTCATGACAAAGACCAAAAGTGTACTTCGCAGGACGTCACTGCGCCGTTTTTCTTTTTTATGCGGCGTGTTGGACTCCCGAGGACGCGGCATAATCTGGGTCACAGCCTTCAGTGCTTCTATGGGCGGATTATTGCGCTCCACAACCGTACAGGTTGGCGTGCGCCGCCATTTGAATATAGCGCTATTTCCGACCGTTTCTGCAGCCGTTTAGGGAGCGGCAGCTGTGGGCGAACGACATCTGCAGCCGCAGAAGTTCTGTTATCGTTTTCTGCAGCGGCAGTGACGATATGTCTGAGGAGGCCATTACAGAGCTCATGCTTTGTGTTATGAGAGGAGCCCCAGGCCTCCGGCAGAGGGCGGTGTGCAGTCTTCAGACGTGCCGTCTAGCGTCGAAACGTTGGTGGCTACCGGCGACGTTCCAGTAGGTGTCGCGGAAAGCACACATTCACTCACCCTAAGTGGCGTCAGAACTATCGACGGTATCAAAATTATAATGCTGTGTCTCCATGGGTTCTCGCCAATTACAGTTTACAGGTGGAAACACAGTTAGTTTCTTTTCTCCAGTTACACTACTGACCATTAAAATTGCTACACCAAGAAGAAATACAGATGATAAACGGGTATTCATTGGACAAATATATTATACTAGAACTGACATATGATTACATTTCCACGCAATCTGGGTGCATAGATCCTGAGAAATCAATTTCCAGAACAGTCACCTCTGGCCGTAACAACGGCCTTGATACGCCTGGGCATTGAGTCAAACAGAACTTGGATGGCGTGGACAGGTACAGCTACCCATGCAGCTTCAACACGATACCACAGTTCATCAAGAGTAGTGACTGGCGTATTGTGACGAGCCAGTTGCTCGGCCACCATAAGCAGACGTTTTCAGTTGGTGAGAGATCTGGAGAATGTGCTGGCCAGGGCAGCAGTCGAACATTTTCTGTATCCAGAAAGGCCCGTACAGGACCTACCACATGCGGTCGTGCATTATCCTGCTGAAATGTAGGGTTTCGCAGCGATAGAATGAAGGGTAGAGCCACGGGTCGTAACACATCTGAAATGTAACGTCCACTGTTCAAAGTGCCGTCAATGCGAACAAGAGGTGACCGAGACGTGTAACCAATGGCACCCCATACCATCACGCCGGGTGATACGCCAGTATGGCGATGACGAATACACGCTTCCAATGTGCGTTCACCGCGATGTCGCCAAACACGGATGCGACCATCATGATGCTGTTATCAGAACCAGGATTCATTCGAAAAAAATGACGTTTTGCCATTCGTGCACCCAGGTTCGTCGGTGAGTACACCATCGCAGGCGCTCCTGACTGTGATGCAGCGTCAAGGGTAACCGCAGCCATGGTCTCCGAGCTGATAGTCCATGCTGCTGCAAACGTCGTAGAACTGTTCGTGCAGATGGTTGTTGTCTTGCAAACGTCCCCATCTGTTGACTCAGGGATTGAGGCGTGGCAGAACGATCCGTTACAGCCATGGGGATAAGATGCCTGTCTTCTCGACTGCTAGTGATACGAGGCTGTTGGGATCCAGCACGGCGTTCCGTATTACCCTCGTGAACCCACCGATTCCATATTCTGCTAACAGTCATGGGATCTCGATCAACGCGAGCAGCAATGTCGCGATAAGATAAACCGCGATCGCGATAGGTTACAATTTGACATTTACACGAGGCATCACAACAACGTTTCACCAGGCAACGCCGGTCAACAGCTGTTTGTGTATGAGAAATCGGTTGGAAAATTTCCTCATGTCAGCACGTTGTAGGTGTCGCCACCGGTGCCAGCCTCGTGTGAATGCTCTGAAAAGCTAATCATTTGCATATCACAGCATCTTCTTCCTGTCGGTTAAATTTCGCGTGTGTAGCACGTCATCTTCGTGGTGTAGCAATTTTAATGGCCAGTAGTGTAGATTGTTGATTGCGTAGTTGAATCACGAATTGGCAAAAGAACAGTGGACCAAAAGAGTACAATTCTGAAGAGTTAAAGAAGTAGGTGTATAAATTTTCTTGATGTTGTAACAGGCCCCTTGTTTACTGACACTGTATGGACTTCTGATCCTAAATGAAAGAGAAAAGAAATTAAATTAAATTTTTGTTTTTGGTGCGTCCAAATGCATTGTGACGTATTGTAGGTAGCGGTGATAACTGTATTTTCCTGCCCACGTTCACAAGATGTCTGCTGAACTGAATGCAAATAATAAAGCACTCCGTCTGCAGGCCACAAGTGACGCATCGGGACCATCCGCCGGCCGTGTCATCCTCAAATGGGGATGCGGATAGGAAGGACGTGTGGTCAGCACACCGCTCTCCCGGTCGTTATGATGGCTTTCTTTGACCGGAGCCGCTACTATTCGCTCGAGTAGCTTCTCAGTTTACATCACGAGGCTGAGTGCACCCCGAAAAATGGCAACAGCACATGGTGACCCGGATGGCCACCCATCCAAGCTCCGGCCACGCCCGACAGCGCTAAGCCTCAGTCATCTGACGGGAACCGGTGTATCCGCTGCGGCAAGGCCGTTGCCCAAATAATAAAACATTGCTTATAATACAGTGCAAAATTTTTAATAGTTTTTTTGTAGCTATTTCTAGGGGATGACTGCTTCCTATAAATATCTCCAGGTTCATTACCATTTGCTATTTTAAGATATACAGCATCCGCCCACTTTTTTATGTGTTTTTATTTATGCTGATACGAATTTTGGGCTTGGACCATCTTCAATTGGTATAATACATAATTAATCGTCAGTTCGTGTATTGTTAGATACATTGATTGCAATATGGATGTTACAGCTGCCCTGTGAGAATTAACCATTTGTTTAACTACTGCATGTCGCGAGTTGTATATTTGCGGCATATTGTCTGTTAGATGTACTTACTTCCTATTCTACTTATTGCTGCTATAATCTGCAAATACCGGGTGATCAAAAAGTCAGTATAAATTTGAAAACTGAATAAATCACGGAATAATGTAGATAGAGGGGTACAAATTGACACGCATGCTTGGAATGACATGGGGTTTTATTAAAACCAAAAAAAAAAATACAAAAGTTCAAAAAATGTCCGACAGATGGCGCTTCATCTGATCAGAATAGCAATAATTAGCATACCAAAGTAACACAAAGCAAAGATGATTTCTTTACAGGATATGCTCAATATGTCTACCATCATTCCTCAACAACAGCTGTAGTCGAGGAACAATGTTGTGAACAGCACTGTAAAGCATGTCCGGCGTTATGGTGAGGCATTGGCGTTGGATGTTGTCTTTCAGCATCCCTAGAGATGGCGACCGATCACGATACACTTGCGACTTCAGGTAATACCAAAGCCCATAATCGCACGGACTGAGGTCTGGGGACCTGGGAGGCCAAGCATGACGAAAGTGGCGGCTGAGCACACGATCATCACGAAACGACGCGCGCAAGAGATCTGTCACGCGTCTAGCAATATGGGGTGGAGCGCCATCCTGCATAAACATCGTACGTTCCAGCAGGAGTTTATCAGCCAGGCTGGGGATGATGCGATTCTGTAACATATCGGCGTACCTCTCACCCGTCACGATAACAATTACAAAACCAGAATCATTCATTTCGTCGAAGAAAAAAGGCCGGATAACGGTAGATGTGGTAAATCCAACCCATACCGTGACTTTCTCGTCGTGCAATGGAGTTTCCACGACAGTTCTAGGATTTTCGGTAGCCCAAATTCTGCAGTTGTGGGCGTTGACAGACCCTGGGAGCGTGAAATGAGCTTCGTCGGTCCACAACACGTTATTCAACCAATCGTCATCTTCCGCCATCTCTTGAAACGCCCACACCGCAAATGCCCTCTGCTTCACTAAATCGCCAGGTAACAGTTCATGATGCTGATGGATTTTGTACGGATATCATGGGAGGGTACGTCTCAGTGCCAACCAAACAGTAGTATATGGAATGCCGGTGCGACTGCACGAGCGCTGACATCCCCGTGCATAGACGAACTCGCTACAGTCTCCATTTCTTCCTGAACTGTCTCAGCAGCATTACGCCTTGTGCTCGGTCGGCCACTACGGGGTCAATCGTCTAAACAAACCATGGTTTCGAACTTCGAGATCATTCTCGCCACAGCTGCATTTGTCAACGGACCTTTACCCGTTCGAATCCACTTCCTATGGCGATAGCCGGCCGGAGTGGCCGAGCGGTTCTGGGCGCTACAGTCTGGAACCGCGCGACCGCTACGGTCGCAGGATCGAATCCCGCCTCGGGCATGGATGTGTGTGATGTCTTTAGGTTAGTTAGGTTTAAGTAGTTTTAAGTTCTAGGGGTCTTATGACCACGGCAGTTGAGTCCCACAGTGCTTAGAGCCATTTGAACCATTTGAATCCTATGGCGATAGCATCGTAACGCTCAACTAGCACATTCCCCGTGCTGATAACACAGCTTCACTAAAAGCGCCTTTGCAGGTAACGTCAACATGCTGCGACTGCTGGCGCATCTGATTCTCTCTCGCATTACAGCTCCTTTTATACGCGATTGTCATGCGCAGTCACTGACGTTTCGCTGTCCAGCGCCATGTGTCAGACATTTTGTGAACTGTTTTTTTTGTTCTAATAAAACCCCATGTCATTCCAAACATGTTTCAATTTTCACCTCTCTATCTACATTATTCCGTGGTTTATTAAGTTTTCAAATTTATACTGGCTTTTTGATCACCCGGCACTTCACCTAGCCAACAAAGGTAAAAGAATGAAATTATTTGATGGAACTGAACTTTAATCTCCTGAATGTGCATCCCAAATTGACATCCTAAACCGTTCGTCGAACACGCACATTCGGCTAAACTGTTTCTTGACCGAAATAGCCCAGCTCGTGCGAGACGCTACATTAGAAGCCGGCTCAAGTCTGTCGCGAAGTGTCATTACTTTGGCGTTCTATCTGAGGCCGTGCCATGGACGGAAATCGGTAGATTTGATGTACACGTACAGATAAACAATTGATTAAAATTTCAGAAAAACTGGACGATTTATTCAAGAGAAAGAACTTCCGAAATTGAGCAAGTCAGTGACGCGTTGGTCCACTTCTGGCACTTATGCAAGCAATTATTCGCCTTGGCGATTGGATTTCCTCACGGTAGCGCCAAATTCTGCCCAGCTGGTGCGTTGGATCGACAAAATCCCGAGCCGGTTCGAGGGCAGTGCTCATAATGTTCCAAGCGTTCTCCGTGGGGTAGAGATCCGGCAACCGCACTGGCCAAAGTAGGGTTTGGTAAGCACGAAGGCAAGCAGTAGAAACTCTCGCTGTGTCCAGGCGGGCGTTATGTTGCTGATACGAAACCCCACGATGGCTTGCCAACAAGGGCAACAAATCGAGTCACAGAATATGTCGTACCGCTGTGCTGTAGGGGTGTCGCTGATGACGCCCAAAGGGATCCAGATATGAAAAGAAACGGTACCCCTGGCGACAGTCAGGTTGGTATCCCATCGCTGTCCGAGGCGTCTCTAGACTCTGAGGCGTCTCTAGACATGTCTTCGGTCTGGAATGTCATTGGCTGGAGTAGAACTGTCTTCAGTGATGATCCCCACTTCGAACCGAGCCCCGATTGTCGGAGAAACGTGTCTGGAGAAACCCCAGATTGCGGTGGGATACCAAGACGACTGTCGCTGCAGAGATCTGCTCCCTCACCCTCTTAGCCTTTTCTTTCGTGTACTTCCTAACCATAGCTCACCAAGATTTAGCTCATGCAGTCACAAAATACGGACATACAAAAACTACTGTGCAGACTAAAAGAAGGATAACTTGATCTTGGCAGTCACCTGTCTCAAACATACACAGGGTGAATCACCTAACGTTACCGCTGGATATATTTCGTAAACCACATCAAATACTGACGAACCGATTCCACAGACCGAACCTGAGGAGAGGAGCTAGTGTAATTGTTTAATACAAACCATACAAAAATGCACGGAAGTATGTTTTTTAACACAAACCTAAGTTTTTTTTAAATGGAACCACGTTAGTTTTGTTAGCACATCTGAACATATAAACAAATACGTAATCAGTGCCGTTTGTTGCATTGTAAAATGTTAATTAAATCCGGAAATATTGTAACCTAAAGTTGACGCTTGAGTACCACTCCTCCGCTGTTCGATCGTGTGTACCGGAGAGCACCGAATTACGTAGGGAACCAAAGGAAGCGGTGATGGACCTTAGGTACAGAAGAGACTGGAACAGCACATTACGTCCACATGCTAACACCTTTTAATTGGTCTTTTTCACTGACGCACATGTACATTACCATGAGGGGTGAGGTACACGTACACATGTGGTTTCAGTTTTCAATTACGGAGTGGAATAGAGTGTGTCCCGACATGTCAGGCCAATACATGTTCAATGTGGTGGCCATCATGTACCGTGTGTACCGTGATGTGCTTACAACCCCAGAGGATATGAAACAACGTGTTGTGGCAGCCTGCGGCGACATTACACCAGATGTACTGCGGCGTGTACGACATTCATTACGCCAGAGATTGCAATTGTGTGCAGCAAATGATGGCCACCACATTGAACATCTATTGGCCTGACATGTCGGGACACACTCTATTCCACTCCGTAATTGAAAACGGAAACCACGTGTGTACGTGTACCTCACCCGTCATGGTAATGTACATGTGCGTCAGAGAAAAAGACCAATAAAAAGGTGTTGGCATGTGGACGTAATGTGCTGTTCCAGTCTCTTCCGTACCTAAGGTCCATCACCGTTCCCTTTGGATCCCTACGTAATTCGGTGCTCTCCGATACACACGATCGAACAGCGGAGGAGTGGTACTCAAGCGTCAACTTTAGGTTACAATATCTCCGGATGTAATTAACATTTTACAATGCAACAAACGGCACTGATTACGTATTTGTTTATATGTTCAGATGTGCTAACAAAACTAACGTGGTTCCATTTAAAAAAACGTAGGTTTGTGTTAAAAAACATACTTCCGTGCATTTTTGTATGGTTTGTATTAACCAATTACACTAGCCCCTCTCCTCACGTTCGGTCTGTGGAATCGATTCGTCAGTATTTGATGTGGTTTACGAAATATATCCAGCGGTAATGATAGGTGACTCACCCTGTATAGTATTAAATGATTATTAATCTGTAGCGAAGAATGACTCATGTGTTGATGAAGCAAACTGATCGTGATAAAGACATGTCGTCCAGCCAGCAGACTGACACATTTCAAACTATGCCTGTTATTTTACAGCATTTGTTATTATATTGAAACTTTGACTTACTAAAAGGTCAAACATAATCAATTGAAAAATATTTGTTCACGGGAAAGTTGTGGGTATTCCCGTTCCCACAGTAGAGCTTCTAAGTATCAATTTGCCTACGTATTTGTCACGTTCAGGGCATGTACAGAAATTAAGTGTCCCGTACTCAGTTGCGTGAAATTACAAAAGTCATTATATTTATAAGAGAATTACAAATTCACTTGTGTTCATCGAACAAAATTCGTTATCAATGCAATTTGTGAGCCGAGGGAGGAGCTTTCTGATACCGTCTTCGTCAGGAAAGTCTCTCGTCGCCTGTTTGGCTCAGTGTTCGACGACGCTATGGACCTCAGTCGGTACAAAACAAATTTTCACCGATTAACAACTTCAGAAAGGTAAAACAATGAAATCTGGAACTACCAGATCAGCGCTGTGGATGGTGTGGTTGATGATCTCCCAACCAAATGTATCCAAGAACTGCGCTGTGGCGCTGGCTGTATGGAGACGTGCGTTGCCATGCAGCAAGTATACTCCCGTCGTTAGTACTTGCCATCTTTCGTCCTGTATCGCCCTTTGTGGTTTTTTAGCACTTCACAGTACTGTACAGCATTAACTTGTTAATCCCTTGCGCACCCATAGGAGAGAGATTATAATTTTTTGGGCCGAAACAACGGTTTTGAATTTTTTCGCTGACGATAAGGACAGATGTCACCACTGCACTGACCGACTTCACGTTGTAGTGGGACGCGAAATTGAAGCGTCACCCATCCACCAGTGTCAGCAAAGTTTGCAGGTGAATATAGGTTTAATTTAGTTTTTTGTTTATGTATTTTTGTAATATTTTAAATGGCTGTGAATTATCTAAAGTTTTATATTTATTTTTTAAGTTTCATGTACGGAGTGGGCGGCGCAACGAACGGAGACAGCATCTTCACTGCCGGGACCAGAGAGAAAATTGCTGGCCACTATACGTCGCGGGTCGACAGCCGAAGAGCAACAGAAGATCCTGAAACCGAGTTGTTGCGTCGTGCTTCTAAAATTGAAAAAAAGAATAAGAATTTGTAATGTTTGTACAACAATGACGTCATAGAAAGTTAATCATGTTTTAAATGTTCAGTTCTGTCTTGTCAAGCCGGCCGGAGTGGCCGTGCGGTTCTAGGAGCTACAGTCTGGAGCTGAGCGACCGCTCCGGTCGCAGGTTCGAATCCTGCCTCGGGCATGGATGTGTGTGATGTCCTTAGGTTAGTTAGGTTTAATTAGTTCTAAGTTCTAGGCGACTGATGACCTCAGAAGTTAAATCGCATAGTGCTCAGAGCCATTTGAACCATTTTTTGTCTTGTCAAGGCTCAGGTTCACGTCTATATGTAGGAAGATAATAAACTAGTGGATGCTACTAAAGTTTAAATACGTGTTCCGAGAATTTATTTATGAAGAATTATGTTACGTAATTTATTTGACAAGATTAGTAATTTTTGACAACGTTCATGGCGAGTTTGAATCTCGAAAGTTTATTCAATGTGGTTCTAATATTTATTAAATCAGATCACATGCATTAATATAATTTCTGAGAAGAAACAAACGACATCAAAATTGAAAAAGTTTGCGCAAACCAATTGGCCTGAGTGACGTAATTCTGCGCATACGACTCAAATGATGATGTTTTAATTACAGTTTCGTTCAAGAACCATTTAGAGACAATTTAAAAAGAATTTAAATAATTTTTGAAGTGTGTTGTGACCGACGTAGGTGACGAAGTCTGCACATGGTCATATGTCAAAAGAATATCATTTATACGAAACTTACGTCGTTACACTACAACGTCTAGGCAGTGCAGCGGATCACGCCCATTTTATTCCCACACCCAATAGAGTCCAGGACTTGTTCACCTGCCTGCCGGAGTGGGCGAACGGTTCTAGGCGCTACTGTCCGAAACCGCACGTCGGCTACGGTCGCAGGTTCGAATCCTGCCTCGCGCATGGATGTGTGTGATGTCCTTAGGCTAGTTAGGTTTAAGTAGTTCTAAGTTCTAGGGGACTGATGACCTCAGAAGTTAAGTCCCATGGTGCTCAGAGCCATTTGAACCAACTTGTTCACCTTCCCGTTCGAAGTGCTCAAGACATTTCCGTGAAAATGCGATTCTTTTGACCCTGCGTCGATCTGTGACTTCTTTTGGTATCCACATCCCAAATAATTATTAAAAAACCAGCAGTTTCAGTAATTTGGAGATTTTTGGAAAAAAGGCGTTCATATCATTCTGTCTGTCGACGGTCACTACGAATCGTTTATTCGATCCTTTTCAGCATCTCATCAGTAATGATTGTGAGACAGCCAATAATTTATTCATGAATTCGTTACGCCAGTTTTGAACACTAGACACCACTTGTACACCCCCATCATGCCATCCGCATACACAGTTTTGATTTCGTTAAAGACCTGGAATGGCTCGTTTCCCTCTGCTAGAAGAAATCGCCTTACGTTCCTGACCTCCCGGCTGGCGCGATTTGGTACAGAGTCAGTCATCTGAGCACTGCAGTACAACAATTGTTTTCAGCCGACTTAGAGAAATGGGCGTGCATCCTACAGAAAAATCCTTGTCCTTGAATGCAATGTTGCCAACATTGTCCAAGATAAATTCCCTCTGAGCGTCAGACGCTGAGTAAGAACAGCCTTGTTTCCTGGACATGCCTCGTATACAATGACTTGTTCCAAAGTCGATATTTCGTCATTAGTAGGCAGCCCAGTAACAAAATGGAATATGACAAAGTTCGGGATATATCTGAGAAACAAACAAACATGAAATATAAGACATTATTGTATTTGTTTAGAGGAAATGAAAACAGAAGTCGGCAATAGGTAGGTCAGTTCCGGCAGGACATGAGGACTGCAAGACCGAGGAATTAAAATATATAGTTATTTAAATGCGAGTACATATAAAACAAGCTGCGTAATAGTATGACCTAGGAAGGGGAAAAGGGAGACGACATACTTGTGCAGGAGGAGAAAGAAGATCGTTGTTAAATTGTAAAATAATCATATCAGACAATGTAAGTTCCGCAGATGAAACAAATGATTGAAATACATGTTATTGCTCTCTCTAAAATACCAAAAATTTAAATGAAAATATCCCGTATTAAAAAGTACTCATTCCATTAAATTCATTATTGTTATTAAACAAAGGCAGGTTTTTAAACTAATGTTGATTTAACACTCAGCCATACGTGACTTCACGTATGAACCTTTCCGCTGTTATTCTTTGCGGCAGTGTTAATTGGATTAAGCGGAAAATAGCTGAGAAACGATGAAATATTTGATTCTGTGGTTGAACTGCGTTAAACAGTCCGAAAGAGGCGCAGGTGGAACTGACACGGCCAGCAGACTTTAAATATTGATGAATTCGCCATTGAGTGATCTGCAAATATTTGGGAAGTTCAGGATGGCCACGATCTGACTGTTACACTGAAACATAGCAGCGAAATGTGCGGCGATATTTGCCCAGCGGAGGGGCAGAATACTGTTGGCTGCTATTTACAGTGCCTGGAATTCTTCGGCCTCGATTAATTCATGATTTCTAATTAAACCACTGATGTCATATTTTCTGATATTGCCTGTACTTGGTAAATCTGAGAAAATATCTACAATATTACCGTGAAATCTCAACAGGAGCAAAAATAACTGGTCCTGTTCATCTCGCCTAAATTGACGTACCCAAAGACTGGAAAGTTGCACAGGGCACACCAGTATTTAAGAAAGGTAGTAGAAGTAATCCACTAAATTACAGGTCCATGTCATTAACGTCGATATGCAGCAGGATTTTGGAACATATATTGTGTTCTAACATTATGAAGCACCTCGATGAACACGGTCTCTTGAGACACAGTCAACATGCATTTAGAAAACATAGTTATTGTGAAACACAACTAGCTCTTTACTGGAATGAAGTGTTGAGAGCTACTGACAAGCGACTTCAGATTTATTCCGTATATCTGAATTTCCAGAAGCCTTTTGACACTCTAGCACACAAGCGACTCGTAGTGAAATTGCGTGCTTATGGAATATTGTCTCAGTTATGTGACTGGATACATGATTTCCTGTCAGACAGGTCACAGTTCGTAGTAACAGATGGAAAGTCATCGAGTCAAACAGAAGTGATTTCTGTCGTTCCCCAAGGTAGTGTTATAAGCTCTTTGCTGTTCCTTACCTATATAAACGATTTGGGAGACAATCTGAGCAGCCGTCTTATGTTGTTTGCAGATGATGCTGTCGTTTATCGAGAAAGGAAGTCATCAGATGATAAAAACAAATCGCAAAACGATTTAGAAAAGATATCTGTATGGTGGGAAAATTGGCAGTTGACCCTAAATAACAAAAAGTGTAAAGTCATCCACATGAGTGCTAAAAGGAATCCGTTAAACTTCGATTACACAATAAATCAGTCAAGTCTAAAGACCGTAAATTCAACTAAATACCTAGGAATTACAATTACGAACAACTTAAATTGGAAGGAACACACAGAAGATGTCGTGGGGAAGGCTTACCAAAGACTGCGTTTTATTGGCAGGACCCTTAGAAAATGTAACAAATCTACTAAGGAGACTGCCTACACTACACGTGTCGGTCCTGTCTTAGAATGCTGCCGTGCGGTGTGGGATCCTTACCAGACCCTATTCGAATGCCTCACTGTGGCTATGTTACAGTGTATTAAGCAAAGTCTTAACGACGAACTGGAGCTGACGACCAGGTGAATTGTGTGAATAGCTTAAATCCTTTTGCAAAAGATTTTAATTCGGCTGAAATTACTGCTTAGCTAACGGCACCATTTTTGTATGCACCGTTTGAATTTTGCGTGGATAAATCGGTAACCCTCATTCGGATTACACGTGCAAAAACAATTGCCCTTAAATAACCCAGGATTGGGGCGATACTGATATTTCAAATTTAGTCCATAGGTGTAACCGAACTTAGCCTGTGGGTTGGGTTGTTTTGGGGAAGGAGACCAGACAGCGAGGTCATCGGTCTCATCGGATTAGGGAAGGACGGGGAAGGAAGTCAGGCGTGCCCTTTGAAAGGAACCATCCTGGCATTTAGCTGGAGCGATTTAGGGAAATCACGGAAAACCTAAATCAGGATGGCCGGACGCGGGATTGAACCGTCGTCCTCCCGAATGCCCTTAGCCTATGCTTTTAACCTACTGAAAAAAATCTTGCTCCGTTTCGATCTTATGTGCAAATCTCTTTTTTTGCGTGCGCGCCACTTCTTTGTTCAGACTTGAGCGAATGGGTTCAAATTTTGTTAAAAGGTAGACAAATACATGTAGTTAAAAGTCAACTTGTTGTTTTTTGAAAGTTTTATCCATTTTAAATTGTGCATAAAATGCACATAAAATTCGGTTTTACACGAAACTCAGGTGCGGAGACGGTTTAAAAGTGAATCAAATGATAATAAAAATGTTTTCTTACATTAACTATAAGAAACATTTTAAAAAACCTTTCATCGGTTGGGTTTTATGTGCGAAAATTACGCATTTACACATGAAACTGTGTTTCAAATAAATGCGTTGCATTTTAAGCAATGCATTTAGATATAATTAGAAAATTTTATTACAATACGTTATCGTTTCATTGTTTATACGTTAAATATTTTATTCACCAGTGGCTTAGAAAAATCGAAAAATCTTAGGACGTGTAAAACAATGCACGTACTAAACGAGAATTGTGACTAGCTCTGTACAAAATGATGAGCATTTAAAGCTTTAGCGATGACCACCCAGAAAATTAAACTAACTCGGGAATTACCATAAAAATGTCAGAACGATCGTCAGCTTATTTCTAACCAATATAAAATGTTTTGCTGCGTTTTCTTCAAAAAATACTGTGGTGTGTTGCACATTTCGCGCCAAAATCATTCACGTTAGTTTTTATTAGCGGCTGTTTCCTAATTTTCAGTTTTTATTACTGCATACTTTAAATACACAGTGACATGAATTTTACGATTATAGATAATAAGAACGTATATGCTTTCCAGACGTCTATTTTGTTGTGCGAATCGTTTAGCTTGAATATAGTAAGCTTTTACGCACGTTTATGTATTTAGTATTGTCGTTTCTTATGTTTATCTACTAATATAAAGCATTTACATACGTTATTACCATAAACATCGCATAGTATTTAATATTTCTTTTGGTATCGTATTTATGTTTGTTGTTATTTTAAGGGGGCACGACATGGTGACGGACGAAAATATTGTTCAAATTCAGGATTTGTTTACTCCGTACTGGAATGTAGAAGGGAAATGGAATTACTGCAATGAATAGAGCATACATTGAAGTTTATGTTGGCATTTTTCCTGTAATTATTAATATCTTCACTGTGTAACTGGGATTCTCCAGAGGCATCTCTCAAAGGAAATAGATCGACGGCTGTCGCTGTAAGTCCGGTTGTGGTTATCTGAAACATGAAATTAACGTATCACCCTGGTTCTTGCAGATGTAATTTTAGTTCATCATAGAGATGTAAAAATTTTTTGGCGAAATTATAGATATTTGAAAAAAATGGCCATTTTTGGACTCCTCTTTTTTGGTCGAAAAAAAATCAAAATAAAAAATCGGCTACGATGAAATGATGAGAATTCAATTTGCTTCAAGGGAGGCCAAAAATCATTAAAATCACATGAAAACTGTATCGTGGGCGACGACAACCATGCCGAAAGACATGGATTCGAGAAAAATGCTTTATAAGTTTGACAGGTACTTATCATATAAAAAGAGCGACAAAGCTTAGAACTTACGTGATATCATCGATGCCTGGTCCATAATAACTATCGTCCGGCTAGCAGGCAGCCGCTTTGTGCTGCTTTGACCAGATAAGCCTTCATTTTCGTCTTCAAAGCCGTTTTAACCGCTGAGCACATCGCCGCTGGTGTTTCTATCTTCACAGAATCGGCTCATTTCATCGACGATTTGGTTTGAAGGACATCTGCCACTTGCACTAATGCAGTATGGCCTACACTGAATAGACATGCAGCCAAATTTGAAGCAAAGTTGAAAATTTCGCTTTGGCTAGATGTTATTTTGGAAGCGTATCTCCAAATAATGAAAGTGATAGTCTACTATGTGTTCGACACGTTGGTAAACATTTGTACCATTTGAATCAGCCCTAAGCGTCTTATAGACGCAACGAAGGGAGCGTGAGCACGAAACTGGTTCGTTACTTTTTGGAGATCGCTCATGCTCTTTTGGGGAATAATTATTCAATGTATATACATTCGAATTCCGTAATAAAAAAATTTCTAGTTTTTTCGACCGTCACCGTGTATTTCCCCCTTAAGCTCATGCGTATATGAATAGAAAAAAATAAAATAAAATAAAATAAAAGTAAAAAATGAAAAATGAAACAAAATACCTCCACTGGGCATTTCACCCTGAAGTGGTGGTGAGACTTGTTGCTCAGACAAAGCAGGCTGTGCTGGACAAGTTCAACCATACCAGGCAGGTAAACCGAAAGGGAAGCCTGACTAACATTGCTCATCTCTCAGGCACCGTGGTTCGAAAGACAATAAAAAAAACCTACACCTGATCAGTCGTCGCTTGAGTCAAGAAAAATCTACATCGGTTGCCAAGCTATCGCGGAGGAAGAAAAATGCTCATAGCATATTAAAGGCGAATATGTCCTGGGCAGTGGTAGGGTGTAAGAGAAGGGAACTAGCTTTTCATCGTACCTAGCAGCTTCAAAGACACTTATATCAAAACATCTCGACATACTTGCGCTTTTTTACGAGTTAACGCTACTTCTCCAGCACAGGGAGCTCTTTTAGCTGCAAGATGTTGGCACACTTGCGTCTTGGAATTTATAGGGTAAAGTCCCATACCCTATGCCCAAAATTAATAAGATTCGCCAGTCACAGTAACCAATGTATAATAATATATGGCTTAAGAGCGTATTTGTAATATCCAAGGAAGCTTTTCTGGGGGTAAAATTTCTGGCGGGGATAAAATTTCTGGAATGGGATTTGTACCTGGAGAGAACACTAAAACGATTTTTTAAATTTCTGAGTGAGGAGGGGGGTTGATTTTTTTCTGCCGGAGGGATTATTTCTCCCCCAAACCCACACCTTGTTCCACGTGTGGTGACGGCTGGAAGAATAAATATTCAGAAATTGTGCTTCTAGAGGGTGGGATGCATTTACTACAGGAAGTATACGTGATGGTGGGCATTTATAATAGGAAGTATCCCAGAGTGGTGATGCATGAATCCTAAATTTTAATGACTTTAAGTCTGCAGGCTTTCGTGGTCGTTGTCACTAAAGTTAAAATCTCTCTATTATTTTAGAAGGAAATATGATGCGGTCTAACAACTCAGAAGATTTTAACTTTAATGACTCTTGTCGTAAGGCACGGCATGACAAATGGTATGTTGGGTGACATGAGGGATGTGTTATGTTATACGAGATGACGTCATGTGTCATGTTAATTTACTTGACACGATGCGATATGTTACATGACATGGGTGGTAATACTAACAAGCGAAAAAACCGTGTGTGTCAAGAGCTTTAATTTTAAGACCTTTGAAACTGCCAGATAAGTCGAAAAGTTAGTTCCCTTCTTTTGCATTCCTAATTCTGCCCAGTGTATATTAGCCTTTTTTGTGCTATGACGGGAGAAGTTTTCATTGTGGTATTTATAAAATGGTTAAACAGTATGTCCATCAAAGTGCTGTGTATATGATAAGTGTTCGGGAAGTAACCATCTGACATACTCTGATTTGACTCCTCTCTGGATTACGTATAGTGATACACAGGTGTAATTGCGTATCGTTTTATATTTGTTACATTCTGTGGCTCCATTTCAGCATGACTATGGCATTTATCGTTCATATGAGATGAACAAAAAGTTTAAATTTTCAGATGCGTCTCTCGATGCCTCGCTACGTTCTGCGTACGAAACAGCTCCCATTTTTCCCCATTAAGGTCACTAGCTCTCGAAGCAAATACATACTGCTTTTTACCAGCCACGATATCTCTTTTCACCCTGTGACATACAAAAATAGAAATACTCCGCTACAAATAAATATTTATACAAATTTTTGCTCTCGAAGTTTATGTCCCTAGCAGAAGTATTTTCAGCACCTTCGCTTTATCTGTAAAGAGCAAGTTCTTGTGACTCTATGTGATTAAGCGACAAGCTATATTATTCGGAATAAAGTTCAAAAGCGATGCCATGCTGTATTTATTTACTAAACAGCATAAACTGAGAATTAACTGAAAGCTAACAGTTTCGTAAGAGCATGGTCTTACCACAGAAGTGGATCGGAAGGCATACTATCAGCGAGTGCCGACTATTGCACACAGCCTGTACCTCGTGGTGCTTCGTAGCCGTTCGTACACTTTCGTTAGCTTAAACATTATTCCTTTATTTATTATGACGATCGATTTCTGACGATGTAATATTTTTGTAAGAAAGTACTTACCACGTCTAGCTTTCTTCTAATATCTGAATTGGAAAATGGGACTTTTGTTAATCCTCGCGCCACGGTAACTATGCTATCCCTACGTGTCTCGCTACTGACGACGGGCGTTCTCACGTCTATACGCAGCGCCTCACACCATCGGCCACTGGCAACGCCATGTGGTCCACAGGCTTCGTCACCCAGCCTGGGAACCGCTGAGTGCATTAGGAAGTACTGCATTACTCACTGAATGCTAAACGATATCTTCACACCCGGCACAAAATAATAAAACTGGAAAATTGGGAAATAAAATTCGTCATGAACAGAAGGGGTACCTTACAAGGACGCTTTCGTACTGTGTAAATACAGGGCTATTACAAATGATTGAAGCGATTTCATAAATTCACTGTAGCTCCATTCATTGACATATCGTCACGACACACTACAGATACGTAGAAAAACTCATAAAGTTTTGTTCGGCTGAAGTCGCACTTCAGGTATCTGCCGCCAGAGCGCTCGAGAGCGCAGTGAGACAAAATGGCGACAGGAGCCGAGAAAGCGTATGTAGTGTTTGAAATGCACTCACATCAGTCAGTCATAACAGTGCAACGACAGTTCAGGACGAAGTTCAACAAAGATCCACCCACTGCTAACTCCATTCGGAGATGGTATGCGCAGTTTAAAGCTTCTGGATGCCTCTGTAAGGGGAAATCAACGGGTCGGCCTGCAGTGAGCGAAGAAACGGTTGAACGCGTGCGGGCAAGTTTCACGCGTAGGCCGCGGAAGTCGACGAATAAAGCAAGCAGGGAGCTAAACGTACCACAGACGACGGTTTGGAAAATCTTACGGAAAAGGCTAAAGCAGAAGCCTTACCGTTTACAATTGCTACAAGCCCTGACACCCGATGACAAAGTCAAGCGCTTTGAATTTTCGGCGCGGTTGCAACAGCTCATGGAAGAGGATGCGTTCAGTGCGAAACTTGTTTTCAGTGATGAAGCAACATTTTTTCTTAATGGTGAAGTGAACAGACACAATGTGCGAATCTGGGCGGTAGAGAATCCTCAAGCATTCGTGCAGCAAATTCGCAATTCACCAAAAGTTAACGTGTTTTGTGCAATCTCACGGTTTAAAGTTTACCGTCCCTTTTTCTTCTGCGAAAAAAACGTTACAGGACACGTGTATCTCGACATGTTGGAAAATTGGCTCATGCCACAACTGGAGACCGACAGCGCCGACTTCATGTTTCAACTGGATGGTGCTCCACCGCACTTCCATCATGATGTTCGGCATTTCTTAAACAGGAGATTGGAAAACCGATGGATCAGTCGTGGTGGAGATCATGATCAGCAATTCATGTCATAGCCTCCACGCTCTGCCGACTTAACCCCATGCGATTTCTTTTTGTGGGGTTAAGTGAAAGATTCAGTGTTTAAACCTCCTCTACCAAGAGACGTGCCAGAACTGCGAGCTCGCATCAACGATGCTTTCGAACTCATTGATGGGGACATGCTGCGCCGAGTGTGGGAGGAACTTGATTATCGGCTTGATGTCTGCCGAATCACTGAAAGGGCACATATAGAACGTTTGTGAATGCCTAAAAAAACTTTTTGAGTTTTTGTATGTGTGTGCAAAGCATTGTGAAAATATCTCAAATAATAAAGTTATTGTAGAGCTGTGAAATCGCTTCAATCATTTGTAATTACCCTGTACATAATATGCGCTGCCGATATAACGTATAATACGTGTACACTGTGGTGTTGTAGTGTTACGTACGTAACAGCAGCTTCAGCCTTTTGAATGGTGTTGCACTGTCGCCTGCGGGAAGCTGGACGGATATATCGACGGACGCTGCACAGCCGGCCACTGCGACCGAGCGGTTCTTGGCGCTTCAGTGTGGAACCGCGCCTGCTGCTACGGTCGCAGGTTCGAATCCTGCCTCGGTCATGGATGTGTGTGATGTCCTTAGGTTAGTTAGGTTTAAGTAGTTCTAAGTCTAGGGGACTGATGACCTCAGATGTTAAGTCCCATAGTGCTTAGAGCCATTTTTTCTACTTTGTGATGTTACTCTGGACTCGGTGATCGTAAGTGTTTTCCTTGACTTCGGCCCTCTCTATGGTCTTCGAAGTTTCACTTCCGCATCCGCGGCCTGTATCACGAGGATGATGAGATCCGCAGTTCGCAATCACATCACATCGGCTCAGTCGATCAACACTTAGCAGCTGCCGCAGTTCGGCGCACCCACATTTGGCAGTCACGATAAGGTCCCCTTTGCAATGTACACTCCCTTCTTTCAGAAATCGCAATATGTTGAGGGAAGAGGAGTTCATTCATGTTTTCTATTTCTTAGTCTTTCTAACTTGCTCCACTCCCTTCACCCACTGGTATGAAAATTTTCCTGCAATATAGGGGAAGACGGGGCAAGATGGGGAAGCTAACTTTAAACCCTTACACAAGGGACAAAAATAAACAAATTCAAGTAGGTTTGATTATCATTTGTTTACTTAATCACTGAGTTACAATAGCACGCAAAGAAACCTGCAAATTTGTTACATTTAGTTAGAAATATCTCGATTTGAAACATAAACTACCAATTCCCCGTCTTGCAACATATGCGGGGTAAGATGGGGAACTAGCATGAATTCATCTCTAAAGCTTAGATAAGGACTGGAATAACGAAATAATGTGACGATAAGGTTTCGAAACATAGATCTGCGAATTGTAGAATCAGGTATTACGTTTTATTTAGGCCTCTTACTTTGACATAGTACACAAGTGTGGACAGCCTCGTCGTCATCACCCCCTGCACAAGTGTCGTGGGCCCAGCGTCCGCAGCTAATACACCGTATCCAGCCTCCTTCAGAGAAGTATGAACGTTCTTCACTCTCTTCCTCGTTGTCATTCGTCATCAGTTTATTATCCCTTGAGCATGAAGGGGTGGTTAAGACGTCGGTAACGTCCGTCACTTTTTCGTTGTCATTATGTCCTTTTGGTGGTATCCCAGGTTTATTAAACGTATTTGAGGAGAGTTTTCACTTACATGCAGCACGTTTGGGGACTTCTTTCGTCTAATTTCTTCAGATAGTTCACTCCTATAAAGAGATTCCGTTAAAACAACGGGTTTCCCACGTCTGTTACATGGTTTCCTTTTGGCTGCAGTATTGAGTAATGTTTGATGTTGTTTCGTTCAGCTAGCTGAAAAGCAAGTTCACAAAGTTCTTTTAAGTGTTAGGCAAAATACTGTCCTTCCATCTGTGTTAAGTAGTCTTTAAGTTCTGCCTCTTGTTCCGGAGTAAACACACTAGTGATTGGTCCTAACCTTTTCACAGCTGTATAGCCAGGATTAGCACGTTTCTTTGCCACATGTCGTTAAATCGATGTCTGTGGCACGTTGAACTGCCGAGCAGCCCTGAAAGAACCCACATGACCTTCTATAACAGCATTTACAGCGCCTTCTATTGACTCCAATGACCAATCTTGCCTAGACGTTTGTCGCCGATACTTGCGAACCACCTGAAATAAAACACGTGGAACGTACTATTGAGTCAGATCATTCCTGGTATCTATTTTGTATAGTAAATACTATATTTACAATAGTCAGTCGTTAAAGCATAGCAAGAATACTGACTTTGCACTTTTTGTGTATTTTTATTCACCATATAGCCTAAGGCATACTTTGTAATTAATTAGGAAACGTTGGAATAACGAATACCATTCTATTTACAATTGTATTCACTGTATAGTGTATGTGTTCAAAACCCGCAGCGAGGTAAACACATGAGACGATAAGAACGTAATGGTTGGACAAATATAGGAGCAAGATGGGGAAGCTCCCCATCTTGCCCCACCCCGTCTTGCCCCCTACCATGCTGTCAGGTTATGTTACCCCTACATGAACACTATTTAGTGAACATTGACTACTGACACAGCAGTTTACTGTTAATAAGACGTTCTATTCAGTGATATATATACAGTCTGGACAAATGTTCACGAAACACATGTTTTAGGGCCTCGAAAGGTGTAAAACATTGCAAATCAGGATAACAATTGTACGTACCTTGTAAAGCTCACAGAAACCGCTGCGAAACTAAGGTTCAGCAATGTCAACGCACTGGGACCTGTGTATTGATGATGTTGATGTAGCTATCCACAGATGGCAGCACTCTAACTGTAACTTATAGCCATTCCCCGTCTTACTCCACCTCCCCGCCTTGCCCTGCCTTCCCCTAATTCTTGCTTCAAAGGAGATTTTTTCCCCGTAACCAGTCATGTTTCGTTTCGTTATCAAGTCAACTTATTTGAGGTCACCCTCTAGTGATATATCTTTCTGACCTCTTTCTTTGTTAATACATCTGTTGTGTGTTCTGTTCTAATTCACATCTTTTTTATGTAATTTAAAAGTTTTATAATTACAGTTGAAAGCATAATTTGTGTCCTTTATGTGTCTGGGCAACATCTCAACCGTAATTTGCAGCATGACCCTGGTGGCGACCCTAACAACCATCCATTCAGATTGTTTTATAACCTCGACGTTCATATGTCCTGAGTAATTTTTACGCACTCTTTGAATAAATATTATTTTACCAGATCAAACTCTATCATTTAGCAACCGTTAAAGTAAATTTACAAGTCTTTTGACCATACGCTATAGGCGAGGCCCCTGATGAATTGAGCAACTTAGTAAATAACGTTTTCCGATCTGTGCTGCGATTGATTTTTCAAACTGCCTAGTAACTTGTAATCTATCATTTTATACGATCTGGGGTGATAGTTTCAGCATCGGTCTATTCTGCGTATCCACGAAGCACCTGATGAGCAAGAGGTCGTATTCACGGCACACCCGGCTTCTGGAAATTCAGGTCAAGGAAAAGTACTGCACCGTTGACTCAGATTTATAAAGAAAAGAAGGAAGATTTGGGTTTAACATCCCGTCGACATCGAGGTCATTAGAGACGGAGCACAGGCTGGGGAAGGAACTGGGCTGTCTCCTTTCATGGAGCCATCCTGGCATTTGCCTGGAGCGATTTAGGAAAATCACGGAAAGATCAAATCAGGATGGCCGGGCGCGGGTTTGACCCATCGCGCTTCCGAATGCGAGTCCAGTGTGCTAAGCACTGCACCACCTCACTTGGTTCAGATTTATAAACATTGGACAACAAAACGTTTCACGGCAACACCTTCAGAATTTTGCCTTTGGTTTCTTATGATATTCTGCCGTTCAGATGGTACAATAAGACATCTTGGGAAGCAAAAAACTGTAGCAGACATTGGATATGTGTTCAATAAATATCAGCATGTTCGGAGATCGGCAGGTGAAAGACTTTTCATATGTTGAATCAAATACACGATCTGGCCAAAAAGATTCAATATGTTAAGTGATGGCGGGGTGCAGCGTGTTTGATATTCCGACAGCTTGCAAACTTTTGCTTTTGCTGTTCAGGCTCTATCAATACCACCACTTGCAAAGTAGGTTAGAAATCAGATTAACAATGTTGCTCACACAGCATATGTTCGCTTTATCGGGCAACAACAAACTTATTGACTGTGGATGGTATCGTCAGAATGGAAATAATGAAGTCACTGTAAGAAAGTCATTAATTTTGGCACTTATCTTGATTGGATTCCGACGTAGATTTCGTCAAAGTTGTTATGGCTGATCTTGTTGATTGTAGGGTGATTCCACTTTGACTGCTAGAAGGGCCAGATCTGTATTTTAGCAATATTTGAAGACCTAACAAATGCGTTTTTCGGGAAATTCTTAATGATCAAACAATCCCAGATCAGAACAAGAAATAATTTTTGACTTGGTGTTCACGATCCACATTTTTATTAAACTTATTGTAAATTCACCTGTACTTCTTAATTGTGACATCATCAAGAAAACAGTTTTGTATCAATCTTCATATATTTAATTTCCATTTTAACCAAACACAAGACTTGACTGTTCTTTTACAAAGCGAAATAACAACTTCTGCAAAGTGAAACAAAGACTGCTCTGTGCGCATTCGCGCCAAAACGGTTACAAGTAAGTCAAATATTATGACAGTCTCACAGAAATGAATACACACAAGAACCATATCACTGTAATATATCGATACATCGGAGTACCTATACATTAATAAAACCAAATGTGAATATTGTCGCAAAAATATGTCTGTTACTTCGCAGAAAAGTAGTACGATATTACTGGTATCGAGAACTGGGGTTGGAGTGCCGTAATGGTCACCTAAATAAAGAACCATTACAAGGCCTACGAAAGTATCTTCGTTGTTGCTAGTTATCGGGAGATCCAACGTTAAGCATGCTATGGGGCGCCTGTGCGAAATAGCGTTAAGGGCCAGAAGAAAGCCAATGTGCACTCTGTATGTTTGCTGGAGGGCCTCATCCAAGATGTGGAGCCCGCATTGCCTGTGGCTATCGAACGTGCTGGATGTAGTCGTTTGCACCTTGTGGCTCACGTCGCCACTAACGACACGTGTCGCGTGGGTTCAGAGGCCATCCTCAGTTCAAACAGGTGGCTGGTGGAAGTTTTGGTGACTGCTAGCTTCGAATGTGGTGTGCAAAACAGAACTCACAATTTACAGCATTGTTCCCAGAATTGATGGGCATCCTTTGGTTTGGAGCCGAGTGGAAAACCTCAGCTAAAGGCTTTGTCGACTCCGTGACGCTCCTGGCTGTACACTTCTAGACCTGCGTTATCGTGTGGGGATTTGTCGGACTGCCCTGGATAGGTCAGGGGTGCGCTACGCAAGCAGCCGCTCGGGTAGCACAGTACCTGTGGAGTGCACATTAAGGTTTTTTTTAGGCTAGGCGGTAGTTTGAGGTGCTCTGATGGAAACTCGCCAGACGACACGCAGATATCGAAATCAGACCACGTTCAGAGTAATGACACTTCAAGTGCCAAAATTTTAACTGTGAGTAGTGGAAGATTCGTAACACAATTCCCGAATTCACCGCTTTTCAGGGAATTTCTCGCACTGAAATTATTCTCGGGACCGAGAGCTGGCTAAAACCCGAGATAGAAATCTTTGAGGTTAGCGATTCATAGAATGTATATCGAAAAGACTGATTAGACGCCGCAGGACAGGAAGTGTTCATTGTAGTTGATAGAAATATTGTTTAATCCTGATGTAAAGTTTCTCGCTGTTTTCATTTATGTTACTTCTCATTACTTTCGTCTTTCTTCGATTTACTCTCAGTAGTCATTAAACTGTTCATTCCATACAACACATAAAAGTCTTGAAACTTCCTGGCAGATTAAAACTGTGTGCCCGACCGCGACTCGAACTCGGGACCTTTGCCTTTCGCGGGCAAGTGCTCTACCATCTGAGCTACCGAAGCACGACTCACGGCCGGTACTCACAGCTTTACTTCTGCCAGTATCTCGTCTCCTACCTTCCAAACTTTACAGAAGCTCTCCTGCGAACCTTGCAGAACTAGCACTCCTGAAAGAAAGGATACTGCGGAGACATGGCTTAGCCACAGCCTGGGGGATGTTTCCAGAATGAATCTCATTCTCTCATAAAAGTCTTCTTCACTTTCACTGAGAATAGCAATGTCATCAGCGAATCTTATAATTGATATCCTTTCACCTTGAATTTTAATTCCACTCTTGAACCTTTCTTTTATTTCCGTCGTTGCTTCTTCGATGTATAAATTGAACAGTAGGGGCTAAGGTCTTAATCCCCGTCTTATACCCTTTCTAACCCGAGCACTTCGTTCTTCGTCTCCCACTCTTATTGTTCCCTCTTGATTCTTGTACATATTGTATGTTACCCGTCTTTTCTTACAGCTTATCACTATTTTTTTCTTTAGTCTTGCTTCCATTATCAACCGCTACGTCAGAATTGCCTCTCTGGTCCCTTTCCCTTTCCTAGATCAAACTGATCGTCATCTAGCAGATCCTCAATTTTCTTTTCCTTTCAGCTGTACATTATTCTTGTCAGAAACTTGGATGCATGAGCTGCTAAGCTGATTATGCTATAATTCTCGCACTTGTCGGCTCTGGCAAGCTCCGCAGTTGTGTGGATGGTGTTTCTTCGAGAGTCAGATGGTATATTGTCAGACTGATAAGTTCTACACACTATCGCAAATAGTCTTTTTGTTGCCACCTTCCCCAATGATTTTGGAAATTCTGATGAATTTTATCAATACCTTCTGTCTTATTCAATCTTAAGTCTTCCATAGCTCTTTTAACTTTCAATTCTAATACTGAATCCCCTCTCTCTTCTAAATCGACTCCTGTTTCTTCCATCACGTTATCAGACAAGTTTTCCACCCTCGTAGAGTCCTTCAGTGTAGACTACTCTTTCCACCCATCCGCTCTCTCTTCTGTATTTAACAGTGTAATTCCCATTGGATTCTTAATGTAACCACGCTTGGTTTTAATTTCACCGAAGGTTGTATGACTTTTCTGTATTCTGAACCAGTTCTTCCAACTATCATTTCTTTTGCGATTTCTTCACATTTTTCATGCACCAATTTCGCTTTAGCTTCCCTGCACTTCGTATTGATTTCATTCCTAAACCATATGCAATCTGTATTTCTGAATTTCCCTGAACTTTTTTTACTTCCTTCTTTCATCGATCTGCTGAATTACTTCTTTGTTACCCAAGGTTTTGTCACAGTTACCTTCCTTGCACCTATTTTTTTCTTTCCAGCTTCTGAGATTGCCGTTTTTAGAGATGTCCATTCATCTTGCACTGAACTGCTTACTGAACTGTACTTACTGTAGTATCTATAGCCTTAGAGAACACTAAGCATATCTCTTCATTCCTTAGTACTTCCATATTGCACTTTGCACATGGATCCTTCCTGACCAGTCTCTTAATTTCAGCCTACTCTTCATCACTACTAAATTGTGATCTGAGTCTGTATATGCTACTGGGTATGTCTCACAATCCAGTATCTGATTTCGGAATCTCTGCCTGACCATGATGTAATATAACTAAAATATTCCCGCATCACCCAGCTTCTTCCAAGTATACCTCCTTCTCCTGTGGTTCTTGAACAGAATATTCGCAATTACTAGCTGAAATTTAGCCTTTCTCCTCATTAATTCCTACTGCCAAACACATATGCTGTGTGTGTGAATTTTTAAGAGACCAAACTGCTGAGGTCATCGGTCCTAGTCTTACACACTACTTAAACTAATTTGCGCTAAGAACAACACACACACATCCATGTAAGAGGGAGGATTCGAACCTCCGACGGGAGTGGCCTCCCATATTCTCCCATAGCCCTTTCTTCTACTCCTTCGCCTACAACCGCATTCCAATCCGCTGTAACTATTAGACTTTTATCTCCGTTTCCATAATGAATTACCCATCCAATACCCTCATACAATTTCTCTATTTGTTCATCTGCAGCTTGCGACGTCAGCATGTATATCTGAAGTACCGCTGTCTGAGTTGGTTTTGCCGTCGATTCTGATGAGAACAACCCTATCACGGAAGAGTTCACTAACCCACTCTCTGCCCTACCTTTCTATTCACACGAATCCTACTCCCGTTATTCCATTTTCTGCTGTTGTTGATATTATCCTATATTCGTCTCACCAGAAAGGCCACTCGTTTTTATATTTCGCTTCACTGACCCCCGCTATACCTAGACCGAGCCTTACATTTCCCTTATCAGATTCTCTAGCTTCCGTACCACTTTCAGACTTCTGATATTCCACGCCCCGACTCGTAGAACACCCTTTAGTTGGTTGCTCAATCTTTTTCTCTGGGTCACTCCCTCTAGGAAGACCCCTCCCGGAGATCCGAATGGGGAACTAGACAGGAATCTTTTGACATTGGAGAGATTACCATGACACTTTTCCAATTACAGGCCAAATACCCTACGGGTACACATTGTGTGTCTTTAATGCAGTGGTTTCCATTGCCTTCAGCATCTTAAAGCCGTTGATCATTGCTGATTCTTCTGAGTTTAGGGGCAGTTTCCCACCCCTAGGATAAGATAATGCCCTGAAACTCAGTCCGGTCCTCCACCCTCTTTGACAAGCCCATTGGCAGAGCGAAGGTGACTTCCTATCCCGGAAGTCTTCAGCCGCCATTGCTGATTTAATTGGTGGCGATGTGCGAACCCGTGACCGAAGAAGTTTTGATTCCTAATCAAAGACGCTACCTCTAGACCTCAGGTGCAATGAGTAATTTACGGCACTGACCCCTTGCTTATCTTGCATTTATCCTGAATCTCTCGCCCAGTGCAAAGCCTCAAGGGAATGAAAAGAAGAGCAGGTGACTCCTGTATATAGGAAAGGCAGAAGAATGGACCTGCATAATTACAGACCAATATCCCTAACATCGGTTGGCTGTAGAATTATTGAACATATTTCCTTGAGACGGAAAAGCTTCTGTCCACGAATCAGCACAGTTTTGAAAAGCTCCGCTCGTACGAAACTCAGCTTGCTCCTTTCACGCATGATATGTTGCGAACTATGGATGAAGGGCCAGGCAGGCAGGTTCCATATTCGTAAATCAACGAAAAACGTTTGACATGGTGCCCCACTTCAGTATGTTAACGAAAAGATCCAAACATACGGCTTAGGTTCCCATTATTGTGAGTACTTTGAACACTTTTTAAGTAACAGAATCCTGTACGTTGTCCTCGACGGCGAGTGTTCATCAGAGACAAGAGTATCGCCAGGAGTACGCCAGCGAAGTGGAACAACGCTCTGGTGGGCGGTTTGCGGGTTTAAATCACCTCGGTGTATGACCGTGCGGTGCATTTGACCTACGGTCGTCGCACGGTGGCGCTGGCAGCAGTCCACATGCACAGAGGTGTGTTGGTACATGTTAGAGTACGGTGCACCGAGTAAGTGTGCAGATGTTTTCAGATGTGCTAATGGCGACTGTGTGTTGAATTATGGCTCAAAGAACACGTACTGATGGCGTTATGAGGGGTAGACTGCTAGGGCGACAGGAGGCTGGTCAAACACAGCAGGTCGTAGCACGGACCATCCGTGTGCCACAAAGTGTGATCTCAAGATTATGGCATCGATTCCATCAGACAGGAAACGTGTCCAGGCGCTACATTACAGGACGTCCACAGTGTACAACACCACAAGCAGTCCGATATCTCACCACCAGAGCCCGCAGACGGCCACGGAGTACTGCAGGTAGCCTTGTTCGGGACCTTACCGCAGCCCCTGGAACAGTTTTCTCCAGACACACAGTCTACAGACGACTGAAAAGACATGGTTTATTCGCCCGGAGACCTGCAAGGTGCATTCCACTGACCCCTGGTCACAGGAGAGCCCGTAAATCCTGGTCTCAAGAACACAGTACATGGTCATTGGAACAGTGGTCCCAGGTTATGTTCACGCACAAGTCCAGGTATAGTCTGAACAGTGATTCTCGCCGGGTTTTTATTTGGCGTGAACCAGGAACCAGATACCAACCTCTTAATGTCGTTGAAAGGGACTCATATGGAGTTCGTGGTTTAATAGTGTGGGGTGAGATTATGACTGGTGCACATACACCTCTGCATGTCTTTGACGGAGGAACTGTAACAGGTTAGGTGTATCGGGACGTCATATTGCACCAGTATGTCCGCCTTTTCAGGGGTGCAGTGGGTCCCACCTTCTTCCTGAAGGATGATAACGCACGGCCCCACCGAGCTGCCATCGTGGAGGAGTACCTTGAAACAGAAGATATCAGCGAATGGAGTGGCCTTTCTGTTCTCCAGACCTAAACCCCATCGAGCCTGTCTGGGATGCTCTCAGTCGACGTATCGCTGCACGTCTTCAAACCCTTAGGACACTTCAGGAGCTCCGACAGACACTGGTGCAAGAATGGGAGGCTATACCCCAGCGTCTCCTCGACCACGTGATCCAGAGTATGCCAACCCGTTGTGCGGCCTGTGTACGTGTGCATGGTGATCAAATCCCATATTGATGTCGGGGTACACGCGCAGTAAACAGTGGCGTTTTGTAGCACATGTGTTTCGGGGCGGTTTTCTGTACGTATCACCAACACCGTGGACTTACAGATCTGTGTCGTCTGTGTTCCCTATGTGCCTATGCTATTAGCGCCAGTATTGTGTAGTGCCACGTTGTGTGGCACCACACTCTGCAATTATCCTTAATTTATGAGCATGAGTGTAGATAAATGATCTGGAGGACAAGGTGAGCACCAATCTGGGTCTGTTCGCAGGCGTTGTTGTGTTGTACATAAAGGTATCGTCGTCGAGTGACTGTAGGTTCAAATGGTTAAAATGGCTCTCAGCACTATGGGACTTAACTGCTGAGGTCATCAGTCCCCTAGAACTTAGAACTACTTAAACCCAACTAACCTAAGGACATCACACACATCCATGCCCGAGACAAGATTCGAACCTGCGACCGTAGCGGTCACGCGGTTCCAGACTGTAGCGCCTAGAACCACTCGGCCATTCCGGCCGGCGTGACTGTAGGAGGATATACGATGACTTAAGACAAAATTTCTAATTGGTTTAATAAATGGCAGTTAGCTCTAAATGTAGGACAAGTTAATGCAAGTGTGTAGGAAAACAAACTCATAATGTTCCTGATATGATGTTCACACCGACCTACTTGTTGACTCAACAGAGAAGCAACATGCTTGGATACACGATATGTCGGAGCGCCAATGTTACTCACTATAGGACGGAAAGAAACATCATTGCTATCGACTAACTGTACATCGGGTGATTGATGATAATTCTGAGTCAACACCTAAGTGTACTGCCTTTTTGCCATACGTAGAAAACACGTCCAACAAGATCGGTCGTATTTTACGGAAATACGATGTGAAATGTGTTTTCCGAGCTCCATCTAAAATTAGAGTACTTTTGAGTTCCGTTAAGGATGATCTCGGACTGCGTAAGGCGGGTGTATATCGTATACCTTGTAGCTGCGGCATGGCATATATTGGTCAAACTATCAGGACCGTGGAGGACCGATGTACTGAGCATAAACGGCACACACGATTACAGCAGCCAAATAGATCTGCTATTGCCGAACATTGCTTGGATACTGGTCACCCCACGTTATATAATAACACCGAGATATTGGCATGCACATCCAGCTATTCGGACAGTATTATTAGGGAGGCAGTTGAGATTAAATTAGCGAGCAACCTCGTTAACAGGGATGGAGGTTTCTGTTTAAACTCTGTTTGGAATCCGGCTCTCTCCCTTGTCAAGAAACAGAGGGACAGAGTCAGTGCTACGTCACCTGCGAATTCATAGTCTCACTATCGATAGCTCTGACTTTGGTCATCTTTGGTGGCACTAGTGTTCAGTGTGTGTGTGTGTGTGTGTGTGTTATCTTTCCTGCTTCTGTCCGAGAACCGAGGTTTTAAATTTGCATGCACGCCGCCTGTCCGTTGCAGTTTGCCTTGAAAATGGCGGGGTGTTCTCCCGCCGAAACATCGGCGGTCGCTGAAAGTGTTACCTGGCTGAATTCCCGGAAGTTATTTGATAGTTGTATACGCCAGGAGAAACTCAGGTCTTACTTAAACCTGACTAACCTAAGGACATCACACACATCCATGCCCGAGGCAGGATTCGAACCTGCGACAGTAGCGGTCGCGCGGTTCCGGACTGTAGCGCCTACAGCCGCTCGGCCACCCCGGCCGGCATGTACGTAGATGTAGGGTGTAGATGTACCTACGTACGTGTACCGTTAGCAAAGCTACGGAGCCTATTTCAGCTATGCGACATAGAGGTCGAGTTACTCGACTGTCTTCTGTCAAGAAACGCATCTCGGTACAAATCCACTATCACTAGTGTGGTTGTGCACAAAAAATTGCATCTGACACTACAATTCCACACGTGAAACAGTCAGTATAGAAATATGTCAAAAGTAAAAATATCTCTGTAACAAGACACAACTGTCGAAGACAGAATGAGTAGATCAATTGATTTGTATCGACTAAATCGCGCGATCAGATAACAAAATGAAATTGCATATTGCGCTTATTTGGTTTTACCTTGAAACACGTCCAATTTAAACTTTCGTTAGTAAGACGATAACAAAAAGTTTTCGGACTATGCCTGTATAGGAATCCATTTTTATTATAATTATCATTTTTAATGTGAGAAGCATGCGCAGTTTGGACAAGTATTTCTGACTCATCCACTATTGGAGACAAGATTTAGCGAACCTCAACTGTTGGCAGTTGCTGCCTGCAAATAACAGTATTTTCCAGGAATTTGATGTTGCGGTAATTAATTAATTAATTACGTACTGTTAATGAACATTTCATTTAGAGCGACATATACTTGATAATTAAACCGGAGAAGCAATTTCATGTGAAAGCTTGCTCTGCTACGTTCAGATGTTATTGAGTGGAATTGTACTGCAGTTTATACGCTTTCATGAGGTCGCTGCATGTGATTTCCTATTTCTGGATTGCTACTAGCAGCGGGTAAAGATCTGTGAACGTAGTGATGGAAAATTGCTTAGGAGAGCGAAAGGAAAATAAAGAAAGTAAGAGTGTAATAATCTCGCAGGTGCCATGTATCTGATGTACAATGTACCAGGCGTTCATGTGAGCCTTCAACGCTGAAGCACGTCATAACCGTGACGCGGTGTGTACAGGGTGACAATTACCGAACCACATGAAAAAAAAAAAAACGTAAATTAGTTACAAATATGGTTTGCACACACTTTATACAACATGTAAACGTCACTACAGATATTCGGATTTAGGTTATGACATGTTCGATATGCCTACCATCATTGGCGATGATGTGACGCAGACAAATAGCGAAATTCTGCGTGACCTGCTGAAGTGTCGGAACATCGATGCTCTCCATGACCTCCTGAATGGGTGTTTTCAGCTCAGCAATGGTTTTGAGGTTGTTACTGTACACCTTGTCTTTAACATAGCCCCACAAAAAGGAGTCACATGTTTTCACATCCGGTGAAAATGGCGGCCAATCGAGGCCTATGCCAGCGGCCTCTGGGAGCCAGAATGCGGTCCCCAGAGTGCTCCTCCAGGATTTTAAATACTCTCCTGCTTCGATGGGGTCGAGCTCCGTCTTGCATGAACCGCATCTTGTCGAAATCAGCGTCACCTTGGATAGTGTGGACGAAATCATCTTCCTAAACCTTCTCGTACAGTTCGGTAGTCACCGTGCCATGAAGGAATCGCACCGATTATTCCGTGACTGGATATTGCGCACCACACAGTCACCCTTTGAGGGCGAAGAGACTTCTCGATCGTGAAGTGCGGATTCTCAGATCCCCAAATGCAACAATTTTGCTTATTGACGAACCCACCTAAGTGAAAGTAGGCTTCGTCGCTAAACCAAACCATGCAGCGCATACTAATCCCCATCATGCTCTGCGGCCAACCGTGCAGTTTGAACGGCCTAACGCAAAAAAGTTCAGAAGTTATGATGAATTTCATACAGTTCAATAATTGTCACCGTGTATGTACCCGTAGGCTGTTCAGAATCAGCGCTTTGAGATGGGTCAGCGTGGAGGTGTGTTGAATTGGGGGAAAAGAGCTACCGCGTTCGGAAGTGTCCAGGGCCATATCACGAATGAAATTAGCCGATTTGTTGATGCTTCAACGCGGGCTCTCAAACGTGTCTACACCGAATGCTGTACCACTCGCAGTAACGTAACACTCCGTTTCAAACTCGGCAGGATCTGTTTTTGTCTACCTAGGTCAGTCCAGCCAGTGTGAGAGTAAACACTGCGAAGAGAACTGCATGTAATGGACATCTGGAGTCGGGTAACTCGCAGAAACTAAACAAAAGCTGGCGTTTCGCCCTGTGATATCGTCCAGAGATCGTGGTGCCACAGAAAAGTCGGCAACTGGAATCGTTACCACAGACATTAGTGAAGGCTCGCTGAAATCCGCATACGGGAGGCACTCCAAAAGACGACGCATCCCTCTCCGCAACACAAGCGCCCACACGCTGAGGTCAACACAATGTCGAGCGTGAAAGAGCTCCGTCCAGTTCGAGACATCAGCTACAGCAGTCAGTAACATGTTCTGTATCGCAGAAGTACTCGGATCATGCTATATTAGTCGGGGGCGACTTCAACCTACCTAGTATAGACTGGGATGTCTATGGATTCATTACAGGTGGTACAGACAAGCCATCGTGTGAATTAATTTTGAACACATTATCCGAAAAGTGTCTTGAGCAGCTAAATCGACAGCCAACGCGTAATGGAAATATTTTTGATATGGTAGCCACGAACAGACCAGACCTCATCGACGGTGTCAGTGTTGAGACAGGATGATGTTGTCAAGAAGGCTAGGAGAGTATTCTTACTAGAAAGAGCAGATAAGCAATTGTTAGCATCCCACTTAGTAAATGAATCGACTTCATTTATTTCCGGTACGATGGACGTGGAAGAATTATGGGCAAATTTTAAACACATTGTAAATCACGCATTGGACAAGTATGTGCCGAAACAGTGGGTTACGGACGGAAAAGACCCACCACGGTTTAACAGCGCAATACGGAGAATGATCAGGAAGCAAAGGCAGTTGCACTCGCGGTACAAGAAAGATCGGGAGAATGAGGACAGGCAAAAGTTAGAAGAGATTCGTGCTGCTGTAAAAAGAGCGATGCGCGAAGCATTCAATCACTACCACCGTAATACCTTAGTAAAAGATCTTGTTGAAAACCCAAGGAAATTCTGGTCGTACGTAAAATTGGTAAGCGGGTCGAAGGCTTCCATCCAGTCACTCACTGATCAGACTGGCCTGGCAACGGAAGACAGCAAAACGAAAGCTGAAATTTTAAATTTAACATTTGAGAAATCTTTCACGCAGGACGATCGTACAAACATACCGCCGTTTGAGTCTCGTACATATTCCCGTATGGAGGACATAATGATAGACATCCCTGGGGTTGTGAAGCAGCTGAAGGGGTTGAAAATAAATAAATCGCCAGGTCCTCATGGGATTCCAATTCGGTTTTACAGAGAGTACTGTACTGCATTGGCTCCTTACTTAGCTAGAATTTCTCGCGAATCTCTTGCCCAATAAAGTCCCGAGCGACTGGAAAAAATCGCAGGTGACGCCTGTATGTAAGAAGGGTAGAAGGACGGATCCTCAAAATTAGAGACCAATATCCCTAACATAGGTTTTTTGTAGGATTCTCGAACATATTCTCGGTTCGAATATAATGAATTTCCTTGAGACAGAGAAGTCCCTGTCCATGCATCCGCACGGCTTTAGAAATCATCGCTCCTGCGAAATGCAACTCGCCCTTTTTTCACATGATATCTTGCGAACCATGAATGAAGGGTATCAGACGGATGCCATATTCCTTGACTTTCGGAAAGCATTTGACTCGGTGCCCCAGTGCAGACTCCTGAGTACGAGCATATGGGATTGGTTCCCAAGTATGTGAGTGGCTCGAAGACTTCTCAAGTAATAGAACCCAGTACGTTGTCCTCGATGGTGAGTGTTCATCGGAGGTGAGGGTATCATCTGGAGTGCCCCAGGGAAGTATGGTAGGTCCGCTGTTGTTTTCTATCCTCATAAATGATCTTTTGGATAGAGTGGATAGCAATGTGCGGCTGTTTGCTGATGATTCTGTGGTGTACGGGATGGTGTCGTCGTTGAGTGACTGTAGGAGGATACAAGATGACTTGGACAGGATTTGTGATTGGTGTAAAGAATGGCAGCTAACTCTAAATATAGATAAATGTAAATTAATGCAGATGAATAGGAAAAAGAATCCCGTAATGTTTGAATACTCCATTAGTACTGTAGCGCTTGACATAGTCACGTCGATTAAATATTTGGGCGTAATGTTGCAAAGCGATATGAAGTGGAACAAGCATGTAATGGCAGTTGTGGGGAAGGCGGATAGTCGTCTTTGGTTCATTGGTAGAATTTTGGGGAGATGTGGTTCATCTGTAAAGGAGACCGCTTATAAAACACTAATACGACCTATTCTTGAGTACTGCTCGAGCGTTTGGGATCCGTATCAGGTTGGATTGATGGAGGACATAGAAGCAATTCAGAGGCCGGCTGCTAGATTTGTTACTGGTAGGTTTGATCATCACGCGAGTGTTACGGAAATGCTTCAGGAACTCGGGTGGGAGTCTCTAGAGGAAAGGAGGCGTTCTTTTCGTGAATCGCTACTGAGGAAATTTGGAGAACCAGCGTTTGAGGCAGACTTGCAGTACAATTTTACTGTCGCTAACTTACATTGCGCGGAAAGACCACAAAGATAAGATAAGAGAGATTAGGGCTCGTACAGAGGCATATAGGCAGTCATTTTTCCCTCGTTCTGTTTGGGAGTGGAACAGGGAGAGAAGATGCTAGTTGTGGTACGAGATACCCTCCGCAACACACCGTATGGTGGATTGCGGAGTATGTATGTAGATGTAGATGTAGAACTAACGAGTAGTTAAAGTTTTAGATGAACTTGTAGTGTTGTTGATGTTGAACATTATACGGAAAGAGAACAGATTCTTATCTAGTGCTGCTTTGTTATTCAGTGACAGTTGTAAATTATTCAGCACACATGTGGCAAAGAAGCGTGACAAAGTTAAGTAAATCTTTTATTCACTAATGTTATAAAGTGAGCTGATAATTCATGTGTTCTAGTTTGATAAGCCTTCTCGCAGAGCAATCAAAGAAACCACAGTTGAGGCCAGACGCAAGCAGTTTCACCTAGTCACAACAAACGCGATCCAAAATTTGCCTCTTTTCGAATGACAATAGGCATCGGGTACCCCGACGTCCTAAAGAGGTATTCAGTCTTCAGTGTGTGGATGTTTTAGTTTAGGGGTGCTTTCCGTACCACGACAAGAACCACTTACTCAGGCTCCTGTTAATATGTACCAGTATGTTTGTCTCAACTTTCGTGGTCACCAAGTGTTGCCTGTCTTCTACATTTTTATGATGGCTATTCTGTGGACGCTCTCAGAATGGCAACAGCTGTAACTAGGTCTGTATTTTTTTGTTTTTTTTTTGTTTTACACTGACCAACAGAATTTTCCCTGACAAAAGACAACTCTAACTTAACCTATTCATTTATACCCACAATATATAAGCCCAACGCAATCTGACTGCTATACAGTGACAACATGACTTAATAATTAACACAAAAGAATAGGCCTGAATTGCAAGAAATCCTAAAAACAATATAAATCCAAAAAATATGAAATTAAAGAAATATGAAACTATCTCCAGGTCTGTTAATTGCCTAAACTCATTTTATTCACCAATCCCGATAGTGGAAACCCCATTCTTTTTCATAAGTCACTTACGTCACACAAAATCTTCATAACACGAACTACAGCAATTACAGCAAGTAGCAATAACGGACAACTAAATAAAAAAATTCTAACTACAACAGACTCTAACTACTAGGAGGCATATGGTTAGCAAAAGAAAGATTTTGTTGAAGAGCAGACAATGTATCTAGAAAATCTTACCTTATTCATGTGACATTCAGTTCCAAAAATTGTATAGTTGTCAATAATTCCACTGCCCAAAAATTATCAACCAAACATCCATCCTCATTTTACAATGCATGTCTTACCAATACAGAGGCTCCAGTAAGAATATCCCTATCCACTTGCTAACTGCTAGTCCGACCAACCACAGAATCTCTCGTCGAGGGCACAGAGCGCTGTCAGCGATATTAACACTCTATCAGCGATACTAACAGTCTACAGCGATGTCAACATACAAACAGGTTACTTGCACATCTGTAATCACATGTATGTTCCTGCTTTGACAAACATCATGCACTCTACATCCACTGAATCACCTAGTCTTAATATCGCAGATAATGTCCTGGGCTACATGGAACGACAGGTAAAATGCAGCAGTCATCATCTTCGTAATTTATTAGCTCTGCGGGGTGTAATCTTCAGTAGGTGGATTCAGCTGGATATGAGATATCTGAAGAAACTTGTGGGCTCTCTTCATCAAGAAACGTAGTCAATGTCAACACTAGACGGAATTAGCACGACGGCTTCTACAAGTGAATTTTTTTTTATCTAGCGAGTTTAGGGCCTTAAAGTAAGAGGAGTGGGATGAATTTTCACTATATTCTTCTCAAAACGATAGCACTCTGGTATCCACAGTCTGCTGTGCCAAAAAGGTTAAGAACAGAAGTGACAGTTCGGGAGAAATGAAACAAATGGGAAGAGACATTTAGTGAGATGGAGTAGTAGTACCTGCGAAAGAGTAGACAGTGCCAACCTCTTTCGAGGGAGCGCCGCTGCTTCGTTACCTGGAAACCACACGATCGATGTCCACGTTAGGTACCCTTTACTCTATACAGGGCCGGCTGTACAGTAAACGCCAGCTGGGCAGAAGGTAACAAACAGCGAGGTGATCGGTCCCATCGGATTAGGGAAAGATGGGGAAGGAAATTGGCCGTGCCCTTTCAAAGGAACTGTCCCGCCATTTGCCTGAAGTGATTTAGGGAAATCGTGGAAAACCTAGATCAGGATGTCCGGACGAGTGTCTGTATCGTCGTCGTCCCGAATGCGAGTCCAGTGTACTAACCACTGCGTGACCGCGCTCGGTACAAATGTGAACTACAATTGGTAAGTGATATACACGATACTTTAAATTCGTATGACCTACTAGAGCGCGATCATGTAATTATAGCTCCGGAAGTTTCTGTTAGACGTTTATGGAGGGTTAGAGTATTTGTATAACATTCCCGTTTATCTACAGAAACTGGCGAAAGAATATTTGGTTTAAATGGTGCCAGATCACAATGCAAAGGCGCTAAAGCAGTGCTTGTGAGATTTGAAATTATGATTTTTCTGTTGGAAGCAGAATACATTTTTCATAACAAATTAAATATTCCCGTTGGGGAAAAGCAAGGAAACTTCTTGTACTGCTTCTTATTGTTATTCATGGAAGTGCTTGCGACGTAACCAGTGGCTAGGTTGAAAAGAATTTTTTGCATCAGATTTTCTTAGTAGTTATGTTATTTCTTCCGAAATGGTCTGCATCCTCTTCAGACTTTAAAAATCCCGACACTAGGTCTCGCGTAACGATAAAAACCAGAGAAAAACTCTAGAATCTTTAGTGTACCCCCAACAAAAGCCGTTCGTCGAATTTCTCGTGCAGAATTCAAACAAGATGGGAAAACATCGTTTTAGGTTTAATTTTATGTTTTTACAGGACGAGTGCGCCTTGTTTTTCGGATTCGAGCACAATGTTCTGTTATGCTAATCATGTTATCTCACACACGACGTGTTTAGCTAAATCATGCCACTATCATCAGGCAAAGCCCCTTCATAAGTGTTAAAAACCTACGCAAGGTAAATGAAATTCAATAAAGTGAGTACCGTCGCACCATGAGATATCATTAACTGCCTTTCTTCTTACCTGGTATCAACAGCCTGCTGTACTCAGCGCCAGCTCTGTTCCGACAGCTTGCTACTTTCGGCTAAGTGCATTACTTTTATGGTGTGACGCATTATGCTCAGGTAATTTGTTGCAGTATAGATAACAGAAGAAACACTTCAATTGATCAATGAAAGAAGGAAGCACAAAAATGTTCCGGAGTTCAGAAATTCAGAAATATGAGTCTCTTTGGATGGTAATTAACAGGAATTGCATGCAATCTCAAACGAAACGGCTGCGAGGAAAACGCCAAGAAATCGAAAAAGAAATGCTTATCCGAAGCACAGATTCATCATACAGGAAAGTGTAAACATCCTTCCCTGAAACGAAAAGTAAATGTGTCAACATTAAGAGAGGTGAAGGACGTCGACTTTTAAACGAAGAGGAGGAAACAAAAGAGTACGTTGAAGCCTTCTATAAGGGGTAGGAACTATCTACTGATGTGATATTAGAAGAAATGTAAGTATATTTGGAAGCGATAGGGGACCCAATATTACAGATTCATAGAGCTTTGAAAGACTTGGAATCGAATAAGGCAGAAAATATACAGGCTGGTCCATTGATAGTGAACGGGCCACACATCTCACGAAATAAGCATCAAACGAAAAAAATACAAAGAACAAAAATCGTCTAGCTTGAAGGGGGAAACCAGATGGCGCATTGGTTGGTCCGCTAGATGGCGCTGTCATAGGTCAAACGGATATCAACTGCCTGTTTAAAATAGGAACCACCATTTTTATTACATATTCGTGTAGTACGCAAAGCAATATGAATGTTTCGTTGGACCACTTTTTTCTCTTTGTGATAGATGGCGCTGTAATAGTCATAAACGTATAAGTACGTGGTATCACATAAAATTCCGCCAGTGCGGATGGTATTTGCTTCGTGACACATTACCCGTGTTAAAATGGGCCGTTTACCAATTGCGGAAAACGTCGATATCGCGTTGATGTGTGGCTATTGTGATCAAAATGCCCAACGGGCGTGTGCTATGTATGCTGCTCGGTGTCCTGGACAACATCATCCAAGTGTCCGGACCGTTCGCCGGATAGTTACGTTATTTAAGGAAACAGGAAGTGTTCAGCCACATGTGAAACGTCAACCACGACCTGAAACAAATGATGATGCCTAAGTAGGTGTTTTAGCTGCTGTCGCGGCTATACGCACATCAGTAACAGACAAATTGCGCGAGAATGGGGAATCTCAAAAATGTCGGTGTTGAGAATGTTAAATCAACATCGATTCCACTCGTACCATATTTCCATGAACCAGGAATTTCATGGTGACGACTTTGAACGTCGTGTACAGTTCTACCACTGGGTTCAAGAGAAATTGCGGGAAGATGACAGATTTTTTTGCACACGTTCTATTTAGCGACGAAGCGTCTTTCACCAACAGCGGTAACGTAAACCGGCATAATATGCACTACTGGGCAACGGAAAATCCACGATGGCTGCGACAAGTGGAACATCAGCGACCTTTGTAGGTTAATGTATGGTGTGGCATTATGGGAGGAAGGATAATTGGCCCCCATTTTATCGATGGAACTCTAAATGGTGCAGTGTATGCTGATTTCCTACGTAATGTTCTACCGATGTTACTACAAGATGTTTCACTGCATGACAGAATGGTGATGTACTTCCAACATGATGGATGTATTGAATAGCATATTTCATGACAGATGGATTGGTCGTCGAAGCACCACACCATGGCCCGCACGTTCACCGGATCTGACGTCCCCGGATTTCTTTCTGTGGGGAAAGTAGAAGGATATTTGCTATCGCGATCCACCGACAACGCCTGACAACATGCGTCAGCGCATTGTCAATGCATGTGCGAACATTACGGAAGGCGAACTAGTCGCTGTTGAGAGGAATGTCGTTACACGTATTGCCAAATGCATTGAGGTTGACGGACATCATTTTGAGCATATATTGCATTCATGTGGTATTTACAGGCAATCACGCTGTAACAGGATGCGTTCTCAGAAATGATGAGTTCACAAAGGTACATGTATCACATTGAAGTAACCGAAATAAAATGTTCAAACGTACCTAGGTTCGGTATTTTAATTTAAAAAACCTACCTGTTACCAACTGTTCGTCTAAAATTGTGAGCCATATGTTTGTGACTATTACAGCGCCATCTATCACAAAGCGAAAAAGTAGTCCAACTAAAATATTCATATTTCTTTACGTACTACACGAATATGTAATAAAAATGGGGGTTCCTATTTTTTAAAAAAGCAGTTGATATCCGTTTGACCTATGGAAGCACAATCTAGCGGGCCAACCATAGCGCCATCTGTTTCCCCCTTCAAGCTAGACAAGTTTCGTTCTTTGTAGTTTTTGCGTTTGACGCTTATTTCGTGAGATATTTGGCCCGGTTAGAATCAACGGACCACCCTGTAGATGACATTCGGAATTTCTAAAAACTATTTGGAGAAATGAAAACCAAATGGCTATTCAAGTTGGTGTGTAGAATGTATGACAGTAAAGGCCACATATATCCTTAAAAATATCATCCACGTGAGCCATGATGGTCGGATTTGCTAAGGCTCGCTTGAGCTCAGTGAATTCTCTGTTTGCGTCATCATTCCAGTTCAAGGGTACGTCTTTACCTGTGAGGGCGCACGGTGTGGGCGATGCCAAGACTTCATTCCCCAAAAGTCTCCGATAGAAATTTAGTGGCCCAAGGAAGCCCCATATCTGCTGCTTGATAGCTGGGTGTGCGAACTCCTGTACTGCCTTATATTATTCGTCGTCGGGACAGATTCCCAATAAATCTGGTGCCCTAGGAACGCTGTCTCCGTCTATCTGAAATTCGACTTTCCTACATTCAGAGTGAGTCCTGGCACATGCTGTGCCTGCTGCAACTTACGTGTAAAATAACTGTGCTCATTCCTGAGTACGACAAACACCATGTCATCTACATGGCGTCTCAAAAAACTCCTACAAGTTTTAGGAACAGGTTTCATACCGACAAATAAGTGAAAAACTTCTAGTAAACATGGGCTCTAAAATGCATACCTTAAGAGCTATCAACACTTGTTCGTCTTCGACATTATGAAACAGATCTCTTCCACTTCAAGGTCTTTGCTTTCCATATTTTGGAAGGAGGAAGTATTGACCAAAACAAGAAAAAAAGTCTCTGAAACATGCAGTCTAAAATGCATACTTTAAGAACTATGAGTACTTATTCATTGTGCAACACATCTCTTCTACCGCATAAGTGCACATAGCTCTTAAGCTATGCACTTTAGAGCCCATGTTTGTTAAGTATTTTTCCCTGATTTGGTCCATACTACCTACTACATACTACATACTATCGAAAGCAAAGAGCATGCGATACAAGAGATATTTTCATAGTATCGAACATGAACATCTACTCATACTTGTATGTCTTACGGTATGCGCTTTGGAGCCCTTTGACATCTACATCTACATGGATACTCCACAAACACATTTAAGTGCCTGGCAGAGGGTTTATCGAACCACCTTCACAACTGTCTATTATTCCAATCTCGTACAGCTAGCGGAAATAACGAACACCTACATCTTTCAGTATGGGCTCTGATTTCCCTTATTTTATCGTGGTGATCGCTTTCGGAGGAGGAATTTGGTGATTGGATTTTCGTGAAAACGAAAAGAAAGAAAAACATCTTTGTTTTACTAGTGACACACTCTCCCCTATCTCGCGATAATACAAAACGTGCTGCCCTTCTTTGAACTTTTCCGATGTACTCCGTCTGTCCTGTCTGGTAAGGATCCCACAAGTGCAGTAGTATTCTGAAAGAGGTCGGACAAGCGTAGTGTAGGCAGTCTCCTTAGTAGGTCTGTTACATTTTCTAAGTGTCCTGCCAATAAAACGCAGTCTTTGGTTAACCTTCTCCATAACATTTTCTATGTGTTACTTCCAGTTTAAGTTGTTCGTAATTGTAATTCCTAGTTATTTAATTGAATATAAGGCATTTAGATTTGACTCATTTATCGTGTAACCGAACTTTAACGAATTCCTTTTAGCACTCATGTGGATGACTTCACACGTTTCGTTATTTAGGGTCAACTGCCAATTTTCGCACCATTCACATATTTTTTCTAAATCGTTTTGCAATTTGTTTTGATCTTCTGATGACTTTATTAGTCGATAAACGATAGCGTCATCTGCAAAACACCTAAGACGGCTGCTCAGATTGTCTCCCAAATCGTTTATATAGGTACGAAACAGCAAAGGGTCTATAACATTACCTTGGGGAACGCCAGAAATCACTTCGGTTTTACTCGATGACTTTCCGTCAATTACTATGAACTGTGACCCCTCTGACAGGAAACAACAAATCCAGTAACATAACTAAGACGATATTGCATAAGCCCGCAATTTCACTACAAGCCGCTTGTGTGGTACAGTGTCAGAAGCCTTCCGGAAATCCAGAAATACGGAATCGATCTGAAATACCTTGTCAATAGCAATGAAAACTTCGTGTGAATAAAGAGCTAGTTGTGTTTCACAGCCGATGTTGACTGTGTGTCAATAGACCGTTTTTTTCGAGGTAATTCATAATGTTCGAACACAATACATGTTCCAGAATACTGCTGCACATCGACGTTAATGATATGGGCCTGTAATTAAGTGGACTACTCCTACTACCTTTCTTAAATATTAATGTGACCTGTGCAACATTCCAGTCTTTGGGTACGGATCTTTCGTCGAGCGAACGGTTGTATGTGATTGTTAAGTATGGAGCTAATGCATCAGCATACTGTGAAAGGAACCTAATTCGTATACAGTCTCGATCAGAAGACTTGCTTTTATTAAGTGATTCAAGTTGCTTCACTACTCCGAGGATATTTACTTCTACGTTACTCATGATGGCAGGTGTTCTTGATTCGAATTCTGGAATATTTACTTCGTCGTCTTTTGTGAAGACATTTCGGAAGGCCGTGTTTAGTAATTCTGCTTTGGCAGCACTGTCTTCGTTAGTATCTACATCACCCTTATTTAATAAACATTTATTTCTTGTTTTGGCGTAAGGAATCCGTCCCTGAAATTTTGTCGGTGTTTTTTGAGACACCCTGTACGTATCTGATGACGAATCTTCCAACTTCCTCGTTGAGTGCCATGTCAGGACCGTATGAACATGTACGATGATGTTGACAAACTAAGTAGTAGGTTCTTACACAGCGAACATGAGCCATAGCATAAAAGTCAGTATACTGCTAGCAACTGGTGTCTAGTTCCACCTGCCAGAAACTCCTTCGCAGATCGAACAATAGAGTGTTTGTAACAATTCTTCCAGTGCTTCAGGACGATCCGCTTTAGCCACAACGTTAGTGTTTATTTGGCGGGAATTCAGCACGTCTGGTCGTACAGTCCTTCTTCGGTACTACAAACAGGGGACTGTTGTACCTGCTGCTCGCCATTTCAATAATCCCTTGTTCCAACATACCTTGATTTGTTGTTCCACTTGCTCTTTATGGATGAGTGGAATACTGTGTAGTCTTGTAAAACACCAATAGAGTGGGGTGGAATTGTAGGTGACATTTTGAGGATTTCCCATGACCTCTCAGGACAGCTTACATGTATTGCCTACAAGGGCTTGATTCAGAATGCTGATTCACGCCTTATACAGTGTGCGCCCCTGTCAATAACAGCAAGAGTGTGTTTTAAGCGTGTTATTCAGAGCATGAACAGAAATAATAACTCGGCCTAAAGCACAGAAGCATTGCTTAATCATTCGGCCTAGAGCACCTAAGAGATCATGTGCTTCTTTAGTCAAGATATATCGTAAAATACTTCGAATATTAGTTATTAATGAAATAACATTTTACAAACTCAATCCGTTCGTTGGATTATACAGCAGCCGGTCGGTGTGGCCGAGCGGTTCTAAGCGCGTCAGTCTGGAACCGCGCGACCGCTACGGTCGTAGGTTCGAATCCTGCCTCGGGCGTGGATGTGTGTAATGTCCTTAGGTTAGTTACGTTTAAGTAGTTCTAAGCTCTAGGGGACTGATGATCTCAGATGTTAAGTCCCATAGTGCTCAGCCATTTGAACCATTTTTTGATTATACAGCTGATAGTAGATAGCTGTTCCAAGTTTAGTCATCCCATTTTCTAGTGTCTCTTATTATACTTGTTTTTGCAGCTACTATTCCTCCACGTATATTATATTGCAGGTCGTACCCGCTGACGACCGTCTCATGCCTTTTATTAATTTCATATGATTTTTGTTGCATACTAATTACGAATACATTGTGTCCACGTCTATTGTAATTGTTTTTGAGAAAGCGGAATACCAAGTGTAGAGACATATATTTCACCTTAATTTTCAATCTGGTGTATTATGTTTGTACACTGAACAGCCAAAGAGATTGGTACACTTGCTTAATATCGTGTAGGGCCACAGCGAGCACGCAGAACTGCCGCAACACGACCTGTCATGGACTCGACTAATTTCTGAAGTAGTGCTAGAGGGAACTGACACCATGAATCCTGCAGGGCTGTCCATAAAAGCGTAACAGCACGAGGGGGTGGAGATCTCTTCTGAACAGCATGTTGCAAGCCTTCTCAGATACGGTCAATAATGTTCATATCTGGAGAGTTCGGTGGCCAGCGGAAGTTTTTAAAATCAGAGCCACTCTGTAGCAATTCTGGATGTGTGGGGTGTCGCATTGTCTCCTGCTGGAACTACCCAAGTCCGTCCGAATGCACAGAGGACATGAATGGATGCAGGTGATCAGACAGAATTATTAAGTACGTGTCACCTGTCAGAGTCTTATCTAGACGTATCGGGGGTCCCATATGACTCCAAAAGCACACGGTCTACGCCATTACAGAGTCTCCACGAGCTTGAACAGTCCCCTGCTGATATGCAGGGTCCGTGGATTCATGAGGTTGTCTCCATACCCGTACACGTCCATCCGCTCTATACAGTTTGAAACGAGACTCGTCCGACCAGGCAACATGTTTGCAGTCATCAGCAGTCCAATGTCGACGTTGGGGGCCCAGGAGAGGCGTAAAGTTTTGTGTCGCGTAGTCATCAAGGGTACACGTGTGGGCCTTCGGCTCCGAAAGCCGATATCGATGATGTTTCGTTGAATGGTTCGTACGCTGACACTTGTTGATAGCCCAGCATTGAATTCTAGAGCAATTTGCTGAAGGGCTGCATTTCTGTCACGTTGAACGATTCTCTTCAGTCGTCGTTGGTCCCGTTCTTGCAGGATCTTTTTCCGGTCGCAGCGATGTCGGAGATTTGATGTTTTACCGGATTCTTGATGTTCACGGTACACTCGTGAAATGGTTGTACGGGAAAATACGCTCTTCATCGCTGCCTCGGAGATGCTGTGTCCCATCGCTCGTGCGCCGACTATAACTCTACATTCAGACTCACTTAAATCTACATAACTTGCCATTTTAGCAGCAGTAACCGACGTAACAACCGCGCTAAATACTTTTTGTCTTACGTTGCCTACCGCAGCTCTGTACTCTGCCTGTTTACATATCTCTGTATTTCAAATGGTTTAGATGGCTCTGAGCACTATGGGACTTAACATCTGTGGTCATCAGTCCCCTAGAACTTAGAACTACTTAAACCTAAGGACATCACACACATCTATTCCCGAGGCAGGATTCGAACCTGCGACCGTAGAGGTCGCGCGGTTCCAGATTGTAGCGCCTAGAACCGCTCGGCCACCCCGGCAGGCCTCTGTATTTGAATACGCATGCCTATACTAGTTTCTTTGGCGCTTCAGTGTACGTCGGTGTGTTGTGAGGAATGAGCTCGGATGTTGTCGTAGAGCAAACACATTGCCTTTGACACCTTCCGAGGTCGCCTCATCTTAACAGCCTCCTGTAATTACCTCAAGACTTTTCGGTAGTTTCCTCGAACTCTTTCCCCTCACGAGCACAGTATGTGAGTACCACACGACGGGAGTCATGAATTTCAGTCGGCATCACCTTGCCTGAAGATGCGTTTCGGTATTTTTGTGGTAATGAATTCTCAGTTTACGCTGTCTAGTTTGCTTCTTTGTCTCGGCGTCACCGTGACGCACCCAGCACTCGTCCACGGTGACACTCGCCCAAGGTGATTAAGCAGCTAGAGGAGTCATCTGGAATGGCTTGACACAGATGACACTTTCCCGCTACTGCCTCGATGCGACAGGCTTTCTGCATGAGGGTGAAGCGTGACGAAAGCCAGTGGGCACGACATTTGTCAACTTCAAACAAGACGTTGAAATGATGTTAGGAAGAATCCCGCTGACAGGTAGTAAAATTGTTGTTTTTTAAAACGCAACCGGTTTTGTGGCCTAAAGCCGCATCATCAGATGCAATTTACATGCTAAAAAGCAAAGTACAGTGTCATCATATTCTGTGGATATAAAAATTAATAAAGGTATGTCTAAAATATACTAACAATGTTAAAAGATCATATAAATACCTCTCGCTCCTAAGCAAAATTTACTATTTAATGAATATCGTCAATACTGTAGCAAGCAAAAAAGTAACGTAGATGTGCTCCATTCATTTAGGGCAAGTTGCCGATAGGCGCAACTTGCGGTTACAGAGCTATCTCTTAACATTTGTCTGCATTTAAAAAGAAAAACATTTTATAGTGAGAGGACGATAAAAATTTTTAAAGGGGCCGAATTGGAGATAAAAATTTGTCACTGCTAACATGATTAGTCGCGGCACTATGCAAATTACTATGAGGAACTTATCATGTGGCAGTGTCTTATGGGTGTGACGGCAGGGCAATCCGGTATTGGGCGAAGTAAAAGCGGCCCGCACGAACGACAAAGAGAGACTAGCTGGCTGGCAGAACGGAAGCTATCCATGTGGACAGTGTGACGTCGTATACACGTGACTATGAACGGTGGGTGGCTAACTGTACAAGCGAGAATAATACAGAATTTTATTACGTACTAATACCAAATCGTCGAAACAAAATTAGCCTGAATACTATGGTGATTCAGTTCTAATTGGTTATGCAAAAAAATGTATTTAGTAAATCGGCAATAGCTCCTAATAAAATTCAAAAGAAACAACTTTTACAGCGCGCCCTAGTGCACCAAAATTACGTGGTACGGTAAAGCTCTACAAAATAGCTAAACTATTACGCCCGACGGTGGATGCTAGACGTGGAGCGGGTTATGAGGTACAAAACCTGCTCGCTGAGTATCTGAAGAAACGTTTCCGACATCCTACTAATTTCACTATAAGAAACAGGGAACAGCTTATAAAAAATTTACAGCGTATATTCATACGACCAACCACACGCACAGTGACATGTATGCTAATATATCTACCATTCATGTGCAAAGCATTATCGTGGAGAATCTGTATACCTTTTCGGAGAGACCATCTAAGGAGGCGGAAGAAATGCTTGCATTGCTAAAAATTGTTTTATCTTTTTATTATCTTAAAGTCGGGGATGATTTTTATTCACAAGAAGGTTTAGCCCTTGGCTCGCCACTTGCCTACTGGATAGCAAATATTTTTACGATTATCTTTTGAGCATGAATTATTTCAAAATTCCCTCAATGTGCTAGAAGATTAATTTTATGGAATAGATATGTTGATGTTTCCATATTATATGATGGTAATAAAGTTGAAAACGATCAATTTCTCCGGAATCTTCATAGTCTGAAGCGAAAGATACAGTTTACTACGCAGTGCGCTGAGAATGGCACTTTACCGTTTTTGGATCTCCGAGTGACCATAAAAAATGGGAATATATGCTTCGATATTTACCGAACGCCAACCATGACAGCTCTTGTTATACGAAAGCTGTCATGTCACCCAATGAAATATAAATCCGCGGCATTCGATATAGTTAGTTGCGTTTGGTCTGGGCGGACGTCACAAGACATCCATTCAAGTTGATCGTTGATTCTTTGACTCAGTTTTTTTTTTATTACAGAGAGCACGCAGCCTTCTGACCGAACACGTTGAGCTACCTTGCCGGCAAAAACGTTACAGTGAGCGAGACTGGAACAGCGAACCATAACAGACGCTTCCTTACAGGTCAGCATGCTACCACAGAGCTAGCGAAGAGATGTGCCCCGACTGACCTACCCAAGCACGACTCCCGAGACGCCCTCACAGTTTCTATTCTGCCAGTACCTCGTCTCCAACCCTCCAAACTTCACAGAAACTCTTCTGCGAACCTTGCAGAACTAGCGCTCCTGGAAGAAAGGTTATTGCAGAGACATGGCTTAGTCACAGCCTAGGGGATGTTTCCAGAATGAGATTTTCACTCTGCAGCGAGTTCGAGTCTCGGTCCGGCACACAGTTTTAAATTTCCAGGAAGTTTCATATCAGCGCACACTCCGCTGCAGAGTGAAAATCTCATTCTTGTCACGATCCAGTTGTTAACGCAGTTATTAGAAGGATATTGAAAAAAGAGAAATGTTCTTTCCAATAGCGGAACAGTGGCAGATTTTAGCTGATTTTACATCGCCTAAAACAACCGAACGCTATATTTTTTGTAGAATGCCATATCTGGGTACAGCATCCGAAAAAAGTGGCAGATGTACAAGACCTAAAAACATTATTCCAGCGTATTTTACGTTTTCGTATTTAGGAAGGATACATGTATACGGCGATACACTCAATGACTGGCCTATGAAATATATAATAGTAAATTTTGACTAGCAGCGATGTGCGTGCCTTCGATTTTTTAACGCTTTGAATATATTTTAGACATTCCTTTATTAATTTTAACATCCACAAAATGTGGTGAGACTGTTCTTTGCTTTTTACCGTGTATATCGCACCTGATGATGTGGCTTTACGCCGCGAAACTCTATTAAAACACAACCAGTTTATTAAAACAAAAATTTTACCAGCTGTTAGCAGAATTCTTCTTAAATCATGCCCTTCAACAGCTGCGGATGGCTAGGATTTAAACTAGTTTGGGACGATGAAAGCTGATCCATGACTGATCTTCACTTTATCCACTATCGACTCGAGTGTGATACGCCTGTCTTGGACCACCAAGTCTCCCACTTCGTTTGTCAATCCCAGCTCGTCAAATAAGTGTCCTGTCACTTCGTCGGTAAAGAGTCGTTTGAGGACACTGGAGGAGCCGGAGCCTCCTAACCACTATGTCATCTGATGGTGCATATTCGCCATATACTTCAAAACTGAACAAGGATTGTTGTCGCGCTGTTCCCCCTTTAAACGCAGCAATGGAATGAACGCACCTTACTCCACCTTTACTTTTTTTAAAAAAAGAAAAAAAAACACGGTCTGTGAGAGCACGGCTGACTGCCATGCGAAGGACCTGAGTTCGATTCCCTGTATGCGCGAGGGATTTTTCCTTGCTGGGGGGAATGGTACGAGTTGTACTCAGCCTATCGATGCCAACTGAGGAACTACTTGACATAGTGGTAGCAGCTCCATGTCACGAAATCTGACAACGACAATGAGAGCGGTGTGCTGATACCACGCCCCTCCAATAGTGCATCCGTTGACGCCATTGGGAAAGGATGACACGGCGATCGGTCGATACCGATGGCCTGCCACGGCTTCTGGATAGAGTTTATCAGTGGGCTGCGCCTTTTTGTCCTGGCTTCTCTCACAGCGTGCAACGGTACTGTTTGGCAGCCAGTTCTGTGTGCACCATGACAGCAGCAATGTAGCTTCTAAGCAAATAAAAAATTATTTAAGTCTGCAAGCTATGGCAACCGTCAGCGTAGTTGGCACAATCGCTTGACTTGTTAGGCCACGTCATACGCCTCATAATACCTCTGGAATGCTCGAAGTTTCTATCCCTCTGGTGGGAGCTGCTCCAGGATTCCGCTAGGGTCCCTGGGTGGCTAAAGACCATCCACTGTTGAATCGTAAAGAACATCCCAGGAAAAAGGTCGAAACGTCTGGCATTGCAGAAGCATGAAGAAGCACACGACGCGATCTAACGCGTCAAAGAATTTTATCATCAAATTTAAAAAAAGTATTTACGTAAGTTTATTCTTGAGACATGATCATTCAAAAAATGTTCAAATGTGTGTGAAATCTTACGGGACTTAACCTAAATTATCCTAAGGACCAACACACACACCTATGCTCGAGGGAGGACTCGAACCTCCGCCGGGACCAGTCGCACAGTCCATGACTGTAGCGCCTTAGACCGCTCAGACGTGATAATTAATACCTTATAACTATCCCTGTTATACACATGTAATGAATGCGATGTCAACATAAAAATGTCGCACTGCTACCATGGGAGGAACTCAGAGAAGGTACCTGTGGTCCTGTGACACGAAATAATGTTTGTGTTGTTATGGAGTAGCCTGGAAATGTACGGAAGCGATAGAATGAGAGGCGGTGGTTGCGCGTGGGTGTGTCGTAGGATGGCATCGAGCGACCGGATAAGCTTAACGACCCATACAGCGGACAAAGTGCCATACATAATGTTTTACGATCTGCGTCGGTAACCCTCTGCGGGCAAGTTGGCGACTTGACCCAGAAAGCTGCTCTTCAATCGAGAGATCGGAAACTGCACTTACGGTCTATGAACTTCCGCTGTTACGGTTTTTCCGACAACTAAGTTCTCGCCGAGTGTTTCTACAGTGTGGCCGTATCACAAAGGAGAAAGGTTAGGAAGACAATTGTGCAACAGTAAAAGCAGGAGAAACAGGAAAATTTAGAATGGAACACTGAATGCATGGGCATCCGGAGAAGTTAACTATAAATTGTACCAATGAAATACTCAGGGAAGAGTGAAATGAGTGAAAAGGAGGTGTGAATCTAGATGTATAAATGCAAGAAAAAATCCTAATCTTGAGGCGAATTTCTTCCTAATTTGTATGGAAACAAACTGAAGAGCCGCAACAAAAATTGTTAAAACCCAATCAAAAGCCAAAGTCGCACAAAATATTTTTTTTATTCAAGACAACCAGTTTTAACAGTCTTAGCCGTCAGTTTCAGATCTTAAACATTTTTTTTTGTAGTAAAACATATTAATTTTAAGCTGAACCTCATCCACAATATGTCAAGTGGATAAAACTCAGCACATTATAAACGTTTGTCATCGCTAAAATACTTAAAATCGCACAACACCTTGTCCAAAAGGCCATGTCAATACATACGTTGCTAAAAGACAATCTCATTCTAAAATGTAATGAAACACTTGATCTATGTTCCACAGTGGAAGAAGCAAATTCTGTACGTGGAATGAAATGACCGAAAGGTATCATTAGTTACTAAAACATTCATTATGTGATAAATCATATGATAGCTATCCACATGTGCTTGAAATTGACATAAACGTCCAAATCAGTCGATCGCAAAATTAATAAGGAATGTTATAGCCTACTGCGGACCATGTGTCCCATTACTAAATTGTCAAAGGCTGTGGTCCCGCGCAAAAACAATATTATAACGTTCAGTATGGATTGCTTATTATTTTTCTCGACTGCAAATATACAACTTATGGATCTGAAACATGGAAAACATAAAACAGAAAAATAGAAAAAAAAAAATCTTTCAGTGATATGAAGTCGGGATGCATTCTCGGGATTTGTGTGTTTGTACATCCAAAATTGCCTCCAGACGCTAAATTTTAGAAGATATGGTATTATTTCAAGGTTAGCCGTAGTAACGTAATGTAAGAGAGGAAGGAATATAAAAATATCTACATTAACTTGGAAACATTTTCTTAGGAATTTGATGTGCTGATTCACTTACTAACACTGAGAACCCCTTGTCTATGCCGTACTTCTCTCGCTTTGATGTAATGAAAGTACCTGTAGAGATACCTCTTTTCGTATACACAACCTGACAAAAAACCTGCGTATGTATACGCCATTAGCGGGTTCGCAAATGGAGTTGACGTGTTGAGTGGTCAATCTGACGAACAGAGAGATGCCGCGCACTCGTCTGAGGCTGCGTAATGAGCACCTGACAAAGCCATTTGGCTGGCTAGTCGAATCGTTTAATACGTACCTTTGTGGGGCATTCGGGTGTTACAGTGACCCGATGTTGGACTGTAGGCACACTCGTCAACGTTGCAGTCGACCACAACTGACCGAATTGTGTACCAAGCATATCATAACCACTTCACATCTGCGCCGACCATAAGAGAACAAGTAATGGATTCCCTCTAAAATTCTGTGTCATACTACACCTTTTGTCGGAGGCGAGGGAAATGCCGTCCTTTGTGTCGGCTGCGATGTGATGCTGGACTGGGATTCATGGACACTTGGTGAATGGCGTCGCGTTTTGTTCAGCGACGAATCGTGGTTCTGCACTACCACGATGACCATAGTCGGGGATTCTGGCGTGAAGTGAGGTGTGGTTCAAAGAATGGTTCAAATGGCCCTGAGAACTATGGGACTTAACATCTGAGGTCATCAGTCCCCTAGAACTTAGAACTACTTAAACCTAACTAACCTAAGGATATCACACACATCCATGCCCGAGGCAGGATTCGAACCTGCGACCGTAGCGGTCGCGCATTTCCAGACTGAAGCGCCTAGAACCGCTTGGCCATTGCGGCCGGCATGGTGAGGTTCAAATCTTCCAATGAGCAGTGTTACTCCTGGCGTAATAGTGTGGGGAGCCATCCGATATGCATTCAGGTCAAGGCTGTTAGTGATTTCGGGAAATGTGACAACACAACGGTACGCCACGCACATTCTAGGTCCTGATGTGTTACTTCCCATGGAACAAGATCGTGGTGCCATTTTTCAACACGATAATGCTCGCCCACACGTGGCACACATCTCTACGATTTGTCTGCATGACGCTGAGGTATTCTTGTAGTGAATACATTGCAGATCTAAATTTCTGGTAATGGCTGAGGACAGTACCCTGCAGCATACCTTCAAAAGCCACCAGGCTCTCAGGTACGTTTCTTTGCTTCTCCCAGTGTCAATGGCCCTGATTTAACCCGTCGGTCACATCAGCTCCGTCTTCCCATACAGTTAACGCCCTCTGCAGGTCCCTGAAGTACTATGAAGGCAATTACACTACTGGCCATTAAAATTGCTATACCAATAAGAAATGCAGATGATAAACGGGTATTGATTGGACAAATATATTATACTAGAATTGACATGTGATTACATTTTCACGCAATTTGGGTGCATAGATCCTCAGAAATCAGTACCCAGAACAACCACCTCTGGCCGTAATAACGGCCTTGATACGCCTGGGCATTGAGTCAAACAGAGCTTGGATGGCGAGCACAGGTACAGCTCCCCATGCAGCTACAAAACGATACCACAGTTCATCAAGAGTAGTGACTGGCGTATTGTGACAAGCCAGTTGCTCGGCCACCATTGACCAGACGTTTTCAGTTGGTGAGAGATCTGGAGAAAGTGCTGGCCAGAGCAGCAGTCGAACATTTTCTGTATCCAGAAAGGCCCGTACAGTACCTGCAACAAGCGGTCGTGCATTGTCCTGCTGAAATGTAGGGTTTCGCAGGGATCGAATGAAGGGTAGAGTCACGGGTCGTAACACATATGAAATGTAACGTGCACTGTTCAAAGTGGCGTTAATGCCAACAAGAGGTGACCGAGACGTGTAACCAATGGCACCCCACACCATCACGCCGGGTGATATGCCAGTATGGCGATGACGAATACACTCTTCCGATGTGCGTTCACCGTCATGTCGCCAAACACGGATGCGACATCATGATGCTGTAAACAGAACCTGGATTCATCCGAAAAAACGACGTTTAGCCATTCGTGCACCCACATTCGCCCTTGAGTACACAATCGCAGGCGCTCCTGTCTGTGATGCAGCGTCAAGGGTAGCCGCAGCCATGGTCTCCGAGCTGATAGTCCATGCTGCTGCAAACGTTGTCTTGCAAACGTCCCCATCTGTTGACTCAGGGATCGAGCCGTGGCTGCACGATCCGTTACAGCCATGCGGATAAGATGCCTGTCATCCCGACTGCTAGTGATACGAGGTCGTTGGGATCCAGCACGGCGTTCCGTATTATCCTCCTGAACCCACCGATCCCATATTCTGCTAACAGTCATTGGAACTCGACCAACGCGAGCAGCAATGTCGCGATACGATAAACCGCAATCGCGATAGGCCAGAATCTGACCTTTATCAAAGTCGTAAACGTGATGGTACGCATTTCTCCTCCTTACACGAGGCATCACAACAACGTTTCACCAGGCAACGCCGGTAAACTGCTGTTTGTGTATGAGAAATCAGTTGGAAACTTTCCTTATGTCAGCAAGTTGTAGGTGTCGCCACCTGCGCCAACCTTGTGTGAATGCTCTAAACAGCTAATTATTTGCATATCACAGCATCTTCTTCCTGTCGATTATATTTCGCGTCTGTAGCACGTCATCTTCGTGGTGTAGCAATTGTAATGGCCAGTAGTGTACTTGGTGTCATAATACGAAGGCAACCCAAAAATTAGGTTTCCCTATTTTCTTTTAATGTAAACGTAGGTAGACCAAAATACAGCTCATGTGTGACAGAGGCTTGACGTAAAAATCTTAGGACGGCGGAACCGGTCTCGACAGTTGTCAGTAGCGATGCTTCTATGGCTGGAAATGGCCATTCATTCTCCTGCTGATTGCGAGATTCGATCTGTGATGGATCAGTGTAATGCACAAAACATCGCGCCAATAGAAATTCACGACCTGCTGTGTTAGATGTACCGGTCGAAGGTTATGAAGAAATAGACGGTTAGTCGTCGCTAGAGACCGGATTATATGCATTTGCATGATGCATACTCATTTGCATATTTAGTTCCTTTTCTCCGGTTATTGCAAATTTTAACTAAAAACTAGCGACGATGCGTGTTTTCGATGTTTACAATAATTTAAAAATTTAGACAGGCGGTCTCTAGCTTGATATAGTTTTGATGTCTCACAGATTGATCGCGACCCAGAACTGCGTGCAATCGCTAAACGAGAGGCCACTGCCTAGCGAAATCATTACAGAAGAGGAACAGGAACAGGCAACACTCCTGTGCGTGCGCCCCCGGTTTATCCCCTCAGCTGTCATACCGTCGCGTCGGAAACAGTTGAAGGACACTACGCAAGCTTTTACTCGCCCGTTCATTGTTTCAGTTTAGCTTTCTATTTATTTGTAGACAGCTGAACGTGTTTATGACGTATAATGTGTAACGTGTTGTGCGCCATGCTGCCCGGAAAAAGAAACGTCGTTTCGTGGATAGCTGACCATCCTGCAACATTTACGTATGACGGAACTATTTTATACTGTCGAGTTTCTAGGAAAAACGTTTCGTGCAAAAAATGTTTCAAATAGACCAGCATGTCAAGACAAATATTCATATCGCAGGAACGCAGAAGAAAGGACCACGACAACAACTTCTGACAACAGCAAGTTGCAGTAGCAGGGATTTGTCCAAAGGTAACAAAAAAGGCCGGTTGAACATGGATCTATGTGAAGCATTCATTGCATGCAATATTCCTCTTCACAAACTTACAAACCCTATCCTCAATGGCTTCCTGCGCAAATATTGCTTAAATCAAAATATACCAGATCAATCAACATTGATTAAAAATTATATACCGACAATACATGTAAATGTTCTGGAAGAAATACGCAATGAACTCCAGGACAACATCATCTGGATTTCAGTTGAAGAAACATCTGACACTTGTGGCCGTTACATTTAGATTTAATTTATGGTGCTGCAAAATAAGAGACTTCTTCTTCCTATTTAGCGGCCTGCAAAGAACTTGAAAAAGCCAAACATTCTACGATCGCCAGATTTGTGAATGAGGGTAGTAGAAAAACATTTCCAGAATCTTCTGCAGATGAAAGGGTGTTTGTGTTTATTTCAGATGTTCTCCTTTTCTGATCAAAGCAGTAAAAGCCTTCCGAGTTTTTTACCTCAAATTGATACATGTGACGTGCTTTGCTCATGGAGCATGGAGTACATCACCTTGCTGAAGAAGTACGTTCCACGATTGTAAAAAAAAAAAAAAAAAAAAAAAAAAAAAAAAAAAAAAAACTGATTTCATCGACAAAGGAAGTGTTTCTGCTCGCATCAAGACCTACAATGAAAAACTATCAAATGTGCCTTTACCTCCGAACCAGTGGTAAGTCGTTGGGGAAAGGGGGTCGAAGCACTGTTGTTTTCCAGTGAACATTTCGAGGCCATTGGAGGGGTAGTAAACGACTTCGATAGTGCAGAGGCTTTGGCAGTTTGCCAGTGCAAGGAAGCTTTTAATGATTCCGGTATTAAAAAAGACATTGCTGTGATTAGCACTCAGTTTTCCCATATACCAGCAAATATTGAAAAGTTTGAAGCTCGAGGTTTATGTGGTATACAAATAGAATGGCTGATTCACAGAATAAAATTAAAACCATATGATCAGTTGTGAAAGAAGTGTCTAGTCAGCAGCACAAGTTCGATGATATAAAGTCAGTTCGTAGTAAAACTATTTCTGTCACTGATAAATCAGATATATGTACAGCATTTAACAATCATTTTCGGAGCTTTGGGGGTGAATTGAATAAAAATTTAGTTACCACAGGAAATCACAGAAATGCCTGTCTGAAATTGATGTCTGAAATACTCCTCAGTGATACAGACAGGAGGCAGATTGAGTCAATAATTGAATCGCTGAGGACTAAGGACTCACATGGTTATGATGGAGTACCTAGCAGAATATTAAAGTACTCTGCTGTACATATTAGCCCTGTATTTAGCCATATTGTAATTTTTCATTTACGAATGGTCAGTTTCCTGAACGATTTAAGTACTCAGTAGTAAAGCCGCTTTATAAAGAATGAGAAAGGGATGATGTACACAATTTTAGACCTATTTCTATGCCATCAGCTAAAGTTATTGAAAAGGCTGTGTATGTAAGGATAATAGATCATTTTGTATCTCACGATTTGCTATCAAATGCACAGTTCGGCTTTAGAAGTGGTTTAACAACTTGAAATGCTATATTCTCATTTCTCTGTGAGGTACTAGATGGATAAAACAAAAGCTTTCGAACTCTAGGGATATTTTTTTTGATTTAACTAAGGCGTTTGATTGTGTTGATCACAAAATATTGGTCCAGAAGTCGTACCATTACGGAGTACAGGGAGCAGCTCACAATTGGTTCACCTCTTACTTTAGCAACAGACAGCAAAAGGTCATTATTCACAATGTTGGGAATGGCTGTGATGTGGGATCTGAGTGGGGTACAGTTAAGTGGGGGGGGGGGGGGGGGAGGGGGGGAAGGTGCCCCAGGAATCAGTGTTGGGGCCACTCCTCTTCCTTATTTATGTAAATGATATGCCTTCTAGTGTTACGAGTAACTCTAAAATATTTCTGTCGCTGAAGACACTAGCTTGATAGTAAAGGATGTTGCATGTGACATTGGCTCGGTTTCAAATAGTGCAGTTCATGACCTAAGTTCATGTCTTGTAGAAAAAAAAAACTATCGCTAAATCACGGTAAGACTGACTTTTTACAGTTTCTAAAACACAATTCAACGAAACCCGACGTTTTAATTTCACAGAATGGGCATATGATTAGTTAAACTGAACAGTTTGAATTTCTAGGTGTTCAGATAGATAGTAAGCTGTCGTGGGAAGCCCACGTTCAGGATCTTGTTCAAAGACTTAATGCTGCCATTTTTAATATTCGAACGGTATCTGAAGTGAGTGATCGTTCGACACGAAAATTAGTCTACTTTGGTTATTTTCATTCTCTTATGTCGTTTGGTATTATATTTTGGGGTAGCTCTTCCCATTCTAAAAGGATATTTTTGGCCCAGAAATGGGCGGTTCGGGCAATAAGGGGTGTAAGTACATGAACCTCTTGTCGACCACTATTCACGAGTCTGGGTATTTTGACATTGGCCTCTCAATATATATATTCCTTACTGTCATTTCTTCTTAACAATATTAGCTTATTCCCAAGAATAAGCAGCTTTCACTCAGTTAATACTCGGCAGAAATCAAACCTCGGCAGAAATCAAACCTGCATTTGGATCGGACTTCCTTAACTCTTGTCCAGAAAGGTGTTCGGTATACTGCTGCATCCATTTTCAATAATCTACCACTCGAATTAAAAAATCTTAGCAGTAATTCACGCGCTTTAAAATCAAAACTGAAGAGTTTCCTCATGGGTCATTCCTTCTATTCTGTCGAGGATTTCCTTGAAAAATTAAGCTGATTCTTGTTGTATTGTTGATTACTTTTACTTAAACTTTTGGATTGACTTTTTCGGGTTCATAAACATTTTATTTTTATCTGTTATCACTTTTATGTTGTAATTTCATGTACTGACACGTTCCATGACCTCGGAGATTTGCTCCTCAATTTGGTCCTAAGGAACTTGACGAGTAAATTAAAAAAAAATTGGAAATAGCGACTGGCTACTCAATACAAGAGTCGTGCGATGCTCTGTGAAAGTGTTATTCAACTCCGCGTGTAACGACACAGTAAATTCGAGACAATTACACAACATAATATGTTTCCTTTTGTTTATCAGCTTCCGAAATAATTTATTTTGGATTATTTCAATATACACATCAACGTACTGTAGTGATTACAAGTACTGTCGCCTATTAGTTGAGTGGGAAACATTGCTGTAAATACTTTTGTTTTGCCCGTGCAAAGTTACAGTTTTCTTTTCTGTTATTTTTATGATGCATTTTGTCTACAGTTTAAATAATACCAAACAGCACAATGTATATTGCAAAATAATACATGAGTAAACATTTTTGTTAATGTTTGAAACCGAGATGCTCTGAGTAGGACACAGATATCATTTGCTGGCGAAAGAGTTGAACCGTTAGTCTGTTTCTGGCAGTGAGGGAGCTAGGGAGCTTTGAATGTGGCTATATGAACTTGTAGTATCCGAAGGAAGAATGTGATTTGGTATGTGTGTTGTGGGAGGAACTGAGATGACGAAGGGAGATATTTATCGCCGTGGATTATTAACCACAAAATGGCAGAGAGATGATGATGGTGATAATGATGATGATGATGATGACGATGATGAGAAGAAGCACGCGCGCGCACACACACACACACACACACACACACACACACACACACACCACACACACACAGAGAGAGAGAGAGAGAGAGAGAGAGAGAGAGAGAGGGAGGGAGACGAGCCTGCCATCAAAGTCAGGACACCCAGTTCAACAATGCGTTTACTCAATTAAGTCATGTAATAAACTTTGAAAATGCAGCTCTCAAATAATTTTTTTGCCTTTTTCTCCCTCATCAGTTAAAAGTGACTTCAGCAAAGTTGCCCTTTTTTACACATTTTTTAAAACTCGTCATGATAAAACAATATTAAGTTATTTCACTGAAATGGAAAAATAAATTAGCTTCAGTAATGCTGTCTGTCACTTAAGTTTATTTAATTTCGCTTCACGGATTCTGTCGGTTTTTATTTCATATTTCAATGCCATTACAGTCCAATTACAGCTGAACAATATACTTCAATATCACATTAATTACAGTGTTGTTTTTGCACATGATTAGTAAAGTAATCCGTATGAATGTGGGTATGAATGCTTTGTTATGTCAAAGTGTTATTATATACATACAATTCTGAGGAATTCTAAATCATTCACCATACCCACAAGACCTCTCCAGTTATATATTATGTGCAATATTATTTCTTTTCCCTAATTTAAAGTTCAAAAATATGTCCGCGAAAATAAAGTACTCCTCCTATATGTGTTTATAAAATTGTTGATGTTACATTGCGTTGAAGATCCCCATGGTCATTATCTGCGATTAGGAAAACAATTTAAGTAGTAAATTCCAACATCCGCTCAGAATGATATGGCAGTAACGGACAACTAGATGGGGAAGACAGAATAGTAACTAATGCTATAAAACTAGTGTTTTTTGATGTAAGAAAGTCTTATTACGAGGTAAATTACGAAGCGCAAGTGCTAATGGACGTAACACAGGAACGGGAGGATAAGTATTTTGATCAAAGAGAATTTAAAATTTCAGTAATGTATCAAGAGCACGAAATTAATGTAAAAAGGGAATTGGAAACGAATCAAACCAATGCAATCAGTGAAATGATGCGTGCTTATATGGGCATATGGATGTTCGCACTTTCATTATTTGTAAATAGGAAAGGTGTTTAAGTATTAAATCTCGACAGCCACTGTACATGTTACGACTATAGTGAACAGGACCATAGTTATTTTTGTTCTGAACAATGCATTAATGCATCGATAAATTGTAAAGGGTGACAGTTGTCAGAAAACTGGATGCTGCCGGACAGTAGTGTCTGGTGTGTCGAGTATGGAGTAAGCACGACAGAACACTGCAGCAACAACAGAACGGACAGGAGAAAAAAATGATTGGAGATAGCAGTTTTTCATCTCGTCTGCAGTGAGGACATCAACGCTGGAGCACAAGACCAAAAAGATTCAGGGATAGGGAGGACACTGGCCGTGATCCTTCAAAGGAACCATCCTGACATTTGCCTGTAGTGATAGAGAAAAATCATGCGGGAAACCTAACTCGGTGCGGTAGGCGGAGAAGACAAAATAATAACTACAGTAAGAAAGTTATGACGAGGTATATTACGAATCAGAAATGTTTATGGATGTAATATACGGACAGCAGGATAAGTGTTTCAGTCAAAGCGAAATGAAAATTAGATGAAACTAATGAAAAAAGGAAAATGGAAACGAGTCAAAGGAACGACATCAGTAAACAGATGTTTTTATATGCACTGGAGCTCCAAAGAAACTGGTACATCTACATCTACATGATTACTCTGCAATTCACATTTAAGTGCTTGGCAGAGGATTCGTCGTACCACAATCATACTATCTCCCTACCATTCCACTCCCGAACAGCGTGCGGGAATAACGAACACCTAAACCTTTCGAGTTCTGATTTCTCTTATTTTATTTTAATGATCATTCCTACCTATGCAGGTTGGGCTCAACAAAATATTTTCGCATTCGGAAGAGAAAGTTGGTGACTGAAATTTCGTAAATAGATCTCGCCGCGACGAAAAACGTCTTTGCTTTAATGACTTCCATCCCAACTCGCGTATCATATCTGCCACACTCTCTCCCCTATTACGTGATAATACAAAACGAGCTGCCCTTTTTGCACCCTTTGGATGTCCTCCGTCAATCGCCCCTGGTAAGGATCCCACACCGCGCAGCAATATTCTAACAGAGGGCGAACGAGTGTAGTGTAAGCTGTCTCTTTAGTGGACTTGTTGCATCTTCTGAGTGTCCTGCCAATGAAACGCAACCTTTGGCTCGCCTTCCCCACAATATTATATATGTGGTCTTTCCAACTGAAGTTGTTCGTAATTTTTACACCCAGGTACTAAATTGAATTGACAGCCTTGAGAATTGTACTACTTATCGAGTAATCGAATTCCAACTGATTTATTTTGGAACTCATGTGTATTACCTCACACTTTTCTTTATTTAGCGTCAACTGCCACCTGCCGCACCATACGGCAATCTTTTCTAAATCGCTTTGCAACCGATACTGGTCTTCGGATGATCTTACTAGACGGTAAATTACAGCATCATCTGCGAACAACCTAAGAGAACTGCTCAGATTGTCACCCAGGTCATTTGTATAGATCAGGAACAGCAGAGGTCCCAGGACGTTTCCCTGGGGAATATCTGATATCACTTCAGTTTTACTCGATGATTTGCCGTCTATTACTACGAACTGCGACCTTCCTGACAGGAATCACGAATCCAGTCGCACAACTGAGACGATACTCCGTAGGCCCGCAGCTTGATTAGAAGCCGCTTGTGAGGAACGGTGTAAAAAGCTTTCCGGAAATCTAGAAATACGGAATCAACTTGAGATCCGCTGTCGATAGCGGTCATTACTTCGTGCGAATAAAGAGCTAGCTGCGTTGCACAAGAACGATGTTTTCTGAAACCATGCTGATTATGTATCAATATATCGTTCCCTTCGAGGTGATTCATAATGTTTTGATACAGTATATGCTCCAAAACCCTACTGCAAACCGACGTCAATGATATAGGTCTGTAGTTCTATGGATTACTCCTACTACCCTTCTTAAACAGTGGTGCGACCTGCGCAATTTTCCAGTCTATTGGTTAGCGAGCGGTTGTATATGATTGCAAAGTAGGGAGCTATTGTATCAGTGTAATCTGAAAGGAACCTAATCGGTATACAATCTAGACCTGAAGACTTGCCCGTATCAAGCGATTTGAGTTGGTTCGCAACCCCTAAGGTATCTACTTCTAAGGAACTCATGCTAGCAGCTCTTAGTGTTTCAAATTCTGGAATATTCCATCCGTCTTCCCTGGTGAAGGAATTTCGGAAAACTGCGTTCAATAACTCCGCTTTAGCGGCACAGTCGTCGGTAACAGTACCATCGGCACTGCGTCTTGCCACTTGTGTACTTTACATACGACCAGAATTTCTTCGGATTTTCTACCAAATTTCGAGACACTGTTTCGTTGTGGAACCTAGTAAAGGCATCTCGCATTGAAGTCCGTGCCAAATTTCGCGCGTCTGTAAATTTTAGCCAATCTTCGGGATTTCCCATTCTTCTGAACTTCGCATGCTGTATTAAAATACAGAGATATGTAAGCAGGCAGAATACAGTGCTGCGGTCGGCAACAACTATATCAGACAACAAGTGCCTGGCGCAGTTGTTAGATCGGTTACTGCTGCTACAATGGCAGATTATCAAGATTTAAGTGAGTTTTAACGTGGTGCTATGGTCGGCGCACGAGCGATGGGGCACAGCATCTCGAGGAGTCTATGCAACGTCGTGCTCGCGGGGCCCTACACGATTTTAGGCAGGTGTATCAATTTCTTTGACTTTTCAGTGTAAGATCTTCGTTGAAACACCTTTTGTGTTTCTGATGTGCCCACGATTCTTATTCCGAATTAGGGAGGGTATTTAAGTAGTAAATGCCGACATTTGCCTTAAAAATCACACCTTCGCACAGATGTGGCTTGGTGCACAGCAACTGTTCTGAGGCAGGTTGCCTGGGAGCTCTCTCTGCAGTCGTGATGTTTCTACCACTGGGTTCAATATTTCCTTATGCTTGACGAAACTGCTGACCTCAGATCAGCATTCTAACAATGACGAAGATCTGAAGGCGACTGTCTCGTGATGCTTCCATTTCCAGGCAGGAGACGGCTACGGTACAGGAATACAAAAGCTGATTGCACAATATGGGCTACTCTGACGAAGAATAAACGTTGCTTTATCTGTTGCCAAAGAAAAAGGCATCTTAATTTCTGGATGAAGCTTGTACATGTGCTCTCATCTCATGTCGTCTTTTAGCCAGTGTATTCCACATATACTTCTTGTAGTCTTGTAGTGTAAAGAAGCAAGAGAGAGTATGTTATTACGAGTGGCTTATATCCTCTTTCTGCAACACAAATGCAGACATGGATTAATATGGTTCTAAAGTCCATGTTCAGTGGTACAAGCATATCAATAATAGTCCTCTTGCAGACAGTCTCAGTAATCTTGCTATTACGAACTTAATCTCGCTGCAAGTCCCATTTATAGTCATTACTCTGGTCGCAAGATACTGTCGTAGCAAGCGAGTAAACTGACAGATGAAAAATTGTAATAGCAAATCAGTGAGGCCCTCTGGTCAGCGGCGGCAGCCTAAATACCTTCTGTCAAGAGTGCTTTGGCGGAGTGTTGCTTGTCAGTGTGTCTCTGGCCTCTCTCCTGGTAGATACGCTTGATCCTGCGCCTAGTCATCGATCTTCACGCTTCATCTTTGCTGACCGCTGTGAGGGCGACAGCTCATGGCAGCACACTTCTCTAAGCCTGTTTTGCAGATAAGCTCCATATTACCTAATCTCTCACATGACTTTCAACATCCTTCCATAGCACCACATTTCAAACTCTTTGACTGTCTTGTTTTCCGATTTTCCCACTGCCGTGTCATAGGCTTATACTTACCTACGCCAGAACACACATTACATCCAAATTATGTGGGCAACTGACTTCATCGCAGATGATGCACAAGGGCTGCCATAGTCAGCAGATGGCGTCCTAAATGCTGACAGAGGCCGTTGGCCCCAAGGGCCTTTTTCGCACGCCAGCCACGAGGCAAGAAGCAAGATCGGATGTGTCCTGGCGCCGAGGTCTGTACTTAGGCCGGCGCACGGGTCCTGGGAGGCGAACTCAGTCTGAGGGTGATTCCTTGGCCAGGCACCGAATGCACTTCCATTTTATCTATCAGGAATTCGCTTGGAGCCATCGCTACGTCGTCACCGCTGTCCACGTGTCTCCATAATTAGGGAACTCCAACGAGGCTTTCCTAGCAGATGACGTGGACACCATCGCCCTGACCGGCCATTGCGCTACGTAATATTTTCTCTTCTTCACTACTAATATCGCATTGGACTTAGACTATTGCCATAATTTCTGAACATTAATGTGGAACCTCTCCTCGTGTTCTTCACCAAATGTAGGTTTCTTTCTGAATGTAGCAGTGTGATATTCTAAGTCCTTTCACCCGAAGTTCACTACGAGAAGTTATCCAAGATACTGTATCTCAGGTGCAATAATATTATTTGTGTTCGCTGTTATTGAAAGAAGTCTTTGGTTTCATAAATGTTTCAGCACAAACTTATGTGAAGCGGTTACTGACCTTTGTACTTTAGTTGAGAGAATACGAGGTGCATTCAAGTTCTAAGGCCTCCGATTTTTTTTCTAATTAACTACTCACCCGAAATCGATGAAACTGGCGTTACTTCTCGACGTAATCGCCCTGCAGACGTACACATTTTTCACAACGCTGACGCCATGATTCCATGGCAGCGGCGAAGGCTTATTTAGGAGTCTGTTTTGACCACTGGAAAATCGCTGAGGCAATAGCAGCATGGCTGGTGAATGTGCGGCCACAGAGAGTGTCTTTCATTGTTGGAAAAAGCCAAAAGTCACTAGGAGCCAGGTCAGGTGATTATGGAGCATGAGGAATCGCTTCAAAGTTCTTATCACGAAGAAACTGTTGCGTAACGTTAGCTCGATGTGCGGGTGCATTGTCTTGGTGAAACAGCACACGTGCAGCCCTTCCCGGACGTTTTTGTTGCAGTGAAGGAAGGAATTTGTTCTTCAAAACATTTTCGTAGGATGCACCTGTTACCGTAGTGCCCTTTGGAACGCAATGGGTAAGGATTACGCCCTCGCTGTCCCAGAACATGGACACCATCATTATTTCAGCACTGGCGGTTACCCAAAATTTTTTTGGTGGCGGTGAATCTGTGTGCTTCCATTGAGCTGACTGGAGCTTTGTTTCTGGATTGAAAAATGGCATCCACGTCTCATCCATTGTCACAACCGCCGAAAAGAAAGTCCCATTCATGCTGTCGTTGCGTGTCAATATTGCTTGGCAACATGCCACACGGGCAGCCATGTGGTCGTCCGTCAGCATTCGTGGCACCCACCTGGATGACACTTTTCGCATTTTCAGGTCGTCACGCTGGATTGTGTGCACAGAACCCACAGAAATGCCAACTCTGGAGGCGATCTGTTCAACAGTCATTCGGCGATCCCCCAAAACAATTCTCTCCACTTTCTCGATCATGTCGTCAGTCCGGCTTGTGCGAGCCCGAGGTTGTTTCGGTTTGTTGTCACACGATGTTCTGCCTTCATTAAACTGTCGCACCCACGAACGCACTTTCGACACATCCATAACTCCATGACCACATGTCTCCTTCAACTGTCGATGAATTTCAATTGATTTCACACCACGCAAATTCAGAAAACGAATGATTGCATGCTGTTCAAGTAAGGAAAACGTCGCCATTTTAAGTATTTAAAACAGTTCTCATTCTCGCCGCTGGCGGTAAAATTCCATCTGCCGTACGGTGCTGCCATCTCTGGGACGTATTGACAATGAATGCGGCCTCATTTTAAAACAATGCGCATGTTTCTATCTCTTTCCAGTCCGGAGAAAAAAAATCGGAGGCCTTAGAACTTGAATGCATCACGTACAATCAGCTTGTTGAAATCAGTTTGTTTGTTAATTACCTGAGTCCTAAACAATTAAACTCATTGTTGCTACTTGTTCGACAAAAATTCAAGACTGAACTGTATGAAGTCTACGTATATAATACTTTCTGCTGGGGAGCAGATAGTTTAAGTTTTGTTGAGCATTTCCTACCTGTGTGTGTTTTTCTTGTACCATCTTCTACATCTACGTATATACGCCGCTAGCTACCAAGCGGTGAGTGGCGGAGAGCACAATTCGCGCCAAAGTCATATTCCCCCGTCTGTTCCACCCGCAGATCGCGCGAGGTAAAAACGACTGTCTGAACGCCTCAGTATGAGCTCTTATTTCCATTATCTTTGAATGATTATCATTACGCGATTTGAAAGTTGGTGGTAATAATATATGCTCTACATCCTCGGTGAAGATTGGATTTCGCAATTTAGTGAGCAGCCCCTTCTGTTTAGCGCGTCGTCTATCTGCAAGTGTGTCCCACTTCAAACTTTCTATGAGATTTGTAACGCTGTCGCGATGGCTAAATATACCAGTCACGAATCTTGCCGCTCTTCTTTGGACCTTCTCAATCTCTTGAATCAGACCCAACTGGTAAGGATCCCATACAGAAGAACAATACTGAACTAACGTATTGTAAGCTATTTCCTTTGTTGAAGGACTGCATCGCTTCAGGATTCTACCAATAAACCGCAATCTAGAGTTCGCCTTACCCGTTATTGTGTAATATGATCATTCCATTTGAGATCATTTCGAACAGTCACACCCAGATACTTACTGATGTTACCACTTCCAAAGACTGATCATTTATTTTGTACTCGTACATTAACGGGGATTTTCGCCTTGTTATACGCAGTATGTTACACTTACTAATATTCAGAGGTAACTGCCAGTCATTACACCACGTACCTATTTCCTGCAAATCCTCAATGATTTGTTCACAACTTCCGTGTGATACTACTTTCCTGTAGTCTACAGCATCATCGGCAAACAGTTTAAGGCCGCTGTCAATACCATCAACCAGATCGTTTATGTAAATGGTAAATAGCGGAGGACTTATTACGCTGCCCTTGGGCACACCTGAAGTTACTCTTATTCCTGTTGAAGTTACCCCTTCAAATGGTTCAAATGCCTCTGAGCACTATGGGACTCAACATCTGTGTTCATAAGTCCCCTAGAACTTAGAACTACTTAAACCTAACTAACCTAAGGACATCACACACATCCATGCCCGAGGCAGGATTCGAACCTGCGACCGTAGCAGTCGCGCGGTTCCTGACTGAGCGCCTAGAACCGCTAGACCACCGCGACCGGCGAAGTTACCCCTTCGGCGAATACTTCACCCACAGTCCACGGTTCACTTCCATACAATACTGTGTTCCGAATATATACACTAAGAAAAAAAAAAAGAAAAAAGAAAGGCAACGACGCATCACGAAGATGTTGTATGCAAATTGGTCAAAAATTGATATTCATACAGGTATTGACGGATAATGCAAAACTGTAAACTCTCGTGGCCGAAGGATGAATGTGCGACCATTCGGCTTAAACTCACCATTTTGCTGACAAGGATAGTAAAAATGGGACATGTCGATACTAGGACATAAAGACTTTGTGAAATTCAGTCCATGGACTCAGTTGTACAGTGACTGCGTCCTGCAGAAAGGCACGGGAACAATAGACGCAGATACCAGCATTTGAGTGAGGACGTGAGGCTGGGTTCAAAGGAGAAGTTCACAATGATTGTCAGTCCCTCGATGTCTGAATAGGAGCGAACCACTAATCGACGATGTTGGCAAGAATGCCTGAAACATGGTCGAAAACAGCGTCTAGAAGGAAGCGATCTATCTAGAGAGATGACAGAACCTGAGGAGAGCACCGAATGCGTCACTATCATCCATCTGATGTGCAACAGAATGACCCCGAGCACCATTAATAAGCGGGTCACAGAAAGGGGGCTGAGATCAGGATGCCCCTTGTGCCGACTACCGTTGACCACTGTACACTAACAAGCCCCTTTGCAGTGGTGTCGGTCAGATTTGACCTGGAATCTCAGTGACTGGAGGAGACTCCAGAGATGAGTCACGCTATAAATTGAGCCACTGAGCCGCCATGAGCAGCGCAGAAGTGTCTGGTGACACCCTAGACAGCAGTCGGATACCAGCCTGACTCTCGCCCGTCATACGTACCGACAACTATGAGTATGGGGGTGCCACTTCATTTAATAGCAGTACCCCCTTGGACTGTCATCTGTGGCACGCTTACAACATAGCGAATCGTCAACGATATTCTACGCCTCGTTTTGTTGCCTTTCATGCAAGCCATCCTAGTCCTGCATTCAAGCAAGGCAATGCACGCCCACACACGGCGAGAGTTTCTATTGCATATCCACTTGCTTGCCAAACCCCATCTTGGCCAGAAAGGTAGTCGAACCTCTCCTCAACTGAGAATATTCGGAGCATTATAGACACATTATGGGCAGAATCCTCCAATCGGCTCGGGGTTTTGACGCTCTAACGCGCCGTTTGGACAGAATTTGGAATAGGAGGACATCCAACAACTCTGTCGTGAATGGCTAGCCGAATAACTGCTTGCATAGTTACTGACTTGCTCAATTTGTGCAGCTTTTTCTTTTGAATAAATCATCCAATTTTGCGGAAATTATTTCTTTGTCTGGTATACCAATTTCCGTCCTATTTGGATAATTCCTTCTTGGTGCATCGCTTTTTTTTATTTTACTTTATTTTTTGTCTTAGAATTTACATTCTCAGAAATTTCTTCTTCAGTTTAAGGCCTTTGTTTGATACTAAAAGACCTCTTTGGTGAGGAATACAGAGTCTGTTTGTGCCGGACGGCTGATTGTGTTCTCTTTGCTTCGGCCTTCATGTGTTATTTTACTTCCAAGGTATCAGAATTGCTTAACTTTGTCTAATTCGTGGTCCCCAGTTATGATACTCTTTACCTTTTTCTTTCTTCCGTCTACTCTCAAGCCATTTCGTGTGCTCATTACATTATTTATTCCATACAGCATCTCCTGTAACATTTCCAAACTGTCACTGAGGATAGCAATGTCATCGGCCAATTTTGTTATTGATATCCTTTCGTCCTGAACTGTAATTCCGCTGTTGTACCTTCTTTTATTTCGTTATTGCTTCTTGCATGAGCACATAGTTCTTGAACATACATTCTTATTTTTCCTTCTTGGTCCTTGTACTGAATGCATATCATTCATCTTTCGCTCTAGCTTCCATCCATTTTCCTGAGAATTAAGAACATCTTGCACCATTGTACATGGTCGAATGGTTTTGCTAGGTTATCAAAACCTATTAACGTGCCTTGATTTTTCGTAAGTCTAGCTTCCATTATCTGATGTCTTTACCATTCCTAAAGCCAAACTAACTGTCATGAAACAGATCCAAAGTTTCTTTCCAATTCTTTCGTCAGCAAATTCATGTACTGGATGTTACGCTGACTATGCGACAGTTCTAGTACTTCTTCTTCTTCTTCTTCTTCTTCTTCTTCTTGCGGTACGGCCTCTCTAGGACCACGGGTAGTCCCTTCGTGGACTGCATTTTCCTCTTCTTCTCCCAGAACTTATCCATTCTTTCTCTTCTTCTCTCCCACTCTTCTTCCGAGATCTTCAGTGTCCGTTTCTCCGGTCGGCTCCACTGGTGACACTCTAATCTTTTCCTGTATTCTTCTCTGTCACTGACCTCCGGCATATTGGTCGGTGTACATTTGTTCCTCCAATTTTCCTCTAGCTCATGGAATGGATCGCACCATGGAATCGAGATTACCCCAGGGGGACAATCCCCTGTTGACCAAGGCCGACGCAAGCAGGCATTCGGATTCTGAGGGACCTGCCAAAAAGTGCATAAGAGAAGAGTCAGAGCTCCCAAGAACCTCAAAGAAGATTAAAACTAAAAAGACTTCCAGAATTGGAAAGATAAAACTAAAGACAATGATTAAGACTGGTAAACTTAAACAGGTAATAGATGAGATGAAAGAGAGAAGCACTGGAATATTAGCAATGCAAGAAACAAGATACACTGGCGAAGATTCAGTGGAGTCAGACGACTTCATAATATTGAAGGGGAAACCAGGAGTTAAAGTGGGGAAGGAAAGACATGCACCTAGATGCTTTAGTACAGGGTTCATAGCAGACAAGAGATAGGAAAATGATATAACTGAAATGAAGAGCAGGTCAGAAATGATACCAATACTGACATTTCAAGCAGGGAACAAAAAGTATACAATAATAAATGGACATGTTTCTACAAATGACAAGAACAGGCAAGACAAGAAAGTTGGAGGTAGTTTCTGGGAAGAGCCAGATGATACACTGAAAAACATACCATATAGACATGTAAAGATACAAGCAGGAGTTCTAGCACTTATCTGCACACTCTAACGTCTTGGCTGTGTAGATGACATTTCTCCGAAAGCAGTATCCATCCAGGCTTGTAGCTCATTCAAAACAACTTGAATTGCTGTTTGGATGTCACTTTTCCTAATGATATCACAAATTCGGAAGGAATGGTATCTGTGTGATCGGCTACGCTTGATCGCAAGTCTTCCAAAGCTCTGTTGAACTATGACTAATGGTGGATACTCTTTATGTTTTCTACATCGACTCCCATTTCTTCTTCTATCAAATCAACAGACAGTTTCCCTTCTTTTCAGAAGCCAGTTAACAGTGGAATTGCTGTTTCACTATTAATATTGACGCTTTTGCGTTTCGTTTCGTCAAAGGGTGATTTAAATTTACTACATGCTGAGTCAGTCCTTTCAACGAATATATGTTTTTCGATTTCGTAGCATGTTCAGTCATCTTGCTTTGGCGTTCCAGCACTTCCTGTTTATTTCATTCCCAAGAAACTCTGTTGCTCTATTCCTGCTTTCCAAGAACATTTTTATACTTCTGTTTCTTCTGTTGTCCAAGGTTTCTTCATATTTACCCCCTCTATGTTTGTTTAGAGATTTGCGTTTCGCTTGTCAGATTTTCTATCTTTCCTACGAAATTCAGATTTCTAATATTGCATGTCCTGGCACATAGAACGCAACCCTTTCGCTAATTATTCAAACTTTTTCTTATGGTCACCCCCTTCCTTGAATGGACTAGTTTGGTACCGTTTGCCAGTAGAGAGATCATCATGATAGTTTTTAATTACAGGCCATATGTCTTGTGGATCAAATTAAGTCTTATGATGCAGTGGGTTCCGTTGGATTTTGCATCCTCATGCCGTTGACCACTGCTGATCCTGCCACCCTTAAGAGGCAGCTTTCCAGCTGAAGGGCAAGATGTGGCTAAGAACCTCTGAACCTCTGTCCGTTCCACCACTTTCTTTGTCAAACCCTAACCAGTGTAACTGCAGAGTATATGCGGGGAAGACGTCACTTTTTTGGTTGTATGTGAAATTAAAAAAATAAAATTGGAAATATTCAAAACGCGATTAAACACACAATTTGACAATATATTTTCAAACTGAAAACACTTGTACATAAAAAAAGTACAATATTTCTGATCCATAGCATATTTTGTTTAAAGGTTGGTGTACTAGGCATCTCGTCTTGAAGACTGGGGTAAGATGGCAAAATAAAATTGACAGAAACGTATGCATTTTCCATTGGCAATACATAACCTATTGCACAATAATACAATGTAAACAATATGTTTCCGCCTCTACTGACGCTGATATTTACTGTTTTTTCAACACAGTCGTATCTGTTTATCTGTGCATGTTTCATTTTTGACAATGAATGCAAAGGTCCACTTGCAGTCCATTAGGACCGTAGTCATTATCTTCAGCTGTCGATTTTCATCTCCTGCGTTGTTCGCTAAATGATGGAGTTTTATTCGCGCTATTGCTTTTCTGTAGCATGGACTTCGTAAAGTTCAGGTTTCTCTTGCCTGTCAACACCCTTGCTGATTTCTTCCTTCCTTTTTCAGGTGGTTCGAAAACAGGGATCTCTGACCCTGGTTTAGTTGCAATATATAAATTAGACTCACGTCCTGAGTAATTGCT